>NW_026516674.1:0-643814 GCF_025766255.1 Zychaea mexicana
ACCAAATGGTTTAAAATGGAATGCATCAAAAACACAAAAGCAACAATAATAACAAAGATCTATATAGACGTACCTGTGAATCAAAAACCTCAACAGATGTAGGACTATTGATGACAGCAGAATGGTTGATGCAGTTGAGTATAGCTTAGTACCAATCGGGGTTACCCAAAACCTTAAAATGGTGAAAGAAATAATGCTCAGTAAGCAACATGAAGAAATATACTCATAACAATAATAATCGAGTGATGTTGAGAGAAAGAAAAAAGAGTTATACTAACGGGTTTTTTTTCTAAACTTGCGGCAACCGACTTGTACTTCCTGCTCTAATACTGCTTAATATCAAAGTCTTTTGGGTAAATATGCTTGGGTACTTCAGTTGTTACAAAATGTTCGAGTGTTGGGTATTCCACAGAGTCAAAATATTGTAAAAGCGCTATGATAACCAGAAAAGTAGTTAGTTCGTGGTCACCAAACAGCTATTTTTTAAGTCAAAGATTCTTTACAATCTGTATTGGTGTCGTTGGTTTCCATGGTGAAGAGTAAGGGTTAGTTTCTTAGAAACAGGCTTTTTGGGGCAGGTCTATTTGCACACCCCCTCGTGATGTGCGTGACTTAACATTGTCTATTATATTATAGATAGATTGGCAATAGTGTGATGTCTGCTCATTTGGATCTCAAGTCAATAGAGGGGTGGTGCAAATAGCCGTTCCCCCATGGACACAAACAAGTGATCATTGTGCATGCCTTACCTTCATCAAATGTCCGTTTGGTCTCTACATAATGAGAGGGTTTTTTTTGTTCTTTTATTTTTTTTAAGCTAAGACCGCTACTGTCATTATTATTATAGAAATGTCCAAGTGATCAAGGATTAATTCTTATACGGAGATTTAATAGCATTTCTATGAAACCTATCACATTTCTGAGAAACCTGCTACATTTTATATATTAAACATATTTAAATGAAACCTCTATTTAATCTTTATTTTAATACTTAATGTTTTTAATTTGAAAATCTTTTAATATTTGTTGTTTATTGAAATCTCTTTCACTTCACTTTTACCTTTTTTTCTTTTTTTTCTATTTATAGTTTGATATTTAGGAAAATCTACCTCTACATTATTTTTAATTATATTCTCATCATTACTTTCTTCATCATTATCTTCATCTATAATCATTTTATCCCTTTCTAATGATAAATCTGAAAAATCTTTTTGTAATTCAGAAATAATTTTAATTTTTCCATTTGCTTTATTTCATTATTTAATACAAATTCTTCATTGGGATCTTTTCTAATAGGGTAGAAAAAGTTATTATCAGTTAATAGTATATATTTCCTATTACATAATTTTTCATTTTACTAATTATGTCCTTCATTATATCATTTAATAAAATTAATATAAATATTTAATTCCAGGAGTTCTTGCGAACTTCCTCATTAATATTTATTATTATTTTATAACCAAATAGTAAAATGTCAAAAATAAATTTATTTATTTTTTGACAATCTACTTGTAGATTTAATTTTACTGTTTATTTATTTTATTATATTTACTTTATTATATTTATTTTATTAATAGATATTGATTTAAAAATATAATAAAAAAGTAATGTGAAACAGTTCTTTTAAAATTTAAAACTCCGATGATTAGTAACATAGTGATAAATTAATTTTTTGAAATAAGTAGATTTTAAAACAGAAGCATTTTCTAAAAAAATAAAACATGAATTCATAATGAAATTTGCTTTAGCGAATTTTATGTAAATAAATAATCATGTTTTCTTTTTCACTCAAAATTCACTGTCACATAATAAAATTTCTTGTTACTATGTTTGTACAAAATTAATATATCACTAAGTGTCATTTTCATCCCAAACCTATAGAACTATAATTTCATTTATTACTATAGTAACTACTATATATGTTCCTACAATAACTATTTTTGTAAAAATAATAATATACTATATAAGTGATAAAAAATATGGAAATATAAGAAATATGTACATTTATAAAAATTATTTTTAAATTTTTGTATAATATTAAACCATAATAGGTATAAGGTTTCTCGTATTAATGTTTAATTCCCATTATTGTGCACGCCTTGCCTTCATTTATTGTCTGTTTGGCCACTACGTAGTATATCTCACCTTCAATAATTGTCCGTTTGGTCTCTACATAGTGTGAGCGTTTTCTATTTTTTATTTTTATTTTTTTTAAGCTAGGACTGCTACTGTCGTTATTATCATGGAAATGTCCAAGTGATCATTGTGCACGCCTTGCCTTCATCAATTGTCCGTTTGGTCTCTACACAGTGTGAGCGTTTTTCATTTTCTTCTCTAGTTTCATGGACCGATGGTAGATGCAACATACATAGGTAAAATCAAATATATAAAACAAGGGAGAGGAGAAACTTTACAAAAAAAATGGGGGTGGGGAGACTATATACAATAGGGGTGGTGATGTTTTATATATAAAAAAAAAGTAATGAAAAGAGAGCTTTTTTGTGAGGAGGTATTTGTTATTGAATCTAGGGCGGCTAATTTGAACCATTATAATTTTTTTTAATCTATAATTTTTATTAATTATATAAATATATTATTAATATTATTTAATAAGGAAATAGTCACTATAGCAGTTGACTAAAATGACATTATTTTGATAAAAAAATTATTACCCAGTAATAAATAATTATTAATTAATATAAATTATTGACTATTTCATCTCTATAAATAAATGGAGCTTTATCAGTACAATATATTCGGTTATTTTTAAATAAGACATAATATGCATAATCTTTATAGTCCTTATTTATATATAAAATAGTTTGAATAATTTTGAAAAAACAATTATATCAGGAATTTTAAATATTTGATTTTCATTATTAAATTTTATTAAATTATCAGTTGATTTTATATAATAAGTTGGTAGAGAAATATTAACATTAATATAATAAAAATCACAATGATTTCTCATACCAATTTCTTCTATATATATAATATCATTTAAAATTTTCAATCTTATTATTTTTATTTTCAATATATCTTGCTAATAAATTTCTACTAACATATTTTAAAATTTCATCATAAGTATTAAGTTTATGAAAATCAAAATCATAATCCATATTAAAAGCAAAGTTATTAGGATCCATTATTACCTTTTTTGATTTCTTTTTTTTATATTTATAAATTATTCAAATTTTTATAATCAGTTATAATAGTTTTTGTATGAAAATTACTTTCTTTAATCCATGTATTATCTTCATCATCATAACCTAACCATTTAACATAAAATACAAACTTTCCTCTCTCATCTATCATATGATCTATTATTTTTTCTACTTCATATATATTTTCTTCATTTGCTTTTTCTTTGTCTTTATTTTTCTTTCTTTTTTTGGTTATTGTTTCTTCTCTATTTATAACTTCATCTTCTTCATATGTCATATTTATATCTTCTATATTGGCGTCTGGTTGATAAATATAATACTCAGTACAGATGATAAAATTATAATAATTTCATCATCCCAAAATAATTAAAAAAAATATACCTCATATAACCCCTCGATTATATATCCGCTATAGGCGGATGAATTATCAAAATCTTTGATTTTGTACATTGTCTGAAGACCTTTATGTCTGAGTCTTATAGCGGATTTTATCCGCGTCTTAAATATATTATATATGAAAATAATAATAAAATCAACGAGGAAGTTCGTAAGAACTCCCACAGTAAGATTTTATATTAATTTTCTATTATTATTTTTTAATTTTAATATAAATTATATTAGCGCGGATAAAAATCCGCGTCATATTTATTATTTATTATAAAAAGAACAAAAAGGATTGCCTTTCAGGCTAAAGGTTTCCGGTAGGGAACCAATCCTTTTTAGTCTTTTAAAAATATATAAAAATTAAAACATTAAAAAATAAATCATATAATAATTATTTTTATGTTTTTATATTAATAAAATTATTACATTATATTTTTATTTAATGGCGGATTATAATCTGCCTCTTGTATTTAGACTTAAAAGCTAAAGGTTTCTTCGAACAATGACTTTTCCAAGAAAAGTCTAGAAGCGGATAAAATCCGCTAAATATCGGAGAGGTAGATGAATGGTTTTTTGTTTTTTTTTAAATATAATAATTATTATAATATAAGGAAGGCATAATATAAAGGATTTGTATTGCCTTCCTGACAAGAATAAAAAATAGCATACTCTAAGTATATAAAAAATAATAACATTATTTTTTTGTTTTTTATTGTTTTTTGTTTTATTTAATAATTCAATGTAGTGAGGTTAGTAATTATCTTTCCTAAATTAATATTTCCTCTGTTACATATATAAATTTTTTTTATTCTACTATTCTTTTTCTTCTTAAATTGTTTTTGTTTCTTTTTTATACAATGCAAAATATTACAGCTATTTGAGGGTCCATTATTATTATTTATATATTCTTTATCATTTTTAATATTTAAAAAAATAATTATTTTATTTTTATTTTTTGTTTTTTCTTGTTTTTTCTTATTTTTCTTCTCTGGAATATGATTTTTATTATGATTCGTACAAATATATTTTTTATTATCACCATTTTTTAGGAATATTTTTACAACAAAACCTTCCATTATTTTTACCTCTTTTATGTTTATATATACATAAATTTTTATCTAAAATTTCAGTTATAAAACTATCTGATTCAAATAAATCATATATTTTTTTTTCTATTTTTCTATTTATAAAGGTTATTATATTAATATCTAAATGAAATTCTAATTCTATATTTAAGAATTCTACAATATTATTTTTTAAATTAATTTTTAAATCATTTTTATTCAATAATAAGGATGAGTTAAGAATAACCATTTTGTAGGAGATAATAAATAATCTATTTTTTATAATATAACAATTCAATTTTTATTTTATTTTTAAATTGACAAAATTATTTTAAGTTAATACTTTTTTTATAATTTTTAATATAACAACCAGTCTCCATTGATATTTATAAATTTTTCTTGTATATCTAACATTTCATTATATTCAGTATTAATTAACTGTTTATTCTTAAAAATATAATTTAATTTTGTTTCTTTAGTTGGAAATTCAAAACCATCATTATATTATAACATATGATGTGGTTGAACTTCTATGGGGTTATACCCAGAATTATAAATATTTGATATTTATATAGGTAGTAAGGAATTTACCGAATATAACGATTCTTCAGATATGTAAATTATTTACATATGATGTAAAAAATAATTGAATTTTTATTTACTATAAAAATATTAACCATAGATATAAATAAATCAATATCTGATGAAGTTTATTCTATTATTATAAACCAGTGGTCATTTTTGAACTATAATTGGCCTATTATTAATAATAAGTTCAAACATAGAACCATAATAAAGCATATACATTATATTGATATTATTAAAAAAAGTTAGTAGAAAAATTAGGTTATATTGCAGTCTTTTACTTTTTGATTGTATTATATACGAATAAAGAGTATCCTGGACCTTATTTTCAAATAGAAAAGGGATTATTTTTATTATACCATTTGGTATCTGGTATTTCTGGGAGTGAAGAAATTGATAAGTTTATTCTACAAAGTACATTTTTTAATTTTTATAAAAAATTTTGGATAGATGAAGAAAATTATAACAGAATAATCAAAATAGTAAATGAAGGATTGGATAATATGTTTTCAAATATAAGATTAAGAATTTTATCTGCTCATAAATATAATCCAGAATTATTTAAACATGTTACTTTAATTATTGATGGTCATGATTCTAAAATAAATTATATTGATACAGAAATAAAATATAGCAGATTATATTCATATAAATTTAAGAAAAATGGTATACGAACTCAATTTATAAGTGATATGAATGATATGATTATATATATTTCTAAAAGTGATTATTGTTCAGATAGTTCTGATGGTAGTATGTTCATGAAAATGAAATTGTATAAAAAAATGAATAATAAAGATACTGTTGCACTTGATGGTGGTTATACTTTATTTGTAAAACAACTAGTTGAATTATCAGAATCAAAAGGTTATGCATTTACTGATGATAACTTTATTTATCCTATTAGAAAGGAACCTGGTGAAAGTTTAACTATTACAGAAGATTATTTTAATAAAACATTTGGAAGTTTTAGAAGTAAAGTTGAAAACCAATTTTCTGGGATAGGTAATAAATTTTACAGATTTAATAATAATAAGTCAGTTGTAAAGATGGATAATATAAAGTATTATAATCTTCAATTTAAAGTGGCTTGTTTATTAAAGAATATACAACACTTTAGTGAATTATTTAATATTCCAACTTTACCACATCATAAGGTATGGGAGACTGAGAATTTTGAATTTCCTATTGAAAAGAAATTAATAGACATTGTTGTTAGTAATGAAAAGCAAATTAAAACTAAATTAAATAATATGCTTGAATTACAAAATAATTTTTTAAATATGGATATATCTGATACACCAATGATAGATAATGAATATTCAGTAGATGAAATTAATAGTGACAATAGTAATTCAAGTGATGATTATAAAAAAGTAAAGAATTATCAAGGAAAAGAAAAGTAAAAGGAAAAGGAAAAGAAAAGGCATATAAATCTTATGAAATTGAAGCTATTGTTGACCATAAATTAGAAAACGAGATATATTACTTTTTAGTTAAATGGAAAGACTATTCTGAGAATGAAAATACTTGGTTAACAATAAATAACTTTAATGAAAAGTCTATGCTAAAAGATTACATTGAAAGTAATAATCTTAGAACTTTATAATTGTACTAAATTTAAGAATGAAAATAAGATTATATTAATAATAGTAAATCAATAAGTAAAATAGAACATAGAGGAATAAACATTAACATGATGTTAATAAATTTTCTTTAAATTTTTTCTTAACTGACAGTTTTTTTTATTCTCGGAGTTTGAATTCGTGCATACTGTTAAATTTTATTTAAAAAAATACTGAATTTTTTTTTAATATAAAAATAAATACCTCCAATATTACTTGGCATAAAAAATTCAAATGGTTATATTAAATACTAAACTTCTTATTAATAAGAATAGTATGATTTGTTCTATTAAAGATTTAATGGAGCAGGTTATGCATAATTATTTTGAAGATGAAATGTTAATTAAAGATATTGAAAGTAAGAAGATGATTATGAATAAAAAAATTAATGAAGAAATTAATAAAGTTAAAGATAATTATTTTTGGTATGTTAATACAAGCGAAAATATATGCACTTACATACATAAAAGAGGTAAGAAAAATGGCCATATGTGTCACAGAAAAATTAATACTAATCTTAATGGAGATAAACCTAAACCTGATTACCTTTGTAATATACATAGTAAACTTTATGTTCCAAAGAAAAAAAATAAAAAATCTACAAAAAAAATAGAAAATCCCAATTTACCATGCATAATTGTTAATGATGGTGATTTTATACATAAAACTAATAACAAAAGAATAAAAAAAAGAAAATCTAGAAAAATATATATATGCAACAGTAGAAGTTTTAACCTAGCAAATGTACTTAAAGGATTATTACAATAATAGGAACCGACGTTATCTACTATACACACTCAAATAATATATCTTACATAAAATAAAATAACTATGCTATTTTATTAGAAAGGGTAGAGTATCGAGTTATCCAAGTTAATTTATTAACTTTCATATAGTTATTTAACATATTGGTTTCATTAAAATCTTTCATTGATATCCAGCTATTTTGGGATTCATTATAACCTTTCCATTTAATTAGGAATATATAGGAGTCATTTTCAAATTTATGATTTATTATGGATTCTAATTTATAAGAAATATTAGAAGTTGAATTATTTCTAATTTTATTTATATCTATTAATGTTCCTTTGCCTTTACCTTTTCTTTTTCTTTTTTTCTCATTGAATTTAGGTACATCTTCTTCGCTGGAAACATCTTTATCATTATCATTTTCATCGCTGTATTCATTATCAATAATCATATCAGTATTATCTATACTTAAATTATTTAAAAACTGTTCCTGTAATTTAACCATTTCATCTAATTTATTTTTTGCCTCAGATGAATTGCTAATAACTATATCTATTAATTTAGCTTCGTGTGGAAATTCAAAATTATCTGATTCCCATAATTTATGATATGCTTGTGTATTAATATTAAACTTTTCACTAAATATTTTTATATTTTTTAATAAACAAGCAACACGAAATTGAAGATTATAAAACTTTATGTTATCCATCTTAACAATAGATTTATTATTATTAAATCTATAAAATTTATTACCTATTGCAGCAAATTGGTCTTCTATTTTGGAACGGAAGCTACCAAAAACATCATTATAATGCCTTTCTTCTGCTATTAAATCTACATTCTTTTCTTTGCGTATAGGATAAACAAAATTATTTAAAGATAAATCATATCCTTTTTCTGTACTAAGTTCTATAAGCTAATTAACAAATAAAGTATAACCACCATCTGTTGCCAATACATCTTGTTTAGATATTTTTTTTATATAATTTCATGTTCAAAAACATACTTCTGTCAGAACTATCAGAACAATAATCGCTTTTGGAAGCATATAAAATCATATCGTTAATATCGCTAACAATTTGTGTATGAACTCCATTTTTTTTAAATTTATATGACCATAATCTTTCATGTTTTATATCAGTATTCACATAGTTAATTCTTGAATCATAACCATCTATTATAAAAGTTATGTGTTTAAAAAGTGGTGGATTATATTTATAAGAAGATAAAATTCTTAAAGTTAAAGAAGAAAACATATTCTCCATAGAATCATTAACAATTTTATTTAACCTTTTATAGTTATCTTCATTCATCCAAAACTTTTTATAGTATTTGTGAAATGATGTTTGCGGGATAAACTTATTAATTTCAATACCAGAAACACTAGAAACTAAATGATATAATAAAAATAAACCTTTTTCAACTTCAAAATAAGGGCCAGGATATTCACAGCTAGTATATAAAACAACCAAAAAGAAAAAAACAGCTATATGACCAAGTTTATCTACTAAAATCTTTTTAATATCATCAATACCTTTAATATGTTTTAATTCTGTACGATGCTTGTAATTATAATTAACAATTGGCCAGTTATATTCCAAAAATTCCCACTTATTAACAATAATTTTATTAACTTCATTATTAATCTTTTCATCTATTTGTTGGTTATCCATTGTAATATATTTTTATATTTAATTAAAATTCAATTTTTTTTATATTCAATTTTAAAAATATAATAATTTTGTAAACATGAGGAATTTTTATGAGTCTTAAATATTTTGTTGACCTTAGTTTAGATGAAAAACTTCAACTAATAAACATCCTCCATAGTTTAAAATAAGTTTTAAAAGTAATAAACTTTTTTTCAATAATAAAATGCGAAACCAGGGCATGTCAGCATTACCTGTACATATCATAAGCCATTATTCTTTTTATTAATTAATTTTACTTAGTTTAACATATCACCTATTATTTTACCTAAATTAATTGTACCACCACTACAGATGTAAACTTTTTTTGGTTTTATTTTTATTTTTCTAATTTTTTTTACGTCTTTTTTTCTTTTATAATCACTTTTTTCTATAATCACATCTTCAATGTTTATTTTTTTATTTCTTTTTCTTTTTTGGGGAATATGCTTTTTGCTATGAACACAGCATAGATAATCTGGTTTTTCACCATTAAGATTAGTTCTAATTTTCGTTTGATACATATAACCTTCTTTTTTACCCCTTTTGTGAACATAAGTACATAGACTATCACTACTATTAATATACCAAAAGTAATTAGATTTAGTGTCATCTACTTTATTTTTGATAATATCACCCATTATTTTTTTTTTACTTTCAATTTTTTCAACCAACATTTCTCTATCAAAATATTCTTCCATAACTTGCTGCATAATGTTCTCAATTGAATTAATCATAGACACTTTGCATATAAGAATCTCCCTATTGAGAATAACCATTTTTGTTTTTTTGTAAAATAACTTTATTAAAATTATTTGGTGTTATATTTTTTCTAAATAAAAAATTCAATTTTTTTATTTTTCAAAAATTAAAGTAATGGAGTTTAAAATTAATTTAATTTTAAAATCTATCTTTTATTTAGGTAATAATTTTATATTATAAAATTATTCAATTTTTTTATAAATAAAATCTAATAGTATGCATAATTTCAAACTCAGAATGAATTAAAATCTTATTATTTTGATAAAAATTTATAAATTATTTTAGTTTTACTACTATAGGTGTACCCGCTATCTGATAATCATTTACCATTTTCCATATATTTTTTAATATACAACATACTCTTAATTGTAAATTATAATATTTTATATCAGATATTTGAATTGCTGCTCTATTATTATTAAAACGATCAAATTTAGATGCTAAAACTGAAAAATGATTTTCTATTCCTGATCTAAATGACCCAAATTTTTTATTATAATCTAATTCTGTTACACTTCTGTTTATATTTTGCTCTTTTCGTATAGGATACATAAAATTTCTATTATTAAATGTATTACTACTATTATAATTATCAGCATGATCAATAAATTTTTCAACAAATAAATCATATCCTCCATCAAAACCAATACAATCTGCTTCTGATATCTTATTTTTATAGAGCTTCATATTCAAAAACATTGTACCATCATTTCCTATAGCACATTTTTCACTATCTGATACATATATGATCATATTATTCATATCTGACATAATTTATGTTCTAATTCCTTTTCCTTTTAATTTATATGAATATAATGTTTTGGATAATTCAGATGGATTATAATATTTAATTTTTGAATCATGTCCATCAAGAAATAATGTAACATTTTTAAATCCTTGTGGATTATTAACTTTTGCTGCTAAAATACGAATTTTGATATTTGAAAATAGTTCATCTAAATCTTTTTTTACAACTTTATTAATATTATTATAATTAGTAATCCAAAAACGTTTATATATATCATAAAAAGTAGAATATGGTATAAATTCATGCATATCATTTCCAGATTTACCTAATACAATATGGTATAATAAAATTAAACCCTTTTCAATTTCTTTATAAGGACCAGGATATTCTCTATTTCCATATAAAACATTTAAAAAGTAAAATACAGGAATGTAACCCAACTGTTTTAAAAGAATATCTTTTATAATATCAATTTTATTATTTTTAGTTTTTTTAATTTCTGTTCTGTGATTAAATTTATTTTGTATATATGGCCATTCTGTATTTAAAAACATCCATTTGTTTTCTACCAACTTATAAACTTCTAATTGTAATTGTTCTTGAAAATTAGTAGTATTCATTGTTTTGTTCGATCTTTTAACTCTAGTAGAGCAATCCGGGAAATCTAATAACCTTAATGTCAAATTTTGATAATAATAATTATACAACCTCAATGTCCCGACATGTCACAGCAGGTCACCTGCAAAATTTGGGACCCACAAGAAATAACACTTGTTTTCTGCCATCTATATGAGAAATAACTGGTGTTATTGCCATGTGGGTCACAAAATAATAATATTACTCTCTGTCCTTTTGTTTCTGACACCGTTGCTATGCTACTACCTGTCATTGTCATGTGTTCCATTTTCAAATTCATCTATATTATACTTGCGATTTCGCCATTACAACAGTAAATCTAAAACATATGACGGAAAGATATTTTACAATAAGCGACACTTCTTATCTTCTTCAAACAAAATATGTTTCATTTATTTCAAGTAAATAGTTTAAGTGGGTCTGCTGAACAAGTAGCAAAGGGAGAAAAGAGCTATGTAAATACCTAAATATTTTGGAAAATCGTTGTCGCCTGTTTGTTAAGCTCGTTTAAGCTAAGTCCAAGAGCATTGCGCCTTTCTTCGCCCATTGCTGCTGCTGTCGTTTCCAAAATCCCTTTGGCAGAGGCAAATCGCTCGACCTCCTTAATGATCTTGATTCTGCGACTGAAGAACTTGCGATCGCCGTTTCTCCATTTTGCACCCCAACGTTGTTCCAGTGTTTTCACTGCATAGCCTCCAGCAAGCCCAACCGACCACTCTGCCCAAAGGTCAGTGACAGTCTTGATTCCCCGGCTCATCATGTAAAACGGTGGCTCACTCGTTGCATCAAGACCCAATGATTCAGAAGGTGCTGAACTCGGGATGGATGTAACTGTTGCTGTTGTTGGCTGCTGCTCTGGATGGTGCTGCTGTGTTGGCATTGGTGCTGCTGCTGCTGATGATGATGATGGCCAATTGATGCTTAGGTTTACCGTCGCACGGCCGGATACGAGGTCAGAAAGGTTCTTCGTCATATTTTCCATCTGCATTTGCATTGCATCTAACCGCGAAACCATTTCATTGTTCATCGTGCTCATGCGTTGCTCAAGGTGAGGTACGGCACGTTGCAAGAGCAGATCTTGAGGGGTGGCATCTTCTTGGATGGATCGTTGAAGATCTCTAATAGTCAAAATAGTAACAACAATAAGTACCATATTGATGATCATCTTGTGCATTTTTTTAAAATCAATACTTACTCTTTGAACTGGATGTATAGCGGCTCTCTGAATATATGATTGAGAAAAATTGGATGATGCGGATACTTTTCTTGCATAAGCACAGCGTCTTGAAGAAACGTAACGCGCAGAACACCTAAGAGACGCAGAAACCCGGCAGCAGCCACTTGATCAGGTCGAATTGTTTCCAGCCAGTATTCGACACGAGGAAAAATCTTTTTGCATAATTCTTGAGGAGGGTTAACGGCAGCACGAGGCAGAAAGAAGTGACCCTGTTGAGCAGGAAAGCCGGCCAAGACGCGCATGACTTCACGAGGAAGACTTGTCAAGTAAGCACCATTCATCGTAGTGTTGTTCCATCTGCCTAATCTTCTTATCTGCGCCTCGTCGGCACCATCCAAATCTGCCATCTTGCATGAGGATCCACGGGCGGCATGTGTCTTCTTAGAGGAGACAATGTTACATTTGGCAAACGCCTCGTCGATCGCTCGAAGTTGCTGCTGATATGAGATTTCGGTGGTGTTGGTGGCGGAAGGAGAGGTGCTCTTGAGCAAGCGGATATCATACCAATCTTGGTTATGAGTGAAGATGGGGAATGGTTCGTTTTCGACATGCCAACGCCAGAAAAAATAAAAGAAAGAGCCATGAAGGGGCATATCTCGACGCGAGTGTTCCGGATGCAGGCGACAAGTTCCAGACGACCGTGCTTGTTTGTCTTTCCTTGCTTGATAATCATCATGAGGGAATGGCATTCGGACGGGCCTTCATGCTCCAATTCGACACTGTGCATATCGGGTAAGGTAGCCTTCCGTGCCGACTCGCTTCGCAACAAACAATAGTGAGAAAGCAAAAATGCGAGAGCATTGCGCAAGTGAGACCCTTCGTTCTTGGCCATGTAGTAATCGACAACGTCGGCAATCTGATCGGTGGTCGTATATCCATCGATCAATGTTCCAAGTGCACATTCGTCGTAATTTTCACGTCGTTGGCTTTCTTCGCGGATTTGGACGAGGTCGATAAGTTCCTTGACAGCGCTACGTGGATGAGGATGACTATTGGCAAACGAACGAACTTGTTGCTGATATAAATCGACGATGGCGGCAACGTAGCTCATGAAAGTGGAAGCTTTGATTTTCTTGAGCTGGGTCGATCCTTTGCCCTTGCGACGAGCATCACGGTTCATGACCTGTTAATTGAGATTGTATAAGCTAAGAAGCAGTACAGCAAAACTATGATTTTGAAGTCGCACATTTGATAATTATTGTACATACCTCTTCTTTGAGAAACAAATGGAGCTTGTCGCCATAAACAATATAACGAGTTTCTGCAGGCAAATGTGGCATCATTCTATCGCACCATTGACGGTATTCCGTTTGCTTGTTGACATAGGTTTTCTTCGTGTTGGCTGGGCGTGCTTCGAGTGCTTCACGGTGCGTTTCATTCATAGATTCACGCATAGCCATTTGCGAGGCCTGATACGTAGAGGAGCTGGCAGTGGTGTTGAGAGACATAATTGACAAAGATGTATTAGAAAAAAGTGTAGAGCTTGAAAAGTTGGAAATGTATTGCAACTAAATAAAGGCTACATTTTTGAGAATAGTAAATGGTCTTTTATTTATATCATTTGTGATAGCAAAGAAAACACTGATGCTCATCTAATTGAGAATGAGTCAATGTACGTGTTATTGCATTGTTACTGCTACGCTCGTTGAGTCTAAGGATGTGTGTCATGTCAAAGGCATATGCAAGATGTGTCATAAATGATTCATAGCGGTGACCTAGCGGGTACTCAAATTTTTTCTACAATGCGATTATTGTGTGTAAGGTCACAATTTGGCTGGTGACTCAGTTTTGTGACCCAAGCCAATCCCCGAAGATAACTCCTTATTATATATATATTTTGAGCACTACTCAATATAATAAATAAAAATTCAATTTTTAAAAAAAAGTAAAATTAATAAAAAATATTATTTCAGCTAAAAAGGATTACTTCGACTATAAGAAATATATAAAAAATATATAATATTATAAAACAAAATAGTTATAAAGGCTTACTAGTTAGACCCCTAGGTAATGACAAGAATCGAATGGATCTTGCAAGATTTGAGAACTTTTCAAGGTAATTAGTTGTATAATTGCTAGGGGTCGCAATCTGACCCACGGGTCAAAACCGACCCACGGGTTGAGGACAGGTCAATGGGTTGGGTTGATGCTTTTCTGACCCGCAGGTCGACCCGTCCAACCCTTGACCCGACCCGTTGACCCGTCGTGACCCGTGTATACACATAATATGTATGAAGTACTTATATTTAAGTAGTCAATCTTCTTGTTGGGAAACATTATTAGTTGTCAATATGTCTGCTATAGAACTATAGCATAAAACGTACTTAATTCTTTTTATTGTGGGATTATACTTTATATTCAATAGTATGGGATAAGTAAGCTATAAGCAATATATATGATAGGAGTAAAGAAGTAGCAATCGGGATCCGCATGGTTTGGTTCGGTTCGGTTCTTAAAGGGAACCGAACCGAACCATCCAAAACAAGAACCGAACCGACTAGAACCGATGAGAACCGTAGAAACGAAGAATCGAACTGAAGAACCGAACCCGTCATGTATATAAAAAAGGCAAAATCCAGTATCTTTGAATGAAAGCTGATGTATGTGTGTTCAAATATCGCGGTATGCTTGAATACTGCAGTAAAAAAGAATAGTTTATTATTATACATTGAACAGCGATTTCAAAATGAATAAGAGAAACAGAATGTAAACATTTAATATACAATGTGGGTCATTGCATGGTTAAAAGAATAAAGCACATTTTTACAAAAAAAAGTGGAGCTTATAGTACTAGAGCGACGTAGTATTACTAGTATAATACGTTATTGTAACATTGGAGGAACCAAACCATAACCGGCAGTACACACAGCTACTGTGTCTCTACGCGTGTATAGTGTCTCATAAAAGGCAAAGTGTCAATGGGTAAGATAATTCTGTTATGGGCCCCAGGATGCGCAATCTCAGACAGAATGCACAAACTTGATAAAACTGATCGAGAAGCCAAGATAAATCTAGTAAAGTAGTACGTCATGGAGAAAATGCATTGTGGGTAGCACAGTAGAGGAACAAGTAATGATGCGCGTTATGGGCAGAGAAAGCAAGCTGCCGTCAAAAGAAGTGTTTCTTTTTTGTTCTTCTCTTCTTTACTATTTTTCCCTCCCTTCTGCTTTTGCAGGTTTTGTTAAGTTTTTGAATAAAGTATGGCTTGCAAATACACTACTTCTTGGTCTTTAATAAGGAGTAACATTGTTCGTAACTTCCATTATATCCTACTTTATACTAATTACCAAAATCGCCAAATGCAATCTTCTGCCTCTCGGTTCTTCGGTTCTACGCATACAAAACCGGTTCGGTTCCGGTTCGGTTCTTGGTAGGAACCGAACCATATTTTCTCGGTTTCGGTTTGGTTCGGTTCCGGTTCTACGGTTCTGATATGGATCCCTAAGTAGCAATAGTGCAATAAGAATATACAATAGAGGGTGGCAGTAAGAGACGCGATTTAACAAAAGACAGAAAAGGAATTGAGAAAAGAAAATCGAAGGAAGAAGAAAGAAGTGAAAAGAAAAATGAAAAGAGAAAAGGATAAGGGGCATATAGGGAAGTCGATTTTCAACCACACTTTAAATATTATGCTTTCTTTAAAGCATGTGAGCCCAAGCGATTTCTTTTGTGATGGCACAGAACCCTTTACCTTTAAGAATAATCACTCAAAACGTAGATGTTGCTAGTAGAGGTCGCAATCTGACCCGCGGGTCAAAACCGACCCGCGGGTTGAGGACGGGTCAACGGGTCGGGTTGATGCTTTTCTGACCCGCGGGTCAACCCGTCTAACCCTTGACCCGACCCGTTGACTCGTTGTGACCCGTGTATACATATGATATCTATGAGGTACTTGTAATCAAGTAGTCAATCTTCTTGTTGGAAAGGATCATTATATTAGAGATGTAGTTGTCAATATGTCTGCTATAGAACTGTAACATAAAACGTACTTATATTCTTTTTCATTGTGGGATCATATTTTATATTCAAAAGTGTAAGATAAGTAAGCTATAAGCAATATATGTAATAGGAGTAAAGAAGTAGCAAAGTAAAGAAGTAGCAAAGTAAAGAAGTAGCAATAGTACAATGAGAATAGACAATAGAGAGTGGCAGTGAGAGACGAGATTTGACAAAAGACGTAGAAGAAATTAAGAAAAGAGAAATGAAGAAGAAGGAAGAAATGAAAAGAAAAGGGAAAAGGATTAGGGGCATTTAAAGGAAGTCGATTTTTAACCACACTTTAACCATTATGCTTTCTTTAATGCATGTGAGCGCAAACGATTTCTTTTGTTATGGCACAAACCCTTTACCTTTAAGAATAATCACACAAAACGTAGATATTGCTAGCACTGCTAGGAATTTGCGTGCCATCATCTTAGAGAGCTGTGTATACATGTAGTTTTGCACTTCCAGTGCTCAAGCTCAGGTTGATTGACACCTCCTTTGTCACCAAATCAAAATCAGTAGTGACCCGTCAACCCGAGTTTTGACCCGTCGGGTTGAACGGGTCGGGTCGGGTCAGTGTTTTCTTGACCCGTGGGTCAACGGGTCAGACCCTTGACCCGACCCGACCCGTCCAATTGCGACCCCTAGTTGCTAGCACTGCTAGGAATTTGTGTGCCATCATCTTAGAGAGCTATATATATATGGAGTTTTGCACTTCCAGCGCTCAAGTTCAGGCTGATTGACACTTCCTTCATCACTACATTGAAATCAGTCTTGACCCGTCAACCCGAGTTTTGACCCGTCGGGTTGAACGGGTCAGGTTGGGTCAGTGTTTTCTTGACCCACGGGTCAACGGGTCAGACCCTTGACCCGACCCGACCTGTCCAATTGCGACCCCTACTTGGAGGTTACAAGAATTATGGGTTCTCAAAAACTAATGACAAGCAACGTAAAGAAGGAGATAATAGGAGAGTAGCTATATATCCATAATAAATAGATAAACTGGATACCAATAAAGAAGTGTAATTTGGTTTGCTTGATCACGGTCGCTGCAGTACTGTTGTTTACACTTGGTGAAGTTGGGTATATTGATTGATATCCTAAAAATTAGAATTAGATGATTTTTCAGTTTCATTAAGTACCATTAGGTATGGTTTCTGAGGCAATTATACAACCAATTACCTTGAAAAGTTCTCAAATCTTGCAAGATCCATTCGATTCTTGTCATTACCTAGATTCAATAACAAATACCTCCTCACAAAAAAGCTCTCTTTTCATTACTTTCTTTTTTTTATATAAAACATCACCACCCTTATTGTATATAGTCTCCCCACCCCCATTTTTTTTGTAAAGTTTCTCCTCTCCCTTGTTTTATATATTTGATTTTACCTATGTATGTTGCATCTACCATCGGTCCATGAAACTAGAGAAGAAAATGAAAAACGCTCACACTGTGTAGAGACCAAACGGACAATTGATGAAGGCAAGGCGTGCACAATGATCACTTGGACATTTCCATGATAATAACGACAGTAGCGATCCTAGCTTAAAAAAAATAAAAATGAAAAATAGAAAACGCTCACACTGTGTAGAGACCAAACGTACAATTATTGAAGGTGAGGCATACTACGTAGTGGCCAAACAGACAATAAATTAAGGCAAGGCGTGCACAATGATCACTTGGACATTTCTATGATAATAATGACAGTAGCGGTCTTAGCTTAAAAAAAATAAAAGAACAAAAAAAACCCTCTCATTGTGTAGAGACCAAACGGACATTTGATGAAGGCAAGGCATGCACAATGATCACTTGTTTGTGTCTATGGGGGAACGGCTATTTGCACCACCCCTCTATTGACTTGAGATCCAAATGAGCAGACATCACACTATTGCCAATCTATCTATAATATAATAGACAATGTTAAGTCACGCACATCACGAGGGGGTGTGCAAATAGACCTGCCCCAAAAAGCCTGTTTCTAAGAAACTAACCCTTACTCTTCACCATGGAAACCAACGACACCAATACAGATTGTAAAGAATCTTTGACTTAAAAAATAGCTGTTTGGTGACTACGAACTAACTACTTTTCTGGTTATCATAGCGCTTTTACAATATTTTGACTCTGTGGAATACCCAACACTCGAACATTTTGTAACAACTGAAGTACCTAAGCATATTTACCCAAAAGACTTTGATATTAAGCAGTATTAGAGCAGGAAGTACAAGTCGGTTGCCGCAAGTTTAGATAAAAAACCCGTTAGTATAACTCTTTTTTCTTTCTCTCAACATCACTCGATTATTATTGTTATGAGTATATTTCTTCATGTTGCTTACTGAGCATTATTTCTTTCACCATTTTAAGGTTTTGGGTAACCCCGATTGGTACTAAGCTATACTCAACTGCATCAACCATTCTGCTGTCATCAATAGTCCTACATCCGTTGAGGTTTTTGATTC
Source organism: Zychaea mexicana (assembly GCF_025766255.1). Taxonomy (NCBI): domain Eukaryota; kingdom Fungi; phylum Mucoromycota; class Mucoromycetes; order Mucorales; family Lichtheimiaceae; genus Zychaea; species Zychaea mexicana. Next base: position 19,088 of record NW_026516674.1, read on the forward strand.
ACAGGTACGTCCATATAGATCTTTGTTATTATTGTTGCTTTTTGTGTTTTTGATGCATTCCATTTTAAACCATTTGGTTATTTTTACAAACTTTTTTTTTCAACACTATTTTTTTGTGTATATACAATTATACGTTCATAACATAGACACCAACTTCTGAATCACAAAAACTATCTACAACATCAAGTACAAGCAGCAGCAACAATTCAGGACGTCATTTGTTATCAGTAATCGAAGCCGATAACGTTGATTCAGTTTATGAAGGTTTAATCGATAAAAAAATGTGGACGTTATCATGTACTGGTAGAAGAGTTGAAAAAGTGATGCAACAATGTGCAAATGAGAACAAGTTGGAACAGTACGTACATATTTTATTTTCATTTGTCATTAGCGATTTTCTTTTGTTGTTGATATACAACATTTATTTATTTTATAGCATTTTTAGAGGTACACACTCCATGATAATGGACCCTTTGGATCCAATTTGGTCCACTTATTTCACTGAAGAAGAAAGAGAAGAAATCATTAATCTCAACCCACCAAAATTGCCACCCTTGTCATCCAAGATGGAAAAATATTTGCAACAGTTTGATAATTTGGTAATATAACAAAACAAAACAAAACATACACTAAAAAAATGTTAAATGATATGAATAATTTAAATAGACCACATTGGATGACCTTTGGAACAAAGTGAACGAACAAGTATTCAACCCAAAACAAGATCCAGAAGTTTATTGGTTGAAAACCTCAATTATAAATGCATTGGAACTATATCATTATAGTTTTTTAAAAAGAGATGTAAAATCCGAGTCAGACATGCTCCATCGTGTGTGGCAGATAATCTATTTATGCTTCGACAATAATTCAAGAATAACGATTACTAGGTACATATTGAATCTTCTTTTAATTATTATACCATCATTGTTAACAAGATAATTATATAATCTGATTTACTTGGTACAGTGGTAAAAAAACCAGCTATGCATCAGCATTACGAAAAAAATCAACCATCAATAGAATTCAAAAAAAAACAACTAAACAGATCGAATTGAAGCACCTAGGGCGTCCTACTATTAGTTGTCTAACCAATTATAATCTACTAGCTGTAATATAGATAATAAAATTGCTATGATCAGTATAACCATCAGTGGCCGAATTAATTATTGATTTACAATAAAAAGAATTTTTTATTTTTATTGGTAGCCTCCTACAAGAAAAAAAAGAGCGATTGTTTAAAGCACATAACAACAAATAAAAATGAACACAACACAACACACTAAACAACTCGATATTGAAATTAAAAATTTATTTGATAATAAATGGACTTTTCTTGATAAATCTTAGCCTGAAATGCAACATAGATTTAATCATAGAGAGAACAGCTATTAAAGATATGAAGAATAATACAATAAATGATATAAAGGATGTATTACTTAATAGATTTGGATTTATACCTGTATTTTATTTTCTTACAGTTTTATATGGAAATATTGAATATCCAGGGCCATACCGCGAGATTGAAAAAGGACTTGCATTATTATATCATATGGTATCAGGTGTATCAGGAAAGGATATACATACTGTTATGCCGTATGCAACATTTTATGATTTATATAAGCGGTTCTGGATTACTAACTATAATGAATTGAATAAAAAGGTAAAACAAGATCTAGATAGTATGTTCTCATCACCACGTATTCGCATTCTATCAGCAATAATAAACAATCCAGATGGTTTTAAGAATGTTACACTATTTATTGATGGACATGATAGTAAAATAAAGTTTTATAAACCAAATGAGTCACATTCACAATTATATTCATATAAATTAAAAGGGCCAGCTGTACGTACACAAGTTATATAGGATATGAATGAAATAATTACACATGTTTCAGTATCTGAAAAATGTGCTATTGGAAATGATGGTACTATGTTTATTAATATGAAACTATATAAAAAAATAAGTGAGGCTGATTGTTTAGGAATGGATGGTGGATATAATTTATTTATACAAAAGTTTAAAGATAATGCGACAGATGCTGGATATAGTTTTTATGATCGTAATTTTTTACATCCCATAAGAAAAGAACCAGGACAAAAGTTAACAATCAATGAGACATACTTTAATAACAAGTTTGGATCATTTCGTTCAGCAATAGAAGCACAGTTTTCTATGTTAGGCTCTAAATTTGAACGATTTAATAATAATCGTGCAGCATTGCAAATATCTGATATAAGATATTATAATATTCAGTTTCATGTTGCTTGTATTCTTACTAATATATGGCGATTTGTAAATACTGTAAGTATAATATAGAGGTACAACCACGTCATAAATTATGGTATGGAAAAGATTTTGAATTCCCAAGTAAGAAAAACAAACTTGACTTGGTATTTTCAAATGAGCAAAAAGTAAATACTGAATATAACGAAATGGTTGACATGCAGCAGAAATTTCTACAGCTTAACATTAATCAATCAATAGATATGGCTATAGATAGTGAGGACGAAACTGAAAATAATACATCTAAACGCAAGAGAAAAAATCAAAGAGAACAGAGAAATATAGAATATAGTAATTCATATGAAATTGAGAAGATTGTAGGACATATGTATACTAATAATAAGTACATATCTGAGGTTAAGTGGGTTGGATATAGTGTAAAGGATAATAGTTGGTTAACAGTTGATAAGTTTAATTCCTGGGAAATGCTACATGAATATATGGCCACACATGGTATTCAGCTCTAAATTAATTTCTTACTTATTTGCTTATTAAAAAATCTCATATTGAAACTGACTGTATCAACCTTTCGTTTACTTGCCCAATTATATTTATGTTTTATGCATTCATTAGTTATACTTGTACTTATATTAGTATCTGTTGATTTATTTTTGACGTCAGTTTCTTTTGTTATATCTATATCATCTATTATAGCCTGTTTTATATCCTTATGCTTTTTAAAATATTCTTTTGGCTGTATTTCTTCTACTATTTGCTTGTTTCTCCGTTTATTTTTATTGTGTCTTTTTTTCTTTTTACGTTTTGGTATATTATTTGGTATGCTGCAGTCACTGCTTTTCTCTGATTCAGATGTACTTACATCTATGTATATATGTTTCTCTATATCTTCTGGTGGGTTTTCCTAATCAGTAGTATCATTTACAACATCATCACATTTTATATCATTAAACACATCTTCCCAATGCCTACAATCTGCTGATGGTGGTACCTTTACAGTTGACCATCCTCTATTATTTTGTTGAGGCGGTTTATGTTGTTTATTGTTCTGTGTATTATTTCTATTGTGTTTTTCTTCTTGTTCCTTCATATATTCTTCTGTATCAGCTAATTCTTGTAGTTCCTCTACTGTTTTATCCATCAGTATATATTTTCTAATATCATCCTGACCACTATTATGTGCATAACGGATAAATGTATGCTGATCTTGGTATTCGTTTTCGAATTCATCTTTGTATAAGTCCTCATACATATCCATGTTTTCATAATATATGAATTTATTTTCATAATCCTTCACCTTCATTGTGTATGGATCCCATATTATATGACCTTTACGGCTCTTATCAACATAGATAATATATAAACGATTGAGCGCTGGCTCTAACTCATATACTGATTTATTTTTGTATAACATGTGCGCCATATAGTTACTATTCAGTATTATTAGTATATTTTTCTTTTTAGTTATTGACTTTGTGAATTTGCCATTAAGTTTTAACCGTGTTCCTTAAAACATTTGGTTTAAAAATGTTAACTTGAAATCAGAACCTGTTTCTTCATTATACATAAACTCATAATCATCATCCTTATAATCTGGCCAATCATTTTCTTTATTCATTAGATATGCTCGATGGCCACCTTGTTCTAATACATCAATGTTATATGTCTTACCTACATTTGATGGACCTACAATCCAGTATTGTGGTATCTTATTTTTACCACCAAACATTGTTTCAATACCAAACATAGACCACATATGTAATTTATTTCCAGGGTTATTTTCCATATCTGCATCATGAAAGTAAGAATTTAAATTTGATTTTACAGTATCATATTTCCATAGCAATTCTGGATATATTTCGGTAGCCTTCCGCATATTAAGCTGCTTAGTAATTAATTGATATCTAAGTAACTGTTGGTGCATTTTTCTGGTTTTAATTTCATAATTTGGATCCATATTATAACAAATATAATCTTTTCCTTTCATACAATAGCTAATAGACTTTTGTGGATTACCACCTGGTTTAATATTTGGAGTAACACCATCAATAGTAAAGAATTTTACGTGCTGTTTTTGTGTCGAACTGCTCAGCCATTTGTATCTATATGTGTACATGTTTCTCATTGGTTTCTGGTGCAATTTCATCACATGCAATTGCCTTTTCAATTCGATAACCAATACGTTCATGTTTTATAAACCATTCCATGATTTGTTCTTTTGTTAAATAGAAGTCCTTACAAATATATGTGAACAGCCCTTTAGTGTTTTGGAATCGGAATTCTTTGCCGCCCTGCGAGGAATCTGCACCAGAGGTGTTACCCTCTAACATTGCATCGGAAAATTGAGGATTTGAGGATTTGATGAATCTCACATATGCTCGAATTCTTCTAATGATTTTATTGCGTGCATTATCTTTAGTTTTTTTTATCTACTTTAGCCTGTGTAAGGTCTTTTTCGAGTTCTGACCTCAGTTGTGTGATAAGAGGTTCATACTCAATATGCTGATGGTTTTCAGCAAGGTGTTTTGCTCTTTCAATTGAGAGCGTCAATGTAATTCCTAAAATAGGAACAAATTCAGCTATAATGGCTAAGAATGCGAGAAGGTTGAGTTGGTTCATGTCTATTGTTGAAGTAATAAAAATAAAAAATATAACAAATATATTTTGCTTTATATTCTGTGGTATTATTTTTATATTTAAAAAAAAAATTCAATTTTTATTTTTTCTAAAAATTTAAATGTATGCATGCCAAGACATTCGTGCATGAATTATTTCAATAAAAATTAATTTGGCTATCCTGATATATCTTAGCTAATAAGTCATCTAGTATTACTAGATCGCATTAAAATCATCATAACCATGGCCGGTCCCCTAGGCGATTTCTTGGGACACGAACTGATCTTTTATTCTATACACCGCAAACAATGAATGAATATGAGACTACCGAAATTGGCTTGGATTTAAGAATAGACAGTAACAAGGCGATTAATGAACTCGAGTTGAAGTGCCCTAAAACTATGAAGGACATGTTATTACGAGTGATGCGAATATATCCCGGCATTCAACATGATCTTATGATATGCGGATTCAACATATCTGGTATGCTGTTTTTAATGGTCATGATGTATTGGTTTTTAAAACATTGTCTAAAAATATGTTTTCCTTATATTCAGGCCTCTATATGAATCAACTGGTGGTAGACAATCCAAAAGGATACGTATATCGTTTATCGAGATTCCCAGAAGAACTGCAGTATCTGGAAAAACCTTGCAATTTTATCAAGTTAATCAAACCGATATTTGAAACGATTCATGGAACCAAGATGCAAATGGAAAACACTCTTAAAAGCATCGATACTAAAAAAGCAAATGATGGAGTTCTCAAGTATGGATTTAAGAAACCTGCAAAAATTCTTTCCATTCCCCCCTGTTTTACTCCAATACCTACTCCAAAAAAAAGAAAACCCACCGCATCCAACTCTTCATCCTCTTCCAAAAAAAAAGCCACTGCATCCAACTCATCATCCTCTTCCCAAAAGTAATCGATTATATCCATACAAATATTCCTTTCTCTACATTGTATTGCGTTAACTCTGTAATGCATATTTTTCATTTTGTATATCTTATATCTTATTCCTTTGATTCATTAACATTTGTTTTTTATCGAATAACTTTTGTATATCGGGTTGCTCTTATCATTTAAGAAAGTTTCGTTGGCACGTTTATTCACATTTTTTTCTTGTCAAAATAAACACCCTATACTTTGTTAGCTTACAAATACTACTACAATTTTGGTTTCATGCCAATTAAAAAAGCCCATACTTATATACTAATAGAAGTTAAAAATCAGTGTTTTGTAATAACAATCAATTGATTTCAAGTTACTGTTACTTACAGTCCAAGCCAAAAAAAGAAAACAAATTAACTTTGTATGACAACCAACACCATTGCGTCGCCTAGCAATTCGGCGACACAGCACCAACAACTGTCGCCTGTGCAACAGTGGCAGAATTTCCACTCCTATGAAACGAATGATTTGTGGCAAACCCATCACCGCTTTGGAAGACACCACTGCAAAAGCACCCGTATCGACGCAACGTGCTAATCGCCAGTGGATTCGCTCCAATGGACCGAACAGCGCTTTCTTCGACTTCTGTGATATGGGCTCGCACCCTCAAAAATTTATGGCGATATGAAAAAGCAATACCCCACTGCTGTTAGACACACTCCACCGCCTAAAAGCTTCAATGGCGCTATCGTTTCGTTCGACGACTTGGAGTCCTGTACGACAGTATGTACGACAGGTCTCACTGTTAGATCTCGTACTGTCAAGGGTACTATCACTCTCCAAGCCGAGAATGATGTGTACGAGTTAATTTAGAGCAACTCCTGCTTCTCTCGCCTGCTAAATTAAAAACCCTTGCTAGAAACCACTATGAGCCAATTCGGCAAAGTAGTACACATCGGCCTTTTTGTCGACCCAGTGTCAACCATAGTTGTGTGTGCGTATGCAATTATTACCAGGCCATTAGCATTGGTGCGAAGGACATCAATGGCTCGCAATAAGGTTCCTTGCACATAATGCAAAGAAGCTTAGCTGAGAAGCTTTTTCGGAGAAACAATTTTGCATCAATTGTTATAACACGCGACAAAAAATGAGAAAGACGGGCACAGCTTGCTTTTTTTTACGTAGAAAATGCAGGCCACAAACTCTGATGAATTAGCACAGCATCAAACCAGTGATGTTGGCGACTCCAAAAATGTTGCTGGTGACCAAAATGCCTCAGACGTTGAAGAGGACGAGGTCGAAGCTGTTCAAGACGACAATGTCGAAGAAGGTAGAGTTAATCTATAGAATTCGGTAGAGTATAAAGCCTCAATTACAGATGATCTGTTGAATACTGACGACAACTACAACGACGAACAAAATTTTCATGCTTTTCAAAAGGCCTCTTGGACGATTACCCTGACGATACCGAGGTTCGTTACTCATAGTTCACCGAAAAACAATACTAAAACGAGGTTTTGCTAAGTCCTGCTATATATATATTTCTTTAGGAAATCGATGCTATCCATAATCGTATTTCAGTTATTCCAAGACTAGGTCTTGAACGGTTTATGAATTTGGAGGTTGGTAATGCTAAAGAAAGATATAAATAATCCGCTTATACTAAAAACATCCAACAAACTACGTATCTTGATATCTAGCGTATTTGTCTACGTCAAAACTTGATTATAGATATTGAAGGATTCGAACCTTTGCGCACAACTTTGAAAGAACTGGATCTTTACGATAACAAGATTTCACACATTCGTGGTCTTTCACAACTCACGGAACTAAAGTGAATATCCCAATCCATTTTGATTACAGGCAGTGCAAGGATTTTGTGGTGGTGGAGAGGTTTTATAGATTGTTGACTAATCAACATCAAACTCTTTTTTTTGGCAGATTTCTGGATCTTTCTTTCAACAAGATCAAGCATATCAAAAACCTTGATACGCTTACCAATCTCGAGGATATCTATTTCGTCAGCAACCGTATCTCAAAAATCGAGAATCTAGATACCCTTGTTCAAGTGACTAATCTGGAATTGGGTGCCAACAAGATCCGAGTAAGTAGCACTAGTAGTGATGCAAATAATAGCTTCGCATTTTGCTAAACAAATTATAAAAATCTGTATAGGTTATTGAGAATCTTGACAAGCTTGTACAACTACGACAGTTGTGGTTGGGAAAGAACAAGATTACTCGATTGGAGGTAAAATATACACGTTTTCATTGGCGGGATCATTAGCTAAAGAGCTCTCTGACAATCGGCAAATTGACATAGAATTTGAGTCCTCTTGCCAATCTGCGGATTTTAAGTATCCAAAGCAACCGACTTACTAAGCTTGAAGGTCTGGAGGAACTTCACAACCTGGAAGAGATTTACCTTTCACACAATGCTATCGAAAAGATTGAGGGTCTAGAAAAGAACGTAAGGCACACCCTATCCTTTTTCTTCTGTAGAGGATGTGTCTTCAAAACAGGGATAGAGAAGAAGCTAATATCTTGAGCATCATTTATTCATAGCTTAAACTCACGACAATTGATATCGCAAACAACCGCATCAAACATATCGAAAACATGTCCCATCTTGCAAACTTGGAGGAGTTCTGGGTAAGATAACACTGGAAGATAATATTAGGAGTGTCTGTGAGTGGATTGTTTATACTAATGATCAACGATCCTGCTAGGCAAATAATAATCTACTCGAGGCACCATGCTTTGCCGAGTTGACGAAAGAGCTTGGCGGTCTAAAAGAACTAAACACCGTTTACCTTGAAGGAAACCCCATGCAAACCGATAGCCGAGCGACGTATCGTAACAAGGTGAATTTAGCGTTACCTCAAGTTAAACAAATTGATGCCACGTGAGTCTTTTTATTTCCTGTTAAACTGAGCAGATAGCGAAACTTTAGATTAACGTAACAATCTTCTGTTCCTACTTAGATTCATCCGATAAGTCCTTCATTCCTCCCTTTCTTTTTTGCACACTACATGCACATCCTCTCTGCCTGTTCTATAAATCCCATATCACCACGCACTCGTGCTTTTCTTTCTGTCTAGTGCTTTTTTCATTTTTGTACATTATAAAAACCACTTTCGATACGAGGATACAAGTCATGCAATGTCACTATAGAGTCAGGTCGTGTGGATCCAATTTGTGCTGCAAATGAGGGCTCCTCGTAGGACAGCTTTCCTATTCATGAAGTACATATATCAAAAAAAAAGAAGAAGCGATTATGATCGCGCCATAAGATCTCTATCTCTTTTACACTGCGTACCTCGTTCCAATAACAGAGCGTTCCATCCTGCACTACGCGCGCCTAATGTATGAGTGTTAGAAAATCATAAACTATGCGGGGGAAGATACTGGTATAATACCTCGATAATCAGTATTGATGTCATCGCCAACATGTAATGCTTCGTCGGGCGCTACGGCTGGCTTGACCAGTCTAAGTGCTTGATCATAGATTTCCTTGGACGGCTTTTCGAAACCTGCACGATAACTCGGCAACACGAAATCCAAATGGTCCGTCAACTTGAGACTTTTCAGGACATCGGCTATAAAACAAATGCAGCAGCGATGACATGTACGATAAAAACCCAGTTATACTAGTCACTTTAACTCGTGTGAAGATGAGTTTGGCATAGCTCGCTACTTACTCAATCGTTCATCAGAATTGCTAATCACACCGGTGTATATCTTGTGTCTTTTAAGCATTCTTAAGCAGTCGATTGTATCAGGAAATGCAGTGTATCCTTGATCCGAAGTAAACCGCATGTATAGGGAGTCGAACAACTTATCAAACTTGGGATCCAGAACTAGAAAAACACATTTTTCATGGATAAGTGTCTATCTCTCTCAGGGTAGCTTATTACAAAGTACCTGTCCTTGGCACGCCTGAAAACACGAATGTATCATACACCAACTAGAAAGCATCGGGATATGCGATGACATCAGCTTATTATATATATGCCGTGTAACATGATCGCTGGTGCTTGATGAGAATATTACAGTTCCCTGCCTCTCCTCACAATATGACAATGGCCTGCTCATTTTACCTCTTCCCACCAACGTCTAGGGTTCATTCCTTGTTTAAAACCGTAAAATGGATGCTTTTCCATTTGCTTTTTGAAGACAGGGCCGAATGCCTTTGTCAAATTCTCACGACATACGGGGATGCCTACGTTGGACGCTTCCAGCACCTGCATATGAGTATGATACGCATACGATAACGGATTAAATTGAATGACTATAAAGCAATTCAAGAGTTGAAAGAAGAAGAAAAGATGATGTTACGTATTGAGCTGTTGTACTGCCTCTAGGCTTGAATAATGTTTGATACGCGTCAAACGATACTAGTTTTATCGCTTTTTTTGGAGCTGCTGCCATTTGTTGAGGGACACACAAAAAGTAGAAAAAGGGGTGCGTGAAGTAAATTTCCCGAGTCACTCTCTTTTCCTCGTGCATTAACAAGAAATCCCCGCATGATTTGATCGAAGCACGTCTGATCGCGAACGTTCTGCGTGACACACACTGTGCAAGCACTATGGTAATTGGAGTAACGACCTTTTTTAATAGTATTTTGTCAAGAGAGGAAAAGAGAGAGAGAGAGAGAGAGAGAGAGATAGACAGATAAAACAAGAAAAGAGGAATAATTTACGAGAGGGGTTAGATATATCCTGGGGATTTCGTTTCTTTTGTTTGTGTGTGGTGCGTATTTTTAATCTTTGCTACGTGAGAATAGCAGAGAAGCGAGGAACGTTGTAATGCGAAAGAGAAGAGGAAGAGAGAGAGAAAGAAGGACTATTTTGGTAGAAGACGAGAAAGAATTATATTTACAAAAGACAAAATGAATAACAAAAGGAAGAATGGAAAAGAATAGAAAAAAGACAGAACAAAGGTATATCCACTACTACTTCTTTTTGTTTGCATTGGCTGCTTTTTTGCTCGTCGTAGGCGTCGTCGCTAATGCTTCCTGTATGGTTTTCATCCAAGCATGAGATTACCACTGATCCACATCCTGTCGCACACAGCAACAACAACCAGCACACACTTACGATTTGCATAGCTTGAAAATCGGATTGTAAATCATGGTCCTTGAGTCTGAACACGAGCGCCGGGCGTATATACGGATAGGAGGAATATCTACAAGTTAAGGATGATGACGCTAACAATGAACTGTTATGCAGAGTAGCCCGACTAGTGCGGGTTGGTTTTGTAGTTGTAAAAAGGATATCAGACAGCTGCTTCCGCTTAATGGATTTGCTATCAACTTGTTCTAAACCGCGTTTCCGCAATGTTCGCTTGAGCATTCTTGCTTGCGACTCCATCGCCATGTCTACAACAGAGGGTTATTACCAAAAGTCAACAGCAGCAAACCGCCCCAGATCTATTCGATAGTAGCTATGTCGGGCTTACCGTATGCAAGTTCACAGTTGTCCTTTTCTTCTTTAAGCTTGCGCCGTTTTTCTTCGAGGGTCGCAAACAGCTTTTCGCGCATTTCTTGCTTTTCAGCCTAAACATATACCCGCTTGTGTCAGCATGCTGTCCTCTCTAACCCCCTCCTTCCCGCCCTTTTCAACATAGACAATAGAAAAGATACGTTACCATGTACTCTTCCTCAGCATGGCTTATTTCTTGCTTGAATTGAGTGTCGGTTACTTGCTCTTGGTATTGTTGAAACAAGCGGCCTTCCTTGATCGTCGTTGTCCGTACCCTTTCTAACTCAGCAACACCTTCGACGTACGATGTATGCGTATCTAGGATTAATTGTGGTTGTTGTTACGTCAACACTCTTTTAGCTACTATGGTATCCCCACATTATCAAGCAAATCCCGTGGGGTAAACAAGCTTACGATTATGGACTTGCTTGATTTCTTTTTGAATCGCATTTGATTTGTCCGCATAAATTCTATACCCGGAAGAATGAAAAAAAAAAAGCATGAGAAAAAAAATCTGCGCAACCGACTCTATGCTGCTGCACATCATCATCCTTTACACACCTCCTCTGCTTCTTCCCACACCATCTTTCTTCCCCAACACCTCCACCCACACCTAGCCCTCTAACCATTCATACAGTAGTGCACATTCAAAATATCAAATAAACTTACCGATCCTTATTGTCCATGAAATCCAGATTAATCTTGTCTAGGCGTGTGCTGTATTCTTTTCGCTTCTTCTGTTTCCTGCTGTCCGTCGCACCTTCAGTATGTCCTATAAAGAAGAAGAAAAAGTGAGTTTTCATACTTTTTCAGAAACAGAGAAAAGCATTCTTTTTGCTTACCTTCATACCACGCCTCAGACTCGTCTGCTTCGCTGAGATATAGACCGTTATTATTACCATTATTATTATTATTATTCGCGGTTGCTGTCGTTGCCGTCGTTATAGTATGAGTAGTCGTGTTTGCAGCAGCAGCAGCAGCAGCATTGGAACCAGCGGCATTAGTAGTAGAATAGCGGTGTTGTTCATCAATGACAGTCGTAGTATTAATTGGCTGCTGCTGCAGTGACGACGACGACGACGAAGAAGACGAAGACGGTTGTTGCTGTAACGCTTGAGGTCGCGGAGGCAAGGAATGCGGTGGTAGAGGTGGTTGCTGCTGTTGAATGTGATGGTGGACATGGTACGGTTGTGAAGTAGCATGGTGGTGTAGGTGAGGCAGTGGTGGTGGAGGTGGCCGTCTTGGAGAATATACACCTCCAGCTAAACCATTGTTTGACCGGTGGTAGTCATGGTGGTCATGACGCTCATACAATTGTTGTTGCTGTTGGTGGTGTTGATGGTACATGTAGTGATCGTCATCCTGAGGAGCAGCAATGGCAGGGTGGTGGTGGTGTACTGGTGCTGCTGCTGCTGCTGCTGCTGTTGTTGTCGCTGCTGCTGTATGGTGGTGGTGGTGATGGTGGTGGTGAGAATGTGTTGTGGTATGGTTATGACTATGGCTGTGGTTATGGTGGTGATGCTGGTGTTGGTGCTGGTGAGTTGTTGAGTGTTGGTGCTGGTGCTGGTGTGGATGGTAGTATGGAGAAGGTGACGGTGACGGTGACGAAGACGACGATGCTACTGTGTTTGTTGCTGCTGTTGCTGTTGTTGTCGCCGCTGTAGCCTGTGTTGCAGACGGTGGAGGACGATGCTGTTGCTCTGTACTGGAAGGAGGGAGAGGAGGAGGCTGTGTTGTTGCAGGCGAATGGGCAAATGGCTGCTTTTGTTGCAATGAGGTTCGCTGTAAAGCAGGGGCAACGGTAGGTGACGAAGAGTCGCCATTGGCGGTGGCTGGCTTGGAAGTGGGTGGTGCGGCAGTAGAAGCAAGATCGGCCGCTGTTGCTGGTCGTCCTGTCGTAGTCGTAGCAAACATGAAAGGCTTGTCCGCTTCTAGCATGGAGGCAATGGGCATAGCTCTACAACAAACGTTTTCACAAACCGAAGCGGAGCGGGAGGCTAGTTAATGGCGAGCCTAGAGCTTCAAGCCCGCCCTTTCCTCATAAGCCACCAAGAATAAATGCAACCTGATTGCAGAGTAGCAGTTTATGCAGAGTAGTCTCATTCTTCTCGGATTATATAGTGGCCATTGCACCGTTTTAACTTGCTTTTTTGCTCTTCTCTCTTTTTATTGGCTCGAAGAATTGGAATTGTCTTGCTCAACACCTCACTGAAGACCATTACCCTCAAGATTAAGATCTGTACATGTGGTCATATACTGCATCAGGAACGCTAAACGTCGTTAGATAAATACTTGTTAGACGGGCTTAAGGCGATGGAAAAGCCTGGCTGATACACTTTGCTTACCTTCGTGCTTATTATAACTAGTCTTCACTTTTTTTTGTACATAAAAGTTGATAATAGCCAACGAGAAAGGGACATATTAGCTTTTTACGATGATGAAGTATCACGGTCGCACGTCTGTAGTCATGAGATTATTTAACGTTATTTTCCCTTGCACTGTGTAGTACTCACTGTGTATGCTGATAATTGTAGAATATCTAGAAAAACTGCAGCTTCAAAAAGGAAGACTACGCACGAATCCATCATTGAAGTATGAACCCAAGTACAATCCAACTTGATTATGGTGCTACAAATCAGCCAGATATACAAAGTAGATCACAGATCTATGTATACCAGCTGGTAAGCGGTAACTTTAAAAAACATCAACAGCCACATATATAAGGCTGGGCGTCATGATGTCAAGGAAGCGAATAACGTCGTAGCAAATCTGTGTCGGTCCGAGCTACAAAAATCTACACGCTATTTAATCAACGGCTTGAAAATTGATCTTGCTCATGTTGCTATTTTGTGAGTTTATCCTAAGCTTTGGTTTATGTGTGCTTGATGCTCTGATGTCTATATTTTCCAAACTCCCGCAAGGTCCGCACGGAAGGATGATGCATATCGAGATAGGGAGGATTATTGGTTTGTGATTTCTGAGGAGAAAAACATATTATAATCGCGTAACAATACCTGTACATCCTTCAGATGATGACAAGGAACTGCAAAGTTAACCTGGGGCCTTACAAAAATATGTAGTAGCTACATCTCTTTTGTGTGTGGCAATGGATTGTCCCCTGCTATTAATACACATACTATGACATATTGATTCAAGATTGTAGTTTATAGCAATATACGGCGGCACAGCTCTTCTGCTAAATGACCCATGTTATTGATTTGATGTCTACTTTATACTGTGTTCATCCACAAGCAAAGCCAAGTGTAACATACGTCGACTGCTGGACTGATTTGCTCCTCATCGTACACATGTTTTATTTAAACTATGGCGATAAGGGACTCTACGAGATAGCCATGGTGTCCTGGTTTCTTGCTTTGTGCTTTAAATTCGAAAGGAATGCTTGTGGCGCTTCAAAAGTAGATGAGAAGCAAGGAGACGCGATGGTGGGGATGAAATTTATGTTTTCTTATGCACACTGCTCCCATAACAGCTGATCCAGACTTGAAAATGTGGAACATTTGACAGTTTGGCTGCAAAGATATACTGTAACAATGAGCAGAAGCTCATCAGGTCGTGCTAGCTTTGTTTGTAGTTTGAATGGGTGATGACGATTGTAGCCTCCACACGATGCTTTGAGGAAGAAACTGTGGTAGTGATCAATCACATAAGAGAGCCTCTTTTTCATTGCATCATATGCACTTACAGCATTTTTTCTCTTTTTTCCTTTGGATCTTCCTGACTCGATAGCCAAGAGCTGGTACGCTGCAATCTTCATCTCCTCTATTAGTCAAGAATGTGCTGTGTTCTTAAATAAAGAAGGGACATCTAAATTGAAGGTGTTTCCTTGTAGACTGGTCCCAACTTTCAAGATCTAGCGTAGGTCCTTTGCGGTTATGTACGCGCCGCGGCGGTCCGCAGGTATATAACCACGACACTCTTCTTTATCGTCATTTCTAACGCTGTCGAGCAAGAAGAATAGACACTGGCTAACATCCATCCCTCTTTTTACATATGGGCAGCGTCACCGCAAACGTCCATGCGTTGAATATATTATATATTTTTTTCATCGCTTCTTTAGATTCTTTCCTCGGGCAAAATGTGGTATACAGAGCAGTTCATTTTTATCAAATAGCACAGTACAAATAGCTTATCCACTAATATCCTCAAACCCTTTTAATCTTCATCAGACTAACAGAAAGAAGACGTTGTACACCTTGGTGATAAGTCATAGTTATACCTCAAATAATTTCTCAGGGTGTGAGTTTTTTTAGCGTGCGTATCATAATGTAGCAAACCCAACACATATTGTTGTAAGCTATGAAAATGATGAGAAAAGTAGACGCGTATGTGTTGTTAACGGAAATTTCTTATACTTGTCTGGGTAAAGGGGATGGTGGAATAAGGGAGAAAGGTCTATTTTTCGCTCAAGATGACATGGCAAAGTATTTCTGCGTGGCAGATAATGCATAGTAGCGCACTTCTTGATCTTCATGCGTCATCAGTTCCATCACACGCTGCTTTGCGCCCAGATCATGGAGGTACTTTTTACCATCGGCGCCTGCGTATTTGGCATACTGGCCCACGTCATGGCAGGCGATGGCAAGGATCTCGGTCTTGTTCGAGCTCAACAGACGAGCGAGCATTCTACAAAGATGAGCGTTAATGGTGTTGCTGTCAAAAAGAGGTTCGGGGCAGCGTGTGTGTGTGTGAAAGTGAATTCGTTTTTTTACTTTAGTAATTGGTGATCATTTTCGTTTAACCGAACGGCATTTTTTTGCCAGAAATTTTCGGATTGATGCGGTGGCGACCATTCCAGCTTCCCAGTTTCCAGTTCCGAGGCATACACTTCAAACGTCCTAAAAGCATCCTCCCCACCCACACACATTAGCCTTCCACTTCACCTCATAAGACACACACACCCATCCCGGTCAGTAATACTTTACGTGAGACTTTGAAAGTTGTTTTGCAACTCGGTCTGGATCAAGTCAATGTCATTGACAACTTCTTGATCCGACCATTTTCTTGTGTGCAAGTGCTCAGTAAACGGCAACAGTTTGGCTACCAGCATGGCAGACAAGTTGGCCTTGGGTGCTTTCTCCACAAGGTTCTGTGTTATCAACCCCACTCGCATCAATTAATAAGCTCATATTAGATTTCCTTTTTCCCTTCAAGATTGTACCTTGAACGTGGCCACGACCACACGAATGATCTTTTCCTTGACAGCCGACTTTGCTATTTCGACCAGCATAGGGATCACATCGTATTTTCTATACAGCGTCATACATGGTCAAGTCACCTGATGTTATTACAGCAACAGAAAATTCACTGCCCTTTGATTTATTAGGCTAGTTTCTTACCTGTTCAAGTTTGCGGCAATTTCTTCGTCAAATGTCAATAGCCATAAAGCAAAAACAGCTTCATACGTCACTTGTGGATTTGAATTGCCTTTCTTCAATACATTGATAAACCTATTTACATGAAGAAAAGAGTAAGAGATAAGTTTCATTCTTCGCCAGCCTCCTCAATCGAGTTTCTATACATCTCTTATTTCTAATGCCACTTTTAAAAACTTACGAATCCATGGCGTGGAGTGTATTCCAGAAAGATTTTCGGTAGGCGGGTATATGGAACAAGGCATCAAGAATTTGGATATTCAGCTCGATAAGACTGGGATTACGACTTTGCAGCTGGAACGTCATCCACCGGAAAAAGTCATCAATGTCGATGTCTCGGTTCTTGGTCGAGCTATGTAACATGATATGTAGTCCAAAGGTGGATACAGAAGAAGTTTTAGTACATAGCTGAAATGTATGTATATGAGTGATATGTTTCTTTTTTACCAGACAAGAAGCGCCAAAATTTTGCTGGATTGGATACCAACGAATTCATCATTGATTCGCAAGGCCCTATGTTGTGGATTGAATCAAACAAAACCACGTCAGACCAAGTGCACATTGTCTATTCAGCTTCGATGGGAGACAATGCTAGAAAAGTCACTTTGTAAGGCTGCTCCACCCCTGGCATGGTTTCTTTCTCTATATCCTCAGTCCCCTTTGGTTTTTAAAGTTTCTTTCTCCTTACTTGTGAAACGGCGCAAAAGGATAGCCAGGGCGGCCTTCTGACGCTTGATGAAACAACTTAATCCTTTCATCGTGTTCTATTATTTAAATACATTGATAGTTGTAAAAGTAAATAAAGCGCTCGTATAAGCATATAGTAGGTATTACTAACAAAGTAGGAAAATACTGTATACCATCAATCATGTCTTGGATCATGACCAAGACTTTTTGAACTGCATCCACGCGAGCCAATTTATGCATCAGATCCAGGTACATGCCTGCGTAATAGAGTCCGTGCTTATGATTACAATATACTCATGTAAGTCTTACTTTTGATACAAGACCTTTTACGTATAAAACATACCTCGGACATGACGTGTGTGACTTCCTCTGGTGACTTATTATCGACATGCTCAATCATTGCCACTTCGTCTGCTGTTATTAAGCCAGCACGTTCATATCCCTGTTTTGAAGTAATAGTTACCATGTCAACAATCACCCTCTGGGTCAAGTACACGTACTGCATTGCTAATTTAAAAGTCATTCACTCTCTTTTTACCTGCCAAGGAATGGGTTCGTTACGAATCTTGTCAGCCAATTCGTCAAGGTATGGATGGGCAATGATTGTCAGTGTGACATCCTCGATGAGGCTGCTTGTCGCGGTATCGGTTGCGGGAGTTGCCGTGTCAGTGGTAATGACATTGTTATTGTTGGAATCAGGTACAGTTGTGTCGACGAGGGGTGCTTCTGCAGAGAGCATTGTTGCTGTTCGTTTTAAAAAGCTTTTGAGAAGAAACGATAGAAATCGAGAAGGGAAGAAAAAACAAGGAGAGGGTCTGGTGTATCAGGAAACGCGCCATCGGCTTAATATGTACCGCATGCAGTGAGAAAGAGGGATCCTGAAACGCCCCAGGTGAGCGTGAAAATGCAGTTTTGTCCGGACAGCACATACATCGTTGTTATAAGATATATTACCACACTAATAAGCTGTAGTTGCCATAGGGTTTCCGGGGCTACTGCATTTGTATCCTAATACGTGATGATTCTAAATTCGCTAGCTTTTCTACTTGGCGATCATTACAAAGAGGTTGTCCTATATCCAGTGTGATCGTGTGTAACAACGAGACAAAGGGACACCATTCCGACAATATGCACGCATAAAATTAGCTAATAGCATACCTATTGCGCTTCGCTATTATTATCACCCGCTGGGTCCACATCCGCTGGGTTTACTGGCTCTATAGAAAATGCAGAACTAAGGATAAAGTACTGTACGTAGCTGCCCATAACTTTTATGTCACTTGTAACCGGTATAACGTATCTTCAGTTTTTTGAGGGAAATGCTCGAATGTATAATAATTGCGATAAAAAGGCTCGGGGAATGAACGACGTATTTGTTCTGTTGGTCGTCTTCCCGGTTTGGATAGAAAGCTACTAAGCAATATAAGAGCTATGCTCTTTAGTTTCTTATTACAATGATTAATCGTTACGGATACATCCTTTTTCATATAATCTGCTCGGTGTTCTGATACTTCTTCTGCCAATAAAGCGGTCTGTAAAGTTAGTAAAATTAGCACAAAGCAAACGAATGTCATCAGAAGAATAAAGGAATACTACTTGTGGTAGTAATAATAGTAAGACGTTTTCCTTTTATTATACTTAAGTATGCCATGTAGACTCAAGACCAATTAAGTACAGAGATTCCGCAGGAGGACAAGTCGACTACCTGCCTTACTCAGCGATAAAAGTGAAACTCTTGGAGAGAAGCAAGCCGACATTGGAAGATCGTTCCGTCGACGGAACATGATGAAGGAAGCAGGGGTCCCTGAGCTGTATCAAGAGCTTCAGGCTGCAAGAGTCTCAATCCTCCATGTCGAATCAGGGCTTGCGCAAGTCTACAGGCAATTTTTCAAACGCAAGGTTGCAATTGTACGTCGTAAATGCGTTGTATCTGCAAGGACTGGCCAAGAAAAATACCTTTGATGAAAAGATTGAGGTGTGGTCAACTTGACATGTCCTATGCGATGCACATGGCATCTACGAATATATTTTTTCAAGTCAACTATCCCAAAAGACTATCCTCGAATCTCTACAGAGCAATACTCCATTGGGTGTTGGTGGTGTCGATCCAGGCCATATTGTCGCTGCTACAACTGTATTGACGACTCACACTTACATCTTTGATGCGAGTCAGCAATACACAGATGGATTAATTGCACCGCTCCACCACCTCCTTCATCACCTCCACCGTCACCAGCACAATTGCCACCGTCATCATCATCATTAGCAGCAGCAACAGCAGCAACGCAAGAGCAAGACAGCGAACAAACATACAACAGCACCTCCTTACTTAAACCACAAACACACACTTGGTATGCTAATTTAAGCGCCCTGCAATATTTGCAACAAAACTCCTAAAACGACGCGAGATATTTCAAAGAAAAGCCATCGACGATGCCGATAGACAGTGCAAGGAAGATCGCACACGTAAACTGCCTTATATAGTATATCACAGTAAATTGGTTCGGCATGGCGCCTACCTGGAATCAAATCCACATTATATTTCTTTGCTTCGTGGCGGATCGGATCAAAGAAGCACCAACAAAAGGCATGCAAAAATTTAAAGCAACGCGCCGAGAAAACAGCCAACTGTGCAATATTGGCCAGTTTCGGTCCAGCGAGACGTGCCCGCACTGCCACAAGCCATGCAACGTCCTCATACAGCACCCCTATTCTCCCCACGCTCTTCTCCCTCTTTTCAGCCATTCAAGGCGTATGATAACACCAGTCCTGATGCTCAGCTATATCCGCGTATAGCTGGATAAAAAGAGTAAACGTCTGTCTCTTTTTGTGTTAAATGCGACCCTTTGTTATCACTATATATCGCGAGCATTGAGAAACAACGACCACCCTAACTATTGCCACGGTGGACTTCTTTTATCAAGTTTTTCTGGTATCTTGTAGAAAACGCTGAGAGTTTCAAAGTCGCTTTTTTGGCCCTTTTGACAGCTTGAAAGCTTAACACATGTGTTATATTACTCGATTTAAACATCCTTTAAAAAAGTTTATATATATAGTAAGCGCAAGCTTTACTGTGTTTCCATGTGAAGTCCGGTTTACTATGGATTGTTTTAATTACAAGGTGCCAGCCAAGAACAAGAAAAACAAGTGGGTACATGTGAGAAGGTAAAGGAATTAACGGTAGTATGTTGTACTATAATAGGAGGTATCAAGTGACAAATGAATACATGTCATCTATGCAGTGGTTCTTTTTGTCGATTACGGGAAATCTCTCCGCAGAGTAACTAAGAAATATTAAATAAAGAGATAAGTATCTCGTCTAGCAATAAAAAGTGACCAAGGTTCTATTTAAATGTACCTGAGCTAAATTCCGCAAAAGGATCCTGATAATCAAGGGTTTTTTCATCATCATCATCTGTTGCCGGTGGTGATGGTGGTTGTTGCTGCTCCTGTTGTAACTGCTGTTGCCGTGCAAGATCGAAACTGACGCTTTCCTTCATATGTTTAAAGTGAACGGCATCAATAGCATTTGATTTGGCAGGAATGATGGGTGGTTTCATGTTGCGTAGTAAGGCAAAATTGATCGATTTGAAGAATGCGTGGGATTTGACTTCGCTTGCACCTGCACGAGCACCTAGCCGCTTGGTCTCATCCTTGTGTAATAATTTACGTATGATTGTTTTGCATTGGCTGGATACGCCAGGTCCGGTATAGTATGGATTGCTACTGAAATCTGGGAATTCGAGAACTTTGTGTAAGATCAAATCGAATGTATCGTTTCGCGTGCATCCCTTGAATGGTGTGAAGCCAAACTGTATAAGAATAGAATAAGTTAGAATATAATGGCCATGTGTGGAGCAATTACTGTTCGTTGCTAACTTACCAGCATTTCATACAAAAAGATGCCCAATGCCCACCAATCCACACTGCTCGAATGGCCGTTCCCCTCAATCACTTCTGGGGCCAGATACTCTAATTGGATCAATAAGATAATCAGTATACTCTTCTTCACCCCTAATTATCCCCTCCTCCTTTTTATTATCGTACCTTCTGTACCAACGAATGAATTGGTTCGCAAATTTGCACAAGATTTTGTATCCAACATTGGTCGTTGCTAACCAGAAAATATAACGCATGAATATTACATATCATATAAAACGTATATAGTGTAACTTAATATAATTACCCAGAACGGAAGGGATGATTGAATGATGGAAGGTCGCCCTGCTGCCGGTGACTGTACAGACAGATCGAAATCAGATAACATTAAATGTCCTGATTCGTGTAATAGAATGTCTAAATAATATAACATGCATAAATTTTACTTTTTCTTACATGTTATGCATTTGATGACTTACTTTCTGGTTTCAGATCACGGAAAACAATTCCCATTAAATGAAGGTATTCCAACGCCGCCACGACTTCAGCGGCGTAGAACTTTGCATCATTCTCCACCAGCACCCTTCCAGGTCGTCGTTGTAATGCTATCCACACAACATTGGAGAAATTAGTATAGTTTTTGTTTCAAGCTTGGCAGCAACCAGCACATCAACAGACTATATGCTTTACCTCGAAAGAACTCGCCGCCGACACAGAACTCCATACAGAAATACAGGTAGTGATTGCTCTGAAAAGAATGGTACAACGGAACAATAAATGGATGGTTGGCAGTGGCAAGAATGGCTTGTTCTGCATATGCACGTTTGATCTTATTTCGCTTGACCATCTCCTTTTTGGATAGTACTAAAAAAAGAACATCATATATATATATATAAGCTATTGTGCACCTCCGACAATGATCGTACAAAAGTAGAAAAGGATAGAATAACTGGCTCATAAGAAAAGATCTCGATCCTTTCCGCCGGGAATCATACAGCCCTGGTGTAAGCTGAGGCAAAACCAGAGATATAAGTTGCTAACGCATCTCCATAACAACCACATAGCCACGGTAAACCATAGCGACCAGAATTAGATATGTATGAATTCATTACCTTTAAGCGCAAAAAGTTTGCCATTCTCGATATGTTTGACGAGATAAACCTTGCCTACATCGCCTTTACCGAGAAGCTTGATCTTTGTGAAACTGGCAGGAGATACTTGGGCAGTAATGATATTGCTACTGCTGCTGCTGCTACTGCTACTCGAACGACCACTCGTTGTCGAGGTCAGGCTGGAACAGGAACGTACAGGGTTCGCTACTGCTGCTAGTGTTCCTGCTGTTCCTGTCTTTGTTGTTGGTAGAGGAGTTGAATGCGTGGTTTTGAGGGTATCGGTCGAAGCGGCTTTACGCAATTGGGGAGTTGGCGATGAAAGGAGCATTTGGGCAGAGCAAGATGTATTGAGCAGTGAGCGATTGCTGAGAGGGACTTTTGACGGAGACAAGTGACGATGACGATGACGATGACTCCGCTGCTGATAGCTAGGAGCTGGTGTTAAGGGGAGTGAAGAAGGAGTGGTCATGTTTCTGATTCAGTAAAAAAAAAAATACAGAAATAACAATGGAAAGAAAAGAGAAAGATAGAACGGTGTGTACTTGGTAACTATATTACTGTTTTAGTCGCTTGGTTATTTGGTTATGCCAAAAGGGTAGTGTAAAGGGCTCTGTCCTTGGATCCATTGTTTCACAAAGGAACAAAGTAACAGTGTGTAGTACATGGGAAATATATTATGATGGCTGCAACTGATTTCTGTTGCAGTAGTATTATTCTCTGGTCGGGGCCGACCTTTGGGCAAATAAGAAATCAGGGATCGACCAGGCCAGCCCAAGGATTTGATAGCGCATACCCCGACTAGATGGATCCTTATTCGTCGTTATCGTCAAAAGAAAGTTTTACAGTGGCGGCGGCTTTCTTGGCCTTCTTTTTCTTTGATTTCTTGTCGCTTGACTCTTTCTTCTCTGTGCCTTTTTCTGTACTGGCACCTGCATCATCACCCTTATCACCATCAGCAGGGGCTTTGCGCTTCTTCTTTTTAGCACGAAATAAGATTCGTCCGCTTTCATCTACGGCAGGCCGATCGTCGTCTTTGCCGTCGTCGTCCTCTTCCTCGCCCTTCTTTTCGTCGTCATCATCGTCATTCTGTGCGGATTGATGGATCTCTGTGTTTTTTTTATATATTGGGTGTAGAGAAATGAGTATGGTGCATCATATTTTTGAAGAAAGAGTCGATTACGTCTTAATGACGATATTTAAATTTAATAAAAACGCGTATTATTGTTATTGTACTACATGTTACAATAACTCTACACGCGCACAAACAGCAATACCTTTCCCATGCTTGTCTAGCGTCACCACTTGCGCGCCGTCAAGTTCATTATAGTCGTCGTCATCTTGTCCATCGTCATAATTTTCAAATTTTCGCATCTTTTGCTCTTCCTCTTCCCGATTCCGTTTCAATCGGGACAGGAAAGGTGCTTCCTTGTGTACATATGACAGTCCACTCGAAACTTGGTGAGGTGTTAACTGCTTGGGAGGCATATATAGGGGTGATTATACTTGGCAAGTAATAAAGGCAAATGCGCTTGTCACGCTGGCCTCCCCCACTCCACGCACACACACACACACAAATTTTAACAGCCAATCAAATCTGTGGGATCGCTGAATACCCTGAATATTTTATTTTCCATTGACATGTTTCGACCAATGGCGGTTGAATTATGCTACGGGGAGACAAGAAGCACTTTTTTGCCACCAAAGGTCCTCAATGAAGAAGAAGAAGAATATGCCATGGGTGACAATGATAGTACCATTAAACATCGACAACAAAGAAAATAGAAAGGCCATTATGTTTATATTTGCACGTTAATCATATAACAAAAGGGTTTCTTCTTCCTCTCCAATTCATTCCTTTTCTACCTTCTTTGTCAAAGCTCACTTCTTGGATAGAAGCGATCCTCACAATTTACGCCGCACATTGATCATTACACGCGTCTCCTGGAAACCAACAACAACAACAACAACAACAACAACAACAGCGGCAACGACGTACACCTTACCAACCTAGCATACAGCAGCTATTGCCAACTTTATGAACACGTAAATTGATCAGCGAGAACCTCAAAGAGAGGAGCAATTGCATGTTGCTTCTTTCGATAATATAAAAAGAGAACATCCTTGAGTTGTCATTTCTTCTCTAACTCTTCCTTTACAAAACTATTTTACTTCTTCTTTACATATACCCTTTTTTTCATTTAATTTAATAGCCCAGATTTACGTAATCCTTCACCACCAAGCAATATGGACATTAGTAACAGTGACCCAGATCTCACTGTTGATCCAAGGGCAGCCGCATTCTCCATTATGTTTGTGAGCGTGGGTTTTTCCTGCTTTATATGGCAATCACTACGATCTGGATGGATGTTTTACAAGATTCGCAAGCCGATCCATGGCATTGTATTTGCACAAGCCGTGCTAGGTGTCATCCTGACCTTTTGCACATTATTGACATCGCTTGTGTATGTCGACTGCCACTTTGTAAGTACACACATGCATTATACACATCTGTTTTTTTTGCGTAGTATGTCACAATCAACTCTGTACTCATCACTAAAACAACACAGATATTGATTTTTTCGATCGTTGGTGTGAATCTGGGCGACATTGCATTACAATCCGTGCTTCTTTGGAAAGCGTATCTGGGGAACAACCGATCTAAGATTATCCTGATGATTGGATGCATACCACTTATTGGCCTTGTTGTGTTTATTATCTGCAATGTCACAGTTGCGCAATCCATAATGAAATATCGAGGAAACGTCTGTACAACTAGTTACCGTGAGTATGAGATTGTTTTAAGGGCTCGAAACTTATTAGATAAGCCCGGGTTGTTTAATTACTAAACAGCCAGATCATGGGATGTTATTGGCTACTGATACACTGACCTTGAAAATTATTCTCCTTGATAACCGAAAAAAAAAAATATAGCAATCTACATTGTCATTGCCAAAGCGGCGCTAGATTTTACATCCAATACGTTTCTTTCATGGTGCTTTATACTTGTTATTTACCGTCATTATCAAGTCCTTGGTTCGAGTATCCAAAAGACCTTGATTAAAGAAGGCTTAATCTACTGGTAGGCACTCTACACTGTTCGATATTGGAAAAGAAAGAAGGTCGTAGTGATGTAGTGTGTGTGTGAGTGTGGCTCATGTGAATTAATCTATTGTTCCGGTATTCCCCACTTGCTGTGTCTCTATCCCTTCAACCCATTGGTACACAAATCACAAAAAAAAAGTTTTGGTGTTTGTCTTTCGAATATAGTCACGGGAATATTGCTGACCGTTAGAGTTCTCGGCGGAAGCTCTCCGATATTGTACACGATTGATTGTAAGTCCTTTTGTTTGTGTTATTTTCATAATGGATCAAATCGGTAAAGCAAATTAAAATTAGAAACTCAGATTCGCACAATTTCCTTTTTTGACTAAGGGTATCTGGCTTCCTATCTGATTATCAAGCAACTCAAATACGGCCGTAATGGCTTGAATGAAGAAGATGGCGAGGACAATGACGACGACGACGACGACGACGATAGCCGTATGGAAGATGATGATGGTGACACGCACAGCCGTGGTCAGATCAGTCGTCATCGTCACACGATGTCATGCTCCACGGCTGCGGAAGACCTGAATCAGCTCCATTCGCGGCCGCTTTCGTTCCTGCTGAAGAATGAAATTGATGTAGAACATCATCAGGCGCATCCAGACGGGAAGAAAGAAAGTGACAGAAATCAAGGATAAGCAGATGATGCTGTGTGACAAAGAAGGGGTGTTTGGGATTTGCTGGAAAAGTTATATAAAAAAAGAAAGTTGAAGTTTGAAGGGACGAAAAGTAAAAGAAGCCAGAGAGACAGAGAGAGAGAGAGAAAGTAAGATGAAAAAGAGAGATGGAGAGATCTCATCATCGCGCTCTTTTTTTATGCGCCCTCATAAGACCTCAATAACAGCATCATTCTAGCCCACTTTGGGTTGTTTATTGCCTACGATCTTCTTCTTCCATGCACATGTCTGCTCGTGTGTCTACTTACACAGTGCATTATTATACATGCTTGCACGTAAATGATAGTAAAGATGATGACGCTGTTATGTAATGGTAAACAATGTATGTGTGTTGGTGGCCAAAAAAGAAAACACA
This sequence comes from Zychaea mexicana, assembly GCF_025766255.1. Classification (NCBI taxonomy): domain Eukaryota; kingdom Fungi; phylum Mucoromycota; class Mucoromycetes; order Mucorales; family Lichtheimiaceae; genus Zychaea; species Zychaea mexicana. Next base: position 45,530 of record NW_026516674.1, read on the forward strand.
AACAAAAGCAGTCTTATCAGATTGCACATGTCACGCAGAAATAAAAGGTTGTCAAGTGGATATATTGGGGATTACACAGCCTAAGCAATTGTAAAGGCGAGAGTGTGAGCGTGTGGGTTGTACGAATGCGTGGCCCTTTCCGGGGGACCTCGGACAGTATTTGCCGCAAGTTGCCATAGAGGATGGGTGGGGGGGGGGTTGAAGGGGAGCAAACAGCAGCCCCACCCCTCGCTTATCAGATGGATTGTGATTGGCTCCGCGGTAATCTGATTGATCGTGGTCTGTAGGAAAAATTTTATAAATCTAATACAGATTTCCGTGCCGTCGCCTTTTCTCTTTCTCTCCACTTCTTGCAGCAGCAAAGGAACCCCTCTCTCTTTACCAGTCCAACTTCTTTTACATTACCTACACTTGTCGCGTGTGCGCTCTCTCTCTCTTTCTCTTTCTCTTTCTCTCTCTACCTCTCCAATTCTACAGACGAAGAAGAAAAAAACAAAGAGCGACCAATCAGTATCTCTATACTCTTGCTACTACCACTACCACTACCAATACATACACACACACACCCCCACTCACTTAAACTCTGTACAATGGCTGAAGAATACGACTACGAATCTCTTGGAAACAACACTTCGATGGGCCAGAATGCCCTTGCTGGTGCCTTAGCCGGTGTCGCTGAGCATTGTGCCATGTATCCTGTCGACTCTATCAAGGTAAGAATCCTAATTTGATATGCATGTGTGTGTGTGTAGATTGGAGCAGAAAGGGGATGGGTGGGACGACCGACCGACCGACTGTCTGTTGACTGTTGACTGTTGACTGACCTCGGTGGCATGAATTACCATTCTTGTTAGACGCGAATGCAAGTCATTCAGAGTGGACGACCACCTGTTCCTGTCAATCCGACGACAGTCGCTCAGCATCCATCACTTAAAACTGCGTCGAGGAATCTTTGGCGCGGTGTCAACTCGGTCGTATTGGGCGCCGGCCCCGCCCATGCCTTACATTTTGCAACCTACGAATACTGCAAAGAAGCATTTGTTGGCGACGGCCACCACGCACTTGGATTTGCTGCTGCCGGTGCATGTGCGACCTTGGCACACGACGGTCTTATGAATCCCTTTGATGGTAAGAGGCAACACGGGAATGAAGAGGAGCACAGCGGATGATTTTCCCAAGCACATACAGTTTGTACTAAGCCTGTACCCACTCTCTCTCTCGCTCCGTTCCAATTATTCCAGTGGTGAAGCAACGGATGCAACTCCGCGATTCCACATACAGATCTGTCCGAGAGTGCGCACGACAGGTCTATGCCAAGGAAGGCCTCGGTGCATTCTACATCTCGCTGCCAACAACCCTCGCCATGTCCGTCCCCTTCCAATCCATCCAGTTCGCAAGCTATGAATTCTTCCGCAAATATCTAAACCCGGACGGCCAGTACGACCCCAAAACCCACGTTATTGCCGGCGGTCTCGCAGGCGCGATTGCTTCCTCCATCACCACTCCTCTCGACGTCGCTAAAACGCTTTTGCAGACCCGTGGTCACAGTCTTGACCCTCGCATTCGCAATGCCACCGGTTTCTGGGATGCCATGAGCATCATCAAACAGCGTTATGGTATGCGGGGTTTCTTCAGAGGCTACAAGCCCCGTGTGCTGACCAACATGCCCAGTGCCGCCATCAGCTGGAGCGTCTACGAATACTTCAAATGGTTTTTGGATACCCACGAGTCGGCTAAGAAAGTCTCGCAAGACAAGAGTCTCATTCGTCTCTAAAAAAAAAGAAACCGTTTCCATATCCTATCCCGTCATCACCAAACCGTCTCTCTCCACTTTTTCTCAAAACATCACCACTACAACCAACCAACCAACCACCCATCCACTTTTTCTAATATCTCTGTACCATAGTTGTTTTCTTGGATTTTACCCTCTTTTCTCTAGCTTTTGTACATACTTTTTTCTTACTTTTATACAAGCAGTTTTTTATAACATGATGAAAAGGATATACAAAAATACATAATGCTATTATAGACTCTTATTCTGAACCAAACCCAACAGCAGCAAATTGGAGTGAGAAATGTGTAATGTGTGTTTCAAGTAGTGGCAGTAGTACTCATCCCTCAAGCACTTTCAACCTTCTTCTTGTCGCCTTCGTTATCGACAAAGTTAGCATTCGTGTGCATCCACTAACATTAGGAAAGGGTTGTTAGTTCTTGTCGGTCATATGCTGTTGCTTGCGCGTGTTGCTGCAAGCACGTGTATCTGCTGAAAGCTGACTCACCTTGTAGACGCTCGAAAAGTCAAGTTTGCCGTAATCGTTCATTGTTGACAGGTCGCTGTATACTTGAGCCGCTGTGGTCCCCAAGATCGGAGTCGTGCCTGAATCAAATGCGGCCTTCATGGCCAGTCTTAAATCTTTAGCCATCAGCTTATTTGCGAATCCACCAGCATATTCTCGGTTCGCCGGTGCCGTTGGGATCACACCTGGATGGGGGTTGTTTGTGTCCGAGCTCCAGCAACGGCCTGTCGAGCTGTTCATAATCGATGCCATCAAGGCCGGGTCCATGCCGAGACGACCGGCTAGCAACAGGGCTTCCGAGACGCCAATCATGGAAACGGCCAACAGCATGTTGTTGCATAACTTGGCAACTTGTCCCGTGCCATTGCCGCCACAGTGTACTGCGTTGCGGCCCATCAACGCAAGTGTCGGTCTGATTTTTTCAAAACTTGCCTCCGAAGGTGCGCCCACCATGAACGTCAGTGTGCCATTTTCAGCACCCACGACACCTAAACATAGCATTGTTGCCATTCATATAAGAGTCTCACTCTGCTGCCATGACTGGCTGGTTATATCACAACATTGTGGTGAGAGTATACGTACCTCCACTCACAGGAGCATCAAATGGTGTAGCCTTTCTGTCCACGACTTGTTTGGCAAGCGTGCGTGCAGACTCGGCGTCAATGGTGCTGGAGTCGATCAACAAGCTATCTTGATCGATCGCATCGATCAACGAAGAGTAGACGGATTGCACGTGACCAGCCTCTGGAAGCATGGTGATCACGGTAGCCGCCTTGTCAGCCAGCTCGGCGGGACTGTCGGCTGCTTTGGCTTTTGGATATTCGTCAACGAACTTTTCAACGGCGGCTTTGTTCACATCGAACACTAAAAGATCACCCTGGGTCTTGGCTGCAAGGTTCTTTGCCATACCGTGTCCCTACATATGATATAACAGCATTAAGATTCAATATTATTAGGAAAGATATCTATTCCTAGGCGTTTGTGTATGTATGCGTGATTGTTTACTTGGGGGAACGCCACCTCTCTCGTTCACTCGCCCCCCTTTCCAACTTTACCATTTGACCCAAGCCAATAATACCGATTGCTTGTTTTCTGTTGCCAGCCTATTTTTGTTCGTTTGTCCGTTCATTCGCAAAGTACAGGTTAATTCACTTATAAGATGTAACACTCCATACTCGGGCATCCTTACGTTTGCTATTACACAAGAAAAATCAACGTCAATAACGAAAAGACTCGGGTCACTCACTCTCCTTTTTCTTCATATCAACAATACCAACATCACTGTCCCAGCATGAACTACCTGTTGAATACAGACGAGACGACGCCATCTTCGTTCTCGGAACTCGAAGAGCATTTTTTCCGAGAAAGCACAGTTGAACGCGAGCTTGAACCATGATCGTTGTCGTTTCTAATTTGAGGTTAGAAGAACAAAAAAAGGGGAAGCAAAGGTGAAGAATAGATGGAAAAAGAAAAGGATTATGCAGGTTGTTCCCACGCTACCCTTTCAGTGAAAAATCTCATTTTGAGTTTCCGCAAAGCAAATTATACTCACCCCACACATTGCTACACTCCTCCAGCTTATTCTGTCTCAGAGTATTCACACTTGATTATTTGCTCATGCACGACATATATTCATCTATTTCGGTGCACGTACGCAACAACAATAGCATGTACGCACAAGCATCGTTATAACCTTGTTTCCGTTTTAAATTAGAAAGAGCGTAAACTGTGCTGCAGATAATATTCATTTTTGTCTACTATTGGTTTCTTCACTCAAAAAAAAAGATTAAAAAAACACATACTATGCTTCATCTATTTCAAGCTTTTGTTAGTCTGAAAGCCTTCGCTAAAACCTATGGAGAAAATGAAGGACAACGATGATGACTTGTTTAAGTTGAATTTCTGTGAAAATTAAAATACTTTCGCACCGATTGGTTCCCGGTAGCTGACGTCTGGTTATTTAGTCGTGATACATCACATTTTCAGTAAAAGCAAAGAGGGGGAATCGGTCATCCTCACCATCATCTTTTATATTTATTCCTTCTTTGCTTATACTCCAATGTGCTGGCAGAAGAGCTTTTTAGGTCAACTAGTAAATTTTAGATAGGTATAGCAGCATTAACATGAAAAATTAACGGATAACAACGATATCCTCAGTAGTTTGAAAAAAAAAAGATGATTTCCTAGAACTCTCGCTGCTCAGTCTACATTTTATTTCACAAGCCATGCTACTACACGATGAAACAAGTTTTATTCTTGTAATGCCATCCATTGAACAGTTGCTATGATAAAGAAAGGCATAGACCAAGTGAGTATCCAAGACTTACAGCACAGTTCCATGGCAGTAGCGCTACCGTGGTGCACGCATAGAAAACACACGCGAAAAAGTTGGCGGGATTTCAATTTGCTGCGGAGACAACAGTATATGAGTTACGTCGCCCGCCGCAGCGCACATCTCTTCTTCTTCACCAGCTTCTTATTTCTTTTATCGCAATGCTCGAATTATACGCAATTACGCTCGCTATGTACTGTGTTACCCTCGTCATTGGTTGCTTTATGCTCCTCTGGCGGGCCCACCCACTACTTTGTAACTTTGCTGGTTCCGTCGCCCTTGTGGCCTTTGTCTCTCGCGCTGAGTGTTGCACTTCGGTGCGCACGTTGATCCGTTCCTTGTGTACGTTGTTGGGTCTGCTCCCGCCTCCGCCGTCGCGCCCCATCTTGCCGCCATCGCAACCTGCTCCTGCACCTGTGAATGTGTTCCAGCGCAACTATTTTTCTTCGTATGGTAAGCATCGCCCCAATCCTTCGCGGATTTTGGAGGGCATAGATCGTGAAATCGACAACGAGGTCTACAGACGTGCGGCTAGTCGTCTTCCTCCCGATATGTTTGATTCTCGGCCAGCGTTTACTTTGTATCCTGACCCGATGGACATATTGGCTGAGCGTGAATACTTGAAACAGTTGAAGGAGTGGTGTGGTTTCCCAGTTTCGCGCAGAGTTACTGTAGTTGATTACGCAGTGCGACGACTTGTATTCAGACGTTCTTCTTATGAGGTTCGGACGACACCTGTTCAACCGCCTGTGCAAAACTCTCCTACTCGTACTCGCCCTGTGCCGGCTGCTACCGTGGTTGATTCCACAGCAACTGTGCATGTTGATCCCTCACTTTCTTCTGCAGCAGTCGAGGACACGACTACAGTGCCCGTTGCGCACATGGATGTAATGATGGAACAGCCTGCGGCCCCTCTGTACTTGCATTGCTCCCGGGTTCCTGAACAAGTTTCGGTGATCGAAGAGTCTGTGGCCCCTCTGCAATTGCATGGCTCCCGTCTTCTTGATCCCGAAGTCCACGCGATGCCTTCGGAAATGCCTTCAGTGCTGCCTGTGATGGAGGACGCTCCTGCTGCGCCGGCTGTTTTGGGTGATTCCACAGCTGTGCAAACGATGCATTTTTCTGACGTTGAGCATACTCCCGCTTCGGCGTGCGAGTCCCTGCCTTCTGAGCATACTCCCGCTTCGGCGTGCGAGTCCCTGCCTTCTGAGCATACTCCCGCTTCGGCGTGCGAGTCCCTGCCTTCTGAGCATACTGCCGCTTCGGCGTGTCAGTCCCTGCATGAGCAAACGGCCACTTCGGTGCGCGCGTCCCTGCATGAAAACGCGGTCGAGGACACACCCATTGACGAGGATGTCCAGATGGAGGAGCCGTCGTATGACGATGAGCTCGCCAACTTAATGGCTTCCCTGACTTTGGGGATGGACGCTTCCGCGTGGTATGAAGATGATTCTTCTGCCATTCAAAACCCATACGCTTTGCAAACTCACGCTTCGGCATACGAGTCCCTGCACCAAGAGCATACTCCCGCTTCGGCGTGCGAGTCCCTGCCTGAAGAGCAAACCACCACTTCGGTGCGTGCGTCCCTGCCTGAAGAGCAAACCACCACTTCGGTGCGTGCGTCCCTGCCAATTGACAACACGGTTGAGGATACACTGATTCACGAGGATGTGCAAATGGAGGAGTCGTGTGACTCTATGTCGCATGACGCTCAATCCTCCAACCCAATGCCTTCTCTCGCTTCGGTTGTGGACGCTCCCGTGGGGCCAGCTCAGGATGATTCCTTTGCAGTGCCTGTCCCGATGAGACAATACAGATCTGCGCAAGACGCTTCTGCAAGTGTGCCTCTGCCAGATGACGATGATGAACCCGCAGCAGTCGAGGATACAGAGGACACTCCTGCTGTGCAGCCAAATGATGAGGGCATTGCCTCCTTTTGGTTTGAAATCTTACAACGGGCAACGGTGCTCGACGAAGAGGTCTCTGACCTCTTGAGTGCCGCAAATCCCGACATTCCTGCCACGACCATTACTTCCGCCACTATCACCACACAACCTGCCACGGCAACCGCCGTTGGATCCGCCCCTCTGTCTCCGCCCTCCCCCTCCGGTGATGTTGATGTAGATGCCGTCCGTTTTCAGCTTCAAGCCGAAGCGGACGAGAATGATGCGTGGTTCGATGCGTGGTTCGACGAGTCGATCGGTAAGTTTTATTTACATTGATACATCATGAATCCACGCGTTGTATTTACCAATTCTAATGAATGCTTTGATTTTTTAGTCGATTACTAGGTGTTTTGTCGTGTCGTGTTGTCGGTGTTGCGCGTTCTGTTGGTGTTCTTTCTGGGCGCGATTTGGGTTCTGTGGTTGTTTTCTTTTGGTTTTGGTGCTTCGTGGTTTGTCGGTGTTCTCCTCCTCTTCCTCCTGGTCCTCCTCCTCCGTTTGTTCTTACTCCTACTTTTCCGCTCTGCTGCTCTTGCTGTGTGTGCTGCTTTTGCTGCTTTTTTTTTTTTTGGCGTTTTTCGGTGCGCCATATGGTGTATCTACGTGGGCAACGGTTCCGGTACGTGTTTATAGTGTGGCTGTAGGTGTCAGGAGTAATCGTTGGATACTAAATCTTTTTATTAAAATAGGCTGCTATTTGTGCTGCTGTCTTTGTTGTGGGCAGATACTTTCATGTCTGTCTCTGGACGCGAGTCCGTGTAGGACAACAGGTAAATATAGATACCTTGATAACATCAGCTCAAGTTTTCCGTGTGTGCATGTCGTTGATTAAAGGGAATTGTTAATAGGTCATAGCTGTTGCGGCCTTGTGTGCGCTGCACTCTGTGTGTGGCGACCGTCTGGCGGGACGGGTTTGGAAGACACCTCAGTGGATGGTTTCCTCGGGTAAAGGTAAGGGGTGGGTGGGGCATTGGTGGCACTGGCTACAGCCACCGGGGGTGAAGGGGTATGAAGAGCAATGGGGATAGCGAGGACGGCACAGTCGGTGGTGGGGAGGGGAACACCGCTCTGGTTGTTTGGGTATTGCAGGAATACCATCCACATGAGCTGGAACTGACTGAAAAGACAACCCAAGGCGTCGGGCTTGTATGATTACGGGAAGTACTATATTTTTTTTAATACTCAATGAAAGACGAACATCTCAATAAGAAGAGACTTACTAACTGATAATCCTTTTTCCATTCACTCTTCCCTTCTTCATATCGCATTCAACTCGGATGTGGTGTGAAGAAGGCGAAGAAGCATCCATTACTAGGAATTAATTCATTCCTTCTCAAGGTTGTCTTTTCAGTCAGTTCCAGCTCATGTGGATGGTGTTCCTGCAATACCCTTGCAACCAGAGCGGTGTTCCCCTCCTCACCGCCGGCTGTACCGTCCTCGCTATCCCCATTGCTCTTCATATTCTGGATCTCCCACCGGTTGTAGTTCAGTGTGCCATGTAAGTCCCCGTTCATTCCCGTGCCTTTGCTTTGGGGATTCCTGAAGCTGGGGTGTCTTCCGTTGGCGGGTGGTGCCAGTGATGGTTACTACTGTGGGCTTTGGCGGCTTGGAACGTTTTCCCCTGGCAAGGGAATGTTTCCGCTTGGAGGAGTGGAGAATCCCGTCTTTGGCTTGATCCTGGTATTGGAGACGAAACCGGGTGTTTCCTGAAAGCACGCGCTTGATCTTCAAATGATCGAAACCTATCTTTCTCGAGCGGCTTTCAAAAAAGTCAAAGACGTTCATTTCGAGTGGGTCGCTGCTGCTTCTGCTTCTGCTGCTATATCAAATCGGCGAAAAGAGTTTTTAAAAGAATGCTATTATCACGAAGACAAATCATCGAGCCGGGACAACTCATCAAGAATATGGCACCTATCCCAAGTATTTGGCATCCTGCCGGCCATGTCCAAGACGCGCATTCCCTTGGTCTTTACAAGCAGAGCAATTCCATCGAGCGAAATTGGTATATCCGCTTCGCTTTCTATCAATCGAACCAAGGCAACCTATCGTTCATGTCATCAACCAAACCGTCATGATCGGTTATGTCTTTGAACAGAAGAGCAGCGACCAGATGTGCGATAGAAGAACATAGCAATATGGAGGAGACGCATGAAATCTACCAACAATCGGTTCTCATGCGGAGGCTATCGACCTACAATCCGAGGATCACAGTATATTTGACAGCAGTGTGACAGCGATTCAAGTATTAGCCGTGGATATCAAGTCTGGCAAATCGATATCACCAACTCAAGCTCAGGCGAAATGATAATCAGAAAGAAGCTGGTCAAGAAAGCTTTCTGAAGGTCGGACAGTTCAACTTGGTGTGCACAATCATGTTCCTATATGTCTCTATCTCTATGGACATGGACGTTTTACCATCCAATCTTCAAATGCGACAGCAGCCCAGCCCAGCCACGGAGGAGGCACTTTGGGGTTTGGCGGTCCCAATGTGAGGCTAGCGCATTTCAGCTGCGAAGAGTAAGCAACCTTGAATGCGACAAAGCAACGAATGGCACCAATCTTTGTTCATCTACAACTGTTTCCCCCCTTATGCTGGTCAACAACAAGCGATCGGAAATCCAATGATAATCATCGAACGCGGCGAAACGACAGCACACACAGCCGAGGCATATCATCCGCGAGCATTTATGACGGCAGCAATCAACAAATAAATCAACGTTGCCGGAAAACGCCACGTATGACACAACCACCCTAGTAACTTATCATCGTCCAACACACAATGACATGTCTGCCACTTCACGGGCCGGTCCATCCACGCGGCTATCCACAACAGATGGTCTGCTGTCAATGATTGGCTTCAACACTAGGTCCTTGGATAAGCAACACACACAACAAAGCGGATCAATCAAACTTGGAAACACTACCAACGATCACAAGAGGGAATTCCAAGGACGTGTCATTGTGAACTTGTAATGGCAGCAGCAAGTGACAGTAACTACAACACGCTTGGCATGCAGCACACACAGCAATCCATATGGATCGTCAAGGGATGCTAAGGTGCTCAAGTAGTCAGTACGTTCATCGGCCATTTTTGCGGCTGTCGTCGACATACGACAAGTGCCAAGATGGTTTACCAAACGGCACAACCAATGACTCACGGTTGTCACCAACATCCAAGATAAGCAGCAGCAGTACTATGGACGAACCACTTCGGATCCAAGCTTACAGAAAGCAGCTGCCACCTTACACACTGGTCAAGGCTTATTGTGCCAAATGCGAACGAACAGTCCACGGGTGCGATGCTCGCCATACGCGACCAATAACGTCTGCAGATGTATCGTCAATACTGCAAATTGTGGTAAGTTACTAATTTTTGTCATGATTAAAGGAATGCCATTGCCATGTGAAGAGCGTATATGAACTAAAGCATTGATACGAAAATAGACCATCATTCAGCCTGTCACAAGAATTTACATCCTACATTGTCCCAATTTCCTTTACCCTCTTTCTTTTTCTATATGCTATTTTTCGCTTCATATGTCGTCCCCCCTCATTGATTGTAAGTGCAACGATCGATTGGAAAAGCTGACAATGTTTATTTTTAATAGTATAGAAAAAAAACACCCCGTATACATCCTTATACATAAGCACAAAACCCAACGGCACACACGGATCGGATTGGTACAAAACACGTCGACAGATACAACTTTTTAAATACAAAATGAACAAGATATGACCAAAGTCGCCAGCGCAATAGCCCAAAAATTATACAGTCAAAAACATACACAAAGCAAGAACATAAAAAAGATTCAGTCAGGTAAGTGTTAGAAAGATCTTCCTTTAATTCTTTTTTGAAGAACAAGATACTAATCTCTCTTTATTGTATGTGTTCCCACAGATCGTAGGTGCCTGTCACCGCGCTGACGTACATGATTGCAAATTGAAAAATAAGTTTGCAACAACCAAAACAAATACATCATCCGTCAGGTACGGTTGTTAATATAGAGCTTCATACGATATTGTACATTCCAACGCACCATCCATCAAGCATAACGACTAACATACTACTCATTAGATTGGCAGCTTTAGCCCCAGTGACGTAGAAGCTTTATTCAAACATCACATACGAGAAAAAATTATACAAGGTCTATTCTTGCGTTAGCGGCGACGATTGTCTCAAGACATTTTCAGAACAAGCTATCATTTCTTACACGACTACAAGACGACCAAATTGATGGCATACCTGACACCTTACACGATGCAAACTACATACCACGTCCAAAACCGGGTACTGTCTGTGTTTTACGCGTGCCATCAAGCGAATCGATCGTGTGTGCCGTCCATTTTACCATACCTTGATATCATAATATGTTACAAAATAGAGAAACGAAACGAAACTAAAAAAAATGAAGAAAAAAGAAAAAAGAAAAAAGGAAAAAGGAAAAAGGAAAAAAAGAATAGAAAAAAAGACAAAGATTATAAAAAAAAAGCTATAACGCACGCTAATCCATTCTGTTCTGTAGCACTTGTCATCAATGAGGGTATCGACATTACGTCTATTTATTACATTATTACTCTCATAAATACTTTACTACTACTATTTTTACTGTATATTTTTTCTGGGACAATAAAACTCTATCTTCATTTTGAAAGCATTTGTGGGCATAAAGTGATGCTATTTTAGCCGTGATCAAACTGCAGTTACTGTACCGTCATGTGTTTATTACATAATAATTTACGCGACAGTTCTCAAGGATTAAAGTCGGCATCACGGTACAGTATACGATCAGATACTGTACATATTGTACATACTAATATGATATGATAATATCAGCAATGAAGGTAGGAAAGCAAACGTCGAACATCGAAACATGTCATTTTTTTCTAGTTTTTCACGTCTAAGACAATCCCAAAACTATAAATGACTACTGTAATAGCGACAAACTTTGTGCTTAATCATATGGAGCAGGACTCATCTAATAAACATCAGTGCCGCAAAATAAAGGATATCAAATGAATACTGTACAGGAGACTGTGGTAGTATTAATCATATGCAGATTTCAAAAACGATAGATAACAGCGCTGCATCGGAACGGATACCAGTTACACATGCATTTGTCGATCATTTCCTATTGTGGAGATTGGCATACATCGTTATTATGGCCTCCTCGTGACGACGGTGCTGACGATGATGCGCCCAAAGCAATGATAATGAAGGTTGAAAGAATTCATGACACTACATAATGTGAATATTACATGGTAGAGTAGGAAGCTGATCTTAGTTCCAAGATATGAACACTGACTGTCATTCTAATTGGCGTCCGGCTCCTGAGCGAAAATTACCCACCACTATAAGGAGATAAATGTTCCACAGCATGTTAACAAAGAAAAAGGGTAGAGAGGACAAAGTTTGTGAATGGAGAAGGGTGGGACGAGCGTAGAGGGACAAGAACGATACTCACTTGGGTATGAAAACTCCAGGCTGTTTATGGTAGCAGGAACTGACACAGCAGCAACCACTCAGCAATATGGCCTATACTCATACTATGATGCCATCAAGGTACGCAGCAGAATTTGTTGCCACGCATCGCCGATTGCCAAAGTTTGTCGACCGTGACAGCCTTCCGCACTTAAGTATCCACACAAAAAAATGTGTGTGATATCGACCCACGGATTTCGGCTTCCTCCACGAGGCTGAAAAGAACGGTGTGCATCATAGAGTTTGTACTTTTGCTAGTATAGAACAATGCAAGTAGTAAATGTATTTAGCATCCCGACAGCAAATATATAGTAATTTGCAAAGTCGGATCTCATATACCAATAGTGAGCTATCAGTGCAAGCAACATGCGAGGGATTCATATGAATGCGGATGTTTATGAGAGCCCTGAGAAATTCGATGCAAGTCGTTTCCTTGGATCTTCAAAAAAAACTGATGATGACGTTAATGAACGGGCCTTTTCAAGAGCGAGAACAGTTTAACTTTGGCTGGGACCGGTAAGAGAGGGAGTAAAAGTAACAGTAAACTTCATGCATGTAAGAACATGAGCAATGTAATTTTTTTTTATACACACTTGATTTTCAGCTTTATGAAAAAACAGACGTGTGCATGCCCAGAGCATATTTGATGAGTGGTTTCATCTAACAAAAATTACAGCCTGGTGTTTCAAACACGATTTTAATGCCGTGCTGTACATACTGAATGCTTTCAAAACTTGTATTATGTAGGCGGTAGCGAAATTTCTACCATAATGGCGCGGCTATTGGCAAAGTGTGCTATATATGAGCTAAGGATCAATATAGAAAACTGCAACAACAAAGCTGCGTTTCCAGCCCTAAACAAGTTTGAAGAAGCTAAAGCGTTGAGGGTACCGAATGACAGAACTATTCGAGTTGTTGGGCGTACATAGTACAAATGCATAGTGCTGTCGAAAATTCCAGTTTATGCCATACTGTATATGTCACATCCTATGATATATATATAATTGATATAATAAATGCACGGCGCGATTTTCATTTCCATATCATAGATGTAGAGCGTCATGTAGAAAATATGCAATTTCAGCCCTACCCTCGAAGTTTGATATGCATGTTGCGCTTTTCGAACAATTTGTTTAATAATCCTTTTAACTGCCAAAACACATCATACCGATAGCTTGGAGTAACAGGCGTAACCAAAACTTTAAGCATGAGTATAAGCTTCTGTCCAACTTTTACGGTATTGCTCTTAGGCATTCCAGAAAAAAGTTTCTTCAGGTTGCTTTAATTCAGCAACAAACTTGTCTAAACATCTGTTACCGATCTCAATCGAGCACCCGAAAGCCTGCTTTGCATATAGGTCTACAAACAAGATTTTCTTTTTGCAGACAATCCATGATGAATTCTACATTGACTCTGTAGCATTTATAACCGATTTCTCTGATAAAATTGTGTCTAATCCTTTCTCTATTAACTAAAAAGCACTCACCGCTGTCCAGTTACCACTCCATGACCATTTATGATAAACAATGAAAAAACAACTCTTGGGCAATCAAAAAAGATATTTATGCATGATATCCTCACATACGGATCATTCCCCTCCCTATTAGAACAATGCTCGCGACAGCTCATTCAAGACGATCGTTTCCGTTTGTAGCAGCTTGGCATCGCGCATTTATGCTTGCCTTTCAGGAAAGTTGTGGGTTGGTCTGAGAAGATTTTGACGCTCGGCTCGTGGTAAGGTCGCCATTGGACCATAGTCCATTGCAAAGCTAACAGCTTTTGCTTACTAACCATATGGAGCATCGCCTCCATAAACGCTCATACTTTACTAAAAACAGTACGGTATGGTAGAACAGTTTACTGGAGGTTAAACAGGATGAAATTAAGGAACTACCTTAAATGACGCGTTGTTGCTGTCAACTTAGTAGCTACCTTGAAAGTACAGCGTATGTGGTTTTATACTGTGGGACTTGAACTGCCTTTTAGGTTGAGCAAACTGAGGCTACAGTATATACATACTACTATGCTTAAAATGTAGGAACATGTCGGACATGCTGACATCTATCATAGCCACGTACAACAACGATACATTCGAAGATTTATACAGTAGCCAGTTGCAATAAAGATACTATATAATAAGCGCAGACGGACACAAATGATGCAGAGCCCTTCGTAATCAACATTCTTTATATATTACACTTTCCAGTTGTTGTGGACATTGCTCTCAACCTGGAGCCAAGCGTTTGCCACATTTTTTTTGCAGCATGCAAGTTCTGCATACTCTCCTGCATTGTGACGTGGTGTGCGTAGGTAGTATGATGTGCGCTTGTAGAGTATATCCACACATCGGAACAGCCACGAGGAATAAGCAGCAATGGTGAATGATGACAACGACAGGAAAGAGCTATGGTGGCGGCTGAGCCATCAAATATGGTCGATGCTGCGAAATTTTTGTGGGAGTCTGTGACACCAATTTTAAATAACTCTCCTCAAAGGTGGCAACAGGGCGCTTCGCGGACAATCGACCAAATGCGGCACACAACCAAAGCACAACGCAGGCAACTGTCAAATGTCACCCACCGCAGCATTCGCACCAGTCATCGTCCTTTTGCCCCTCCTCGCCTACGATTGGGGTCGTACAAGATTTTTCTAAAAATACGACACGTTTTTTTGCATGACGACATGCTTTTAGAGGTTGATCTCTTCAGCTGTGTCCGGTGGCCGGGTGCTAAACCTGCATATGGAAAACTCCGCACTTGTGAGACCACAGGAGGATCAAGAAGAAGCCTCACTTTTTTACGCCTTTCGCAGCCTCGCTTTCTTTCTTCTTCTTACAACTGTCTGCTACTTTTTCACACACAAGACACACAAAGACTTAAACACACCACATTTATGGAAGAACAGCTGAAAAAGACTATTGGCGAACTTGTCGTCATCGCAATTAAGGCCGTAAGTAGGAATGACACGTTGTCAAAGAAAGGGACGGAAAATAGGAACCGAAAAGAAAAACTCGCTCATCGTCTTCCATCTTCATCTCTCTTTCGATAGCGCGACTTGCCCAATCGCGAGGTAAAATAACGAACCTTTCTCTTCTCTCTTGCTTATTATGTCACTCTTTTGTAGCTAAATGTGAAGCAAAAAACCAACTAGGTTGTAGGCAAACAGGATCCGTTTGTCACGTTTCGACTAGGCGAAACGGCCAAGAGAACAAAGACGGACTATCGTGGTGGTCAACATCCCATCTGGGACGATCAGGTAAAGACGAAAGATTTGCGCGTGCGAGTGTAGATCACGAGACAAAGGAGGGCTAAAGCGTAAGGAAATGGGTTTATCCAGGTGAATCTGCCAGTTCCCGAAGGCAAAACAACGCTGTACATGCAGGTGTTTGACGAGGACGGCAGCCGAGAAGATCTGATTTCGGAGGGAGACATTGATCTGAAAAACGTGCTGCAGGAAGGCGAAGAAGACAGTGAGTTACTTTGGGTGAGGGAGGGAGGGGATCTTTGTGCTACTGTCACTGGCACACAACGAAGGACGAGCTAGAAAGGGCTAATGTAAACACAACACATTTGTTTTTCCACAGAGTGGTATCCGCTGAAGTATCGGGGTAAAAAGGCGGGTGAGATCTATGTTGAGCTGACCTTTTACTCGGCTGTAGGTTCTAGTTCTTTCTTTTTATATATTCCCAACTAAACTAAGCGATATTGTAAACTACGTGCTAACAACTTCATCTGCTCCTACTCGCTTCTCTCCATTAGCGGCCTCCGCCTAAGCGCCAACCGACGCGGCTCTACAACAAGCGCCCAGCTGGCGCCGCTTACAACAAATCACGACCCGTCTATGCACCACCACAACAACAGCAGCAGCAGCAGCAGTACTTGAACAGGCCACCTCCAGTTCCGACGGAATCCGCATCGACCCCTGCACGCATGACCGCCGGCCCTCCCATCTATCGACCCCCACCCCCGCGCCCTATGTATAACGCTCCCCACGATGCCACACCGCACATGCCACAAACATTGACACCTTCCTCGTCTACTGGCACGGCATCTTCTGCAGGTGGTGGTGGTAGTGCTTACACGACGCGTCCTCCCGGCAGTGGCCATCACCACTCATCGTCCCTCGGCGGAAATGGAGGATATCCTCCCGTCTCTGCCGGTTATCCGCCGTCTCAGCCCATGGGCTATGGTGGCGCGCCACTTCTTTCCTCTTCCTACAGACCAGCACCGTCGCCTGCTTTCAATGCACCACCAAGCGGTAAGCAATACCCACACTTTTCTTTTCGTACGTACGTGTCATGATAATATATGTGTACTAAAGCCAAGTGATGCTATACTAGGTCCTGCTCCTATGGGCTTTCGTCCACCCGCTCCATATCCTCCCCATAGCCAACCGGGCGCATACCCACCTCCTCAGCCCACGCCTTCCATGAGTTTCCCAACGCCGCAGCCTTACACTGCTGAGTATACACCCCATCACGACCAACACTCGGGCCAACCATTCGCCGCAGCTCATCAAGCGCCGTACCCTCCTGCTGGGCCACCGGGCGGCTACCCTCCTCCAGCAGCAGGTGGAGGCTATCCACCTCAACAAGGTTATCCACCTTACCCAGCCCATTAGACATATCAAGATCGACAACGGCAACACCAATCCCCACTATTCATATCCAGTAATCTTATCCTCCCCGCATTGCACTCTTATTAACCCATGCAGTATAGAATAGCTGTTGTTGTCATTGTTATCACTGTTCCCCTCAATCCTGCTACCATGGTCGGCCATGCACTTTCTTGAAATACCTCACGTACAATATGAGCGATGCGATCACCTCGTATCTCGCTCCTCATTTCATCGGGTGTAGAGTGTATAAAGTTGCATCTCCACCTCTTCCTGTAACATAATAAATTATTTTGTAAAAACATCTGCTGGTTTTGATCTCCATATTATCTATTGTGTTAGCCTACTTCGACACACCAGACTCCAATTTGGTTTCTGTATCAGTTCTTCACTACCAATCCTTTACTCCTCTTCTGATCGTTGCTTGTTGTTCGGCATTTGTTACTATGTTACCAAACACACCTTTTCTCCTCCCAGCAAAACTTGAATGGGTAATTATTACTGTATTCGTTGTTTTTACAAATATTTAAGCAATGAAGGGGAACATGGCCTTTCTGTTGCGTGGGTAATCCTTGAATTCTTTCTTGTAGTTCTTGTGTTTCTTAACAGCCCAGACATACATCTGACCAGTGGCCACAATGTTGAAGAGCCACGCTATGATTTCCACGCGTTTTGGTGAGTGACAATCCTATTCATCGTCATCATCCCTCTCCTTTTTCACATCCAAAATAAGCCTTACCACTCCAGCTAGTTGAAAGGAAGCAGAGAACGGTCCATCCAATGGTTTCGAAAAAGTAGTTGGGGCATGAAACCAAATCAAAACCGTAGCCAAAAGGAATGGCACGACGACGCGTGCCAGCAGGGCGCAAGTTGCGCAAAGTGATGTGTGTTGCCAAGTTGGATAATTCGGCCCACTATTTACACGCATGAGGATCACAGCCCGACGAACACATATGACACGCATCCATTGCAAAAAAGATATCCCAACTTACCATCCACACGGCAACGGAGCCATAGAGCCAGACATCGCTGCGAGCGCTAGCAGCCTTACCAGCAGCAAACCAAGGACCATACACCCAATAGGCCAAATTGATACCCGACAGCAACCAATAATGACCCGAGTTCTTGAAAACGTTGAAGAAAGGCATAGTTCCATGCGAAAAGCGGTGCACAAACAGAGTCTCGAGCTCACGCTTCAAAAAGTGTGCCATGCACATGTAATACACTACTTGCTGCATGGGTGAATGCTCAAAAGTGGCACGGTAAAAGGTCTTGGACAAATAGTAGAAAATGGGATGAATGAGCAATGGACCACCGTATTCAATCAAGAACACAGTTCGCCAGCCAATTTGAGGACCTGATGTTTAACCAGTTCCCCGGATTAACACATAATACGCGTGTTTTTTTACTTCTTTTTCTTTGCCAATCTCTCAGATAGATAACGTACCGAGATCTTTAAATTGAATAGTGGCGCCGTCGGCAATGCCAGCTTCGGCCAAGGTCTTGTCAACATCAAGAGCCTTCTTATCGAGGTTGGTCAATCGTTGTCTGTCGGGATAGTATTTGGGGAACTTCTTCTCAATGGCTATCGCAACATCGTGCACCTTAACAGTCTCGGGCGTTCCGTCGAAATCGAGCGTGAGTGGAAACTTGGTCGACTTTGGGTTTCGCGAAGCAACAGTAAGCTTCATTTTTTTTTCGGGTTTGCCGGGGATAAAATGTGTCAAAGAGAAAGAAAGAGCAAAAGCATGTTGAGCTAGTCCAACATAAATTTGCAACTCAAAATTTGGCGGGTATCGATTTACACGTGAAGCTGTGGAAGTGAGCTGTTCATGAATACTTTCCATAGTATCACTTAGCCATGGTCCTGTTGACGATTATAATTAGCTGTTTACCAATAGTTTTATGATTAAAAATAATATATGTATGGACTCTTTGATGTGGAGCAGAGGTTGGTTGAGCATATCATACAGTGGCAGCATAATTCGCAATGCTCGAGTCTGCATTTTTAAAAAACAGTGAATATGTTTTATCTGAATTCAGTAATTTAACAGCATGTTAGAGAAATCAAAACCATATCAAAGCAAGGATCAAAGGAAAGGGACTGTCGCCACCCGATCATCGCTTTGGATGCAAGAGCCTTGTAGCAAAAATGAAAGATAGAATGTCGTGCCTGTGGGCAGGCTAATTGGATCCTGGTAAGTCCAACAAAAAGAAGGATACGTATTTTGTATTTTAATCAAACAATTTTATCAATAATATATATTTATATATACAGTATATGACTATGCAAAAAAGATGCGAAAAGGAAGAACAGATGTGCAAGAATGCTAGTACTCGTATCAATAGGGGAGAAGGAGAATGTATACGAGAGATGAAAGGTTGCTTGTAGTAGAGTGATAGGTAGCGATATATAATTGGAATTTACAGACAGCTGTTTTCTACCATTCCAGCGATTTGTCGCCACAACCACCAGCAGTGCCGCAAGCTGGAGCATCTTGCATTGACACGATCGTTGCTTTGGCCATGCCACGCTGGATAATGGTTCGGCCCGATCCGAGTGTTTCGTCAAGACTATCCATAGGTGGTATGCTTAAATAGACCTGATTGCCTTCCAGCTTGACTTTGAACGTTTCAAGACGGTACTTATCCTCTTCACCTGGCACCAAGCAGTCACCGCTTTCCAGATCAAAGTTCTTCTTGTGCATTGGGCAGGATACATAAGGTGTGTTCGACTGACCGTTACCGAGCAAACCAGAAGCAAGAACCAATGCACGCTTGTGTGGGCACATATTTTGGGTCGCATACCACTTGTCTCGCGTATGGAACACAGCAATCTGGACACTCCCGACACGAACGACCTTGCCTTCGTCAATAGGAAACAGGTCTGTAGAGCCGACGTTCAACCATGTGTTTTGTTCAGGTGTGGAAGGAGTCAGCTTTGCCATGGGTGGCAATTCCTTAGGCCAGTCGGCTGGACGTAACTGACCACGCTCGTCGACCATTTCAATCACTGTGTCGCGCTCCTCAGAGTTGACAAATGCATCAAAGTGCTTGCGGCGTTTGGGATCACGGACAACAGTCGTCCATTCACACTGATACGCGCCAATCAGCTTATGCATCTGCTGTTCAAGTTGGTCGGCAATGCCCAAATGGTCTTCAAGAACGACTTTGCGTAGGTAGTTGATGCCGCCTTCCATCTTCTCGATCCAGCGGGCAGTACGGGTCAGCTTGTCGGCTGTCATGATATAGTACATTAAGAAGCGGTCAAGGTACTTGATTGCAAGTTCTTCAGAGACGTCGGCAACGAGAAGCTCTGCATGCTTGGGTTTGGAGCCGCCGTTACCGCACACATAGACATTGTAGCCCTTGTCTGTGGCAATACAGCCGAAATCTTTGCCCTGTGCTTCGGCGCATTCACGGATACAGCCAGACACACCACCCTTGAGCTTGTGTGGTGAACGGATACCCTTGTACCGGTTCTCCAGCTGATTTGAAAAGGGGAAGAAGTTAGCTTTGAATCCAAAAATGCGACTCATATAATGATCATGTCGCTATAGATATCATCGTAAACGGTACCTGAATGGCAAATCCGACGGAGTCTTGTTGACCATATCGGCACCATGCCGTTCCTACGCAACTCTTGACAGCACGCAAAGATTTGCCGTAGGCATGACCACTATAATTCAACCATCAATGATTAGCATATGGCGGTCGACGTTGTCTTTCTCCAATATGTTTATAGTGTTGTAAAAAGTATGTTTACCTCTCGAAACCAGCATCAACAAGATCTTCCCAGATTTGCGGCAGATCTTCTTTTCGTGCGCCCACTGACAGTTTCAAGGTGCTGATGTTAGACTCCTATTGTATTATACCGATTCCACTTTATCACGTTGTAACATGTAAAAGTATGTGAAGATAACTTACTGATATCGATACGCTGAGCACCAGTGATTTTGGTGTACAAGTTGTAATCTTGTGCAACCTTTGCAATAACACCGAGCTTTTCAGGTGTCACTTCACCAGCTGGAATACGAGGCACAATACTGTACAGACCGCCACGCTGGATATTGGCAAGATAACGATCATTGGTATCCTGGAGCGGACGCAGGCCTGGGTTCAAAATATGCTCATTCCAGAGACCGGCAAGGATACTAGCAATGGCGGGCTTACAGACTTCACAGCCATCTGTGCCAGCTGTTCCAGCTGCACCAGCATGCTTAACAAAATCATCGAATGTCTTGAGTTCCTTGACCTGCCCAATAGTGAACAGCTCAGCACGGCTGTACTTGAAATGGCTACACAAGGAGTTACTGATGGTCTGACCCAATGCCTTGAGCTCGCCTTCAAAAATTTCTTGGACTTGAGGCAAACAGCCGCCACATCCGGTGCCGGCTTTGGAAAAACACTTGACTTGATTGACATTTTCGCATTTTTTGTCACGAATGATCTTACGGATCCCGCCCTTGGTGACGTTGTTGCAGGAGCAAATTTGGGTGTCGTCGGGTAAAGCATCGGCAGATTGGACGCTGTCGCCACCCTGGACGCCTAAAATGAGCTCGGAGGGGGGTGATTGCAATCGTTTGGCAGAGCGGACCAAGGCAAGCAATTTCGCATAGTCGTTGGTGTCACCAACCATCATGCCACCGACTAATTTTTTGCCGTCTTTGGTGAAAATATACTTTTTGTAGACACCGCTGAATGGATCGCGGTAGACCAGAGGCTGGGTCTTGGACTCATCAGGGAAACAGTCGCCAAAGCTGGCAACGTGAACACCGAGAAGCTTGAGTTTGGTAGACATGTCGGCACCACGGAAGGCTGCCTTGCGTGACTGGTTGAGCCTGGTGGTAAGATTGCGAGCAACCACTTCTGCCATACTATCAATTTATGATGATTATCAGTTAAGCACATCCTTTATATGTAACATAGCTGGGTAGAAATAAGTACTTACTCGTAACCTGGAGCGACGAGACCGTACACCATATCATTGTGCGAGGCACATTCACCAATAGCAAAGACATCCGGCACAGATGTTTCAAGTCGATCGTTGACTACAAAACCACCACGTGGAGCACGTTCTAAAGCAGTATTCTCGCACAGCTGGTCGCGGGGTCGAATACCAATGGCATAAATGACCATCTCGGCGGTCCGAGTACCACCACTGGCAAGCACCATGTTCTCGACGTTATCACCACCTTGGATTTCCATAGGACAATCGCCAACGTAAGATTTGAGACCGAGCTTTTCGATTTCGGCTTCCAAGACGCCCGAGGCTTCACAATCGAGTTGACGGGACATGAGACGATCGGATCGTTCGTAGATGCTGACTTCAAGGCCCAAATCCTTGGCAGCTTTGGCAGCTTCCAGACCAAGCAAACCGCCACCAACAACGGCTGCGTGCTTGACATGCTCGAGTTTGGACCAGGCCATAATGTCTTCCAGATCTTGAAGTGTACGATAAACAAAGACACCGCCGTATTTGCCGAGTGTGACGCCTGGAGGTAAAGCAGCTGAAGAGCCTGTGGCAATCACGCAAACATCATAGTCGACCCAGCCTGTAAGGCGTGTGCGTACGCGTTTGTTCTCGGTGTCGATTTCTTCTACTGGATCGCCGAGCTCGACCTGGACTTGGTTCTCAGTATACCAAGAGCGTGGTTGCATCAGTTGCTGCTCGACATCGCAATGTCCAAAGTATTGAGTGAGGCCGACACGATTATAAGCAACTAGTTTTTGTTTGATAAGACCAAAAAAGGTACATCAGCATTTACATAATTCTAAGCAAAAGAAGGGAGGAGAGATCTAAAGTACATGTTATACACAAACGCACCTTCAGGTTCTTCAGAAAACACACGGATTTGATACATGTTGGCGTCATTGTCATACTCGCGAACTTTCTCAATAAATGATACGGAAACCATGCCGAGTCCGACGACAATAATTTGTTTTGGTGGTATTGTCGGCGGTGCTTCATCGCTGGCAGCCTCCGAGCTAGGAGGTGACGAGAATGTGTTAGAAGGCAGCTCCGTATTGGGAGGCATTACAGAAAGAGAGAGTTGGGAGAGAGGCTAGTGTTGGGAGAGAGGCAAAGTGAATGGAGAAAGAAAAGAAAAAGAAGAAGGAAGAAAAAACACAAAGAAGATCTTCATTATAAGCTTCAAAGAAAGGCAAACTTTATAAGGCGGCCAAGGCAAAAGAAAAGGCACGGTTGTCGCATGTATATCACGTGTTTTTAATGAAGAGATGATGAAGGCTGATGGTAATTGAAGATGGCCGATTTGATCCATATGAGACAGTATACACACACAGAAAGTCTAATGAGGCTTATCATTATAGGCAGAGGACTCAACATGGGGAGCTGTTTACCGCGTATTTTAAAAAAAAAAGAGGGAGAAAGATTATGTGTGATGTGGGCAATTCGTTATCTCTCTCTTCAATATCTGGTTCTGTTTGCTATTCAATTTAGGAAACTTGGGGGTGGAGCAGACAAGTACATTTTTATACTAGCGATAATGCACCGCTTTTTTGGAAATGGTTATCTCGTTGCAGTTTACATATTACGGGATGAGCAAGAGCGATAAGAAGAGACACACCGCTGCTGTTGAAATTTTGTTTGTTGCCTTATTAGTACAACTCTTATCGGTCTTCTATTTTGTTTGAGTTAAAGAGAGAGCGTTGATTGAGAAATACTATTGATCGTACGACCTGAAAACTAACAACCGGTAGGAAATGAGCTATCGAAATGCAAAAAAAAAGATAGAAAGATAATACGGTAAAAAGCGGGCATTTGTGCAGCTCGAGGGTTTCGATAAAAAAAAACTTTTTTTTACTCAAGTAAAGGGTGGGGGGAGGGAACAAATGAGGGGGGGCGAGAGATAATGATAGGTGATGGTACGGGATTTGTGTGTGCACATAATAATAAGCGATCACATTAACTAATGAAGTTAACAAACAAACACTAAGCTTGACAAGAATAGCTGAGTGGGGCTCTTGAAAATGCGCAATAAGAGACAAAGTACATAGTCTAATTTGTCTCTTTCATGGTGCGCTGGTGAGGTGATAGGAGAGAAAGGTTACCAATTGCTCGTTCTTTATTAGCTCGATCTAACAAACAAATAAAAAAAAATCTTGTTGTCGTCTTGTGTGTCCTTGATGGGTTTCCCTGTACTAGTTACTATGTCGTATGTACTGTTATTATTAGACTCGGAAACAAGATACAGCTTGCTATCAACGCGAAAAAAAATGGAGTTACCCGAGTCGAAAAATATTCTCCGTTATCATGAATGAACTGATGAAAAAGAACGTTTGATACATTGTCTTCTGTCGCTTGATAACGCTTTGTTTGTTGACATATATAGTAATGGTTTGGTCTTTCCGTCGATTGCAGTGATGATCAGCCAGTGGCATCTGCTTCAGCATGGATCATGCAATGTCGTCTTATCATACTTTGGGGAAAGATATTGTATATGTCCACATCATGTCTAGCATTTTATCTGTCATTCATCATATGATAACATGTGTTTTCGAGCAAAAAAAGGCAGTAAAGTTATATAATAATGGATGTGTCTTATTTTTTGCTGTAGGATATATGCTGAAGATGTATAGAGGAGCTAAAATATGGTCTTTTAGGCGAAGTATTGCGGTGTGAAGAAAGAGAGGGAAAAATGCACGTAGATGAAATGATAATGAAAAGTTGGTAGAGGATAGACAAAAATACAAAGGAGGTTTTTGAAAGGGGTCAAGAGGATGAGGATTAAGATGGTATCGTATTTTTTAACTTCACAGCATATAGAGTACAGATATATAATAAAGGAAGTAAGTGCTTTTTCTGTTCTGTTTCTGTGTAGATGAAGGTACTGTATGGGAGTCAGATGTGTTTCTTTAAAATACAAATATATTGTTAGATGCAAATTTGTCACCCATTTTTTGGGAAATTAAAGGTTTGCAGCACTCATTTATCATAGCATCTGATCCACAGAGTAGAGCAATCTTGTCAGTGGCATCAGCGGCACCTTCGTGAGGGAATAAGTGGTCCTCGAGTTCTTGAGCTGTTAATCGGCCACAGCCATGCTTCCAATCGCTAGGTGGGTTAGACAGTATATAGCGTATATGCAGAACATTGGGGCCCAAGAGCTTTTGCAACTCCTCGAGTTCTTCTGAAAGCACAAGATCTTCCAAGTGTCGGACGCAATAAATAAGGGAGACATGAGGAGGCTCATGATCATGACGCAAAGCCTCAATGATCTGCCACATAGGGGTAATACCGGTGCCGCCAGCAATCATGCCTATATGTCGTGCTCGTTTCGCTGGCGCGTGCATGATGCTGTAGTTTGCGTCTCCTAGATACTCGTACTCGCCAAGTGGTCCCTTGATGTCAATGGTTTCGCCGACGCGCACCTTGTCAAGGAGCTGTGTGAATGCACCACCTGGCTGCTGATGATCAGGGAAATATATCTTGACCAGAAACTCGACAAAGCCTGGACCACATCGGCTAGGAGTATATGCACGCATGACGGATTTTGTAGGTGCATCACGACTGATTTGCTCCTGAGGCAGCTTCAGATAGGCATGCTGGCCCACGGGCAAGCCAAAATTTTGATTGGCTTCGAACACGAATCGAAAAATACGGATGGTGGTAGAAAGAGATGTTTTGCTGTCCAAGACCATCTTTTTCCATTTCTTGGGTTCCAAAAATGACGCAGAGTCTTCTAGTGCGGTCGATTGCGTCGTTGTACTCTTTTGCGACTCTGGAACGCTGACGTGGCTGGCAGCAGAAGAAGATTGATGTGATGAGGAGGCGACCGACGATTTTTCGTCACTGCTGGCGAGTTGGCCGACGAGATAATCGCGGAGCATATCGTGTGCTTTACTTGAATGAATGGCGTCGAATTCTTCTGTACAATCCGTACCGCCGGTGATCAATATGCTAGACGCACCGCCAGGGTGATCTTTGAGGAACGGCGTACAGTCGTAGACTAGATCATGAACCACAATCCAGCAATCAGTTTCAGAGTCGTGAGGCTCGACCTCGGCCATTGTGAATGTCTGTAAGGACGACTTGTCTGGAGGTGGCGCAGTGCTTGTGGTCGTAGTAGCTGCGACTTCTTGTTTCAGCTCGCGTTCCATCCAGCCTCCAGGTTCGGCACCTGCGAGCGTTGGATGTTCGCACCAGATAGATAGCGAGGGCTCTCGAGTAAGCGCCAGTTTAACACGGAACCAGCAATTGTTCATCATGCCCATCAAGTTCCACGTGAGGTTCTCGGGCTGTGTGTTTTGGGATTCGTCCCAGGCACGGACGACCATTTCGTCGGCACGGACAAGGTCAGCGACTTCCATGTCAACATGCCAAAGGGTCCAGGTCCAGTTGCGCGACGACTTGTAGTATCCGGGTCCGGCCATCTGACCATAGGGTGCAGTGACGGCCTCTGCAGAAGGTTGATCAAGGTTGGCTAGAAGCCATGTCTTGCCACTGTCGAGTGAGACTTCAACACGTGTGATTCTGCGATTGCCGCCAGTGTATGCGTAACCGCGAGCAGTGTAGGTATCTTGGAGATTTTGTAGCCGAATATAGTCACCGTGGTTTGGTGTAGTAATGACGCTGTTGATATTGAGATCGTATAATGTGTACTCGGGACGCTTCCACCAACCTTCGGCGGTTGCTTGCTCTGGTGATTGGACTTGAGTAGGCATGACTTTGTTGTCGCTGTCGTGGAACGGGTTCTGAGACTCGTTTGCGCTGGCTTCAATTGACGCTAGCCATTTGACGCTACGGCCGCCAATACATCCAGGAATGAGTACGCGTAATGGGAACCCGTGATCGGGTGGTAGAACTTCGTCATTCATTTTGTACGCAAGCATCACGTCGTAGTGGTCGGACATTGCGCGACTAGCAGCGAGTGATGTACCGTATGCACCCTGCAATTTGTATCGGAGTGAATATTGGGGATGTATGCCAAACAGAAGAATGAATAGGATGCTTACCTTGGAGGTATTATCACTGCCTTCAAAGCAGATATACAGAGCCTCATCTTTGAGACCACCGCCGAATTGATTAATAACATC
This sequence comes from Zychaea mexicana, assembly GCF_025766255.1. NCBI lineage: Eukaryota > Fungi > Mucoromycota > Mucoromycetes > Mucorales > Lichtheimiaceae > Zychaea > Zychaea mexicana. The sequence continues at coordinate 72,254 of NW_026516674.1, forward strand.
ACGAAGGTATACGCCAGTCCAGCATGCAGTGCTGACACCTGAATGTTTTTCAAGAATAGGTAGAATACATGTTACATTTACAAGTCTAATGCGAATGCGCGTGTATTGCAGCTGTGTATGTGTAGGCTATTTAGTGTAATAAGTGGATCATCCATTAGAGCTTACCCGCTGCTCCCCTGGAAATACAATCAAATAGATAAGGCATGCTGTTAGTGCCATATGCAAAACATGCAACGTTTTTTCATTGTTGCTATATATGTACTATGTAGCAAAGAAGAAGATACGGTACCATCCGAAGCCAATAGATTGTTTGACCATGTTTTGTTCTTTACGTCGATTGCCTGCGCAGACCATTGTCATTGGCAAAATGGTCGGTGGCATAGATACAATATCTTGCATTGTGATAGTGCATGGCTTATTGACCAAGCCTTTAATCTCAAGACGATGATCGTCCCAAGTTAACTGTGGCACAGGTCCATGATTACGAACAAAATGCAATTGATTTGGAGTCACATAGCCAGCTTGTTCAAGTTTCTTTAAGGGCGACTCTACATGTACAAGTTCAGTATAGTTGATTAGAAAATAAGCTTTTGTCGTTTATATCGTAGCACTTATAAAGTTGAAGAAGAGAGGAATTGTCTGCTAGAGTTGCTGTTGTAGTGGAGCCAGCGGCGATAGAACGTACCTGCGTTGAATGGATGTTTGCCAGTAAGTCGAACCATAGATGGGTCTCGCAGTACAAATGCGTCCGGAGTATTTGCATCGCGAGGATCGACAGTAGTGAGCGGTTGGATGATGCCTTCAGTTTGTTCTTCTTCTTTGATCAAATGCATTATTCTGGTATATTGCGTGAAAAGAGGAGTAGACAGTAGAAATAAAGAGAAAACGGAAAAAAAGAAGAGAAGAGAAGTCTGTGTCCTTTAAGAAGACAAAAAGAAAAAGATACAAAATGATAAGTGCATGTTAAGCACAGTAAATCGTCGTGGCTGTTGTATCCCTTCTTCTTCAATTCCTTTTTTTTTTGGGGGGGGGGTTGTAAGAAAAAGGGGAGATAGTGACCAAGTAGAGAATTTTAAAACGAAACAGCGGGAGAGACAGGAATCTGAAGCTTCCGCTTACAAAAACGTGATAATCGCTCTCGCAGAAAGAGGGTGGCTCAACTAAGCCTAGTAGTACTCTTCAACCCACACACGCTATGGGAGAGAGAGAGGCAACGCACCCACAAAAACACACGCTCTTTTGATTCGGACCCCACACTCCACTGTATAATTTGTTTTACTTTACAGATTATGCTTTTTAAAAACAGACCTGCTTTTCCATATCCGAGTGCATCAAAGGAGGAAAGAATGGAGATAAGGATCGTGTTTAATACGCCGTCAGAGGGACGTCGAGATGGTTTCCTAATTAAGTAAACCACCGTTTGTGTATCCGCTGGCGGGCGTGAAGTGGGGGGGGGAAGGCATTTGAGGGAGATAACGCTGGGGCCAGATCACGGACCAAAAAAAAAGTCAGATGCTGGCTGAAGATTGGGCAGTTAACTTAACAAACAACTGTTATCAATTCCAAACTGCGCTTAATCGACGAGGAAATAACAAACAACCACCACCACAACACAAGAGCATCCGGAAAGAGAGAGGCACTGTGAGACATATGATTGTCAATCCTCGGAACCAGCTGGTGTCGTCGTCGTTGTCTTCCACGTCTTCTGGTGGCTTCCTTAGAAGAGACCACTCGCACTTGATAACATGTCTGTTATCTCTCCCTTCCTCCCTCCGTCTCCCTTTCTGAGATAGTAGTTCAGCTGGTCGAACAGATATCCACACCATAGTTCACACTCAACAGAAAACCAAACAGGCAAAGAGCTGCTGTGTTCTGTTCCACCTGGATCCAACAGACCAATCCCTAAAAAAACCTTATCCTGATCGCTCCGTTAGTTATTTATCGTATACCTCAGATGAGAGGGTTCAGCAATATGGCAATTAGCAGCTTTGCTCGATTGTCGGATAAAGTCCTTGCTTTTTTCCTGCGCGACTGAATCCTTATCAAACAATAATCCTTATTTACAAGATTAGCCCTTGCTGCTTAGCTTTCACGCCATTCTTTAGACATATATAAACTCTACCAAAGGAACCGTCCTTTTTGTTTTTTATCTTCCTTACTTTGGCTTATCAGTTTTAACAAACAACCTTCTTCTTCATCTCATATACTTTGGGGCTTGTACTTGTCGCCAACCTTTTCCCTTCTACATACTACATCACAAAGTTCATCGTCTCTCTGTTTGGACTTGATCTATATATCTTTTTCTATTATTGTATATATTGAACTTCCATATAATCCACTCTAAACATACTACACCCATATATTTCCAATACCATTGCAAAATGATTCAAGTATTCGCTAAGCGTCTTCTGCTTGATCAACATGGCAAAGCTACCAACTTTCGGCTCCATACTTTGCAGTTCCCGCATATGAGAGCTTTGCATCTTGTAAGTTTTGGCACCGTATATTGTAATGCTACATATATCATGCATCAACAAATTGGCATTCACAAACTAATCCAATATAAATTTTATAGGCCTGGTTGAGCTTTATGGTAGCGTTCATGTCATGGTACGCTATTCCTCCTATTGTCTATCACATTGCTGAAGATTTGGGTATCTCTTCTGTGGAAATCTATGATTCCAACATGGCAGCCGTCTCTATCACCATCGTCGCTCGTCTCGTAGTCGGTCCGCTCTGTGAGCGCTATGGTCCTCGTCGAGTGATGGCTTTAATCTTGGTTTGCGGTTCCATTCCTTGCGGTATGACAGGTCTGATCACTAATGGTGCCGGTCTCATTGGCCTTCGGTAAGCAAGCATTATATTACAAGCTCTTACTTTTGATCTTTATAACATACGTATATATAGAGAGTGAGAGAGACTGACACCCTGAGCGGATACTAACAAATGCTCCATTGTATCATAGATGTGTCATTGGTATTCTCGGCGCCACATTTGTTCCTTGCCAGTTCTGGACAACCCAAATGTTTGCTCCTTCTGTTCTTGGCACAGCCAATGCCATGTCGGCTGGTTGGGGCAACATGGGTGCCGGTATCACCTATCTCTTAATGCCTGCCATATATGACGGTATTCTCTCGCATACCACTAATGCGATCGCCTGGCGCACTACCTTTATCATTCCTTGCTGCATTTGTCTCCTCGTGGCCGGTCTCGACTTTTTCTGTGCCACTGACACTCCTCACGGCGATTGGTTGAAATTGCGTGGTTCAGAACAAGACTCCAGCAACGCGTCATCCAGTGAAGTCTCTAGCACGGACGAAAATCCCGACCCAAAGGCAGAAAAAGGTCAGCAGCACGTCGTCGCCGCCAACCCTGTTGTGTCTGAAGGCACCGTCAGCCTTGAAAAGGGTGCCTTTACAGGCGTTGAAGAAAAGGGCGCTTTTACAGGCGTTGAAGATAGTGAATCGCTCCAAGACGTCAAGAGGAACGAATCGATCAAGGATGCCTTCTTTGGTTTCCTGTGCGTGCTCTGCAAGCCAGCCGTATTGATTATGATTGTCCATTACGCATGCTCCTTTGGAACTGAACTTGCTGTTGATAACGTCATTGGTCAAGTCTTCCGCGAACAGTTTGCTCTGGATAATTCAACTGCTTCTTACATTGGTTCGATTTTTGGTCTGCTCAACATCGTCTCGCGTTTGTCAGGTGGCCTCTTTTCCGATTATTTGGCCAAGCGATATTATTTATCCGGTCGCATTCTTGCACACTGCATCTGCATGGTTCTAGAAGGCATCTTTTTGATCGCCTTTAGCTTCAGTCTCGTCAACTTGACCACAGCTATTGTCCTCATGATCTTCTTCTCGTTCTTCGTCCAGGCCGTCTGTGGCTCTACTTTTGGTATTGTTCCCTTTGTCGATCCACTCAACAATGGCAAAGTCATGGGTATCGTTGGTGCCGGTGGCAACCTGGGTGGCCTTATTTTCAACTTGATGTTCCGCGAATTCTCCAGTAACTTTGAAAGTGCCTTTTTGTGTCTTGGTTGCATTGCTCTTGGAACTGGTCTTATTGGTAATGCCATTCTGCGCGTCCAAGGCAAGATGATTTGGCACTGCTTCAATGGCAAACATGCTGCTTAAAGGGGTCTATCGAGATCTCTTCTCTCCTTCTTTCCCTCCTAAAATACTATGGCGCAGCACTACTGTTCCACTCTTGCTCTCCATCATACGAACACATCTCCACCCCTTTATGGGCTTATTTGCATACATGCATTTTTCCTTTGGTATCTTGATCCCTTACTTCGTCAAAATCCTCCTTTCCTTTTGAAGTTTATTTATTCGCTTGTTACACGCAAACATTTCTTTTTTGGCTTTGCCCTTTTTTTTTATTATACCTCTTGCCTTTCTTTTATTTTCCTCTGTGTAATTATTTATTACTGTATTCTTTGGCTTTCCTCATATTTACTAAACGGAAATCTTATTATTTTGTACAATGTTACGTATATATACATATCTCAATAAAGTATTGATCAGCAACAATATACATAAATATAGGTGCGCTTTCTTATTTATGATATCAGTCCAAATCTGGAATGTGGAGCATCTTTCGCAGAACGTGACCATCTCCACATATCATCGGATTCAGCATGACCATCGCAATAGCATTACTGTAATGCCACTGGAGATGAAAATCAGTGCCATGCAGAAACGGTTACGCTTTAGTTCACTCTTTCCTCTTGATGTTAGTTTTTTTCTGGAAAATTCCCTGTGTTAAATTAAGAAACGGATTCAAAGCCGATACTTATAATCTTGATCATTCTTATCAAAGAAAAAATTATGCATAGAGATAAGAAAACGCCTTTCTCTTTTGAAATACACCCATGCCCATCATGGTGTTACTAATACTATTATCACATATCATATGATTTCAATAGTACGTGCGAGCACTTGCAAGAAGATAGAAAAATGAAGTATTCTCCTTGAAGTGTGTGCAAATAGCACATACGATACCATACTACCGGAATGAGTACTCACCAGAAGGTAATTCAACAGAAAATGATACTATGATCAGCACAACTTTTTCAAAGCACCTGCTTATAAGTATAGTCGAGTTCCTCATTAGGCAATTATATACCACAGCCATTATAGTTGCCTAGAAACTAGAACATTCGCCGACTGTGCTACAGAAGGAGCGGCACCACTCTTGTATGTTGATAGTAACAGACGGTGCTAGCGCTAGGTACATTAAACGTTGTTGCTCACTAAGCTATATCATAAAATATCAGAGATGAATATGCGTTATTATTTTAACAATTGAATACATCACTGGCGCAATACTACTGCTGCGCCCATTTATACAATTTTCAAGGATTAAGCATTGAGGGCCCTTGTTCTGATTTATAATTGGTATGAAGATCAGACTTAAGGAGAAAAACTTAACTATAGATAAGTTGGCGTAGGGTACTACTACTGCTGCCGTTGTGTGCATGTAGTACGTATTCGTACATATCCCTTTACAAAAATTATACCAAGATGAAATAAAAATTCTATATGAAATGACGACGGGAGTAACGCGGGAACAGAAATACATATCATATGGCTGGAATAAATGAAAGCTGTAAAAACAGATATGCTAATAGTGCTTCAGTCTAGCAGTATATACAGTACTGCTATTGTTGGAATAAAACTACTGCTACTGTACGACTAAGCCAGTTAGTCCATAATTACATCGAATAAAGTTGGGATAAAGAGTTACTATCATAAACTGGAAATAAAAATATATCTCCAAAATGCTTATGGTAAAATCAGAATATAAGCTGAACTACCACACATATAGGTCGGGTGGAGCTGTTAGAAAAGCTAACTACACTCCCAATCCATCACTGGGTATCATCAGAGACAAGATTCTACTCTGACATATGCATAGCTGTAAGTACGTCCGCGGGAATCGGTCTTCCTGCCTCCGGGGCGCCCCTGCGATCGCAAAAACATAGATACAAGGGAGAACCGGGATTATATATGGTAGAAAAAAAGAACTGGTAGTATCAAGAAGGACAAATCATGGTCACCGTCATCTTTGTCCGTCCTTTGTAATTCCTTAAAGAACGTAACGATGACCACACGTAGAGCAGGCGAATATGATCACCGGTATAATCTTGAGATTGGTGTTTGTCGATCACTTATCATGGAACAAGAGCCCGTGTTGATCTTTTTTGTGTTTTTAGGGCTATTGGTGCTGTTTGGCTCATCGTGCTGCGTTGATGCAGACCCTGCGGTGCAGTCGATGGTCGGTCCCCTTGAAAGGAAACATCTTGCTGAAGTTCCCCGTCACTACCTACAATTCTCAGGAGAAGGAGGGCTAACAATGTGATTTTCATACTTCATCATGCTTTTATATATGCTCTCAGAGGATGATATAGGCTTTTTTTTATTGTATCGCACTACTTTAAAGTTGATATCATCACACTACCCTACATATTCGAGTTAAAACCTCCGTTTTTTGTTTTATATATCCTATAAAAAGAAACTGTCATTCGCTGGAAAGAAAAAACGCCTTCCCAGAATTTTTTCGAAACCCAAAATTTATTTATTAGAGTTACTACATCTGTAATACACCATCTGAAAAATCTACTTTTTTTACATATCGTCACTCCCAAACACCGTTACATACAACAATACTGATCTATATTAAAAATGCCATTATTTGCCAGACGACTTTTGCTTGACCAGCATGGCAAGGCTACCAACTTTCGGCTTCATACTTTGCAGTTCCCGCATATGAGAGCTTTGCATTTTGTGAGTTTTGACACCGTATATATCATGCATCAACAAACTGACATTCATATCTGACACAACAATTCTAATAATTTATAGGCCTGGTTGAGCTTCATGGTCGCATTCATAGCCTGGTATGCAATCCCTCCGATTGTTTACGACATGTCTGTAGATTTGGGTCTTACCTCCATGGATATCTTTAACTCAAACATGGCTGTCGTTTCAATCACGATCGTCGCTCGTCTTGTTGTCGGTCCGCTTTGTGAACGTTATGGTCCTCGTAGAGTAATGGCTGGTATTTTGGTATGTGGTGCCATCCCTTGTGGTTTGACAGGTCTGATCACCAATGGTGCCGGTTTGATTGCTCTTCGGTAAGCAAAGCGTTCATCATTTTTGCCGATTCGAGGCATGTATAATAAACATACTAATCGTCTTCACGACCATCAATAAAACAAACAGTGCAGTCATCGGTATTCTCGGTGCCACATTTGTTCCTTGTCAATTTTGGACCACCCAAATGTTTGCTCCATCTGTTGTTGGAACTGCCAATGCCATATCAGCGGGTTGGGGTAACATGGGTGGCGGTATCACGTATCTTCTGATGCCTACTATCTACGAATGCATCCACTCTTTCGCTAGTAACGCCGTTGCTTGGCGCGTCACCTTTATTGTTCCTACAATCATTTGCCTCATTGTTGCCGCCCTTGATTATTTCTGCTCAACGGACACACCTAATGGCGATTGGTTAGAACTGCGTCGAGCCGATCAACAACGTGACTCTAAATGGGCATCAGGCATTGATGCCAGGAGTAGCACGGACGAAGAAGAAATCGACCTTGGAAAAGGGCACCATAATCACAATACTATATATCCTGCGGATGTGGCTACAATCACTACGACGGCTGCTGCTAGTAACGAAAGGACCATGCTTGCAGAAGAAGACGGCGAATCCATTGAAGATGTGAAGAGGGATGAAACCGTCAAAGAGGCGTGTATTGGTTTCTTTCGCACACTCTGCAAGCCACCCGTGCTGATCATGATTGCCCATTATGCTTGTTCCTTTGGTACCGAGCTTGCCGTCGATAATGTTATCGGTCAAGTCTTCCGTGAAGAACACAATATGGATAATTCAACAGCATCCTACATTGGCTCTATCTTCGGCTTGCTCAATATCGTTTCGCGTCTATCCGGCGGCATCTTTTCCGACTTCATGTCTGAGCAGTTTCATGTCTCTGGCCGCATCCTTGCCCACTGCATTTGTATGATATTGGAAGGCATCTTTCTGATCGGGTTTGGCCGTGGTCTGGACAACCTACCTACTGCTATCATGACCTTGGTCTTTTTCTCCTTTTTCGTGCAGGTTGTCTGCGGCACTTCCTTTGGTATTGTCCCATTCATTGACCCTCCAAACAGTGGCAAAGTCATAGGCATAGTAGGAGCTGGTGGTAACTTTGGTGGCCTTATCTTCAGCTTGATGTTCCGTGAATATGGTCATGATTGGAAAGGCGCATTTGTATGTCTCGGTTCTGTTGCCCTTGGTACTGGTCTCCTCGGCAATGCTCTTCTTAGTGTTCAAGGCAAAATGCTCTGGCACTGTTTCAATGGAAAACACAAAGCATAATAGGCTGGCACTACTCACTCCCTCATCTATGTTCGCAACCCCCTTACTACTCTCTCACGCCATATTACTACTTATACATAATGCACGGTTGTCATTTCTCATGCTGCCGGCTTATCGAATGCATGCATTCGGCACGATTTTCTACCCATCCCCCTTATTGCCTGTTCTCTTTTTTTTTGCATTTTTTGGGTACCTCCTTTTTTTTTCAACATTGTATTTAGCCGTTATAATACTTTATTCATTAGTTTATGCAGTCCCTATACCTAACGTAAAAGCACTTTGTGCTTCCTATCTTTCTATTTTTCAGCCCATCTTCACAAAGTTATACTACTTAGCTCTCTCGATGGTGCTTACCACTCTCCTTTTTTTTAACTTCCCCGAAGACGAGGCTTAGTTTACTACTATACTATGTATATACAACAACACACAACTTAATTTATAATATTCTAAACTACAATGATGCATTCGCATGTGTACTACCAGATTCAGCCATGTGTAATGTTGCTTCTCTCGAACTCGATCCGATTTCAGGGGAACAGGGTCAAAGATACGTTAATCTCGATCGCGCTACTCGTTCTTGAACCAGGAGAAGAAATACCTAGTTCGATCCGTAAGTCCTTGTAATTTACATTTTTTAACTGATGGTTCTATATCAACAGATTTAAGCGATTCGACAGCTATATCTACGAACTCTTCTGGTCGCGTAATATCTTGTGGACAGTCCTTCTAACACGGCAAGCACGTAATACTCGCACTGAGCTAGCGGTTTTGTCTACTTTTGCGTTGTTGATAGTATCTCGAAGAAACAGTTTGATGAAACATAACAAGGAGAAAGGTTTGAGTGTGAGATAGAAAATTTGCGACTTCATGTTTCTCATGCTTCGGAGTCGTTGCTACTTTACGGCTTTCCTTCATTTTTTCACACGACCATGGCAGCATTTCGCATCGAATGTGCGACAAACCACAATTTTGATACCAAGCAATTCAAGCAACTTGTAGTACTGTTCCAAGAGTTGTCTTCAGCTGCAACCGAAGAGACTGTACGCGGTGCGTTAGACTCGCCACAAAATAGAGTGCTCGTCGCCATTCTTAATGATGATGCCGCTCCTACTCCGTCATCCATTGCTGGTGCCCTCACTGTGGCCATGACGCCGTGTGCTTCGGGAATCCGCGTTCATATTGAAGACGTTGTCGTTAGTACACGTTGGCGTCGCCAAGGAATAGCAACCCTATTACTTAAAGAAGCAATCCAACGCGCCACCCATGAATTCCATGCAAGAACAATTGATTTGACAAGCAGACCGGTTCGAGACGCTGCAAATAATCTGTACCGAAAATTGGGTTTTGTACAAAGGGAAACTAATGTTTACAGATATGAATTGGAACATAAGGTATGGAGAAATAACGATGTATATACACGTAAGAAAAGATTGAGAGAGAGAGAAAGAGAAGAGAGCGTGAGTGTCGATTAAAGGAATTAATCACACCATAATGGTGTTTGAAACATGTAGCAATAATAGCAACATCATTGTAATGTGAAAATGACGATGTTATGGGTTCGAGGTGTTAATCATGGGCTTCGGACGTTCCAATTCAAAATCTATGACTCAGAATAAGAGAGCGATGCAGCCAACGCTTCAACTAGAAAATATGGATGAGGATTGAATGACATTAATAACAAATTGATGCGTTTGTAATATATAATAATACTTACACCATGGAAATCCACCTTTCCTCCCCACAATTTTTAAGGTCGTCGCAATAAACTCGTTGGAACGATCAAAAGTCTTTTGCATCTCATCAACCATCGATCCGAAATTTTGCGAATCATTATCATCGTTATTAGCAAAGAGGTGGGCCAATTCAGGTACTACGTTCACAATTTTCAGGACAGCCTTGTGAACAGATTGGGTCTGTTTATTTTTTACCAGAAAAAGATCAGTATTTTTTTGTCTGTACACGTACAAAGAGGGCTTCTAAGAAAAATGTATGTACTTGCCTTATCTCCTAATAGACATCGATCTACAATTTTAGATACATAGTCGTTGTGAAGTTGAGCGATTTCATCTGCATCAACAGCGTCATCCACAGCCTTTCGGAACCGTATTGTTTCCGTATGCAGTATCTAAATTTAAACAGTTGTAAGCAAACAGTATTTGTATTCTTATCCGGAAAAATAATATCCTACCGTAGTCATCACATAGCTCCAAAAAGCGTTGACAAACCATATCAGCTTCATTCGCATTGGGTATAATCGCATGTTCCGTCTGTCGTGTTGGAAGATCATTTTGCGATCCAGCAAATACTTTGCCCGTTTTAATTGCAGTAAAAAAGTGACGATGGTGCTATATTGTGTCAGTGTTGATTCTTTGATGAAGTTGTTAATCGGCCATGGTATCTGTTATATATTTGAGGATAACCAAAGTCAGATATCACTTGCTTGTGCTATCAACAATGCCCATGCAATAAAAACAAAATGGTGAATAAGGGGAGTACTTACATGATACTCAAATCGAATCTGGCTCAAAAAATCCAGCTGCTGTTCGAATTTCAGATAACTAGTAGAACTTCCGGGTAAATTCCATTCGACAGTAAGTTTGGCATCCATGAAAAGCTTGTCTATGGCGTCTTGCGTTAAAGGGTTGTTGATGTCCATCTGTTTTTTATGTGAGAAGCATATATCGTTAGTATTGCTTATAGCATAGAGGATCCCATTACACAGTCATTGACACTGGCATGATAGCTGTAACATATACTTGCTTCTGAAAACAATGATTCGCAGAAAACATGCATTAAGTTGGTATCTAACATCAAATATATTGATGCTATAGCTACAAGACACTCATTCAGCAAACCGTGACTTCGTAGAGCACCGTTGAGGTGACCAGTCGCTTGTTGGTAAGGGTATGTTAAGTATTTATCGAGGCATCGTGTTAAAGATTGATCGAATAAAAACGGAACTTCATCAATTCCATCTTTGTTGTTGTTGTTGTCGTCGTCGTGACCATCGTCTCCAGAACTATGCTGATGGTGAGTTTCACGCTCAGGAACGTGTTGTTGTTCAGAAGCAAACAGTAAAGGAAGTCCTGCCCGCAAAAACGGATTTTTCATCCGCGACAGATTGCTCTCTGGTTTTTTGACAGTGCTTGAAGATATGGCAGTAGTTTTGTTGTTACTGATGTTGTTGACTGCAACGACAGGTTTTGGCTCTGCAATGACGCTTCGTAAACATTCTTGAAAACTCTCGTTGTTGTTTGTCTACCGTACAAGTCATCCCGTAAGCCGATATTGTTCTTGATTGCTGTTGATGATATTTTCTTTTTGCTTTCCAAACATTTTTGCCTGGTTACTAACCTTGACGCCAAATTTCGATAAAATTATCACTGCTTTTCCAACAAACATGGTCCGTCTCAGGAAAGCTTGATCAAATAATGGACAAACATATAGACGGCGGTTATATGATTCTCCGTCACGGTTGTTGCTGTGTGCGTGATAGCCATTAGACCAGAAGTCAGCAGTTTGGTCGTTGATGATTGACTCATTTCTATTCCTAATGTAAGAGGGAAAAACGATATTGCTTGCCGTTACATTAAAGAAACCAACCTAAAAGCTTCCCCAAAAGCCAAAAATTGAAGACACATACCGACTGATGAAAAATTCCTGACAGCTATCGCCTTGAAGTGATGCACGGGATATCCAATCATCCAGCATACGACCGAAAGGTTTGATCGTTTCGCGAAATATAAAAAGCAACGTGTCGTATACATGGTTGTTGCCGGTTAATTGAGCATTAACAATGCCACTGTATAAACCATTCACAAGTTGTGTTGTAATACGTCGTGGGGTTATTGTGGAAGAGGCACGATCCAAATCTACATGACAAAGGCGTTAGCCATTTTTACTCAGTAGTTACGATTATTAATATAACTCAGAGCGAGATAAACGTAGAAGCAAAAAATATCGAGACTCTGTATAATTACCATTTATAGGACTATCGATAACCAATTCATAAATATCTCTGATTGCTTGTATTGGAGTAGCCAGAGTTTCTTTCAATTGTAGTAAAGATATTACTGGCTGGTCTTCCTCTAGAATGAACGAGCGACGAGTTAAGTTTCCAGTAATGGTTATTTTAGTTATTAAGAAAAGAATGTATGACTTTGGTTATCATTATGTAATATGCTTCATCTTATTACCATTTTCACCTTTACAATAGTTCACCTCAATATCAGAGATTGACAGTTCAAAATCCTGCAAGAGTTTGGTAACACAAATTGCAAAAGCTGTGCAAGTTTGACCAAATTTAATGCCGCTCGTTTCGTGTATGATTCTATTAATATAAAACGAGAACGGGATTTCAGTGTGAATAAACTAAGCAAACCAATAATATGTGAGAGTGAGAAACGTATGCCTCTATTTACTTGTTACACCATTCGCGTAGATTATATATCATATTGCCATAATTGCATAGCTCGCTTAATATTCCAACAAAAGCATTATGACTGAGATGTTTTAGCTTTAACGATTGAGGATTGACCTACACATATATAAAGGTAGTTACAAGACTGCGTGGACAGGAAGAGAAACTTTATGGCAAATCTTATTAATTTTTTACCTCGTATTGCTTGTTGTTGATGGATTGGGAAAGTGTAATCTGATTACTTTGTTTGAACAATACGCTCGAATATCCCTGCAGCATAAAGAGAACCTCGCGTATCGCATCAGCTTCCGAAATGTATTGATGATCTTCTATTGTTCCACACAGCAAACAAGGTGTTAGTAACATGCCCATCTAGCATATTTCGTCACAATATCTCAGACTAACCGGTACCTTCTTCCCAGTACTGTCGCTTATGTAGAGCTTGAAGATCAAAAGGCTGGATATCTTCAAGCTCTATTCTATCTTGAATTGCTGATTTAACAGAGCTCTGCAGCTCTGCAGATGCTGATGCTGATGCTTCTCTTGTGTTCCGATACCGGGTATAATGCTCTTGATCCAATACGAAATCTTCAGTATCCACACTCATCATTTCATCTTCATCGTCGTCGTTAGACCATTGCTTCCAATGATCGCCGTCAAGTGGTTCTTCAGCCATGATACTGCTCCATAAATCTTTTCCAAGCCCTTCATAATTCCTCCGCTTATGAGGTAGATAATCAGGTCTTGTTCCCGTCGACAGCGCTAGCATTAATGCAAGCATGTCATATTTGACTATGCGCTGCCCCTGACACATGCGTACAAATTAACAAAATTAAAGTGTTAGACAAATTAATCACTCGGTATGTACACTCGTGTATGTAGTTTTATATATTACAGGAGCCAGTCTAGCGTCATCGATGAAACGATTGGGATTAAGTAAATCTGCCTTCAAATCGCGTAGATCGTCTGCTAGATCGCCTTGTCCTTTGATAATACTGATCTTTTCACAGAGACTATTTTTTGTTGCTGTTAGGGTATAAGCTACGAAACAGGCTTATAAAGGTTATTTAAAAGAGAGAAATACCTCTCCCAACGTCGATCCATTTCAAACTCGTCAGTGCTGGTGCCTCGAAAACGTGTCACTACTGAGTGAAGCGATCGAATCAAACTCTCGTCAGACTAACAATGAACAAGCCGGTTGATAAGTTTCCTCTTAATTAAAGAAAATTGCTTCAACATTATAGCAGCGATATTGTTGCATACGTTTGAACCGAGCAGTTGTTTTGTCAGATCGCGTAATAGATCATCGTACGGCGCCATGACTCGGAATTAAGAGGAAGGAGGCGCACGAAAAAGAAGAATCAAGGCGCGGTTCTGTTCTTTTGTTCTTCCTCATTAGGAAGTTGTATGACGGGATCAGCGGAAATGGTGATTGTGATGCATTTTTCCTAGTAAAAAACTAAGCCGAGATAATTCATCTACTACTTTGCAGAAGATTATGTTGTATAAGCGTTACGTGTACAAGAAAAAGAATAATTCATTCTATTCGTCCCTTATTATCGTGTATATAACACGAGAAGAAACAATGTCTTATTTTTCGTCACTTAGTAGTAAGCAATGATGTTGCACAGCATGGATATTGACAGACAAAAGGAAAAGCTCATCCATTTCATCATCTTTTTAAATCAGCTTTCCTAATATGTTCGCATCACTTCTTATTTGGAGAGGTGAATGCGTGAAATATACATACTAAATGGAGTACTGAATGGTGGCGCGTTTCCTAAGCTTGCCAGACAATTCTATTTCGTTCTATCTCTCGTTCCAGTTGGAATTCAATCTGAGACTAATCTTGGTCTTATCCCTCACCTCAACCTTTTTCAGCAAGCTTTCTTTTTTCAAACTGTCGTAATCTCTTTTCTCCTTTATATAAACGCACGTACACACATGAATTTTAGTTTTGAAGGCAATTTTAAGCAAAAGCGCAACATTAATCTCGGAGGAAAACGAGTTCAGGACGATAAAAAGACGCTCATTGCAAAGGCTCAAGCGGACCGGCGTGCTAGAGAGCAAGAGCGGTTAAGGCTGCGCAGTGCTATAAAGATACAGGTAACGTAAGAGTGAAGGGAGCTTAGTAATCAATTGAGCAAAGTCGTTTTGACAATCGCCCCTCCCTTTCTCAATACTTTGCTAGTCATTCTTTCGTGGACGACGAGAAGCGGCCATTGTACGTCAACAGCGTCTGGGCGATTTGCATAATCTTTTACAGCAGCTCAGCAGTAACAGTAACGACAGTGCATCGATCGCCCATTGCATACAAACTTTTCTACTCAGATACAACAAGTCAACGTGCGATGCAGCAACAGCAAGTCACTTTTGCCGTATACTCTTACCAGTAACACCATCAACAACGAAAGACGCGTCTACTACTGCTACTCCCATTACGTCTCTTTTTTCAAATACCCAACAACCGAAAGAAGCTGATATCTGGTCTTGGCGCGTTATTCTTTTTATCAACAGAATTTTGCTGCCAATTTTGTACACAACGACATCATCGAGGTATGTATAGATACACAAAGGGATAAAAAACCTATCGTTCTTTCTCTCATAATCGTATATACAGCGACATCCCATCGATCCTTCAATTTCTAGCCGTCGCTGTAAACCCCGATACTTATGCGACAGCTAATCGAGACGCATATTTGCGGATAATGACGAATGTTCTCATCCACGGCGATCTACTAAGGGCCATACAACTGGTCATCATCGCCGAGGACAGTGAGGAGTACCCGGAACAACATCAACAAGGAACATTAGTCAGCAACGTTTTAGATATTGTGACCAACGTTATTCGATGCCAACCTCCTTACAATTTCGCACCATCCATCATCCTTCAATGGCGACCAGCACCAATAAAACCGGTGATGATGTCTGGACTATTCGGTGGCGGAACAAGTTCCTCAACAAAAGCGGAAACGGAAGAGAACGACCAGAATATTCGCTTAAATAGGGATCTCGTTGTGGATCTCATCGCTCAAAACATTTTATCGATCCCATTCTTTGTGGACAAACTATCGCCGACAGTTGCGTCCCGGTATATGCATGCTTTACCATTTGAAATGGTACTGAAATCTATCATCCGGCTTAACGATCGCAATGCATGGGCTGAGGAGGACAGGGCAGCAGGATTGCTGATTAATATCACACAATTAGCAAAAATCGATTCAGATGTGTACCTTGAAAGAGCCCTAGTAAGTGCTACGTGGTACTGTCTTGTAGTTTTAACTATTGATGTGGCTGCATGGTCTCATGCTAAAGCTATCTTTTACGAAATCAAGGAACTCTATGCTCAATCCATTCAAGCGCTCTTATCCAATATCCCGCCTTCCTATTTTGCTGAGCCAAAACCTGAAGAACTCATTGAAGAAGGTAAAGATTACTATGAAAAGATTTAACGTAGTGGTGATGCTAATTATGCTGGGCTAGTACTAACACATATATACACTTTGTGATATGTTATCACAGATTCTGATTTCTCTGACGATTCTGACGTTGAGCGTGGATTTACTGAAAGTCGGGATACGGTCATGACGGAAGCGCGGGTGCAGGCAGATCCACGAATCAAGGAACGGCTTGAATTATTGTACGATACACAACATATAGACATTCTGGTGCGCCATTTCATTAACATGGCAGCAGTAGCATCATCATCATCGCCGTCTGCTTCTGCTGCTACATCGCCTATTGATGTGCAAGAAGTATCCGGTGAAATGGCGTGTCTTTTCAATACCCTGATGACTCAGTGGCCATCTAAAAAAGACTCTATATTGAATACACTGTTGTATCATCGATGGTGGTCCGACACGAATCAAACTGTAGCGGTGCATTTAGCACAATTCTTTTGGCGAGCATGGTCAAACCATCCTTATGCTGCTATTTTTGATGACGATGATCGGATAATGGATCGTTTGCCGGAAGCACTTCGCTCTATGACCGGTAAGTATATATTTTGTATGCATATTGGTGAAGGATCCTGTGTGCATAGGGATCATCGACGTTGAAGTATTTCTTTTCTCGACAATAATATATAATTAGATACCACGGGGACTGAGATTTGGGCCATACTGTATCTACTTTGCGAAATGTATACCAAGCTGTTGCTGACCATTGGTGATGATGAATTTTTCGACAAGACCTCTCCAGGCAATCAGCTTACGCTCCAACAAATTATACGGTTTAGCAGACATCTTAAGGTATATATCGTCAATGATGAGACAGTACAAAGCAAGGATCACTTAATATTAGATGTTGATTGTTCATCAATCGATTATGTATGTAGAATCTGTCATTTACTCTCTTTTGGAGGGCAGGAAGCTTGGAGATGGAAAACATGCTTGGCAACACAGGAATCCGGATATCTCAATTAAGAAGTACAGTGACGCATGTGCTGCAACAAATACACAGGAGAGAGTAAGTGCTTCTCAGTTATTAGCAGTATTATTTTAATCGTTTTTCTCGATCAACCACAGTTTATGCTGATTTATTATCTATTTTATTGGTTACTGGTTTCTGTCATCATAGTTCCAGACGATCATTCTGCCCTATTGATCACTGGCTTATAAAAAAACTTGATTCCGAAGGCTTTTCATCTGATGCAGTCGCTGAAGAATTCTCACTTGAAAACGATCCAGAGCAACAATCACGGCAGCCTTCAAAGACACGACTTGCATTAATAAGTCCACGACTAGGCGTGCTCAATAATATACCATTTGTGATTCCGTTCGAGCAACGTGTCGCGATTTTCCGCATGTTTGTACAAAACGATAGACAACGCAATAGCCTTGATTTCTACATACGACCTGCTGCGGAGGTCACCATACGACGTGATCATGTGTTTGAAGACGGCTTTACGCATTTGTATGCTTTAGGTATGTTTAAAAGAAATAGCGAAACGGCAATGCATGCGAATACGCCATGCCTGTATAACAATCTTCTTTTTTTTGTGATACCATCATCAGTTGGTGCTATGTTGACAATCTAAGGGAAAGAAGTTAGAGTTTAAGTTAAATGTATGTGTGATTAGGAACTGACCTCAAGAAAAGGATATCCATCAGCTTTGTCGACGAATTTGGACTTCAAGAAGCTGGTATCGATGGTGGCGGTGTATTCAAAGAATTTCTTACAAGGTAGGTGATGGTCAAGAATCGGAGACTCTGTTTCTTTTGAGAGGTGCGTCGCGTTTATGTCCCGCCGGCAAAATCTAAATACTCCCCTTCTATTTCATATATGATTATGTGATTAATGATAGTCTGAGTCGTGAAGCCTTTGATACCAACTATGGTCTTTTCCGCGCAACGCCTGATCAGTTATTGTATCCAAATCCCAGTGGATATGCAATAGAATGTAAGTAATGTTGCATATTGATATGCTGTGTGACAACCTTATTATTTTCCTCACTTATATACTCACGCCCGTCTTTTTTTTTTTTGCGTTCTATATTTGTTATAGCGAGTCAGCTTGCGTATTTTGAGTTTTTGGGTTTGATCATTGGGAAGGCTGTGTACGAGGGTATTCTGTTGGATGTTGCATTTGCCGAGTTTTTTTTAAAGAAATGCTTGGGTGGCATGAATTATTGTAAGTTTTTGGAGAAAGGACGTGATTTATGTCATTGATTTACCGTGAAACACTGACATGAATAACACTCTCTTTTGTACAGTGGATGATTTACCATCACTCGATCCCGAACTCTATAATGGTCTTATCGCCGTGAAAAACTTCCAAGGAAACGTGGAGGATTTGTCCCTCGATTTCTCAATAACAGATAGTGGTCAGTGTATAATATTTTATTAAGTTATATTATCTTGCCATCCCGGTGCAGCAAGAAAAAGAGTGATCGCTGAAAAAAGCAAAATGGTTACTTTAATTTTTTTTAGAATATGGCGAAGCACGTACAGTGGATCTAATTCCAAACGGCAGCAATATACCAGTAACCAATGCCAATCGTATTCCCTATGTGTACCGTGTCGCAAACTATCGCCTCAATATTCAGATAGCCAAGCAATCGAGAGCTTTTTTCAGGGGACTCTCAACCATTGTGGATGTCAAATGGCTGCGTATGTTCAACCAGGTAACGAAATAGCATGTCTTGTTCTATTTGGGATAAATCTTCTTGATAAAGAACACTGTAACTAAGCAGATATACTAACATACGTTGCCCAAATGATATTTAGACCGAGTTACAGGTCCTTTTGGGTGGCGCATCCGTGCCAATTGATCTCGAAGATCTTCGAGCACATACAGTGTATTCTGGATACACAGAGCAAGATGACACTGTCAAGAATTTGTGGAAAGCGTTGTACAGTTTTAACAATGAAGAAAGGATGAAGTTTGTCAAGTTTGTCACGTCGTGTTCCCGACCGCCATTATTAGGTTTCAAGGAGTTACGGCCTCAAATTTGTGTTCGGCTTGCTGGTGCTGATGATGGTCGATTACCTACAAGCTCTACATGCATCAACCTGTTAAAACTACCACAATTTAGCAGTTACAGTATCTTACGAGAGTAAGTCTTATAAATGATAAGCGGAAATTGGTTATTGCCGTATATGCTAATTTAATGATAACAATTGCGTCAATGTTTTGGTATCGTAGGAAACTGTCATATGCAATCAATGCTGAAGCAGGATTTGACTTATCGTAAATACAAATAAACAAAAATAGCCTTGTAAGATGATAAGCTTTGTTTTGTGTTGACGGGAGCATACAGTAGCCGCTATACGTGGTCACCGAAAAGCATTCACTCATAAGAGCAAATGATGGTGCTGCTTCTTCTTCCTGTTACTACATTTTGCATAGGAAAAGCAAGTATTCATTGTAAGGGAAGATGTATTTGATGTTTTTTGGGGGGTTAAGTTGTAAGTTTTACAAAGTAATTTTGTTTGTAATTTGTCTGTGTACAAAAGGATCGATTAAGAAAAAGGAAAGGGGTGGGTCTCGATTCGAATGGATGTATGTAATACTAGAAAAAGCCGGGAAACACGCAAGCAAACCCAGAGAGAGAGAGAGAGAGAGAGAGAGAGAGATAACGAAGATAGGCCAAACGCGTGGCTGATCATACGACTTCGAAACGTTGGACCAGATTGGGGTACTTGTCGAGACTGTGATTGACCCAACGCGTTACAGATGCAGTCCAAACACGGTCACCCACCTCAGCTGTTGTACTTGCCATTTCCGACAGTCGATGACCTTCCAGGTACGCCTTGGCTTCGTTTCGTCGATGGTGGATATAGTCGAGTACCGCCGGGTCGAGATTAATATGTTCTGGAATCTTCTCCAAGCGGCGATACACGGTGTAAGCATTTGGACGTTTGCCCGGGTCAGACTGCAAACAGTCGGCAATAAGATCTTCCCACTCCTTCATGATGCCAGGAATAGGTTCGATGCGGTACACATGCGGATCTATAAGAGCGTTGTCTGGAAAAGTGATGCGTGACACGAGTTGCCATAGGATGATGCCCAGTGCGTAGATGTCTGCTGCGGACGACATGTTGTGGTTAGCCAGTTCGGGCGCAATATATGGCCATCGTCCGCCTCCTCGATGGCGATAGTGCTCGCTGTGGCTGTTGCGCTGCATGAAGGTTATGTCTGATAGGTCGCCCAGGGTGTCTGCAAGATTGAGCAGGATGTTGCGAGGATGGATGTTGCCGTGAACAAATTCCCAATGAAGATCCTTGATACGCTTGGTCACACTGAGAGCCAATGCACGTGGTTTGTCATAATTGGTGGGGATGTCGTGCTCCAGACTCTCTTCGAGGCTTCCGTGCGAGGCCTTTTTCATGACCAGCACAAGATGGCTACAGCCAGTGCTCGGGTCAAAGTGGAGTGTCAGCCCATGGATCGGAATCGTGGAAAAGATATAGCTCGGTTCCACAGTAAACTGTATACATTGCATGTGCATAAAATATAAAAAAGAACAAGGTTGTTGGTGTGTGTAAGTTCAAGCAAGAATTTGACTTCTTTTTTAGGCTGTGTCTGGAACCGATGACCACGAATCCTCACCTGACGCGTAAGATCCATCACTGTCAAGCCCTTTAAAAATACGCGATCCCAGCGCTCCGGCACATGAGTCAGGCGGTAAGGTGGTACAAACCGTGCGACAAAGGACGAGGCCAGACCTTCATTTGCACCACCGTGTCTCTGGGGCTCCTTGTCTGCAAACCACGATGGCGGAAAGAATGGCATAGTGTTCAGGCTGCTTGCTCCGACAAGTGCCAGCGGTCGGTTGGTCTGGTTGAGCTGGACAAGCTGTCCGTAGATGCGTTCGAGAAGCTGTCGGTGGTTCGGATGAATGTTATACCGCTGGGAAATGTGATCGAGCCATGGCTCAATCGTCGCGGGCTGGAACGGTCGTCGACCTGCCGCCTCAACGTCGCCTTCATCCTCACCGTCGTCGTTTTCTTCATCGTTGTCACCGTCATGCTCGGTAATGTGCGCCCAATTCCACATGTGATCGATGGAGAAGATTACCTGCCACTTCTGATACCACTGGTCCGCTACATCCCATACCTAACATAACCCAAGAGCATAAGACATAATGTGAAGAAAAAGTTAATCACGGAAGCCCACAATGCATGCATATTACTTGCATATCGCCCAAACCTTGGGTGCATTTCATACTGTGCGTCCGTGTCCTCTTGAAACTGGCTAAAGGCGGTCTCAAAGTCGCTTAGTTGTCGCACAGCGGCACGAGTATCCTTGGATAGTCGCGCTCGAAATCCGTCGAGGGCGAAGCGTTCTGGGCACGACGAAATCAAGGGCACGGCATAGTTTGTGTAGAATTTCTGATCCGATGGTATTAGATAACGCAGCAACATCGAACAGGAGAATAAAAAACGAAGGTTCAGAGAAATAGAAACAAGTAAAATGAGGAAAGTGAAAGAAAGAAAAATGGTGACCGCGTGTATGGATTGGACCTCCACATTATTAAGGATTTTGGCTTTTTGGGTTTCGGTAGTTGAAAGTAGGTATCAGCGCAACCGGCGTGACATTCGCGGGAGAGGAGGGGTTCTCGCATTTGAAAGAATGAGCCGGAGAAACTACGCCATCTATATCCGTCAGCGGTGGTCACTTGAGGCAACTTATATATCCAGTGTGAGCGCTAGGTCTTTTTTTTTATTCGCGTATCGCAGAGATCCGATAGCTTGCTTTGTGACCATGGTGATGGAGGAGGATACATGACTTCTGCAACCGATTTCGCTTATCAGACTACACACTGTATGTACCAATCGGACTGCTGGTCCGTGCATGAGGGAATAGACCTCCCGGTGATAGAAGCACTAAACCAGACTGTTCGACTTTCCTTCATTCTGCTTCCTCATGAGATACGAGTTGGACGTTTCTCTTAGTAACAAGTATGTTTTTAATATAGATGTGAGACAAACGGTAATCGTAATATAGAGATAAATGTTGCTGCTATTGTCGGTCCCTGCACCTATCATCATCAGGATCACCATCGACGACAAAAAACGGTCTAGACGCTTGGTGCTTTGCATAGATGCTGCATATCATATCTGATCGCCTTTCAAGGTGTTTGTTAATTGGCATGATTTTCCCAAGAGACAATACCACGGTCAAGTAGTTGGACCATCACATCAATGGGAGGTATTAAGGATTTATTTTTTCCGTCGAACAAGTTATTGCTGTATGGGGCGATCGATGTGAGTTCTCCTTTTTTTGTGCCAATCATAACCGGGAGAATAGAGTAAAACAGCTGTAAAGAGCCGACATTGACCTAGATACAGTAACAAGCGCCGTGTACAGGTTTATTACTATCATGCTTTTCGTTGACAAATTTAGTGATTAGACTGCTGCATGAATGCTCATTAGTTCCAGCACTGCTGAAATAGTGCAACATCAAAGAACATAGCTTAATAGGTAAATTACGCGTAATAAGAAGCTTCTACCCTGACAGATAGATGTGGTGGCCTGAATGGATCTTTCTTCGAGGTACCTATTTCAAATGTCTTCTTCGTTCTAGACTGACCCGCGTTTCCCAAAACAAGCTTTTCATAGCCTGACATATTGCCGTAAATACAACTTGAAAGGGCTTGACGGGTTTGACAGAGCCCGATTGAGTTTGTTTTTTTTTATTGCTACCACATAATAGGTGGCGCATATCCCCATGCTTCGAGTTGGTATATACCTAAAGTATAACAGCTCTTTGTCCGTCATTCGATATCCTTGTTCTTTCATGCTTCATAGTGATGCTGGTGAAAACTCTCTTTAATTTTCATTACTATATTATGAGTGTTTTTTTTTCAATGTGAATGTACTGTATATGTTTATGTGTGTGGGTGGTGGGTGCTTTTTTTTATCACTCATCATCACTACTGTCAGAATCACTATCTTCATCAGCTTTAGCCTGTGGATCCTTTTGGCCACCTTGCAACGCCCCCGAAATGCCTTGTTCGCGCATCATTTTCATTTGGCCAGCAATCGAATCTTCTTCAGGTTCGGATATGCTGTCATCAACATCATCTTCTGGTGGAAGATCTGCCTTGTCCCGAATAGTCAACTTAATATCTTGTTGAATGTCGGTGCCAACATAAGTATCCGATTTGACAAACAGCGAGAAAGTGTACGTTCCTGGCTTGGGTGGGCCTGGGAAGGATATTTGGACGGTCTGTTCCTCGGTAACATCAGTCACCTTCTTTGGAGGTACAAGGATACGGTTGACCTTGGGATCACCCAAGAATACCCACCAATATGGTTTCTTCTCCTATAAATTTCGTATACCAGTGGGTTTGTTATAAGTAATCCCATAACACGTGTAGATCCATTTTTATACTCCTCGAGCACGTTTCCTCGCCCATCATCTGTTCATTAGAAGATTACTTACTCCAGGGTAATAAGGCGTGTGTGCACACGGAAGAGTTCCGTTTGGCTTGTCCTCTTCCTTGGCCTTGCCAGTAACGTCATCTAACAGTTCTTCATCATCGCTGTCGTCGCTTGCTGCGGCTGCTGCTGGTTTCTTGGAATCTTCTACAGCTGCTTCATTGGTGTTCTGCAGTTTAAGAACGAACGTAACAATGGCACCGGGAGTAATAATCTTGTCACCGACAACTGTACAAATTTGAAAGATATATTTCATTAGCAAATTACATATAGTCTCAAAGATAGAGGATGGTTATCCAAACTCACCCTTAAAGACGGCCTTGTTAACCTTGAGCTGTGGAATACGAGTAGCCACTTCAGTCACGTCAAGATATTGCTGATCATCAAGAGGCTTCAACAGCTCCTTGCGCTCGGATTCAGACAATGCCAAAGTTTGTTGCACGGAGTGGATATGCTTCTTTTTGTTGCGGTAGTAACGGCGCAGGATTTGTGTGTTAATATGAGGAAGCTGTTTCACAGATTGTTCACCAGGATATGTAGCTTGAAGTAAATGCTGTTGCAGATCCATAACATTAGAGGCGACGCCTAACCATTGCTTAACAATAGCAATTTGCAACAAGCCTTGGAGAAGGTGGACAGACTTTTCGACAATAAAACGTTGGTCTGTTCATAGAATGCGCGTAATATATTGGCATTTTAGCATTTTTGCATGCAAAAACGCGCGATTGTAGAACCTGTTTTCTTTTACCTTGCAAAAGAGCCTTGGCCTCAGCACCCGAGCCCTTGCTATTGAGATCTTGACGCAGAAAGTAAGCGTACAAGAGGCTGCTAGCCTTGCGACGGTATGCAGGAACACTCTCGTTTCCATTATCGTACTTTTCACCGAATCGATTCTCCAACTCCTCAGCAATGGCGCTGTTGACGGCTTTGATCACCTTTTCATCACCGGGCCGAGGGGCTGCGTTTTCTAAGAATTCATGTGCGCCTGAGAGAATGCGGATTAAAGCTGCCAAATACAAGTATTAGTTTCGCTCCTCATGCATAAACCATTCAACCTGTATCCTCAAAGCACCAAACGCGCTATGGAGACACTCTCTCAGCCCGTCCTTTCTTTCCCTTACCCTTGAAGTCGGCATTCTCTTTCAGTTCTTTAACAAAGACTCTCATGGAACCGTTCAAAATACGATCCTTGGTGTGACGTCGAGAATTATACCACCATCGAGCCTTAAATTAGAGTAAATGAGTTAGGTTGTTCGGGCAAAGTAATTGAAAACAGCAACGTACAATGTAATAAGGCAAACCAAGACCGAAGATACAAGCATAGATGGCCAAGACAAACTTGCTGTTACCACCTTCAACCAATTTCTTTGGCAAGGCAACGCCAACCGAGTAGGATTGCTTCCCGTCTGGATGACCATACTTTTCGTAGTTTTCGCGCACATCGTCATCCGTCAAACTATAATTGATATAACACATATTGTTGCGCATATACGTACACCACATTAGTATTTACTACTCTCCTTCCTAGCAGACCGTTCGCTGCATAGCAATACAAATTTGAGGTGGTCTTTACACTTGATAAGCCTTGCTGATTTGAATAAAGCGCTCTTCGGATTCTCTTTCTGTGCCTGGCTGTGCCTTGTCGGGATGGTATACCAATGACAGCTTTTTGTATACTTTCTTGATTTCTGGAACCGTGGCGCCCTTTAATAGCAACAATTATCAGTGGGATTGTGCTTTGTTGGGGGAGGAGTGGTTGGGTAGTATAACCAGCGGTTCACTTGAGTTCCCTCCATTGACCTCTTTAAATCTTAAAAAAAAAGACTTACTTCGCTGATGCCTAAAATCTCATAAGGATCCCAGTGTTGCTTTGGTGCTTCTGCAAATGAAACCTGGTATGCCAACAATGCAACAGCGACCCAGCCTGCAATCAAGAACAAGAACCTATATAATTTGCCGCACACAGTTAGTACTTTGTAAATGTACTTTTAAACCATCGTCATCACCAACCAGTACGCTTCTCCCTTCAGTACTTTGACAACTTTGTGTCTCCCTCACCCTTAATAAGGGTTATAAGTAGCTTACTTTGGCTTGAAAAGCTGGCTAACGACGCGATTTGACTGTGCTTTACGAAGTTTCTTTCGTTCTATTTGACATGTGTCACACTGGCAGAAATTCTCTTCCTTGTCCTCTTCTGTATTGATTAGAAAACAAATAATGACGTTAAAAGTTGATTCGTTCACGCGTATAACAAGTGTTTCTTTCACAAGAAGCTAGAAAATGGAGAGGATGTTTGCGTCTGTGAGTGGAGACGGTGGGTGGTAGACACGTACTTGCTGATTTCCATCCCGAATAGATTGACTGTAAGGTGACTGGAACCAGACATATAGACAGGACAGAGATTACAAAGTATAAAAAGTTATAACCCTCCTCATCGTAGGCGTATTCGGCCATTGTGTAATAGGGAGCTTTGTAGCTTTTCTTCGCTTGAGACGGAGGGGTGGTTGGGTAGTAGTCGAAGCAAACAAAGAGAAAGGGTTAATCAAGAGCTCGCTTTTTAGAACACCTCCCCTTTTCTGCTCCCTCCCAAGCGGAATTTTCATGTCATAATTTGATTGGCTTTGATGGATTCGAACATTAGAAAAGAGTAGCGTGTGCTTCGGCAGCTGAAAGTGCTCAATTGTGGACATTTGAAAGCAGCAGCATTGGTTGCATTACTGATACAAACAGCCTTTCCAAAAATGGCTTATACTATGAATGGAGAGAGGAACTAGTCCATGATAGATCAGCATGGCGTGATATACTCAATTGATAAATAAAATTGTTGCTCTCTGCTGCACTGCTTCAGGTCCTAGAGCAAAATGATGTCACAGAAACAGCAGACTAAATGTAGTAGTCATAGCTACCAAGTAGCCGCTACTTACTGACTGTACCTGCATCGTTTAAAGCGATCTTTGTAAGTGAGACACTACCGGACTACACAACATCCACATGAGTTGATTAGATATTATTCGGCTCACTAGAACCAAGCCAGATCACATGGGTTTATTTAAAAAGAAATGGAAATTACTCCATCATTAGTTATACTTACACCTCAAGGGCAGCAATACCAAAGTTTGCCTGTGAGGGAGCACCAGTGACAAATCTACAAGTGATACCTGCTAGCTGGTTATATCTTTTGCGCATACATGCTTACAGGGTTTATGCGTGATGTGTATTATGATATCTTTTATAGGCATACCTTTTGCTGACATGAACCATTTTTGTATGTATCCAAAGATTCTTATTCGCAATGTTATCTTGGGTTAAATCTACTATGTATGATATGACTCTGACTTCATCCTCATAGTCGAACGGACCATGAACGTCCGGGAGTAGATACTGTTCGTATCCGAGATGGAAAAATGGATGGTGGCGCTTTGAGGCCGGATTTGTGCATACTAATGATCCTCTAGTATCAACGGATGTTTACTAAAAACATGTTTTTATGAAACAAAAGGCGGCGACTATATGGATTCAGTAAAGATGGAGGCAGAGGGCTTTCATGGCTTTGCATTAATGTCTAATGTGTCTTTGCTTAATGATAAGGAGATAAATTGTTTGACAGCAATGGTTATCGTTGTTGCTGCGGCACGATTTCAGACGTCATCATCGCCATCAATACTACCATTGAGTTAGGATGAGACAATGATATCACGAGCTTTGTACTATGCTTACGCAACACAACTTATTGACGCATTTGGTCGCAACGCGTAACCCCCCCTCAGGGTTTGTTATTCTTAAGAGAACCGGTGCGGCTATTTTTAAAGCTGCGCCCAAGCTGATTAGAACTTAACTTGCGTGTCTGTGTGTTTGCGTGCGCGTACATTATTATTTCTTTCTCTTCCTTACTCCTTCTCTTTTCTTTTACCCCTGAAATCAGATTTTAACAAGCATGGAGGTAGACAAAGGGTCTATTCCAGATTCGGTCCTCAATGACGATCAGCACACGATGGGTTATTATCAGGCACTACCTTATGCACACCTATTAGACGGCGAAGCAGAAACATGGCTCAACGAGATTTGCACCAACTTGGCCATTTGTATCCAAGCTCGGGACTTTGCGCCCGGTGCAGCATCTTGGGTGAAAAGACTATACAGGTTAGAACTATAATTAATTTAGTTATTGTTGTTGGTAATGTGGTAATGGGGAGTGGTGGCGGCATTGGTTAATATCCTTGTTCTCGCAAAGCGAAACGAAGGTTATCTCTACATAAAACCTATTTTTCGTATCATGTACTTATTGTATTTATATTATCTCGATTGCTATATATATATATATCACTCTCTCTATCTACATTTTTTCCTTTGTTACGTGAACGCTGTGTGCTGCTTGCGATTTGGTTGTTTTGCGTGTATGTGTGTGTGAATGTGTATTGTATTTAGTTATATCAATATGAAACATGCTATACCTCGTGAAACTCGGGCAAAACTTGCAGAATTGCTGTACTCGATGACGTTAATGCCTGGCATGGACACTGCATTGATGGATACGTGGGCATCAACCTGTTGCCGACTGATTAGGTATAATCCTATTTTGGCTTCTTTTTACTTTCCATTTTGAACTACCATCCATTGTGGAACCTCGCACTTAGATTCTAGTCTGTTTATTGATAATGTCAACCTATATATAGGAAAGCAAAGCATTTGGGTCCAGAAGATCTTGTCTTACCTTGGCGCCCTCTTTACGATGCTATTGAGTGGTATCTGTTTCCCGAGGATCGACAAAAAATATTACTTGCTGACACGTAATGATAATGATACGATAGAAAAGGAGGATGATTTTCAATGTGCTTAGCATCAAAAAGGGAGGAGTATTAACATACAAGTGCATGATATTCTTTTTACAATTCATTCAGAAAGCACGTCAGTTCACTTATTCGACTTCTCGAGTGCGCGCAACGATTCTTCCCAGCATCAGCAACACAAGAGATCCTGGAAGAGCTTTTACCACAGTTTACAACTTCAAACATAGGTAACGCACTCAGAGTTATAGGGTATTTGGTGCTTATGCTCCCGACCCACGTTCCGAGAAACTCGCAAACACACGCCATACTCGATGATACAGCTATGCATCCCAAGGAATACGTGCCAACCTTCTTCTCGATCTGGTCCATGATCACCAACTCCCCTACATGCGACGCACAGTTTGTCGATTTGATAGCACGCGTGGCAGAGCAAAATATTATGGATTCCTATACGAACGAAATCGGCATGTTCAACAAGCAACAAGTGAAGTACATATTTACTGTTGGAATGCGAATGATGAGCTTGCCTGTAGGAAGTCGTGAGAATGGCAATAGTCGTCCTAGCGGTAGCACCGGTTATGGTAGCGCTGGACAAAAGGTGGATCTGAGAGCAGGAAATGCGTTAGTGCTGCGCAGAAAACCAGTGAGTAAAGTCGTTATTTTAAAGTTGTTCTGGGATTTTTGCACTGAGAAACATTGGTTTGGGGGATGATCCAGGGTGGAAGGATACCGAACTGACAAGTTGAGGGATTTGCTATACCGCATATATAATAGGAACGATTCAGGTCATTGGCAACGTTTATGGTGTACACTATGATGCCTGAAGGATCAAATGGCGAAAGCTACGTAATGACGTTATTGTCCGAGATGATCCAGGCCACCGAGCTATATTATCATCCATCGAACCATGGAACCTGGACGTACTGTTTGACCACTTTTATTCAGCATTTGGCTGTTGAGTTTTTGAAACGCTGGAGAACTGGTTCGTGTGAAATTTATTTAAGTTTGGCGGATAAAGAGAGTTTCAATAGTCATTTAACCTTTTTCGATGTGCCACCGTATTGTACATAGAGGCGGAAGAGGATTGTCCTACACCCCAGGAACGTAGACTGACACCTGAACTTCGGAAGCAATTTGTGCTGACACTTCGACCATTGACTTATCTCAGCATGTTTGGCAAGGATCATTTTGTCATTGGTGCTACTGAAGCAACGCTCAAGGCATTGGCGTGTAAGCGTCAATCTTCTACATAAAGTTTAATGTCGGGTAACGGAGGAAGCAATGTTACTGAATTATTATCCAACTATCTAGGGCTTGAACCAGGTCTGATCTTCCCTGGTTTGCTGGAGCGTATCTATCCATCCTTGGAAACCTTGACTGAGGTAAGTCAATAGGTCAATACTTTTTCTTAATTCGAATTCGCTGGCTTGCTATTGATTTAAAGTAATTGTATTCAGACACATCGAACGACAAGTGCGCTTGGTATTCTGGCAGATGTTGCATTACCTCTCTTCTCTCGAGACCATTATCCAGCCGGTGGAAAACATCTTATGCCTTTGCTGCATCTTGCAACACCTGGTGTCGATATGAATGATCCGCTCAAAGCCATCACGTCGCTTATGTTTATTACAAGTGCTTTATCGACTGTCCCGATCCGCGATCTCACAATGAGCGGTTCTGGAACTTATTTGGGTGGCTATACCGATTCCCGATATGATGGCATGGACATGGATAATGTGAACGAAGAAAACGAGCTTCCTCGTGAGGAAGAGGATAGTTTATGCAAAGCTACCACTGGCGAATTGGAAGAATGGGTTGCCAAATTTCTTCGACGTGTGTTTACGATCGTAAGTTGGTTCAGGTTAATACAAATCTCATGAATAAGCCCGTTCTTTTGCTATGTAATATTAAATACGATCGTTTGTTTTAAAGTTTGAGAACCTTCCACAAATCCACCAGCAAAAGAAGCAAAACGGAAGCACCGAAACAGGGTTGACATCCATGCTCGAGGTAAACAACCAATATGTCTATATTTCAAAGTGATGTGAGAGTGTGCTATTATAATCAGGAAACTACAATCTCACTTACTGCCATTTACTTTTTCGGTGGGTTGAAAAAACACACAGTATTCGTGCGATACTCTATTTGAACAGCTATCAGATGATCTGTACGACATGGCATTGCGGATGGTGATTGATTTCATCAGCCAACAAGTGTTACCCAACGCAATTCATGCAGCTGGCTTGTTATGCGGCTCGATAGCATGTGCGAACCCAGCAAAGGCCGCCAAACGCCTAATCCCGCTTTGCATCAACAATATCTCCAGTGAACTTGAACATGGCGCCGCATCGACCATGATTAATACTGAAACGTCAACGCCCATTCAATCCGATTCGACACTCCATTGGTATCAGTGTATCTTGTTTCACGTTGTCATCAAACTGGGCCCCGACCTTGTGCACTACAAGGCCGATATCATGAACATCTTGCATGAAATGATCACTAAATGTAAAAGCCGACGTGGATTCATTTGGGCTGCGGCACTGTTGAAGAATTGCTTGGGTACCTTGTTGAAAACCTATGCTCGTGACAGGCGAAGCTTGAACCCTGAGGATTGGCATAACGAAGGTAAAGAAATTCACATTATATCCTAGCAATGTATAAATCATGTTCTTGATAAACCTATGTTTTGATATTAGAAATCATGGGTAATTCTCATATGCTCTGGGGCAAACCCGCTGATCCTAAAAACCTCAAGATCGACTGGCATGTACCGTCGGAACAAGAAAAGGCTTTTGCTATTGAGCTATTAGAGACATTTTTGGAACCTGCTATGGATCATGTTCGACAAAAAATAGAGACTGCTGACCAGAGTCAGTCAGGGAACGCCTATGAAGAAGCCAACGATTTCTGCCGGCACTTGGCTGTCATCTACTACGCTCTGCGTGGCAGTACATGCATGTGCCTGGACGAGGAAAACAAGGCCAAATCAACGACAGAATCCGATGGTGCTGAGTAAGTGACCTCATACACTTCTTTCAAAGCCAATCATATTTACCTTTTTTCATCTTTTTGATACAGTGACGAAGAAGGGTCAGACTCTGTTCCTCCAATACGTCGCATTTACGCTGGATATGCCTTTAACGACCCTTCAGATCCAAACTATATCAAAGCACAAAAGATTCGCAAAGACATTGGTGAATTGATCCGAGATTCTTTAGAGTTCTTCCTTGTCAAACGCGAAGATGATTTAGAAAGCCTGAAGCTTGTCATTGATATTGCACGCGCTTACATGGATGATGCCGGTGTTGGCAAAAAGTTTGCTAGTGCAGAAAAGGGCCAATATCTCTACGCCAAGGCTGTGATTAAGGTTCCCAAGGCACCTAAGCAATATCCTCGTGGCCTCTTAGGTAAATGATCAAGGAAAACTGAGTCAGCAGAAGAAGTGAATATTGATAATCCCATCTTGTTTTATCGCTGTACCTAGTCCGTAGAGCTGAAATACACCATTTCCAGCGACTAAGATACAATGCCCAAGCTAGAACGCGTGGCGCTATCCACGAAGCAATATTTCAAAAACTTTTGGGCTTGTCTCTCAGCTCATATGCAGAAATTAGAAAGTAAGTCCAGGGAAAAAGGAAGACAGAAGAGATGACTCATTAGAAAGTTTATCACGCTTTTGTTAACTATCTTTCTCCCTTCAATATATATAAGACTGAGTCAACATACGCTCAGCGCCACAGCAAAGAACTTTATCGGCTCCAAGTCATTGATCATCCCAACTATTCTCGAGATCCTGAAATCGAAATCTGAAAATGGTAAGAAGAACAGCGTTATCATTGGCTTTTACATTCTAAGGTCATTATAAATATCTCACTCGTAATATTACGCTGTGTTTTCCCGAGAATAGGTGATGACAAGGAACAGCATGCCAACCGAGTCAAGGGCTCATTGTATCTTTTGCGACATCGATCTATTCTCATGCCGTGCCTCCGCGACTGGCGTTATATTCCAACCTTTATTTTATCCTTGGTTGGAACAGAGCATGAAGATAAGGTTTGTATAACAGATTTGCGCTGGCGGATTGACGAGGTTTAAGATAGAGATCAGCGATTAATACTACGCGGTTTTCTTTTATAAAGCCATCAATTCAAGATATGATCCGAAAGGTGTTTGTGGACTATGTCTCGCAATACAATACACGTACTTTCCGTGTGATTGCGCCTGAAGATTTCGACATCAAGGCCCAAGCAGTGTACCCTGCTTCTCCTATCGTCGTCGGCAGTCGCGACAGCAAGGATAATGAAGTACAAACGCGCATCAATCACTTGCAAGAAAAAGTTCAGAAGCGACAAAAAACCCACTTGGAAGCCTATCAGCAATTGATGCAATCTTTGCTAGAGTTTGTGAACGATCCCAAGGTCCATTGGCGCTACTTGACGATGGCCGCTAACTTTATTGAGCTGTGTATTCGAGCTGACATGCCACAAGATGCTGGTGTCGCTGCATTTGCAACTCAATGCATGCTTTCTGAACTTCCTACCATGCGTCGTATCGGCGTCGGCCTTACAACGAACATGATGCACCACGTGGAGCACCGAAGTTTTGCCCAAGGCGATCAAGATACAATCATTACCCGCACAGTCAAGCATCCTCTGAAGCAAGAGTATCTCGTTGCCAACAACAACCCGAATCTCTCAGAAGAAGAGTATCTGCGTGTTTATGATCAACCTTTAACTGATGCGAACCTCCAACAATGGTAACGAAACTAATCCCAGCAAAGGCACTACTTTGATACTTACAATGATATTCATGTTTCTACACACGTCCAACAAATGGTGATTTATTTACATAGGCCACTGCTCGACTCTGAACGGATGGGATGGTATACTTGGCCCAAAAAATACGAAGCCTATGTCCTTCCATCTGGTACTGCTACGGCCATTCCTGAAATCCATCAAAGTGATTCGGACGCGTACAAAGAATTCCACAAGTCATTCACATCTAAAGAATTTTGGGACAAGTTGCAAAAGTATATGGCTCAAGAAGTGACGCGAGTGCAAGAAGATATGTTCAACCAGGCCAATGTTTTCTTGTACATGAGCGTTTTTCGACTCTATGAAGATGAGCCCATTGATGTCATGAAGGATAATCTTGTATCACTGTGCCAGGCCTCTGATCAAAAGGCTCATCAGCGTGCAGCTGCTGAGATGGCTGCTGGTATCATTCGTGGATCCGTCAATTGGTCTGTAGCCAAGACGGATGCCATGTGGTCTTGGATGATACCGTTACTTGAGACCACCTTTTCGAACATCACACCGGATACGCTGATATATTGGGAATCATTTGTTAGATCCGTCAGTGTAAGTACTATCTTGTCCTTTTGATATATATGAGGCGGTGCGAGTGATAAGTAAGAGTCTCTAAATATATACATATATTGAATGTGGGGGCTGTCGATATCTACAGAGCAACCGAGATCCAAGAAGAGTTCGACCATTGATCAACTTGATCCTAGAGGCCCGCGTGGATCCAACCTCTGACGCAGCCTTTGCCGAAGCAAGAAAACTGATCTTGGCAAATGTATTGATTTCTGCACTTCACTGGCGAGCGAACCCCCTGGTAGATCGTCTTTTGGCCGAGTACATGAGCCATATTGACCATCCGTACAAACAAGTACGTGAAGTGTTGGGTGGAAACATTAGCGGTATTCTACAGCGTCAGTGGATCCCGTCACTACCTGATGTTCGGACGGTGCTCAGCAGCAATGCAGAGGCCGAACGTGGCGGTATTGGTAATATCCCCACGCAAATGAATGACAAGGTGGCGCCGCATGTTGAGCAACTGCTCAGCAAGTTGGATCAATGGCAAACTGAAGCAAAGGGTGCGACCGAAGTTGAAGATACCAAGACGTACACAAATGCTAGCAAAACTAGTAAGTGGTCTTCATCTTCTTTTTAACTCCTGATTATTATAGTGACTCGTTAAAAGAAAATGCTAAACCGAAAACCGTCTGTGTGTTTTTTTAAGCGCTTTGTTGGTTACTGCAATCGTTGGGACGATTCCGCGTAGCAGGCACTTTGCCTTATATTATTGCATTGTGGTCACGCTTGTTTGCTATGCAAGAATTCCACGATGATCAAGACCTGCAACATATGGCGACGCGAGTATTAGGCATGGTGGCGCAATATTCGTACCCTCCCTCAATTGTGGTGCAAATGGTCCATGAATTCGTCGGTATTTTGACGCGATCAGAAAGCTGGCGTATCCGAACGCGCGCCCTGCCTCTCTTACAGATTTTCTTTTTCAAGAACTTGTTCTTGATGGAAAGCGATCATGTGCTGCAAGTTATGAACTCTGTCAGTGACATGATGCTCGATTCACAAATTGAGGTAAGAGCGAAAACGCAACTTGTTCTATAGATATCATGTCGAAAAAGAAAAATCAGAGAGTCTCACTCTTCCAAATCTGTAGGTTCGTCAAATGGCTGCAGTGACGCTTGGTGGTCTGGTACGATGCTCCCAACGTGAAGCCATCACCAAAGTTCAAGAACAGTACTCCACTTTGCTCGAAATTAGATTACCTAAACGCCGTCGAGACCGTGACACGGGCAAGATCATCGAGATGCCTGGCTTTGCGGATGCTTTGTTGAAGAAACATGCAGGTGTGCTTGGATTGTCTTGTCTTGTCAGCGCCTTCCCATACGAAGTGCCCAAATGGATGCCTGACGTACTATGTCAGCTTGCTAACTGCATGTCAGATCCTGCTGAGATACAGGTAAATGTTTCTCTATTTACACAATGAGATGTTTTTTTGTAGTGTGTATGACAACTACAATGGTGTAGCATCTAATTTCCCTTTTATTTTTGCAGTCTACTATTCGCAAAACATTTTCAGATTTCCGACGAACCCACTCTGATACATGGCATGAAGATATGAGTAAATTCACAGAAGACCAACTGTCCATTCTTAGCGACATGTTAATATCTCCATCCTACTATGCGTAGAAATAATATACTACATCTTTTTATAAAAAGAGAGAATAAACCACACTATTTTTAATATATCAGCGGCCCCTTACATGCATTCTCCATCAGAGTGGCTGAGCTTCGATTTCGCACCAAACAAAATAAGAGATTACAGTGGTTGCGTAGCGCCGCCGTTTTCCTCTTTTTCTTTGGAGCATCATACCCATCCTCTTTTTTTCTACAGTCAAAAAAAAAATACACACAGTAATAATGTCAACTAGAGTTTATATTGGTCGTCTTGCACGCGATGCAAGAGAACGCGACTTGGAACGCCTTTTCAAAAGCTATGGTGACATTCGTGAAATCAACATCAAGACCGGTTACGGTTTCGTTGAATTCAGGGATTCCAGAGATGCCGAAGATGTGGTGTATGATTTCCATGGCAAAGAGTTTTTGGGTGAAAGGTAAAAACAATTCAAGACGGCTTTGCCGTGCTCTATACAGACTGGTGTGCTTGCTTGGTTTGGATTGGATTGGATTACTAACACAAAGAAAACATGTTGGTTTTGATAGAATTATTGTGGAACTTGCCCGTGGCACTCGCCGTGGTAGAGACGGTGGTGGTGGCCGTGGTCATAATGACCGGTAAGAAGAAATGAAAAAAAAAAAAGAACAGTTTTTATCAGTGGATATGACTCCTAGCAGAAATACTGATATTGCTATATATGCTTTCTATTACGTGTACACGCCTGTGTGCCGTCAATTATCGTGGGGGTAAATCAACTACTAGCAAGCGCTCGTCTTACCGCCTTATTGTCGAGAACATTCCCTCCGGAACCAGCTGGCAGGTACGAAACTTTTCCGCGTCCTCTCGTCTCCTCCAATTTATGAGCCCTGCCTGTGTGTGTATCCCCCTTTCGTGAGAATCCTTTTGGCCGGTCCTTTATTCTTGTGGCTATTCCTCCTATCTCTCTCTTTCTTTCTATGGTGGTGTACTGCTGCGTAAATTGGGAAAACCATCTGTGCGGCCATCACAGAAACAACTTCTTTTGAAAAAAAAAGAGGCACTCTGGAAGCAAAAAAAAAAAAGAAAAAAGAAAAAGGAGGGTGGTGTTGGTGGTATAAAGAAGAAAACCAAGCAAGCCCTGATGATGAGACTATAACCCATGGACTCTGGGAGGACCGGCTATTCTATCTCTTTTCTCTCCATACTTTGGCAAAACCATATGGCTCTACTACCACTACTACTACTACTACTGCTACTACCTTACGGGCTTTCTCTCTACGTATGACCTGGCATCAGACTCCTCTCCGATATTGATTTCCAAACTTTTTCTCTCTCTCTCTCTGTCTGTTGGTGGCTCTCTTTTGTGGCTGTCTCTACCTAAATAGGATCTCAAGGATATGATGCGCAAGGCCGGTGAGGTGACTTTTGCCGATGTGATTCGAAGCCGTCCTGGTGAAGGGTAAGTTTCCAGCCAACTTGAGCGTGTGCTATATGTAAATATGTGGAAAGGCTAAATGTCATCTTTTAAATTACAGTGTTGTTGAGTTTGCTCACAGTTCGGATATGAAGTATGCTCTCAAATCGCTGAACGATAGTGAACTGAATGGTGCACGAGTCAGTCTTTACGAGGTAAGAAATCTCATATACGCAAAAGAGCATTATAGAGCAGAAGATGGCAAAAGCTTACAAAACCAACCAATGTAGGATACTGGCCGTCGTTCGTCTCGCCGACGTAGCCGTTCTGACTCACGCAGCCGTTCCCCGCGTCGCCGATCCTCGCGTCGCTCCCGTTCGCGCTCCTTGACCCCATCCCGCTCGCGTTCGCGCTCGCGCTCGCCGCGTAGATCCTCTGGAGGAGGCCGTCGCAGCAGCCGTCGCCGTTCTGATGATGAAGATGCAGACGTGCGATCACCTGAGCCCGAGCGCTCCAGAGAACGTACCCCTGAAAAGAGAGCCGAGCGCAGCCGTTCGTATTCGCGCAGCCCTTCTCGCTCTCCCGCTCGCAGCCAAGCCAGGTAAACAAACATAACAGGAATTTGGAAACAACAGTAGCATTCTATACATATCTGATTGTATATTGACAAATAATAACAAATCTGTGTTCGTTTAGTGCTGATGGCCGCGACTAAAGAAGAGAGCAGATTTGGTGGGATGCAGGTTTTCTTGTCCTTTCTTTTTTTCCGTCCTCGTCTAGTATTCGTACTTTTTTAAGGGGGTATGTTATTATCACGTACCTGCAAATCCTGTTCTTCTTTGTGAAACAACGTAAACACAGGCAAGAGGAGAAAAATAAACATAACAGATGGATCAGAATAAGAAAAACAATATACATGAGTGTGTATATGCAATATATGTATGTATTTGCTCTTGGTACTGTGTAAATGTTTGTGGGGGTGAGCGGGTGCTATTTACTAGGGGATGGTGTATATGTGAGTTGTTGGTGCTGCTGTTTTTGGGAGGAAGGATCCAGTATGTACAGAAAAGTGAGTATTTGCGGGAAGTGTGCACTATATATCGGATATCGGGGTTATTGGGAGACCAACTCTCCTACATGGAAGGAAACAATATACTCTTGTCGGTAAATGGGGGGGGGAGGGGGGTTTATTTTGGTAATTGTTTTTGCTTCTGCTGTTGTTGTTGTTGCCTGGATCCGGCAGTCAAAGTTTTGCTTGTATCAGCAGCAGCAGCAGCAGCAACTACCCGTCGTCGGGACGATGCTGCAGTTGCAGTGCTGGCAACAGAAGAAGCTACCGAACCAGATTTTGGACGTCGTTTGAGGGATTGACGGACAACAAGATCTGCCCTTGCACTGTCCCTTTGTTGTTGCTGCTGCATGGCAGGTTTCCTGTCACTTTTCTTTGACTGCTGCACGACAGGTTGCGTCTTGATGTTTTTCCGGTTACTGGCACGACTGCTGATTGCCCCGTTCGTAGAACAGCTTGTACTGCTGCTAATACTCGTAGTAGTGGTAGTAGTAGTAGTAGTAGCTTTAGTGCTACTGCCGCCGCCACCATGACTGCGCGCTGCTGATTTCTTTTCAAACGTGTCCATGTATTTCATGGCCGCAGAGACTGAGTTTTCCAACTGTGCACGAGCCAAACTTTCTTTGCTGACCGAATGTTCCAATGCAGAGACCCGTTCAAGGATGTGACGCATGTCGTTGTGTTTTTCAAACCGAGCCTGGATTTCTTCAAGGCGTGCCCAGGACGACCGATGTTCCTGCTCCGATCGCTCGCGCTGCTGTCGTTCTTGTTTCAGGAGCGTCTCGAGCTGCACCAGACGCTCCTGGGCCAGACGCTGCTGCTTTTCCAGAGCCTGGTGAAACATGCCGACGAGTTTGACCATGCCGGAAATGTTGGATTGGTGATGGCGACAGTTGTAGCCCCGCCATGTGGCCTGGATGTGTGTTGCAGCTGCATGAAGATCATTATCATCGTTGAGTTCGTCGTGATGGCTGTTACTGTTGTTGTGTTGTGATAATAACAAGTCGCTGTCGTTGTCGTCGTTTTGTTGGTGATGATGATGGTCTCTGAGGCGCGAGCCAGCGCGTCGCAGCAAGGTTCGTGGAACATAATGTCGTCGGGCCGAATCTTCTTCAGGTGGAGGGGCAAGGGGTGATGATGTCGAGGAGGGTGACTGTGCGTATCCCGATGCATGGGCCCATCGTTTTCCTTTTTAACGCGCATATTAGCCATAACAAATTAACACCCTTATAAACTTAAAACTCCATATAACGACATGATTACCTGCTTTGCTGCGGAACTGGATGGGGGTTGCTTCGTAGAGGAAGAACGGCGAATGCGGCCTTTTGGGAATGGTTGTTGAAGCGGAGATCATTTTGCTACTGGCAGTAGAGGAGGTGGTGGTGGTAGTAGTAGTAGTAGTAGTAGGACGAGTAGTAATAAGTGGCGTGGTGGTTGTAGTAGTAGTAGTAACACTCGTATTCTTCTTGATCTTTTTGCGAGCGGCGGCGCGGGGAGAGGAGGAAGAAAGAGCTGCGGAGGAGGTGGCAACGACAGCAGGGACAACAGCTGCGGAGGATGAGGAGGTAAATGAGGAGGCGTTGTTGTTGTTTGAGGATGGTGACGACGACGACGTAATAACTGGCTTTTTCTTTGGCGTCTTACTGTTTTCTATATCCCTGATCCATTCAATGACCTGGCGCTCTTTCTGTTGCTGCTGGTGATGTGAATGTTCAGGCTTGCGGCTGGAGAACCATTCGGCCATGGCGTTCTGGTCGGGTTTGGGTGGAGAGAGCGGAACAGAAGGTTGGATGGTGGGTGGCGGCAATAGAGGATTGGGTAAAGCGTCGTAAGGTGGTGGTGGCGGTGATGACGAGGATGAGATGGGTGGTTGCTGGTTTTCGTCGTTGTCGTCAAGAGGTAAGGTCGTCATCGTCATGGACGACATGCGTCGTCGCTCAGCATTCGCACTGGCCAGCTTCTTTAGCAAACGAGAGCGTGGAGGGAACTCATATTGCTCTTGCTCAGGTGTCAGGTTTTGTGGCACAAGGATTTCTTGTGTTCCGTCAGGATATCGCTTGATGATTGCCTAAGTTTGTCAAAGATGCATAGACGAGGAAGAAAGACAACAAAGTTTATATCACAAATCCTTTCATGATGGTTCGCAGATTGTCTATAAGGTAGCGAACGAGTGGGATGGAAGAAGAAGAAGTAGATGATGAATTTGACGATGAAGAAGAAGTATGGATGGATGGAGGTAGTGGTGGTAGCGGTGTTGTTGAGGAGGATACCTTTTTGCGATCGCCCCATACGAATTGAGACCTTCGATCGCGTCGTCGACGGACTTGTTTCTCCATGGCCTTGGCAGCCCTCGCAGCAATCCGTCGTTGTTGTTCTTCATCGACGAGGCCCGTGCGCTTCTGCTGCTGCTGCTGTTCCTTTTGTTGATGTTGTTGTTGTCGATTTGGTGGTTGCTGCTGTTGTTGGCTATGGTCTCTCCTTTTACCGCGGGCCACTTCATGCATCTTGTGCATATTATGATTGTGATTATTTCTGCTGCTGCTGCTGCTGCTGCTGGTTTTGTTATTCACGTTGTGCGGGTTACACTTGAGAACTGGCGGATTGTTGTCTCAGGGCCGGCCAGCAATAAAAAATAAATAGGGCAAACAGTAAAGAACCCCGACACGCACTTGCACACAGACGCTACACACACACGCACACACAAACGCACACACGCACTCGCAGACGCACAACTAAAAAAATAAGGGGGGGGAGAGTGGAGTGTGGTGTAGGTAGAAAAGAAGAAGAAGAAGAAGAGTGGAGCGACGACTTGCTGTGGTTGGTGTTCGTTGAGGGCGAGTGTAGACAGAGGGAATACAAGAGAGGATGATGATGATGATCCAGCCAAGCGGGTATAAGAGAAGAAGAAGAAGAAGAGGAGGAGCGAACAGGCTCTTGGAAAACGGGACTTTTGCTTCTTTCTTGGGCTCTGGTTTGGGTCGTATGTACAGTACAGGTGTGAGGATGGATGGGACGGGTGTGGGCGTGTGGCGACAGCAACAAACGGGGGGCACCAGGTGGAAAAGGTAGAAAAGACGTGGTTGCGAAAGAGAAAAGGGGGCAGCCAAAGCAGCCAAAATGCTAAAAAATGAGAAGAGGAAGGTGAGGATGAGACGGGTGGTGGTGGTGGTGTCGGTGGGTGGTAATGACGAAAACACAAAAAAAAAAGGGGGGGGGGGAAAGAGCGCAAAAGAGAGAAAAAAAGAGAGTGGAAATAAATAAAATATAAATTTTAAAAAAGAAAACGACGAGGGCAGCGTAGCAGTTCGGTGGAACTTATTTTTGGGCTGTTGACAAGCGTCGTCGTCGTCGTCGTCGTGTGTATTTGGGGACATATGCGCTTCCCAGGTTACACTCGGATAGAACCATCCCAACCCCATCCACATCACCATCCACCCAATTCCATCATTCAGCATTCAGCTTAGCATAAAAGGAGCGAGTGGTTTTGACGATATAGAGATGGGTAATTACGGTAGTGCAGTATATGTAATTGGACAGTGGTAATAGTTGGTGGTAGTAGTAGTAGTACTATATCATACGCAAAATGCTTCTTTCTTCTTCTTCACTTTAAGCTTCATTGACGTCTTCAAACTGACGCTTCTACTGACGCTTCTACTGACGCTTCTACTGATGCATTTTCTGAGGAGTGAGCGGCGGGGGCAGGTTAACGCTGTTGTTGTTGTTGTTGTTGTTCTTGTTGTGGCTGCTGCACCGATAAAGCAAAAGCCCTCTGTTAGTACGGG
The DNA here is from genome assembly GCF_025766255.1 of Zychaea mexicana. Lineage (NCBI taxonomy): Eukaryota > Fungi > Mucoromycota > Mucoromycetes > Mucorales > Lichtheimiaceae > Zychaea > Zychaea mexicana. The sequence goes on from NW_026516674.1 coordinate 113,979, forward strand.
TACAATGTAAACAACTCTCGTTCGTTTTAGGTAAACCTTCTTTTTCTTTTCATGCTTTTTGTATTCATACCCTGCATCCGACGATGAGTGTCCTTCAGGCACTTGGTTCGTGTCAGAAAACGGATCGAACGGGTCCTCGGATCTTGTTGTTGTACTGACAGGTGCTGGGCTTGCTGCTGCCACTGGTTGTTGTTGTTGTTGTTGTTGTTGTTGTTGTTCCACCTGCCTATCAAAGAAGTTGTTGGTTTGATGATGGCCACTCCCACTACTGCTGGCTGTTGCTGTTGCTGCTGCTGCCGTACTCGTAGTAGCAGTCGTTGCTCCTGCGTTTTCATCCTCCTGGATACATGGTAAAGTTCGGGTCATTTTCATTTCTCTCCGCACCTTACTTTAGCAACGCGCACACTAACAGGGACCCCATTCACACACACACACACACACACACTTCTCGCTAACTCTAATTCTTTCATTTTTCTCAATGTTTAAAGTGCTTCAAGTAAGACGCACCTGGTGCTGCTGCTGCTGCTGCTGCTGCCGCCGAGTGCTACGGTTGTGCAATGTCTCGGAATTCGTAGTTGCCTCGTTCACGGCACGTCGCTCCAGCATATCATCGTAGGCCTTGAAACTACTGACAAGTTCGCTGTTTGCCTCCAATAGCGAGGCTTGCAGTTAAGGTTCAGTGTTACACATTGTGATATATTATTTGCGGCACCCTCTCGTCATAGTATATATACACTCCCCGACTCTGTATCACAACCCGCTTCCACCACCCCCACCCCCCTCTTGTGCTCTGGCTGCTCACATATGACATCCGAGTCACTGCACGTTTGCAGATGGCCTGATATGATTCTTTGGAACATTTTGCATTTGCCGTAGAATTCCTACAGCACAGTCGTAGCAACGATAACTCTAATATTAGCCACACACGCTCTGTCTCTCCTTTTTAAAAAAAAAAAGTGATGTAATGCATGCATGTAGCGATTCATTACCTGTATAAGCTCATTCTTGCTGATATCTTCCTGAGTCGGGTCCGTGAACGATAGTGTTTGTGAAAACAGTTGCGCATTATTCTTGGCCAGTAGCACATCGTTCATCGCATCCACGGGTTGATGTAACAATTCGGGCGGCTGTTGTAGTTGCTAAAGAGTCGAAATTTGTATATTTGTTATTCATCATTTATTTATGTTGTGTTATGAAGTTTCTTGCGGGCTTATTCTTTCCGGAAAAGGCTTGTCGTATAATAATAATACAGACACACCCAGCCCGTTTTATATGTCTCACATAGTATACGACGCGTAATACACACAGACATCAAGAGAGATACAGCATCAACTTACCCTTGGTTGTGCATTCCCCACGGGCCTATAGAGCCGAGATCCTGTGCCACGGCCTAATCGCGCTCCTCCTCCTCCAGGTTGGCCGTTCATCATCTTATCGTATACACGCTGCACGCCTACTAACGACCCGTCTGAGCCAAACCGGCTGACCCAGCTTTGCAAGCAGTGCACGAGCTTGCCATGAACCCGATCATCGGACGACTAAAGAAAAAGATTATGCGGTTTTTTTTTTTCGTTTTTTAGTGGCCCTGATCGACATCACGTAATAGAATACAGAATAACTCCACTCCACTCCTCTCCTCCGACAACTCCTCGAATCCTCCTAAATCCCTCCATTTACATCCTGCAACGTCCCTCCTCTCCTTCGAAACATAATTGTCCAACATCTGTGTTGCTGTTCTCTGTTACCTTGGAAACTGCTAAAGTGTCCAAATCTTCAGCAAACGACTTGGCAGCAAGTTGTGCTAAATAATGATAGATCATGTGTGTGTGTGTTTTAGGTGCTTGTCATTGTTGCTCTGCTAGACCCCCACACTTACGTGCGAATTTTTGATGGCAGTTTTCTGATAGTGCATCCAACATCTGGATAAATATGCATGTAAGTATCCAAGTAAGCAACAAAAGAAACAAGAACAAACACGCTCAATAATAATCATCTCTTACCTCGAGTGCAAGCACTTGTGTCTGTGGTTCGTTGGCAAGCATCTTTTTCTGTAAGAGTTTCCGTGCTTCTTTGGCCCCGAGCTCGGTATTGTTTACGACATCGCAAACCTGGAACACCAATGACCAATCAAGCTCTTGCGATGAAGGACTTGTAGCTTTTTCTATTGTTTACAATTGTTGTGCATATAAGTTATTCTCTCTTTCTTTTGCTTCTCCTCCTCCTCCTCCTCCTCCTCGAAAGTCGAGAACAAAAAAACACTTGCCGACATTGGTTGTAATTGTCGTAGGCGTGAGTTTCTTTGAGAAAATACTTTTCATTCTTTTTGTTCAAAGAGTGTAATTTCGCGAATGAAAGGAGTTGAAGGTTGGAAAAGGGAAAAAGAAAAGGTTTTTGATAGAGAGGAAGAACGTCTGTATCTCTCTCTCTTTCCCCCGCAATACAGAGCCTCTCAATATGCATTGCTTGCAAACGAGCCAATCATATCTCTTGGAATAGGCCCTGACGAGAGAGAAAGTGAGAGCCATTAAAGGATATGCCGAAACACAAACTGAGAAAAGGTGGAACCTATTTTGCTTGGCAAAAAAAAAACACAGTAAAATCCTCACTAAAAACCCACCTGACTCAATTGGAAAAGCTCATAATAGACTGATTTATATCTTGGAGTTATGATATCAAATCGAACTTAGTCAACGAATAGGTTGTTTTGAGCAGTCTCTGTGAAATGTAAAAGTAACCATGGTGATGCCATAACAACAAAATATAGAGGGCTGTTGTCAAGGTTTTTACCCGCCTTTTTGCTTTTTCTTTTTAATGCTCTGGAAAGGGGGTTACTATAGGTAAATTATTTTTTGCGGTGTCCACTTGCATCTGTGTTTAATGCATACACAGGACATAGAAGAGAGAGAAAGAGAGAGAGAGCATGCATATCAGATTATCAACGTCATGGGCAGGACACACATACACCCGGTAAGAGGCGAAACCTTGTCGATCCCACTTGTTTTTAGCAGCTGAACCCTATGAGTGGGTTAGATCCCCGCGGCGTGCAAATGTCGGTCCGAACTAACGGATAAAAGAACTATATATACCACTCCTAACTAATGTTGAAAATATATTACAATTTTTCATCCATTTATTCTTTATATTATAATTAGTAGTAGTAGCAGGGAAATGGGGAGGTGTAAGGGAGACCATTACTCGTTTATGCATTGTATGTATGCATCCATCGGGTAATGGGATCCAGTAAATAAAAAGGCGGGATAATGATAGTGATAAGACGGCACGAAAAAAGAACCAGCTTTTTGCGCGGGAGAGTGCAGTGAAATGTATACAGCGCGCACAAATCATGTATACGCAGGGGTACATTATTACTACGTACTACTCCACTCTACTATATAATAGGCTTATATACACAAATAGAAACAAAACAGAGTTTATAATAATGTCGTGGTAGGATGAGTGTGCTCAGATAATCGACGATGCACGGTTGTTGTTGTTGTTGTTGTTTTGGGCGGTGGAGGAAGAGGTGAAGTGGGTGGCGGTAAACAAGGCGGAATGACAGAAAGTTCCATCGAACCATTTATATGACGAAACGTGTCAGGATTAGTGTTGTACTTTCCTTGTTGTTGTTGTGACGCAGCAGCAGCAGCAGCAGAAGAAGAAGAGATGGATGGCGGCCTGCTGTTGGTAGATGCAGCGTCTTCCTCAAAATGGAAAAGTTCCAATGCAGACCACTCGCTATCAGGATGACCCGTTGTTTCATTAGATGTTCGTGGAGATGACGGTTGCTGTTGTTGTTGCTGTTCCAATGATGATGATGATGATGAGTTAGTCGTCACGCGTCTTCTTAACCGTGTTCGAGCGTTGATAGCAAACGCATTGGCAAGCATCGATGTCCGAGAGTTATGATTGCTTTCACCGAGTGACGAAGGAGATGGAGTGACAGTAGAAGACGGTGATGCTGTCGTTGGTGAGACAGATTCGGGTGGAAAGTCAAAACAGCCGATGGTGGCGGCGCTGTTGTTGTATGAATAGTGGTGAGGAAGGGAGGTTGAAATCGGGCGACACGTGGATGAATTGATGGATGACGATGAACTCTTGTTCTTATTGCTACTATTCATACCGTTATCTTCTTGTAAGTCCAATCGCTCCAGCCATTTGTCCAACACACTATCGTTGGTGTTATTATTGTTGATTGCTGTTGTTAGCGTGTCTTCAGAATCATCGTAGTAGCTATGACTGCAACTGTGTTGGTTATGTTGTTTGTGAATTTTGATTCGAATCGCTTGCACCCATATCTCTCTATCAGCCTCGCTGTCGGCATGCAAGATATGGCTGAAATGGTGTCGACATCCAGAATCTATTCGAAAAGACCACTGTGATTGCTTGGTGCTGCATGGCGTCACGTCGCGGTAATGTTTGAGATCAACGATTCCCGTAGGTCTGATATCGCCCTAGTGATTGATCACAAGAAACACTCATTTAGCTTTTATCTTTTTTTTTGCCACTCACGTCAACTCACTCAACAATAAAAAAAGGTACCTGGTGTTTATAATAGCGTAGCTCTTTGTCACCGAGAACAAAGTGTCGCTTTCGCCAAGACCGATGAATGTTCACCCAGCTTAGCTTGTGGAGCCATCCTGATTGTAATTCGGCAAATGACATAAATGCCCTTGTGTTGCGACGAGTATGTGATAGACGTGGTGAAGGAGGGAGAAAGGTGAGATCGGAGATACAGGAGAGCGGTGTTGCCCAGGCGAACCTTTATGTTGTTTAAAGTTTATTAATTTTTTTTTTTTTTTTCATTTTGGCACTAGCGCAGCAAGCATCTGCAGGCGGACAATCGTATCACTTTGTTTCATTGGATCCGTCAAATGCCGCAGTATCATGTCGACGTTGGTTTCTTCTAAAAGTAGCTCAAGATGTTCCAGCTGGTGCGGGACTGTATGTTTCAGAGTAGTATAATCGCACTCTTTACATGCCTTCGCTATACTCACCAGTACCTGAGAATTAAGAAAAGTATCGCAATTGTGAGTCTCTTGAAGCAACAGCGATACCCTTGTCTTTTTCATCATCTATCTATCAATCACCTGCATGTCCATATACGATCGATTAAGTCCCTCATTCTCGATTATCCGAATAATGCTGTCCGCCCGAACAAAATCATCTAATATTAATTTGTAGACACCCATTAGTTGTTGTTTCACTAACGGCCCGCTTTTTCTTTTTAAGGGAAATACTTGCCAATCTCAAGTGCCAATAATAATGCCATAAACAAGTTCCATGAGGCCACATATTTGTTATCAGCTGACATGCCATGCGAGATGACTCGTGCTTGTGATGCCTGATGAATCTTGGCACACTTCTCGTACATCTATTATCCCACGTAGTTGTTGTTGTTAAAGTCAGAGGAGCGTCCCCCATGTCATGAAATATCCCCACGCACCAACTCCAATCCTCTTTTACTTTTCTGTAGCTTTACCTCGGATACCTTCTCCATATAGTAATGTGGTTGAAATCTACATATCGCGAAATGTCCTTTGTCAACTACACTTGTCCAACCATATCCAACAAACATTATTTACCCAGTCTCGTGTTTTGAGACGATCGCTGTCAAACATAGCAAAACAATAGCAACACTGTTGCTAGGCGCTTCGAGTTGGTCGTTCTTATGGTTGGTAACTGTTACTATATCGTCTGCAATAACAGCACATTCTCCTTGTTGGTTATTGCTTTCCGTATCATCATTCTGAAACATAGCAGCTGCTTCGGTAAGAATAGCGACAAATGATTGATTCTTGTCTAATTTAGGTGCTGGTGGTCCTCCTTCCCGCTTTTCCTCCCGCTCAATATATCGGATCCCTAGATTTCTGCAGTGGACCATTACCCGATCCAAGGGTATGTCTCCACATTGCTTTTTTTTTGCAGGTGTTACCGGTTATTAATTTTACTTTTTTATTATAGTGCATTAATTTGAACAGGGGACGGGTAAAGAAGAGCTCATCTTTCTCTTACCTGTGCTAAAATCACCAATTGTTCGCTATCAATTTTCCATTTGCCTTGTAATGCTTTCAAGGATAAAGTCCGTGCGAATGCAATGGATGCATCTGTCTTGTAAAGATACAGCAGTCGTGCGAGTGCTAAGCGTGAAGCGTACAATGTCGAAGCTACTTGTGAAGGTGTCAATCCACATGTTTTGTCGGAAGAGAGCTGGAGCGTTTCAAGGGTATAGATGAGCTGTTCAAGTGCTTGGAAGGTATTTTGTGGCCGTTTCAATGTATAAAAAGCTTGATTATGCCGAGTTAGTTATTCTTTCCTACAACTGTTGGTAAAAGAAGAGACACTTACTTTTGCTTAAGCTCCACAAAACACCTATTGCTGGTGCTGGATTTGACGATTTTGCTGCCGTCAATGCCTGTTTTAATTTGTTTAAAGCATCTATCGAGTATCGATTCAAACACGCGATCAATAAGCTTACATGCATAAGATTATGTGATACAAGGAACATACCTTTGACAGCGGGGTCTTGTGGCTGTTGCTGTTGGCGTCCGGAAGCAGCATTATTACCTGCTACAACAAGCAAATAAGTATAAAGTACTTCTTTATATTCCTAGCTTTTTTAAAGCACAATTACCTGCTTTCTTATTCGGTTTACTTTTCTTTTCGTTTGCAATGTGTTTTGCACTTTTCAAATGACCTTGAAAAGTTGCCTCGTTACTGAATTTCCTTTTGCACGCTGTACAATATAAGTTGTTGGGTTCAGTGTTTTTGTCAACTGCATTTGCGGTGGTTGCTGCAATTGGTTTTGGACTATCCGATTGTTGTTGCTGTTGGGTTGATCGTGGTGCAAGATTTACTGATCGCCAGCGATCAGAAGGGCTAAATACTATACAGGAACGTTGAATCAGCAAGTCATGTGTCTTAAGAGTATATTTAAACAAGATTTACATACTATCGAGTGTTTCAAGATTTATTCGTGGATCGTCTTTGGGAATGTATTCATAACTTAAAGACATGGCGTGGTTTTTTGTAGATCGCAAGGTAAAAAAAAGTTCGCTGCCTTGTATAGAATATAGGCTCTAGGGTGACTGGTAAGGACTGCGTACAGGGTTTATGCCAGATGAGGCTCCTGATCGGAAGGCAGGTTGCAGGTGGAATTGTACGACGGCGAAAGAAACGGACACAGGACTGTTGTTGCTTGATATTGCCTCTGACAATCCAATGGCCTCAACGTTAAGCACCCTCACTGAATCTCGGTTGAAATATATTGTTGTTTTTGCTGCAACAATTGGGATTCGAAGAACTAGGAGTTCCACTTGTAGGTTTGAGGGTTCCATCATCAGCACGATATCTGCAATTTTGTGGGTTGATAACAAAAGGGAACTGTTTTTCAGCTGTGCTGTTCGCTGGTGAGATAAGGTACGTTTTTCTCTGGTTCATCCAAGTATTTCTTCCACATTGAGTTTGCGCCTCGTTGATACTTTTTCAAAGCAAGTGTTTCCAGCACGCCAGCCTCTATAGAACTGAACCGTTCTTGCATCTTGCAGTTTAAAACAGTCTTTTGATGGTAGAAGACATGTTCTTTTCTTCTTTATTCGATGTCAATTCGTTGGATTCACGTCGCTTAAGATATATTGTACATAGCGAAGATAGCCCTGTTAGTTATCTTTGTGGTGTGCGTGCGTGCATGTGGTATTGTGCCATGTTGACACCGGTGCAAGTACATAGTAGCTTTCCATCGTCGATGGGGAGCTCTCGTGATCCAACGAATCGTTTGGCTCTACGATTGTTGGAGCCGGCACAGGCTTGCGATCAAACCGTTTGTGCAAAGTCCAGATATTTCGAACAGGGGAGCGATTGTGATTATTGTTGCTGTCGCTGAGACGACGATACTGGAATCGACACCCGTGATGCCCAACTCCTGTTTCTTTTTTTCAAGCTTGAAACGCCCATGTTCCGTGATTGATTCTAGAATAATCGTAATGTACGAGAGTATTGATTACGTCTTGCCTAGCATACTACTACGTGTAACACGGTCGATATACCTCCCGTTCGCCAGTTGTCGTTTCCTTGATAACGACCTCCTCGCCGATAGAACACTTCTCCATCAACTACTGCTGGAATTTTCCGTCAGTGGTTTGCTTTTGTAGCCGAACAAGTTCTAAGTCGACTTTTTTTAAAAGAAGACAGAGTTAAAGGCGAAAGAGAATGGAGAATCAGTCACTGTAGACGTTTTGGAACTAACCGTTGTATTGGTATGATAGTTGCTCAGTAAAACGTTACAAAAATGCGAGTTTATTAAAACTTGCGACATAATATAGCATTATCATGAAAGCTTGTTTAAGAGATAGATAATCGAAAAATAAAGAATACTGAACGAAGAAGGACTACATTACATGTAGTACATATCATGTATCATCTGACATGCGTTAGGAATCTGCAGTACATTTGTTCGGATTGGAGATATGATATTCTTCGCATACAATATGTGTAACTGAACAATAGGATGGAAATACTTTTTTGAATGTTTTTCTTGTTATCATACGGCACAGTGGTATGTAATAACCAATAATTAATAATTGCAGAAACAGAAAAAACTGCAGTTGTTATTTGTCAAGCATAATTATGTTACATACTACTGTGGGTCAGCGCAACAAGCAGCATCTTTTATTTAGTGCTGTGAAAGAAAATAGGAAGAAAAAGCAACAATTGGGACAGAATGAGCAGTAGGTTGGTGTTTTCAAGCTCGAATAACTAGTGAAAGAACGGAAGTAAACTAGATCAGTCTCGTCGTTTTAACTTGAAATTATTTACTATGTATGTGTACTGTGTGATGATGTCCATTAAAACTAACAGCCTGAATATTGTTAGGCGGTACATAATCAAACTACAGCAGGTAGTTGAAACCAGAAGAGGGACATCGACAGATAAACGCATCGTTTCTACAAAGCCATAATCCATTGATTAGCTTTTAGAACTGTTAACCTTGCATCCAATATTAAAAAAAATATACTGAGTCTTACGAACAATTTACTTGAACATTTTGTTTCTATGATGGCTGTAAAATAAATCTTGGCTACGGCCACGATGGCCTCTTTGACTGTTTTGAATAGGTGTCCGCGGTGTTGTCACTAAAACTTCAGGATGTTAAAACACCGATATAAAGAACGTATCCGTAGCACTTTTCTGTATCAAATGCTATGGTAATAGCAGTCACCCACTTTCGCTGCAGAAGAGCCAGACCATGCCCCGTGCCAATGCCACAAAGAAAAATACCAAAGAGAAGTTCTTTGTGTCTATCTTACTGGTACTATGATCTAGTACTTTATTTATTATAGCAAATGCATATGATTGTCGACTTCTCATTCGTTAACTATTTTCTCTTTACCTTTTAAGGTATCAAAAAAGTTGATTACGTTTTGTCGATGCAACGAGCCCCAGGCAATTGAACTTATGAGACACCATATGTTTCCCGCATCGCCAATGTTCCCGCAGACGGCATACCACATTAAGCTCCTCGAATTTTATAAGGAGTTGTTTATGACAGGCCACCTTGCAAACCAAGCATTCGCAAAAGCATGCGCTAAATTGCACATGTACGAGGTACACGTGCTTCTGTTCTTCTTTTTAAAAAAAGGGACCATGACAATTAGACAATAATCTCATGCTCCAGCTATTCGTAATCTTTGCTTTGGTAGAATGTCGAACGACTTCGAATCACTTTTGCCAATGCTTTTTTTTGCGTATTTTGAGGTGCTCACGAAAGCAGAGGAGTTATCCGTTGCAGAGCACCAGCACACCATCCAGGCTTACAAATGATGACGCTTGCCCGGCATGTCCCAAGGTCGGCTATACCATCTGTCATTTTATATATTACATAATTATGATAGTAGCGTATTAAAATAAGGTGTTTATAGGACACAAACTTGCAGAAAAGCTCGAGGACGCAATTAACGAACTTTCCCTTCTGATCAATAAAGGAGAAATCGAACCGCTCGTCCCCGCATTTGTTCAAACATACGATGTTCTGATTAATTTGCGGAATACGTTTTGGCAAGAAGAAGGCTCGGATGTTCCTCTCCGGGTACTTCGAGAGTACCATAACAAGAAACGTGCAGAGGAAGAACTGTCTATGCTTGAAGTAAGGCATCCTAGTAGATCGATCACCATGTAGGTATCCGTTTTAATATTACTTTTTGTTTTACAACTAGGCCGAGGCAAGACGACTTGTTGCATACATTACTGCAAAGGTCTCCACGTTTAAAAGAGTGATGGATGATTCCAATGGTCTTTTGGGCTGCAAAGTGATTTTGAAAAGGCAGCTCCACTTCTATGAAGCGATCGAAAAAGCAGCTCGCAAACAGCATCTTTTGCGTGATCTTTTTGATGCCAATGATGCCAGCTCGTCCAATACAACACCTGATACTCAGGATGAAAATGTATTGGATGAGGACTATGATGAAGAGCTCCATTTCATCCCACCATCATACGAAGAGATCGAGCTCGCTGTCAATGACAATGGCGAAGAACACGAAGAAGAAGAAGAGTTTACTCTTTTTTAGGATGAAATTAGTCGACAGCACTGTTCTCCTTTTACTACATCATATCTCTTAAATCAACACCTACATCAAGTTATCACTATTACCTCCACTTACACTTTTTATACGTTTTTATACAATACTACAAAACTTCTTTTTATATTTGCTAGAATTAACATTGATGCTTTTTATATTGAGCTATGGCGAAAAATGACGTCTGTTTTTTTATTTGTAAATTATAGAAATATATATGGCTAAATTTCAGGCCCCAGAAGAGATTCATAACGGAAAAGGTGGCGTGTACATGCTGTGAGCTTATTTTCCATTAATCCAGATATCGAGTACTGCATTGGCTAATGACTTTGTACGAGTGAAGTCATGATACGATCTCAGCTTATATCACGGCAGCTATTTCGAAAATAAGAGAATTACTTATATTGCTTTGCTTTTATAAATTTTGTGTGGTGAATACTAACGTATATAAAGCAGGTGCGTATCATACACTAGTCAGAAGATGGCAATATCATAAATAGTACATACCAATAACAATCTGTCACAGCAAGCATCCTACCATACAGGTTTGTTACTTTCTTCGCGTGTATCATACAAGTTTTTTTCCCTATTGATTTCGCTGTGAAAACCGCATCGAACATATTCTAAAACGCGCCCCTCTCGTCCCCAACTGTTCTTAATGGATTTTTTGACCCGTTGCGATACATTACAAAGAAATCATACAGCTTTTCTTATTGTAATGAAAAGGTGGACCCCTCAGATAGCAATCTTGATTAGTGACACATGTGTGTGTAAATCTGAGTGGGGCATACTACATAAACATAGAAAGAATGACCGCTGAAACTGAGTAAACATATTCCCCACCAGAGTACTCTGCACTTAACCTCCCACAATAACTTATGTCTTTCTTATACCATTCAATGTAACGCCACACGCCGAACAATAGCCAGATAGAAAAGGACATGACACTACGGACTGACAGACTCGTCCATCCTTAAGCGTTGACCCTATTGTATGGCTACTGATGATCCGCCACCAGCGCACCCGTCTCCTTCGTTGGCGACTAGGCTGGATGCCAAACGGCAGCGCCGATGCTACGTGCCGCAACTGCCCAGAACACCGACACCTTTCCCGCATGCATGTCATCCTCTGTCTCCAGACACATACCAGGCTCAATGCTCCTTCTGTTGTGCTTAATCCAATATCGTTTGTTCTCAACTCGTTCCCCAAGACACGACCAACCAACACGTCCAAAAAGCAGTTTTGGAAGAACATGTGGCAGCAACTGACGACTCTGTCAGCGGATATCGACGTCCTTAGCCACGACGACGGTACAAGTTGCTCTGATCCCACAGTTCCTCCAACCCTCAGTAGCAACTTCATCACCTGGTTTGAGCACAGCTTAAGAAATGCAGATCCACCACAAACCCCCCTATCGACCTCCTCTTCTTCTCTTTCTTCTTCACCATAAGCTTCTTTCTTTTCTTTCTTCCCCTCTCTCTGTTTTCTTTGACTGCAAAAAAAACAAGATTGGTTCCGCCCCTCTATCGTTATCTTGGAACGGATCCTCCCCTCTCTTTTCACACCATACTTCTATTTATTCAACTCTCTATTTTTTTTCCACCAGCACCTCCACACTCCTGTTAGAACTAATACATCTTCTAGTTCATTTTCCCGCTCTGACTCGTGGGGGGGTTTTTTTTCACCAGTCGTTGAGATCGGGCTTTAGCATATATGCGATTTGCGACGCGCTTATATGGCCATTTATTATTTCTGTCCTTCAAACTCCAGTATATAACGTTTGAAAAGAGTAATGTACTCTTGTTTTGCATAAAAACTAGTACAAGAAGCGTACTGTTGTCCATAGGCAACCGCGATTGATATATTTTTCCAATTAGATATGGGTACACATGAAGCTTCTCTTTCATTGATACTATATTGATGATTTATGTAATGGACGGCATAATGCTGTTGCTGATCACCGGATCGAGCGCTACGGCTTTGATTACAGGGTAATAAGTTTTGTACACTATAGCCGGTAACTCGTAGAATGACAACACACACTCTCTCAGAAAGGCCTAAAGCATAGATAAGTCCTTTGTGGCACCGTGTTTACACAACAGACATACTATAAACCATCTGATATAGAAGGCACGATCTCACGACCTACAACAAATGTTCCACAGTTCACCGTCAGCTAATCCATCAAGCATCTCTTTTTCACCTGCTAGCTCGGTCATGAAGGAGTTTCATGAAAGTTTACACTTTGAATTGGAGCAGTATATTATTGCATTCAATTGTATACAAATCAGCTGTCAAATGTAAAATTATACCGATTGCAACGTGTGCGATTTTCTGTTTGTGGGTTGGTGTTGGTCGAGCCGAATACGCTTGATATAATTGATGTAAGAACATGTTGCTCGAAAAAAGCCGTCTCCAGCAAGCAATGGGGAAAAGATAAGGACACCTTCCTTCCAATCAATAGATACAAGTTACCAAAGGAACTGTCGATGAGCGCCCGTAATTTTTGTAAGAAACATATCAAAAACAGACAAGCTTTTTTGAGTATCATCATTTATAGTATTATATGATTACCACTGTCTTTTGTAAGCGGATCAGCATATCAAATCATTATCAAAGTATGAAATGTTATATAAATAAAGGCCATTTGATGAATGGCCAAGCATGATTTGCTTATCTTGATGCAGTGCCATTCCATTGTTCTGCTTGATCAAAAACACCGTACATATCTTATTGGCAGCAGAAAAGCATATATAATTAACAACAACTTATTTGGAAGCGATTCTCTGTATCAAATGCCAGGCAGCACCAAGTCTTACCGTTGCAACTATTTAATAATAACTGACACTACTTACTTTGCTCCCTGGTATCTCGTCATAACTTGCTGCAATGGTATCATACCCATTACACAATAATTTAGAGGAGACAATCTTTGGTTGCCAAATGAGGAATCGACCAATGACATCACGCTCACAAAAAAGGTCGTTGAATTCGAATTGCGTGTGCAGTTGGAACGAACCTCCGACCTCTTTGACGCGTCCCCTCTTCTCCTTCCCAACCTTCGCAAAGAACAAAAAAAAAGGCATACAACTAATCAATCATGGCAGCAACTAAAGAAGCTAAACCAGAAAAGAATCAGCCAGAAGATATGGAGATTGAGGAAGATGAAGAAACCAAGAAGCTTCGGTTAGAAAAAGAAACAACAGCATCAGTTATTGCAGGTGAGTATTTCATTGTGCACAAGAAATGGAGAAAAAAGCGAAACGCATAGAGTGGTCAATCAGATAAAGTTTTGCGTGCCGAGTGCTACAAGTAGTTTTAATTGGAACCATGTGTGGTAGTAAAACCTGTGCTAATGAAACCACTTTATAGAATTAAAGCGTAACTTCTCGTTGTTGGACCGTGCCGTTGAAACGATCGAATCTCGCTTCACCACTCGTGTTTTGCGAACACTCCCTTCCATAAGACGTCGATTGACTTCTTCCATTCTCACTCAAGTAATCTCGGAAAACTACAGCTCTGGTGCGAACTCTACGCTCTCTTTTTTTTTAGCCAAAAATAATTGTGTTGAGGCTGAATGAGATCGCTAACTTACTTGGTTTAAAGCAGATGTCGAACAGCGTTCTGAGCTCTTACGGTACCTTGGCGAGGTATGTGCCGTATCTGTTCTCACTTTGTGTATTGTACCTGGTCTGGAGTGAACTTACACTGCGTCTGTATATTCTTTTTCTGTTTAAAAAAATAGGATAATACTTCGATGGACGTGGACAGTGGAAAGGAGAAAAGCACCGAATTGCCAGAAATCGATGTGTATCTTCAATTGTTGACCATGATCTATCTTATGGATCAAAACGAGCTGGAAAAGGTAAACGACAGATTTTATTTCATAGATTGTAATGAAAAGGTTCCAAGCTCTTAAAATGAAGTCTCATATTATAGGGAATGACACTTGCTGATAAAATGATCGAGAAACTGCTACAACTCAACCGACGCACACTCGATCAACTCGCCGCACGCGTATACTTTTACCATGCTCGTTTCTATGAATTGTCGAATCGTCTTGCCGAAATCAGACCGTAGGTATCTCTTTGAAGTATTGGAAAAGCAGAAAAGAGAAGAATGTGGGCTAAAACATTCATCATTAGATTGCAACTGAATTCACTGCGGACAGCCACATTGCGACGTGATGACGAAACACAGGTACGAGATAGAAAAAGTGAAAACTATCAAGTTGAGCTATGTAATTAAATCTGCTTTTGTTTCTAGGCAACATTGCTGAACCTGCTATTACGAAACTACTTTGTCCACAACTTGTATGACCAAGCAGATAAATTGGTGTCCAAGAGTGCATTCCCCGAAAACGCTGGTAATAACCAGGCTGCTCGTTATGCCTACTATCTTGGCCGTATCAAGGCTCTTCAGCTCGCTTACACTTCGGCACACACCTATCTGACCCAAGCGATCCGAAAAGCACCCCAGAACACTATCACTGCCGGTTTCCAACAAACCGTAAGCTGATACTTGCTACTCATTTTACTGTCCTATGATCTATGTTTTAGCGTCGCTAATCCCCAAGGTATGTGATATGCTTTTGTAGGTCTACAAATTTTTCATTGTTGTTCAACTTTTGCTCGGTGAGATCCCCGAACGATCGTTGTTCCGTCAACCCATGTTGAAAAAGGCGCTTGTGCCCTATCTCCACATCACCCAAGCTGTCCGTATTGGTGATCTGAGCAAATTCCAGGAAGGCTTGGCCAAGTTTGACGCAGTGTTCAAGAAGGACAAAACGTATACCCTTATTCTGCGTCTCCGCCACAATGTTATCAAGACGGGTATTCGCATGATCAGCCTTTCGTACTCTAAGATTTCGCTGAGAGACATATGCATCAGACTTCACTTGGATAGCGAGGAAGATGCCGAGTTCATTGTTTCCAAGGCTATCAAGGATGGTGTCATTGATGCTACGCTGGACCACAACGGTGGATTCATGAAGAGCAAGGTAATACTTGTATATGGGCACTTGTGTGTGAACGTCCACTAAGCATACGCAATTTTTTTCCATTCTCTAATAACAGGAAATCGTCGATATCTATTCCACGAACGAGCCTCAGCATGCATTCAACCAACGTATCACCTTCTGCATGAATCTTCACAACGAAGCTGTCAAGGCGATGCGTTTCCCCTTGGATGCCCATAGAAAGGAATTGGCTAACGCCGAGGCCGCTCGTGAGAGAGAGCGAGAATTGGCACAAGAGATTGCGGAAGGAGACTTGGACGATGATGGAGGAGATCACCTCGGTGATTTCTAGTTTCGAATGAACGGTACAAAAAGCTTAAAATCCCCTTAGTCCATCTACCATCCAAACCACCTACCAAATATATTTTCTTTTCGTTAAGAAATGCAACAGCCGAAAAACATATCGTAATAAACCCCATAACAGCAACTTTGGAAAAAGCGAAAAAAAAACACATGTAATAGTTTTATCTATAAAGAAATGGTCTTTTTTTCTCTTTATCTTGAAAATAATAACAGACGATAGTAGTAGTAATATATATACACACTTAGTTCTTGGATGGCTGCTTCAACTTTCTGACGGTCAAACATCCTATATTTAAATATTTACAAATTTCGTTAATGACGCCCATCACAAAGCTGCCATATTGGATACCGGCAGCAATAAGGAACGATTTTAATGCTGCTGATTGACTAATCGCCAAGGGGCTAGATCACCGGAAACAAGTAGTAAAAAGGAAAGGCGTTTAAAGTTAGTATATGATGTCAACCCATAGCAACTGCTCGTTCTTTTCCTTCCCCTCCCTCTCGCCATCCTATAAGTGCTCATCCGCACTCACTGATTGATTGATCGATCGATCGATCGATCGATAGTTCATCCTCACTCCTTCCAATGTTCTTTTTTAATTCATTCTTACCTTTCCAAAGATACATCCAAATAGGCAAGAACGCAACCAGCTGTCAATAAGACGTTGACGGTCGAGTTCCAATATGGGAAATCCAGCTTGGCGACATGGGATGTAATCATCAGACCGACTTGATGACCGAACAGCAGGCCCACAAGAGGGATGAACAGCGCCAAGTGTTCATTGACAATTGAAGGCCACAGACGCAGCCAGGTGTAGGTAGCAGCAACCATGTAAATGAACGGGAAAAGACCGAACAGCGCTTTTCGGATCGAGCGGTCCGGGTGTGAAAATTCGGTTGGGGTAATTTTGACAGCGATAACATTAACAAGACTAAGGATATCACCTCCATTGTGAGCATTACGATCAATTTCTTCCTTTAAATTTCCACAGCAGCAGCAGCAGCAGCAGTAGCTAGCAAGAGCCACTTACTTTGCTAGCAATCATGGAAAAGTAACAATATATAAACTCTCTTACCCAGCGACGATGTTCAGCACCATAACGACTGCCCCAATGACAATCAGCACGTGATTCAATTGCAGTCCACCAACGATCCGCGTCAACGGATGATCCTCCCAGCTCAACACAGGACCCAATAATTCACTCACGCGCAGTGTCCAGAATGCAGGACCTGATGATACATTCGGTGAGTATAACGTCACAAGGGTTCCAAGTCATCAAGAGCACAAGGGAAATAAAAAAAAAGATATGTTACTCACCAAAACAACCGGAAATCAAATGCACGCCGACAAGCATCAGCACGCCTTCCGTAGGTCCGTTAAAGTACCCCAAAAACAAGACACCCGTGTGATACTCCTCCCATGTTGATAAATAAAAGTTTCCAAGACTTGCCATCAGCGATACTACAGTCCACCAGCTTTGGCCAAGGGAAGTCGCGGATGCCCATGTAAGGACGCCCAATGTGGTGTTGAGTGCATCACAGCCTTTTGTTGTTGTTGGTTAACGTAAGCTTTTTTGTTTATGTATGTGATGATGTTGCATGCATGCTACATACCGTGATCAAAGAGTTCACCTAACGGTCCGGACATGCCAGTTCGTCGAGCTTGCTTGCCATCGATGGCGTCCAAAGACTGATAAAGAAAGAGACCGATACCGAATCTAAGTTGATGTGTCAGTCACTGTTGCTTTTACTGATACTAATCCGAGCGCATCCCCCAAGCATAAACACGTACGTGGTGTAGACCCAGTTAGGACAAGGTCCCAAGTCAGGGGAGTAATAGTATAAAGTCGCTACGTTTACAATAATACACATCAAGCCAAGAAGTGTGATAAGGTTCGGTCTGTGAATAATATAAAAGAGGTTTTTTTTTAAGATTCAAGTATGAAAGGGGGAACGGGCATCAGTAATAAGCAGCAGTAAATAGCAAGATCTAGTTCAAAGCATTATACATACGCGACCCATAGTGGAAAGATCTTGACAAGGTTGTTCCAGTAAACGGAGAGAATGTATCGGGAGACCAGCGATTTGTCGACGCTTCCGTACTTGTACTTGTGCAGATTCGGTAATGCTTCTGTAGGGATATAGGTCATTGAGAAGCAGCGTTGGGCAAAAGAAGAAAAAGTGGAAAAGGGGGGTTGCCTACCAAACGGAAAGAGAAAAAATTCAATTTTTTATGTTACTTTAGTGTTCTTCAAGGTTCGCCAGAAAAGAGTTGGAAGCACCAATATCTGAGTTCTTATCCTTCTCCCCTTGTTTCCTATTTTTGCACAGAATGATCGCACGCATCTCAATGCACTATAAATACCCTGTAGTCAGTGCGTTTTTTCGACGTTCTTTCATTTCTACACACCAAAAAAGAATGCTGTCGACTGCTGCTGCCAAGGAACGCGTGTGCCTGGTAGGCTCTGGCAACTGGTAGCCTAGATACAACCCTTTTCTCTCTTGACCATACCGTTAGATACCCTTAGCGCTAACAGTAACTAACTGATACCAGGGGATCCGTCGTCGGCAAGATCATCGGCCAAAACGTTTTGAAACACTCGAACCAGTTCGAGCCTGAAGTCCGTCTATGGGTATTTGAAGAGATTTTCAAAGGCGAAAAGCTGACTACCCTCATCAACCGAGAACACGAAAACCCAAAGTAATAAGGGCGGGGATCCTCTTGCTTTCCTTTCTCCTTTGTTCCGGCTTATGAAAGATGCTAACAAACGAGAACTTTTACTTTTCTATATTCTCAAAAGATATCTACCAGGTCATAAACTTGGTGCCAATATCAAGGCCACATCTGACCTTTACGAAGCCTGTCAAGACGCGACCGTACTCGTGTTCGTTTTACCACACCAGTTTGTTCGTGGCGTCTGTGACAAAATGATGGGTCGCATCTCACCCAATGCCAAAGCCATTTCGCTCATCAAAGGGCTGGAGATTAACGCTGATGGCGTCACTTTGTTTTCAGAAGAAATCTCACGACGTTTAGGAATAAATGTGGCGTCACTAAGTGGAGCGAATATAGCCAACGAGGTTGCGGAAGAAAAGTTTTGCGAAACCACGATTGGGTGCCGTACCTCGGGAAGGGATGGCGAGCTTTTTCTCAACTTATTCAACACGCCGTATTTCCGTGTCAATGTCATTAATGATACAGCAGGCGTTGAGCTGTGTGGTGCGTTGAAAAATGTTGTTGCCGTTGGCGCCGGCCTTTCGGATGGTTTAGGGTAAGAGATTCTCTTTTTGTTGGGGGAAGGGACTCTCTGTTGGGGGGGGTTGACTCTAACAACATCTAATCGCCTTCGATAAATGTAGTTATGGCAGCAACACAAAGGCAGCTATTGTTCGACGAGGATTGTTGGAGATGCGTAAATTTGGCCAGACATTCCTTGGCGATGTTGTGCAGACTGACACGTTCTTTGGCAAGTACCAGTTTGTAATAATCAAATGCAAGTCTGTGTATCCTTATTCAGTGATCTAATAATGACTACGCAAACCTTATCTGCATAAATTAGAATCATGCGGTGTTGCGGACCTTTTGACAACCTGTATGGGCGGTCGTAACCGTAAAGTAGCAGAAGCGTTTGCAAGGACGGGCAAACCTATCGACGTTTTGGAACAAGAATTGCTGAATGGCCAAAAGCTTCAAGGTACACTCACTGCAAAGGAAGTTAACGAGTTTTTGTCGGCACGCAACATGGTCAATGATTTCCCGCTTTTTACCACCGTGTACCGTATAATCTATGAAGGTCTCGAAACTGAGGCCATCGTGCGCGATATCTGAAAGAGATAGAAATATATGTTGTTTTCGAAAAAGAAGGACTGTGCGCGGAAGATATACTTTTACCCAGCATTCCAATACTACCACAACTGTGTTGTTTCTTTCTAAAGATTGATGACATGCATCAACCCAATAAAAAAGAGTCCGTGCATACTAGTGGAAAACGATGATGTCTTGAAATCACGTGTCGATCAATGGTGAAATTACGTCTACAGCTCGAATAGGCGTCTTCGCTACGTTAATTCGATGCATTGCGTCGTTCACTTTGTCAATATTCCTATCATTAACTTGAGACATGAAGGCGCTGTAGGCACGATCCTTTTTACTTGGCAGTAAGCTTTCCTGCAGTAATGCAGATATTCGCCTCATATGTATAAACCGGCCGCACCATTTCGCCAACGTAATACATAAGCTTGCATAGTGTAACCTATAGAGTGACGCTAGTGTCGTACATCTGTAGATCAGTAGTTCTTTTCTTGACTCTTTGTTCCGTGGATAATAAAGAACGTCTCTTGCATCACTTCCTTTCTTTGACTATACGGCGCATCAGCTAGCGTCGTCAAATGTTCGAATTATCACACCAAGTATAATCAAAAAGAAACGCTCGTGATTAATACACCATGGCCAATACAAGTCGACACGAACAACCTTATTTAAAAGCAAGAAGAAGCATATACTTTATTGTTACATAAGCGATCACTGAAAAATAAAAAGAGTTTGACATAGAATAAGGGTAGTTGAACTGGCGCATACATATTACATAAGCTTGTGTTCGGCACAATATACGGCAGTGACGGTCACAGCAAGGGTTCAAGGATCCATAGTATGAGAATTATATATAGATGTTTCTCTCTGTTACGTATAAATAATAAACAAACGAAGGTGAATTGGGTAGCAGCCCTAGTGCACGAATCAAAAAATGAACATATCTTAGCAAAAGTGCATCTTCTCTCTTATAAAATCACAGTTCAGAACATATACATACCCGTCGACAATAGGTTTAGGTGGTTGCTTATTGAGATATGTCTATAGGTATACATTGCTGGTTTTCAGGCATGGTGTTCCCTCACACTTTCTTAGATTCCACGTTGTTGTTGCTCCGCCATGGCAGTAATGGTTGTTCGGACGTAGGCGAAACAAGAGTGGAACTGGTCCTGGATTCGTTGAAGAGCCATAAGAGTTAGGATGAAACGGCTTTCGTACAGTATCTCGAGTTGGTCCTCATAGAGATACTTCAAGGCGATCATGCGCTTTGCCGATTCAATATTGGACGACAGTTGAAGATATATGGGCAGAACTTCGTCGAGTCGCTGATATACTGGCTGCATACGCTCCATTAGAGCAGTGATTTCATCTCGTTCTTGGAGACTCAATCTCTGTTCTTCGAGCTCAAGTGGTATGGCTAGACTTGGTATTGTTATTTTTTTTGTTTGTTACAAAATTATTAACTTGCATAATCAAAAGCACAGACCAGCAACAATAGAACAAAAAGTACCTCTATCCGCTCGAACCATTTGTTCCAGTTGATTCATGATCTCTTCGACGTTGTTGCTCATTTGAAATCGTTCTTGCAATGGTAATGCTGTATGTATAGGTTCGGATGCCGTAAAGTAATAAAAATAGGAAAGACTCAATTTGGAAAATAGTTTTTTGTAATCTTTTTATATGATGAATGCTTTAAATTTAGTCACCCTCATTCGTAATTCATGCATAACATTTCCTTTATAAGGAAGAAGACACATGCTCCTGGTGCCCCTCAAATTAGAGGTCCAATCAGTTCCCTACTTGAAAAATCTGTTAAAATTTGAAGTCAACTCGGTTTTGGAGTGAATGCTTTTGCCATTAAAAGAGATTGAACTCCATGATGAAGGAGTTCTTGAGCGCTCCTAGATATATGACGCGCTCCTACTGCACGCCGATTATCTTACTTTTCCAATCGAAGCATATGGTTTAATTAAATACAAGCGATTTTTGGGTACTATGATGTAGCCGAGTGGGGGAAATTACATTGTGCGCGGGGTTTGCAGATGATATGCCGCGCCGTCATTGTTCAGTTGGAAAGCAAATGTAACCTACTTCGGAAGACTTACAGACCTTCCTTAATAGCGATACGGTCACTTCCTTGCGGTACGGATGTTTGGGAACACAGCTGTGGTCTGGCACCATATCTGAAAAACCTCTATGGGAGAAAGACAGCCTGTGTGTTAATAATAAGTAATAGATATACGAATGCAGTATTTATAAGAACTTAATGCAGCGGGAACCAAACTCATCGTCCCGTTTCTTGTCGATTGCCTTGGCGACTGCGCTATCTGGTCGCCTATCCATTCCGTAGGTTTTTTATATTCCTGGTGGAGGGGATTGGTTGCTGTCGATGGCCTCCATTGGGAGTCGCTTCGTTTCCCATTGTCTTCGAGATGGTAGGTTTCACTGCACGGGTCATGGTGGACACCGGTAACGATTGGAGCCGTGTGACGAACTTAAGTTGCAATACGCGGGGCATGTTCGGCCAATACCACAGGCAGTGACCCGTAATAGATTTGATACACAGAAAATGACCTTTATTTCATATATTTGAGTAACGATTTAAGGTGGTTGATATGGTTGATATGTATTCATGAGTGTTACAGTTTGGTCAATCTCACAGGTGTGTGAATAAAATGAATACAAGAGAAAGAGGGTAACGAATGTAGATAACAAGTGAAAGTGGTAAAAATAAGGGGATGAGTTTGCCACATGAGTGACTGAGTTCAATTCAACGTTGAAGGTACGAATACTATTTTGCTACTACGCATCAGTGTACTATGGTCGGGAACTTGGTCGATTTGCTGCCATTCCAATACGACAGATCTGATTTTTATGCAGCTTTTTTTTAGCTGGCTGGCGGAAAGAGCTGTGATAACAAGTCCATATTCGAAGATTAGTCAAACAAAAGAGCGATGTGTGCGTAGTGCTGGCCATTATCCAATCTCATACCAATGCACTCCGAGCTGTCCTAACAAGGCTATGCTACCGGTTGCCTTGGATACGTTGGTTGATGAGCATATCATTAGCAATACCATGGTATGTAAATGGGAACCCCAGGTATTGGAAGCTGTCTACTTTGCAGATCGGTGTATTGTATATCGTATACACATGTAGTGACTCTCGGCTGCTATGTGGGCTATTTGCTAGCGACGTTGCTGCTAATGGTGGAGCTTCAACTGTGTCGCACATCTGTCCAGGTGCCATCGATAGCCATAATCTAGTGAGTGCTGTTCTGCCAATGCCGAAATATTGTATTATATCGTGTGGAGAGCTTAGTAGCGCAACATCGTCGGCATAACGTAATACGAATACCACAGTATGAGCAGTATCTGAATGGCGTTACGCTGGAGGATTCATTTTTGTCTCCACAATAGAATAGAGTTTGTACAACTGCTTCGGTATTCGTTGATGGGGGGGTGTAGTGCGTAGTAGTGGCGGTTGCTTCCCCAGACTATACCTACGGGTACGTATGTAGTCGGCTTCGTGTATTGATAAATGCGGCATACAGCAATGGACTAAGGATGGAACCTTGTAGTATGTCGCATGCGGGATGTATATATCGTGATTGGTGACTTTGCAGTATTACCGAGGTACATACTTCGTCGAACAAGTGGCGGGTATAATGGAAGAGAACGCTCGACAGGTGTACCTGCAACGATGATCATATCATATCTTCTGAGCTTGAATCGTATTCCTGCTTGATATCAAGGAATGTCTATACCGGCGGCTCGCCGTATTGGCCGGTGTATTGTCGGACTAGCATAATTAATGGAAAGGCTTGGTTGAGGGCACCTCGCTTGTGCCGAACAATTTTATTGTAGTAGTCAGCAGCATGTAAATTGGCAACTACATTGCATATCGGATCTTTCAGAATATATGGTATCATAGATTTCAAGTTATTTAACATAGTAAGTGGTAGTATTATGATGAGCAGTATAGAAAGGTTTATTACTATGTCTGAATTTCATTTAGAAAAGGATATAATCATAACATGTTTTGCTTCAAGAAAATGCATTTCTGCTTTGATGCCCAGAATTTTGGTAAGGATTTTGCCGCTACTTAGGTGTTTGATAAAGTAACATCGACAAAAAAATACTATGCAGAGATTTTGTCTAATAATCTTTTTGGTTAAAACTGTAGAAAGTGTGTCATGACAAAACCTGATATAGTTTTTCTGCGATTTGTGAATGAATTTAAAGATTTGTTAAAATAAAGTATTCTTTGGTAGAAAAGATCTAACTGCATTTTGGACTACTGCAAAATACAGTACAATAATTATCGAGTCAATCTCCACAAACATATGTCGGACGTTTGAGATTGTATTCTGATGTTTTTTGAAGCCTTCCAAAGCATTTGAAAGCGTCCCAGGGCATTTGAAGATTTCAAAATGCAATTATGATTCTTTGACGTAGTGTTTAAGTGTACGTGACATTCGGTTAACGAAAAGAGCGTAACTTATAATTAACAGCGCTTCTTTTTTTTTTAAAAAAAAAGAGGTGGGGGAGCCCTGTTTGACAACGTCCTTCAACGCAAAGACGCCATATGCGAGCTGACGAATTGCTGTTGCCGCTTTTTGCAGCGGTGCCAATAAAGGTTTTCGAGCTGCATCATATACAATAATACTTGTCATGCTGAAATCCAATTGCCATCGCGTTAAGCACTTAAGTATACTCTCAGCCACATATCTACCAATCCAAAAAGCACACGATCAGATTTCGATTGTTTGGATCAGTGTGGTTTACGATATTTCTCTCGTATAACTGCTTGTTCCACGTCGCACATGTCAAAACCAGTTTCGTGAAGAGGTTGTGGTCCGCAAGTATTGAATTACCATTGGGCCTAAATACTCATATGAAAGTATCTGCACTAGTCGTTCGTATCAAATATATCTTGTGCATGTCGTTTCTGGGATAGTTGAGTTTGCGATAAAGGAAAGATTTGAAAAGCCTTCCATGTTTGAATAAGGTCAATTTTTACTAGAATTATAACACGTACCTGAAAATATTTTAGATCATATTACACCAGCATTATACCAGATATATATCAATATAGCTGTTACATACATTAATGATATATATCAGTACAGTAAATGACATATTCACTGGTACTACAAAAGGTTGCTGGAAGGGATTGGATCTTCCTATGCTACCCTAATAATTATAGCTATTATCTGTAGGAACTCGATAAGTACAACGCACCACATCAGTACCAAAAGAAACTTATCACTCTTCAGTCACAACACAACTTCAACAAGCTTTGGAAACTGTGCGAACTCTACTCCCAGGAACACAGCACAATTGCTGAAGAGGAGGAAATTGCTGGTGACAAAGAGTTCCTCGAGTTGCTCAACGATTGCGATTACGACCATCGTGTGCTAAAGGAGAAAATTGCACAAAGGGAGCGTGAGAGCGCCGAAGCTGCAGTGCTTCACCATGACAGCGCTTCAGTTGAGTAAGCGACTCAGCTGTCAACACTGTGGCTGCTGATCAGCAAGTGGAGGTTGATCTAGCTGCCACTAGCACCTGAGATGCCGGAGATGAAGACACGGCTGCCGCGATGAGCCAAGCCGACCAGGAGATGTAGAATGACCTGGAAGCGTTGGAGAAGGAGTTGCTCGAGCGCATGAAAACGCGTCAAATCGAAATTGCCAATAAGTATGGCAAGCGCGTCGAGGAGCTCCTTCCCGTAAAATTACCGTACCTTCGCAAGCATGCGGGAAAACGCAACACTTGGCATCACTTTCTATCGCTTCATTGCGATGAAGAAGGTTGTATTATCTTCCTATGTAGTAAATTTTTGCATACATCAAGGATGCAGTCTTTGTATTAATCGATAGTTTTTGATATCTCTAGATAGAAGAACGTTAAAGGATGACAGCGCACAGGCGGGTTATATTATAACCCAAAAATCTGACGAATATCAGATATAATGAATGATCCTGAACTCAGGGCAGAACTGGTTAAAGCGACAAACGAGTACAATGACAGCATCGGTGCCACTGAGCGAAAGATGGCCCACTCGGCAAAGTTGAAGCTCAAATTGCTTATCGGCTGTATGGATGTAACATTTGTCAGCATAAAAAGAATGCAGCGTGGAAACCTTGTGTCTGTTCTCAACTGACAAAATCACAAGCAAAGGGACTCCATCAGATACATCTGGGTCAGGTAATTCTCATTTTCCGCTTTAGGTTTATAAATTGATATATATATATAGCATGCATTGTAGAAGCTGAAATCGACTTTCTACAAAAAGTTCAAGCCGGTAAAGTCGAATATGGTTAGGATAGATTTGGGGAACTCTTCAAACAGCAATACTACACGTTGAAAGTACAGTATGTACTATATTTATATGTGTATATAATCAAACAACTGTATGTATATCTGTTCATCTGCCTTAGCTGCTGAAGTCTCCGCCTCCACTGATACGCAAGTAGAGAATGCATCTACACTTTCTTCTCCTGTTGCGTCGCCACCAAATGTTGTTGACAATCGTTCCTCCTCGCGTGGAGTCAAGCGAGCAAGACTTTACGCCTCGCATTCAAGTATGTCTAAACATGGCACTGAGAAAATGATTATCGTTAAATTAACGGCTGCATACAATAAGTGCCTAAAAAGGGTGAAGTCTTTGTTGTTGAGCTGCTAAACAAGTTATGAATGTTCCATTAGATGAAACTCTACTGCAACACATTCCTGACTCCCAGCAAGTGAAAAGCTTTCCGTGGAAGAGGTTTCGCGATGGCAATGGTGAAATCAAGGAGAAGACATGCACCATCAGACTGGCTTATTGGCCTGCTGACGTTCCTTTTGGCACACCTAGCCATTGGCAAGAAAACGCTAGAGAATATAGGCGTAAAATAATGGCTGTATTGAACGAGATAACTTCCATCGTTACAGAACATTACAGCAGCAACAAGAACAGCCACAGCATGCGCAACAAATACAACAACAACAGCAACAAATACAGCACCCGCAACAACAACTGGAGCAGCTACCACGACAACAACAACACGAGAGCTTTAGTCGAGCATCGACATCTTTTGATCTCTCTTTTTTAATTATGTTTCATATTTTTATCCATCTACTGACGAAAATCAATACTTGATTCTAACCTCTCTTATCCTTCTATGAATCTTTAATAGCGCTGCATAGATGTAGACGCTAAGCTACACATATTTTGGTTAGTGTTATTGATTTGATATGTCGTTAGTTTACTCTGGCAGTCTTTCAAATTTTTTCTTCGTTCAGTTCATTTAAATCACTCCTGTAATATGATTCAAATTATGATGATGTATTATATGAATCGCTGTGTATGGATTTAAAACACACGTGTATTGAGTAACGCATAACAACTTGTCATCATAATGTAATCCTTTGGAAGAAGCATAAGGAAAATCGCTATATAACAACTGTGTTGATCATCAACTTCTAATTTATTTGATATTGTTCTGCAATAAGAGAAGACGCAGAATAGAGCTACCTTTTACCTAATGACGATCACTTAACGAGCATTCAGTGTGTCTCCTCCAGCACCTCAGCATAAAAGTATCTACGATTCCCTTGAACTTTTATTATTCTGTAGAGCAGTGTTCAAGGAGTCGATTGATACCACATGAAGGGCTGTACGATTTGTTTACGTGACCTGTCCTTTTTGCTTAAAATCGTATACTAGTAATACTCATAGATAGATTGAATAAGGAATGTATCATCACTGCTTAAGAGTATAACAAGTTATCCCGTCAAGTTATTGATGTTTCTTATCTACAATAGCTTTCAACGGCGCCAAACTTGCCAAGTTTTTAGAAGCGCATTGTTTTGTGCTGCTAATGATGAGTCAAAATAATAATGTTGTGCTTAACTTTTATCTATTACATTTCAAGTAAAAGCCATTTCAGTTTACCCCCTTCCCTTCTTTTGTCTTTCTATGATCGCTGGCGGTACTACTATATCAAACTACACCAATATCCGTATCCGGCAAGCCAGTATTCTAAAAGACATCCAGAAATGTGTTGACGTCCATATAATTTTTTTGTGAGCGTCCAAGCCTCGAGTACATAAATACATTACATGGAGCTATACTACTGAGATTCTTCATGCAATCTAACGAAGCCACTTTAAAATTTTTGATTTGCTTGACGCTACTTTTGATATCAACACTAGCGAAAGTATCAAATGTAGGGGATGATGATAAGGGAAACCCGATCGGATATATACGTTAACAGTAGTTTGATCCAAAGATGATAGTAGTGTGGACACACTCAGTCGATTACCAAGTAAGTCTATCACAAGCTCGGTGCAACGGCGTTTGGTCGCAAGTTAGTGCAGGCACTCGAAGCAGCTGCAAAGACGGAGGGGCATCACGCTCTGAAAAAAAAACGTCGATATTATGACTCACTAGGCTATGTATTACAAGATCCCACTTATTAAACGCGCGTTCAAAGTCCTCATCAGCAACTATGGAAGAGGGGACTTCTAACAGATGCAATCCCTGATATTGTTGTACATATTGCGTTAATTTCAGGTTCGAAATTGTGTCTACCTTTTTTACAATACAAAACTTATGACTGCAATTTCCATTGATCGGCGAGAAGCATCACAAGAATATATATATATATATATATATATATTCATGTAAACCGGTGACGTATGCCAAAATATAATAAAAAAGAAGGGCCTGCTTCTACACGATAAAAATATTGCTACAAAATTAAAAGACCAGTGCAATGAAAAACTTTGTCTACGTATAAAATTAAATTTGGCTCGTGTTATTGCGATGGACACGTTATGGATGATGCTGTTGCTGCATTGTTGGCGAGGTATAATAATTGTTGTTGTTTTCTCCTTTAGTAGTGGCGACAGGGTTATCGTCACTGGACATGGCAGCATGGTCCTCCAAAGTCCAAGCATCTTCTTGAATAGGTGGTAAGCTTCACTTATAAAAATCATCACGATCCCCACGTTTCATAAAAGAGATTGTCAAACCGTTATGAATTGCGCTGATGAAATTGGCAGCGGCCGTTTCTTGATCGTCAGCTAAGAAAAGAAGGTCATACCGAGTATCAATAGTATTGCTGGGTACGCTTCACATATAAAAATCATCATGATCCCCAGGTTTGATACTCTTTTTATATCGCCGGTTCTTTGTTCCATTAAAGCGCACAGACCCGTCGCCGACAATTGTTGGATCAGAGCGGAGCACGGCAAGCGGAGCCGCATAGTGAAACAAACATATACGCACCATAAGAAAAAGACACTAGCATGACAGTCGTCAGACTACAACGATAATTATCATCAAGGCACTTCTTCACATTGCTGCAGTTCACTGGCTCCTTAGGGCAGTAGTGACAACCAAAATTCTAAGCTCCGTCATTTTGTTTATCGGGCTCATAAAAAAAAAAGAATCGACTGCGCGTTTTGCCCTTTATTCTTTTCTTTAGTCTTCATATTCATCTTTGTACATTTGCAGTGTTTCTTTCATTATCACTTTTTACCTTTCTTTTTTTTTTATTTAGGACGAGGGGCCCTGTGGGTGTACTTAGTTGAAGGGAGCTAGTTGTGCACAACTGGCTCTTATTCATCTTTGTGCATTTGCAATGTGGGTGTATAAAGATGCAGGGAGCTAGTCGTGCACGACTGGCTCTTATTCATCTTTGTGCATTTGCAGTGTTTCTTTCATTATCATTTTTTACCTTTCTTTTTTTTTATCCAGGACGAATGTCCCTGTGGGTGTACATAGTTGAAGGGAGCTAGTCGTGCACGACTGGCTCTTATTCATCTTTGTACATTTGCAGTGTTTCTTTCGTTATCACTTTTTACCTTTCTTTTTTTTATTTAGGACGAGGGGCCCTGTGGGTGTACTTAGTTGAAGGGAGCTAGTCGTGCACGACTGGCTCTTATTCATCTTTGTGCATTTGCAGTGTTTCTTTCATTATCACTTTTTACCTTTCTTTTTTTTTTTTCCAGGACGAATGTCCCTGTGGGTGTACATAGTTGAAGGGAGCTAGTCGTGCACGACTGGCTCTTATTCATCTTTTGTACATTTGCAGTGTTTCTTTCATTATCACTTTTTACCTTTCTTTTTTTTTTCATCCCGCTCGAGTGTCCCTGTGGGTGTGCATAGTTGAAGGGAGCTAGTCGTGCACGACTGGCTCTTGCTCATCTTTTGTACAGTTGCAAAGTTCTTTGTTTCATCTTGGTTTTTTATCTTCCTCAAAAACTGAAAGCGAGAGTGTGTGCAAAGAGGTACGTATATGTTCGCCGCTGACAGACCTTTGTGCTATCATATTTCTTTTATTTGTAGGAACTGTGGAGGAGTAGGTTCTGTCGGGAACTGAGGCTTGCGGACAAGAAAGGGAGGAGTAGGTTCCGACGGGAACTGAGGCTTGCGGAAAACAAGGGAGGGCAACCTCCCTTGTGGAGGTACGTATATGTTCGCCGCTGACAGACCTTTGTGCTATCACATTTCTTTTATTTGTAGGAACTGTGGAGGAGTAGGTTCTGTCGGGAACTGAGGCTTGTGGACAAGAAAGGGAGAGGTGTAGGTTCTGCCGGGAACTGAGGCTTGCGGGGAACAAGGGAGGGCAACCTCCCTTGAGGAACGAAGGATTCATAAAAGTCGGTCGACTTGTCAGGCAACATCAAATAAACTTGGTTTCTTATTGTACTTTCTTAAATAATGTAATTGTAACTATTGGGCAGATCGAGTGACGATTGTAATAAACGCGATCTTTTTTTTTACATCTTCCTACTGCCATTGCGCTTGGTACTTGTTGGTGCTTTCTCTGGAGCAGTTATGTAGTTGCAAATGAGCCTTTTTGTGCTTGAGTCGTCGAGAAAACCGTAGGCTGTGCATTCGCATGTGTGCTCTCAAAAACAATACAGCTGGTTTACCTTCACGACTATACCAACAATGATTGCAAATTGCTGGTGGCAAAACAAAAAACCTTATCGCAAAGCAAACAGACCATCCCCATATTCACATATACACGAACCAGATCGCCAACCCAAACTAAATGATGTTTGCCTTGATTTCTTTGCAGTATAAAAGGCCCAGTACATAAGCTCATTAGGGAAGTTACATAATCCAACTTGTTGGGTCTTGCCACCAATCTCTCATGCTACTGTCTCTCAACATTACTGCTACTGATACTCGAACTTTTTTCTGGTCAAATATTATGCTTCTACCCAAGGGTATAGAGGACGACGAAACGAACACAATGATACCAATTACTGTACATTTCCAAACTCAACCGTCATCGTCTCCAAAAAGACACTTTTGTCGATGGTTTTTTATATTATTCTTTGGGGGAGGGGGCTGCACCTGTGTCTCCAAGTTGTCATTTTTGGCTATTAGACTGGAAATTAAATGAAAAAGGGCGGCCAATAGGAAAAAAAATCCTTTGTTATACTGGCTTAGATAGGCTCTTCATTTAAGCACTTTTCAAAAACGTTAACAGGATGCTGTACAAATGCGCGCAGATGACTGGGAGGAATAGAGTTGCAGGCTTCAGTAATTCTAGTAATTAGATCTTCTTTGTCCTCAAACTTGCTACGTTCGACTTGGTTCTGAGATATTGCCCAAAACTGCACCATTGGGTTGAGCTCTGGAGAATAAGGAGGAAGATAAACAGATCTTTAGCCTCTCTTAGTGATGAGCTCATCTATTTTCTTAGCAGTGTGTATAGGTGCATTATCGATCACTATGTAAAAGCCTTTCATCTCGGGAAAGCAGTCCATCTCATCCATAGTTTTGTCCAGAAATGCAAGGTAAAATGACCAGTAGCAGTATCCCTTGAGGCAGGTTTCTTTTAGATGGAGGGGCTTTTCTCTTACGGCTTCTAAAGTCGATCTTGATGCGCTTCGACAATTCCTCCAGAGGGGTTCGAAGCTCCCAAGACACTAGATGGAGTGGTTACAATAACGGGCTTCCCTTTCTCTGCCCAATCGCCTGGAGATCGCATGTTGATATTTATCTAGAAAAACGCAATTCTCAAGATAATCCATATCTGTTGCGGTCCACTGTTTGGCCCAAGCCCAACCGATTGGCGATCTTTTTGCTGTCATTTCTAGCGGCTGGCTGACGTGATAGTTTGCAAGAAATTATAGACAGTACTCTTTTTAATGCTCAAGCCGTCGAAGCTTGTAGTGAGAGAGTCGACTGCGTTAATCAGTCGTACTTGCGAGTTTTCATCATAGAAGTTAATTAAGTAAGTTTCATGCTCCTGTCCTATCTGGGCTTTGGCCTAATAACCTTGTTCGTCTGTTTCTCGAAAATATTCCAGTCTTTGTCTTCTTTGAGTCTTTTAGCCCACTTTTAAAGCAGTACGCTCAGCAATACCGCTTGCTAAGCGGCCAGACTTCGCAGCATTAAAGAGCTTCACTTTGTTCATATACACAAACAGAAACTTATGCTCGTTAGAGTACTTGTTGTATCTCTTGGCTTGCATCTTAACAGTTCTTGCAACATCCCCCATCATCGCATCCAACTCCACGTCAGGCTCCTGCTCACTTCCTTGTACTTCGCAATACTGTCTAATACGAGCTAAGGTGGTTAACTGAAACTGAATTACATTGTCTTCCCACTTCATAGCATTATCTTCCTGCTCATTAAAACACTTTTCCTTGTCCATCTTCGTAATAAAAGCGAACACTCATTTTCTCTATGGTCTTTGTTGAATTAAAAGCGAATTTTAAAGAAGAGAAAACCGCCGCCTTTTGGGAAGCCGCCCAATGGCTTTTTTATTAGCCGCCCTTTTTTTGAAATAGCCGCCTTTTGGCGTTGGAGCGACTGTGCCCTTTCCTTTTTTCTTTTTACCAAGTTTTACCCAACATGTCCCAAGCATCAGGATCCATTGCCAGCAGAATCACTCAAAAGCTCGGATCACCCGAATTTCGCAACTATTTGATGAGGTTAGTTGCTCAGAGAGCTACAAATTTACAAGCCCTGTGAAGAAGTCCCAGTTGTTATGTATTTAACTTCTTTTTGCTTCTTCTTTTCTAGCACCGTATGTAACTATAATTTTATCATAGGGTCGCGCTATATTTTCATACGACGAAGTATAAACTGACGTGTCGTTACCTTTTGAATAGCACTTCTGGGGCCCTGTTGCTAACTGGGGTATTCCTCTTGCTGCCATTGCTGATTGGAAGAAGGATCCTGCATACATTTCGGGCAACATGACAGTTGGTAAGAAAGACTTATTCTTATAAAATTTAAAGGGGAAAACTCTCTATTGACATTGTTGGAATATACAGCTTTGTGTGTCTACTCTGGTCTTTTCATGCGCTTTGCCTTGGCAGTACAGCCCACGAACTACTTGTTGTTTGCTTGCCACGCTACAAACGAAGTTGCTCAGCTTGTCCAAGGCTACAGATACCTTCAATATAACAAGTAAGTATTTTTGTTAACGGGAAATTTCGGGATCACAACATTGTGTGCGAGTGTGTATGAGAACAACAGGAAGCCAAAAAATACTCACACAATATCTTTTAGGTTTGGTGACAACAAGGCAGCAGAACAAAAGCAAGAAGAAAAGCCTTCGACTGCTTAGATTCACCTGGTTTAGATTTTGTATAAAGTATATAAGAAAAGTATTAAAGAAAGGCAGTGAATATACATATATCTTTGTAGAAAAGGCATCATACAACAATTTAGTTCATTCTTTCTCTATCAACTATCACTTTGGCTATATATCCATGGTCGCTTTCGCATTAGCATTGACGCCAATAGCTTCAATGGCTCGTATGAACGCCTTGCTGTCGATAGAACGTTGGATATTGAGGTTGTAGAATGGATTGCATATTTGTGATAAGTAGGCCGAATGGATTTTTTTGAAAATCTGTGAAAAGGACATAAGAGTGCATTTTTCCCATAGTGAGCGTCGTTGTTGCCTGGTTGTATAGAGTCACAGCCAACGTAGAAAAAAGAATACGCTAGACGGGAGGGACAATTTCTCTTACTGCTTTCATTTCTGCATCGCGAATAATTCCTTCAGTTACCGATACCACGACAACAAACTTGACGCGCGTGTTTGTCATATAACCGTATCTAATCCATAAATCGAAATCAGCATGAAACATAGTATTATCTGGTCGGCTCTCTCTCTCTCAAATCCTCTTGAACAAGCATTAAGCTAGAAAATTCAGGAAACAACTGCTTACACGGCTAGGTCTTCCATGGCATATAGAAGGCCTAAATATAGGTCGAGGTTCTTCGGTCCACTAGCAACTGTATTTTTAAAGGACGTGTTAGAATAAAGCTTGAGGTGCTGATATAAAAACAACGATAACAAGTACAACTAGAGCGATTGAGTAATCTTTATTCTCTCTCGGAGAAGTACCGTACCGCGTTCTTCAATCACATCGATGGATGTGTGGGCAATGTAATGGTATTTTAAATCGGGATGTGTGTTGCTGAAGTTTTTAAGGTATAACGGATTGTTCTGTTTTCGTTCCAGTATTGGTAGAGAAATACGCTATATTAGCTGAATGTTTTACTAATTAAGACTGTACATGCGTAAAGTACCTGTTTGCCTATCAGTGCAATGCAGTTTATTTCGTTGCTCATCGTCGATTATATTATACAAGTGAATTGCAGCTAAAAAGAACTCCCGACTTAAAGCAGGCTCAAGTTACACGATAAGCTTTACAGCCTGCTGATTTCCACTCTCCCATCATTATTTTTATAGCTTATCACCCGTTTAAAACAAACAAATGGTAAGGCACGTAAGTGCTGCTTTTTTAATGTTTAGAAGAAAATAGAAGGCATTGGATAACATTATTATTACATGATCAAGTTTCGCAAAAAGGGTGAATAAACATGGTCTTATCTTCTTTTTTTTGTCTTTAGCTTTTTTTTTTAATATATACGAAGAGTGGGTATATGGTGGACGGTATACACAGTCGACGTCCTGGACAACACTTTTAGAGCTTCAAAAGTACCCAATTTGGAATGTGGCATGTAGTTGTATCGCGTAGGGGGTCCTCTCGTAGTGGTGTATATAATGATAGCTTGTTCTGAAAGGGAACCCCTTGTTGCCTTGAATATAAGAGTTTTCCTTCCATAATTTGTGTATTTTTTCTGTATGTGATGTTAAATATGTAGAGTGGCTTTAACGTCACTGGTGCAAGTGCCTACGATCTATCGAAAAGTATGATATCACTGTATGTAAGTATCATGCTTATTAGTTGAAGTGCTGAAATACAAGAATTGTATAAAGCACTATATCAATATACCTGACGAATGCTGCATTTTTTTCTGTTACAACTTGTTTTTCGATTTTGCGATCATGCACGTCAGCGTGGTATATACCCTAGTAGGCATCTAAAGATCTGTGAGCACTTACAAATAAGAGAGAGTAGCGAACACGCTGGATGCTTGCCAGCAGTAAAAAGTAAAAGCTTAATATTGTTATATCACACCCTTCTATCTTATACTGTATACATCTAATATGTTTGAAGAACATAATTATTTCTACCATAATAAAAATATCAAATAAGCTTCACTGATTTGCGAACATGTTGGCGGCAACTGTCTTGCCGAATTTTTCATTATATAGGGACCATCATAAATGACATAGTCTTCCGTAAAAATAGAAGGCAGATCGACAGTATTAAAGACGCAAGAAAAGTAGGTGTCCGCAAAAGATAATGCGTGCTGTATGCAGATAATTTCTTACTTATGGTGTATCTGGGCCTACCAGGAACAGTCAGCAGACTCATGGCTTCTCCCCCTGAAAAGGATGCAACCTTAGCACAGAAGTCCGTGGGCCTCAACCTGGGGAACCCAGGATGACATGGGCGTATATTGCCCAAAACAAGCGTGTCTCTCTTACGCATCAGTCGACACCTCAAAACACACCATTGACGATCATGGTTGGTCAGTTCTGAAATCACATGACGCAATTGGCGCTTTACCGACTGTATTATAAATATATACATATACATATACATATACATATATATTTCAATGCTCCCAGAGTCCCTGCACGCGGTTTTACAAGTGGCATCCGCTCAATATCCAGAAGATACAAACGCCTTCACTCATAGCGAAGGGTCTCGCAGAGCCTCACTAGAAATGAGTTTTGATCTCGACATGTTCTTGCAGCGAACACAGCAATCGAGGAAGACAAAACCCGCATTCGTGCTATCTGAGCTTTACCAGTTGACGCCGTTACGAAACGTCTTCGCCTCACGCATCTCCTTCCAGTAGGCCTTCGTTTGTTGTGTGAGGGTCTAAAAGAAAGCCTTGTGCCTTACAGACGTGTGATATACTGTGACCGCGAACCCAACGAAAGCCTTTTCATGGGTAACGGCTAAGTCGTCATTGACTGTACCAGATACTCGAGGACAATTTTTTTGCAACTCTCCCGCTCAACATCGTTTGGATAGGAGAATACATATATAAGTTCTATGCCACACGGCATAAGTTGCCTCAACTCTGTACCTGTCGTCACCAGCCTGAACATCATTGCAGTGACTGCATCGAATACAAAACAAATGTGATATGCTACAACTGCCGCCACGTCGTAGGACACATAGCTCGCGAATGCCCACATCGCATGACCGTCGATAATAACTAGGATTTTCACAAAAGAAGTTGAACATCAACAGAAAAGCAGCAGGCACCGGCTGCTAAAACAAAGGCATCAATTTTCGAGCAAAAGCAAATGTACAACATCTGCAGTGAAGGAACTGTCAACCACATCCAGCACCAACCTCAGACACAATAACTCTGGCAACAACATCTACACATGCGCCGACACCAACGACACCAACGCCAAAAAGGAGGACGACGAGAGACGGATCAATGGCGACTATAGTAACAACAATGGCAATGCATAACACGACGATGATTAGGATAATAAAGAGGACAATACATCGCATGAAGATGAAAAGGATCGCCAGGACAACAAAGCGGCAGTGATCGAACCCAAGCTCCCGCTGAGCTGCACAAAGTATCTTTGATCTCACATATTATCAGCTCTGTCTTCTCCAACATTATCTCTACCTTTGAAAAGAATACTACGTTGGACGACGGCCCCGCTAAAGGCGAAGACCTCGGTCTTGATCTTTACGAGCTTTCTCTGTCAGAGGCAACTCGGACGTCTGTACTATGTCGGAAGCCAACAAACAGCGAATCATTCCATAACCACCCCTCTCCGCTCGCTTTCTTTGTTTTAAGATATGTACACGTGAATGTATCTAGTAAATTCGTTCAGAAAATGTTTTGAACAATGATTTTGATATCTGGTCGGCATCAAAAGGTAGGATTAAGTTTTTCTATACATTGATATGTTCGGTATGGCGGGTGTACTTTATTGTCGAGTCTTAATATCCAAGACATGAAACAAAATATGATTTTTGCATGAGAGTATAGGGTGATTGTGCGTGGATTGGGAAATGAAGAGATATAAATTACAAGTTTTGGAGTGTACACAAGAATAAATGACGGGCAAGAAAAGGGTGTGCGAAATAGGGAGAATGAGAGGGCAAGGAAAGGCCAACATACAGGAAAAGAATAAATTAGTACACATCAGTTAGTAGGCTACTAGACAATGTATACCAGTGTACAGTGTGAAAGAGATTCAAGATTTAACTCACCAAGGATTGAGTAATGGAACAAAGGATGACGAGACGGTGGGCAGCATACATGATGTTCTATTTCTAGTTAGTAAACATATCTTCTATACTACTTCATGACACATGATGATGAAGAAGAGGCCACAAAGCATAGTAAAAAGACGGGCTTACCACCTATAATGTAATATAAACAGAGTGAACACACATGTCAGTATCATACTTAAAAGATCCTTTCCCCCTTCTTTCAAGAGACACTCTTCCCTATAACCCTCGAAAACAAAAAGAAAATCATATTTTTACTTACAGTTGGCGGGCAGCCCACGAGGTACTACGCCACATTGGGGCGACAGCCACAGCTAGACTACATAGAGCACCACACGATAATTATTAGGAAAGGATAATAACTCTGTATAAACGGAGGTGAAAGTCTTACCAAATCCATGTCCGCTGTGGCGAAACAAATACTCTAGCGCATATGGCTAGGCTTGTGGTTGGGGCCAGGCGCCTCTGTAGGATATAGTAGCGGGAAGAACCGTTAATAACAACATCACGATAGATAGCGGCGGGTAATGGAGAGAGAAAGCATCATGTGTGTAGCATAGAAAAAAATACTTACGTCGTGTACAGAGAGTGAGGGAGAGCAAGAGAGCTATTAAAAAAAAGAAGAGGCTCGATCGTGAGTAATCGATACCACCATCATCATTATCTTTGACACATACTGTGTACACTTTTGCTTCTCTCCTTTTTTTAAAGCAGTAACACTTACACTGTTGTTAGAAATAAGAATAGCCTACCAACTGATGTGTACTAATTTATTCTTTTCCTGTATGTTGGCCTGTCCTTGCCCTCTCATTCTCCTTATTTCGCACCCCTTTTCTTGACCGTCATATATTCTTGTGTACACTCCAAAACTTGTAATTTATATCTCTTCATTTCCCAATTCACGCACAATCACCCTATACTCTCATGCAAAAAGCATATTCTGTTTCATGTCTTGGATATTAAGACTCAACAATAAAGTACAGTTTGCTATCCAAGAAAGCAAAACCATGATATCCATGTTGATTCGCGACTACAAAATTCACGCAGGTCCTAGTGGTGTAGAATACCCGACTGTTGGTACTGCATACCATTAAGAGAAAGTAAATAGCATGTCTTGCGGTTATAGCTGGCGCGGTCATTGTTACTGTAATCAAGCAATAGCCTTTTTTCTACTCTGTGCTCCTTTCTGAATTAAGTTTCTGCATGGACCACTTTTCAGTTCCCGTCTTTTTCTTTTTTAGGCGGCACGCTTGGGTTCTTTTTTTATTTGTCTTGGATCCTTTTTACAAAAACGATTCACATGCCCGAAGAATCAAAAAAAGATCTACTGTAAGATGACTCCTCTCTTCCAGCTTTTATATTAATACTGTGCCCCTTCTCTTTACACCAAACAACAAAAATGGAATGGAAAAAAGCTAATCGTTGAAAAACAACGTCAGATTAGTAGTAGTGAAGAAGAAAAAGAAAAGCTACTACGATCGATCAAAGCCAATGACCATGTTGCTCCACAAGACTTTATTCTGATTAGCGAATTTTCCGAGCTCGAAGGACCACTTCCACTAGCTGTAGTTTCCGAGCATTTTTATTTCGATTTAAAAGACCAAGAACGCAACACGAGACGACGAGAAGAAGCGCTTCATGAACTGGGACTACAAGATTTCGACTTTAATGCGTTTGTGCTGAGAATTGTTTCGGTCGATCAGACATCCGATGAGTTTGAGTAAAGCGAGATCTTTTGTTTTGATCAATGTTATCTCTGTGATGATGATAATCTTTCACTTAGTAATGGGTTGTGTATTTCTTATTAGGCATCCTGATCTTGAAGCAACAGCTGGCATGTTTTCTATACCGGATGACACTCAAGTATATACCACCGATGCCGAGAATCAATTCTTTGCTTTCGTGAGTATAGCCTTTACTATGTTCTATGTTTGCTGCACACCCTAAGATTTGCCTGCCCTTTGTTTAATCATTTCCTTTTATGACCACAAATTCAAAGACCCATCATTTGGCATTGTTCGACATCAATGCACGTGGCTATGTTCATCCAGTGGCACTATCTTATATCACGTGCGATCCTGAAAAGATCGTTTGGCGATTTGAAGATTTCAGTGAACGGTTTAATGAGGTAAACGATCCATCTACATACTTGATACTATTGCCGATGATTTGGAGAACACAGAAGAATAGCTTTGGTTGGTTAGAGGGACGGGATGAAATGGAAAGTTTTGTGGTATTAATAGACCATTAAATCTTAGGTGTCACGACTGATGAAAAAAGGCAACTTTTCAAATTTTGCCTTGGATTTGAAATGTCGCCTGATGGATTTGGAGTACACGCAAAAGCGAATATCGCATGATGAGGAAAAGGCGCAGTGTAATATATCGGTAGAAGCTATGCAGCAGGCCATCACAGTCACGCGACTGATGATCGACACTGTCGAATCGTACCTTGTTCAATTACCGCATGAATCGATCCCGGAATTGTTATCGGAATACAGCAGCACGACTGGCGGCAGTGGATCCAGGAAAGCATCGGATGGTTTTATATTACCAGCCACGCCCAACTCTTTGCCTGAAACGCCGACAAGCGAGAATATTGCGAAACAGCATGAAGGATCGGTGTTTCCGCTACTGGCATTAATGCCGCAAGGTCATGAGGATCAAGTGAAATGTCTATTTGAGGAACAGCGAGGAGATTATGAGGTAATGACGGATGTATAATTCAGCCTCCCTTGATACGTGTGAACGGTTAAAGGAGACAGAGAGTGGTCGGGATGAAAAGTTTTAAAACAAAGCATTACTCGGGTATTAGCCCAAGTTTGTAGATACATTACATCCAGTAGCGCATTTTGAACGCAAACTAAGATCACTTGCTCAGCTCTGCCAAGAACCCAAGCAACAACAACAACAACAGCAACAGCTACCATATCAAAAACGTACTAGTTTGCCAGCAACAGTGATCCCACTTGTATCCGCTATCGAGCCCCCTAGAAATAATAGCAGTAGTAGTGTGGAAGACGAAGAGCAATTGAAGCCGACATTTGCAAGCACGATTACCCAGGACATGTATGCTGAGGCGATCAAATATATGACTGAGATGACGCATGATTTTGGATACAGCAGCGAGATATTGGATCTGATTGAGGATGAGGAAATGTATCTGCAGCCACCTTCTGGAGTTTTACTAGTGGGTCGGACATTTGTCATGAATATGAAGAACCCGCAGCTGAGACAACAGCAAGCACAGCAACAGCAAGCACAGCGGGAGCCAATCATGACAAACGAGGAAGAGCGCAATGAAAGCGAACAAGAAGAGGAAGAAGAATCCAGCCTGCCCGAGAAATGTGCGCATAGCATCCTTTGGCATCATCATGACTACGACAGTGAGGACGCTACTAGTCAAAGCCCCGGCGTGCAGCATCTCGAAACACTCAACCAACTTGGTGACACGCTTCCTCATTTGATTTTTGCTCTTTTGACAGGCCGGCCTGTTGTTGTCATGAGTGACGTGTGCAGTAAACAGTATGTAATTTTATTTGTTGTTCTGTTTATTTGTTGTTGTTTGTGAAGTATACAATAGTGTTGCGTTGATACAAGTGTATGTGCGTGTGCATATCTTACTACGCCCTTTCTTCCTTTCCCCCCCCCCACCTTCCCTCGGCGAGGCACCTATTTATCATACATAAAAACTAATACAAAACAACAACAAACAGACGTGTCCAGAACACGGTTCGGGCACTTTCTGCATTTGTACCCAGCCAGCCCAAAAAACCAACATCCTCAACATCAACAACAACACAGCAGCAGCAGCAGCAGCAGCAGCAGCCAGACATGCTGCTATGCCACTGGTTTGAAAAGGACAAATTAACGGATACTGAACTGGATTCCATCAAGCTCGTGGGAGCAGCCAAAGCCAGCATTGATGCAAGCATCTACAAATTGGATATCAGCTGCCTGGACATATCCGACGAGCGGCATCCAAACCTTGTCACTAGTCCACTTTATCTTGACGGCTACTGGATCAACCAAATCGTGGATCGTCTCCAGTACTTCACTGTAAGTAAAGTTTCAGTTCTTTATGACTTACATACACCCCGCACCCACCCCAACATTTAGAGAGCTAAATGGGGTGAATCGACTTTTAATATCAGTCGGACAAATCCTGGTTTGCTTATCTGCAAACAGTCTTTATGGCCATGGCGTTAAAGGCTTATATATACCATCACATGTATTCCATGGAAACACAACGGCTCAGTAGCACAACAGTAACTTCACTTACAGCAGCTGCAGCCGCAGGTCTGGATGAATTAAACAACAACAATTTCAAGACAACAACATCCAAAAGCGATTATTGGGACTCGTCGTCGTCAGAAGGTAGCGGGCTTACCAAAAAGTGGAGCGTACGGCGGATCATGAGCTATTTACGGCGGATAGAGGAGCGCGAGGATGGTGCTAACAACAGTGAGGCATTGACAACAGTGGTGGAGGACAAGAGTGCTCTTGATCCCATTGCTGCTGCTGCTGCTGCTCCTCCTCCTACATCTATCCTGCCACCATCGTCGTCGTCGTCCGACGTATACCATAACAACAAAAGCAACAGCAAGTGGGACGATGACGAAGCAGAGTCAGATGAAAGTAGTACGGACGGCATGACGTTAAATGAACGTCGGGGTCGAAGATTCCTTGAGCAGAAGCTCGGTATTCATGGCGACGATCAAAACATTGTTATAGTAAGTCCACACCTTCCTCCCGGCATTTTGTTTAGTTATCAGAAGATCAATTTGCGCACTAGCAATATGTGAATTTGACTAAACGTGTTGCATTAGTACTTTTCCAGTTCCATTTTGTAGAAAAACATCATCGAGCATCCCACGCTTCCATTATTCTTCTCCATTACCCTCATTTGCTTTCTTTCCACACCTCGAGATATTTACCCCCACCCCCAAGCATTGCGTGTAACCCAATCCAAATCCCAATTAGCTGTCAATCATGCTGATCCGTTTTGCGTATACCATAATAAGAAGTAAATGAGAATTTTTGAAACATGGATGGATTCGGCTCGGTGAATAATGTCAAAAAAAGAGACAATCAATAGCAATTGATCCGAGAGAGTGTTTGTTTACACCTTTTTCGCATTTTGTCAACAAACACACATCAAGCCATGGCTCACAAACACAGTTTGTTGTTGCTGCTGCTTTCGCTAATTGCCTTGACAGCAGCAATCATTCCCACAGCACGAGGCGACAGCAACAACGGAAATGACAATGATAGCGACAAACAAGGCAACGTATCGTTTGACGACGATGACAGCACGCCATTGATGAAAAGCGACTTGACCGGATGGGATTACCCAATGCCAAAAGCACAAGATCCACCACACACTGTGTCGAACGCCACATTTCCATTTGTCGTGGTTGACCCGGCCGCGCTGCGTGAAAATAAGCAGCACATGCACGACTTTGATCGGGGGTTACAGCACGCGCTGTGGTTTTTGAAAAAGAAAGCCGACCGGTACGCCAGCAACGACACGGTATTTTCTGTGGTGCACAAATCCATTGCCGTGCCCGGCGCGGGCGACAAGCACGATTACATGTCCTTGGCCCGCTATTATTGGCCGAACGAGTCACAACCGCACGGGATGCCGTACATTCGACACGACGGCAAGGTCAATCCCGAAATCCACAAAGTGCCCGACTATACGCAGTTCCGCAACCTGGTCAAGCATGTCCAGTTTCTGGCTCTGGGATACCATTACTTTGACAACGAAACGTATGCTGAACGTGCGACGCAACGCATCCATGATTGGTTTATCAATCCAGAGACTCGCATGAACCCGCATTTGCAATATGCTTCGCTGGTGCGCGGATATAACACGGGCCGAGCCAAGGGGATCATTGATTTCCATGTCCTGCCGGACTTGCTGGACAGCGTGGCGATCCTTCAGTACAGT
The DNA here is from genome assembly GCF_025766255.1 of Zychaea mexicana. Taxonomy (NCBI): domain Eukaryota; kingdom Fungi; phylum Mucoromycota; class Mucoromycetes; order Mucorales; family Lichtheimiaceae; genus Zychaea; species Zychaea mexicana. Next base: position 157,290 of record NW_026516674.1, read on the forward strand.
CAAGCATGGCAAGAATACAAAGGGACGACGAACGCACATATACGGTACTGGTTTGCACAATACATCGAATGGCTCACCGAGAGTCCCAATGGCATCTATGAAATGGAGTCGCACAACAACCACGGAACATATTACGATATCCAAAGAGCCGCAATATACCGTTTCTTGGACAAGGCCGATTTGGCACGCCAAGTAGTGGTGAATGCCTCGGCGGCGCGTGTTGCACAACAGATCCTGACATCGGGCGAACAATATTTGGAAACGGCTCGTCCGACGTCTTGGTTATATTCCATTTTTAATCTCAAAGCCTTGTTTCGACTCGCCCATATCAGTGACCAATTGGGCGTGGATCTGTATGGGTACACGACCGTGGACAACAAGAGCATCAAAGCCGCATTGGACTTTGTGCTCCCTTATGCGCTCAACGAAAGCTCTTGGTCGTTTGCCAACACGGGCAATTTCGAATCAACGGCGGATCTTGTGGAGGTCTTGGAGATGGCGTATATTGCTTACAACAATGAAACGTATCTTGCTACTGCGAATGAGTTGGCGAATGAGCATAACCGGCCGTACAATATCACGCGGCTGACGATGCCTTGGTCAGACCTGGGGGATCATTCGACGCGTGCTCAAGAAGGCTTTGTCAAAAACAACGGTGCTGGAGCAAGAGCATATTATGCAGATGAGCATTATGTGTTGATATTAGGGGTGGTGTCCCTTGTGGTAGCCACCCTTACTGTGTGCATCTTTTAATAACGGTTAAAATAAGTAAAATGTAAATAAAGAAGGGTTTTGCATATACATCAGAGAAAAGGGAGGAAATTATAATAAAAAAAGATATTTTTACACGACATGCAATGTATGTAGCTATATGAAAAAAAAAATATAATGAATCTTTTGATTGTTATAACCAGCCGTTGGCTGCAGCAACTATCTTGGCGTCCCGTTCATACGCGTTCCAGATCTGTAGTAAGCGCTTGATGGCGGATTCCATCACTTGTGAATCACCTGTTAAAGAAGCACGTTGTTCGTTAGTCTTGTTGTGAAAGTAGCGTGATGGGGTTGGTTCTATGTAAATAATGCGTGTTGTTGTTTACCTTGTTTTAAGACAAAGTTGATCTTGACGCGGTCCTCTTGATGATGTTGATGATGTGCTGCTGTTGTTGTTGTTGCTGCTGTGGCTGGATCGATATGACACAGAAAGTGGATGGCTTCCTCCTGCTCCTGCATGCTGTTCTGTTGTTGTTGCTTTTCCTGTTGTTGTTGCTGCTGTTGCTGCTCTTGAGGCTGCTGCTTCTGTTGGTCTATAAAGGGCAGTATCAAATATGTACGAGTAAGTAAGGGCAATGTTAGAAACAACAAAGGAGGAAAAGGGGAAGAAGGGGGGGGGGAGGAGGAGGAGGGTTACTTACCACCAAAGAACAGGGAACCACTCCAGACAATCTGGCCAGTAGGGTAGATCCGGCCACTTAATTTGCCATCGAAATGCTCCTCCAGTATTTGATGCAACTTTCCTGCTGCCTCGCATTCATGCTTGGCCGGTCGTTCAAATGCAAACACTCTGCTTTGCTTGTGTCGTGAGCTACTAATGATACGGTCCGTCCACCAATCCCATGCTGAGTCAAGCCAGTTGAGTAGGGATGTTTGTTGCCTTTTACATGTACTTGCTGATGATGATGTTGATGATGCTGATGTGGATGCTGTAGATGATGTAGATGCAGAAGAAGAGGAAGAAGAAGAAGTAGTAGAGGATGACGATGAGGTTGAGGATGACGATGAAGAAGAAGAAGAAGATGGACGAGTGGTCATGGTTTGTTTGAGTCGTTGTAGTTGATCTTGTGCACTGGATGCCCCGACAAGCGTTGTCTGTACATGAGCAAACCGAACCAACACTGGGTCTGCGGGTTTGGTCAGCATGTCTTCGTCTGGAGACCGTTGCTGGCTACTACGATTTGGACATGCGTGTCGTCTATCCAAACTCAATGTATGTCGATGTTGTCGTTTGAGCTGCTGCTTTTCTTGTTGTTGCTGCTGTTGCTCATTGCTATGTAATTATGTGGAAGGGGGGGGAGGAAGGTGGTGTTATTAAATGTTTGTTTGTTTTGCTTGCTTGTTTGTTTTTCTCCTTGGAATTCCTTTCAACTTACAAGAGTCGCTTCTTGAACACTTCAACTGGATGATGGATCTCATAATACCATGACAGATCCAAATCAAAGGCAGGTATGCTCTTGGGAGTCGGTGGCAGGTCAGCAATAGTTCTGCTCATGGTGTCGACGGTCGAGTCACGCATGGAGCTATTGCAGTCTTCACCTGGACGGCAGCAGTATGGATGGCGGTTGCAGTGCGGGGTTAGGGGAGGTGTCATTGGAGCAATCGAGGATCCATTGTCCTCGCTTAACGGAGTAGACGAATGCAGTATGTTGCTGTTGCCTAGTTACACATCAGTGACGTTTAAGGATGAATTTAGGAGTTAGTTCGATTACACACACACACTCACTCTCTCTCTCTCTCTCTGCATAAGCGTATTAGGTCCTGAATAAATAGTTTAAAGAAGGGCACTCTACCATTCTCCTGACGCCACGCGCGCTGTTGTAATAGTCGACATGTGAGTTTAGGGACATTCGTTCTAATATCATGGCGGTTAGTAACAAGTAAGAAAAGGAGTTGGTATTGGATGTTATGCAGCCTATCAAGTGAGGTTTTAGCCATTTACCCGTCTTTTCTAAGAGCAGCCAAAAGATCATCCTGACTACAGTCGCGCCACAAGACCTTGAGGGTTTCCCAAATGCGGCCGTCCAAATCGGTTGCGTCCGCGATGACGGGTCGCCGCAAGTCCTGGTCATGCAGGGGATCATGCGGCTTGGGATGAAGTGGCAAGGAATCTGGGAAGCGTAGGTCGGAACCCAGGAATGACTTGTTTGTCAACCAAGGATGAGCCAGAACCGCATCAAGCTGAAAGGGCAAAAATAAACCGTATTGTATATATATATTAGAGTTTCATTCTGCATATCAGATTTGGGATATGCCGATAAACGCTGAGTGGGGTGCCCCCACCTCCCCGACTGGCAAAGATAAACTCCTATTTGCACCGACTCAAACACACACACACACACACACTCCTTTTTAAACTTACGCTGATACGTTTGCAAGGATCCACGACAAGCATGCTTTTGATGAGATCTCTAGCCTCGCGCGATACATTGGATGGTAGTGGAATATAGCGACCGGCCTTGATCTTGGACAACAGGCGACTGACACTGTCGTCGTCAAAGGGGAGATGGCCAGTCAACATGGCGTACAGAATAACGCCGCATGACCATACATCTGAGGCCGGGCCATAATAGTGCTTGCCCTAAAAAAGCAAATGTGTCAATGGGGGACCGAGAGACAGAGACAGAGAAAGAGATATACGAGCTTGTACTGTGGATAATAATAGAACACAAAAAAAACAGATACTGTGTATATATAAAATGGTAGTGTGCAGCTACAACAGCAGCAGCAGCAGCAGCAGCACTAGCAGCACCACCACCAGTAGCAGCAGCAGCAGCAGCAGCAGCAGCTAATGCAGCCTTTGCAGCTAATGCAGAAGCACAAAGTATCGAGTAAAAGAGCTGCCCACAAACAATTATGTGGTCGAGAATATAAGAGATTATATTACAAACACTTACCCTCACTATTTCCGGGCTTGCATAGTGGGGGGAGCTGCAATACACACACGATGGAAAACAAAAAGAGGTGTTTGTTAGATATGCTAGTGTGTGTATGTGCGTGTTGTGCAGATCGTAAATAGAACAAGAACGAGCCAAGTGGGAGCTCCAACAAGGATGTAAACTAGACATACCCGCAGCTGGTCTGGAGGAGTGCATCCGGCGACTGGATGGCGGCCATGCCAAAGTCTGCAATCTTGACATGCTTCTGTTCCTTGTCCAGCAAGATGTTCTCGGGCTTCAAGTCTCGATGGCTTTTGTGTCATAAAAGATATGTGTCAATGAATACAAACTAGCGAACGGAAGAATGAAAAGTGTGTTGTATGTGACATACCAGATATGATGTGCATGACACCAGGCCAATGCGGTTGTCAATTGCCGAAACAAATGCCTGGCCTCGTCTTCAGGCAGCTTGCCCCGTCGGGAAAGGACCTGGAACAGCTCACCACCCTCCATGTACTCCATGACAAAGTAGACGTTCTGGGAGTCTTGCAAGACCTGGCGGAGATCGACAAGGTGAGGATGGTGCAGCAATTGCAAGACAGCCAGTTCGCGCTGTACACAGCGGGCCATGGTGGACGACGTGGCCAGCTGGCTTCGTGAGATGACCTTGATGGCCACCTGTTCGCCTGTATGCCGATGGATCCCCATCTTGACTCGACCTGCAGCAAAGAGAGAGAGCATGATTGTTTTTTAGTTATTATTTTGGTTCTTTTTTCCATTTATGTCACATTAAGGAGCCCTTGGTCTTTCTTTTTCCGATGTGCTAGCTTGTTGCTACATTACGATCGTGGGGGGGGAGGTGGTGGGTGTGGGGGTTAGGGTTGTCAGGAGAGGGAGAGCGAGCGAGAGAGGGGAGTCACAAGACATGGACATATAGAAAAAAAAAAGTATGCCTGTCAAACGTATCTCTCATAGTTACAAAATAGGAACACGTTGCTGCATAATAAAAAAAAAATAACAAAAAAAGTAAATAGAAAGTAGATGAATAGGAGGGCAAGAGATGCGCGCTATGTGGTGTGCTGTGCGGGGGAGGGGTGTGTGTGTGTGTGTGTGTGTGTATATGGAAGATGCAAAAGGCTAAACATACGCATACATGCTGTATGTACACGGCAGAAAAAGGGAATAACAATTGAATGGATGTCGTTCCGTATTATTACGCTCATCGGACATCACGATGACTGGTATACGGCATGCGTATGAACAAGGCGATATGTACAATAAGGAAAGAAGAAGAGAAGGGAGATAGGATTGGTAGTACTAGTAGTAGCAAAGGTGCGTGTTGGAAGGTCAATGGAATGATTGAATCGAGGAAGGAGAACGCGGTCCCTTTATCGAGCCGAAATAGGCAACTGAAGATGGTCTCTTTTTGCAATATATAGAATATCTCGTTCTATGTTCATACACTTTTCCTGGTTTCGCCCAACATGTAGAAAAAGAAAAGGGGGGGGGGAAGGCTCCTTAAAGAAAGAAGAAGGAAAATCAATAATTGAACGTACCCGACGCACCACGTCCAATGGTTCTGCCCAAGTAATAGTCGCCAATCTCTCGTCGTTTCCGTGATATTGGCAATGCTGCTGGTCGATGTTTAGTAGTATTGCCTTCAGCATGGTGGTGGCTGTGACGATTGTGATTGTGGTGTTTCTGGTGTTGTGCTGGTTGAGGTGTTGCGGGGGTGGTGGTGGTATGGCGTGTGATGTACGTCATGAATGGCATGCTTGGACAGAATATGATTAGTGGTAGTAGTGCTGCTGCTGTTGTTGCTGCTGCTGTTGTTGCTGAATTACAACGTAAGGATAGTCGCTTGTTGATTGAATAAGTAGTATATTAGGTTATGCTGGAATATATTATGCTGAGCTTTCTTTCTAGCGGTTGTTGTTGTTGTTGTTGTTGTTAATCGGATGTGCCGGCACAAATGATTAAAACGATATTAGTTGTACAGGGTTAAGAAAGAAGAAGAAGAAGAAGAAAGAAAGAAAGAAAAGAAAGTCGTTGTTGTTTGAACAAAAAAAAAAACGTTTTGCTTGCAGAGAAAGTGCTGCGTGAATATTTTAAATGACGAAAAAAGAAATAAAAAGAAGAGAAAAAGGAAAGTGAAAAGGTTTGAAAGGGTGTATTTTAAATAGAATGGCTGGAAGGGGGTTGGTTGTGTGCTTGCCTACAGGTCACGAACGTAGGGGAGAGAAACTGTAGGAAAGAAGCAGAGCGTTATCTGTAATACGCAGCACTCGTCGTCATCATCTTCATCAGCAGCTGGCAGCTCGCAGCATCAGGCACCACCTATAATGTGAATATTACATATGCAAGGTGACCCAACTATAAGTTATTTTTCGCTCGACGCCCTGCTGCGTGATGCACCCTGAAAAAAAAAAAAGAGAGAGAGAGAGAGAGAGAGAGCCGCAATTCTTTTTTTACTTTCCAGTCTATGCATCTGCACTTGCTTATAAGTAAATGATACAAGCCCCATTGCTGACAGTCCAGTAAGTAAGTAGAGTCACGAAAGAAGGCTGATTCATTTATTACTATGTATAAAAGAGACATCCCACAGCAAGCAGCAAGCAGCAAGCAGCAACAGCAGCAGCAGCAGCTAGCTAGCTAGCTCATGTGGGGTATACAACATGGTGGTGGTTTCTTGTTCTTTCTGGGGCTATGTTGTGATGTGCTAGAAGGAAACAAAGTGATGTGCGGAGTCCCCCGGTTGGAAGAAGAAAAAAAAATAAGGGGGGGGAGGTGCCTTGAGAGGAGGAAATATGCGAATGAATATTATATAATAAGATGCGTGTCGTGTAGTAGATTATATGCTGCGCGCGTCTAGTAGTAGTCCTTGGTTCGTTCGTCGGAAGCCAGTCTCGAGAGTGAGAGAAAGAGAGAGAGAGAGAAAGTTGGATACCAGCTTAGGTTGGGTTAAAAGGATGATGATGATGATACATGTGCAGTCGAGCACTTGCAGCTGGAGGCATATGCAGAGTACACATTTGGTTATACTGATTTCAGCAGCGATGCCAGTCCAACCAGCAATATGCCGACGAAAAAGAACACAGACACATAGCGCTGCTGTGGGTCCGCCTTGATTGCCTGGGGAAGCATGCTCTATAAATAATAATAATAAGAAGAATAGCAACAACGATCCCATTTCAAACCAAGAAACGACAACGGTTTTTTTGTTTTTGTGTGTTGTGGAATCATGGCAAAGGGGGGGGGATAGAGAGAAGGGGGCACACAGGGTCAGCTAAGCTATTCTGCTCCGAAAATAACGATGCACAGCAACACACCACACAGAAGAGGTAGTAGTGTCAAATATGCAACTCTTTTTGAAAGGAGACCGCCGTTTCTCTCTCTCTCTCTCTCTCTTTCTCTTTAAGCTCTTACCTGCACAGCAATAAGCGACATCATTCCGCTCACAACGCCAAACGTAATGCCAAACAACGCATCCTGCTGTTCCTGGGTTACCGTGTCCAGCGCAACCACCCCAAGCGCCGCTCCAAGAGGTTGCGACATCCCGCCCAGCAACGCGGCATAAAAAAAGGCGCGGACTCTGGATTGGGTGGCAAAGTACAGAGGCATTGCAATCATGAACCCTTCAATGAAATTGTGGATCGTCATTGCAAAGCACACGCTCACTCCTATCGTCTCGGATGCTTGTCCGGATATGAACATAATCAAGCCCTCTAATAGGTACTACAAGGTGAGTTTGACCCACACTCTCTTCTTGTTCAGCAAACAGGGTCAAGTGAGAATTACCTGGAAATTTGTGGATGCAGATGGCAACAGCGGTCTGGATACCAATACGGAAATAGTCATCATTTTCTGGGTAGGGTACGCCATCCGTACCGGTGGTCACAGCAGCAGCAGCAGCAGCAGCAGCAGTAGTAGTAGTAGTAGTAGTAGTAGTAGGAGTGGTAGCAAAAGTCGGGTGGTGACGATGATCTCTTGATCGATACTGCTGCTCAACGTGTTGATCGTCCCAGGGTATTAGTCTTGTGCGCTCATTGGGGGATGCTATAGCGGCAGCGGATTTTGAAAACATCTGCTTTGTCTCGTCCTCTTCCTCTGGATAAGGTGGAGTGGAAGCAACGGTGGTGCTGCTACTTGTAGTGCTGGATTCCGAATAGCGATGGCTAGGGTGGTATTGATCATGGCTGTGGTGAATATCATCCGTTGAATGTGAATGGATGGCGTCAGGCGCCATGGAGTGGACAATACGAGTGATCACGAGGGTTGCTAGAATACCCACAAAGTAACAGATATAAACGCCGTAGTCCGACTGCAGCCGTACGCGAGACGCAGGTAATAATGTGTACAGAGCAGAAAATAACATGACTCCCGAGCCTAACGCCATCGAAGAAGCGACCACTGCTGGTCTTTCAAGCACTGGCGCGCATTGTGAAGACGGGTACACTAGGTCCACGAAAACGACCGAGGCTAATTCAAAATGTGTAGCCGAAACAGGAACAACATGTTTTAAATCCAGTCAACACACCGTTTCATTTAACAATAAAACAGTAACTTGACTTGTGCTTCAATTGCTATTACTAATAACTTGAACTTGAAAATTTACCTCCAAGGATGCAAGCAATGGACGAAATCAGGACCATAATCCAGGTATCAAATGTGCTGTAATCTGTGGTACTAATTGCATACATTATAGCGTGTGTGTGTGTGTGTGTGCTGTGTGTATATGCTGTGTGTATATGCAGTGGAATTAAAAGAAAAAAAAGACGGGTATTCGACAATAACAACAGAGGTGTCAGTGTGGAGAAGAGGGGAGAAGAGGAAGAAAAGGAGGCGGGATTTGCAGATGTGTCTGAGTGTGAGCGTGGGGACAACCTCGAAGGTCCTCATTTTTTATTTCCATAGTCACGGCCGGGGCGGAACAGCGGATTTCCATAAGAACCGCCATAGTTGTGTGTTGCACGAAAAAAAAAGCATCAGTTGAGTCTTTCATCTAAATTCGTGGGTCCTATGCTGGCCGGCAGTCTTTTTCTTTAATGTTGGCTCGTGCTGATGGGGTACTGATGAATGATAATATAAAAAGTTTTGACCATGTAAATAAAAGAAAAGGAGGGGATGAGGGGCCCACTCATCGTCATCATCAATAGCGTCGTTCCATGAACCGGTCAACCCGGAAGCTTTGCCGAGAAATCAATAAGAAATTTCTTCTTTTGTGCGCAGTCTGTAGAAATTTTTGTTAACCGTGATCATGCAGTCAAAAGGGCAAAAAGGGGGCCGACCGAAATCTTTTGCTTTTCGCGAACAGCACATCTCTTTATGCAAAAAAGAAAGTCAACGAGAGGCCGGTGCAAATGCATACAACAGTTATAGACAACAGACCCAGGAAGAAGAATATAATGGGATGTTCTATATATCATCCTAGTAGTTTATATGTTATATATCACCATATTAGTAAAATACAAAGTGTGCTGCTTCTCATCAGATTAGGACTGCCATGAATAGATGAATTTATAAGTGTTGCTGAAAGATACGCCTTATTTGGCGTGCTAACCAATAATGCATTGCGTAGTTTTAGTAGACGGTATATCCATATTCAAAACCCGTTCATTCCGACCTTCCTGCCTTCTCCTCCTTCAACTATTATCCACTACTACTGTACTACAACGCAATCTATAGGTTTAAAAAGTCAAACACTAGAGTTATTCAATAGTTCCGCCCGCTTGTCCGTTATACGCAGCTTCATCATGCGTGCATTCGATCAGCCTTATGTTGTTGACTACTCTCAACGTTGCTCGGAGATTTAGATGACTTTTTTTTTTTTTTTCAAAGAGTTGAGGGGGCGAGCGTATTAACTGTACAAAAGCAGATCGACGGTGATGCTCATCTGCCGAACTGGTGTCGGTTGAGAGTAACAATAACAAGATGAGTTACGGTAAAGATTGAGGAAGAGAGTATTTGAAGAAAATGGGCTTCATTGTAGGGTCGCTAAAACCATCGTTGCTTTTATACTTGTACCAATAAGAAACAATGTTCTAACGAAAAGGCTTTTCGCACCTACCATGTATACTGGTAGTCTTGGTTGATGATGTCTTTTTGTACAAACCATTGGCCGTGTCTCTCATATTACAGTACTTACACACATAATATACGAGACATTGTTTTCCTTTTCCACTTTGATTCTCTGTTCATTGTTTTAGTTACAATGAAAAATGGCTTCTCGTTGTTGCTAGTATTGTAACAGAAGAACCTCTTTCCTACGCATGATGAAACGACGAAAACAGTGGGCCTGCACAAAGGGAGTGAGTAGGATGGTTGCATGTATTAATAATAGCTATACTTGGATTGTACTCACGCACTGCCAATAGCTGATACCCAATGTGTTTCAGCAATTTACGTGTAAGTTGCTGGACACCTTAAAGCGCCAGTAACTACAATGATGTACGTTACCCCGTCTTTCTTTATTAATACCATTACACAGCAGATAAGATACAAAAATTATCGCCTTTTTTAGGACGATTTTATCAGCCTCTTCAATCGGTGCGATAACGACAATGATGTTGTGACAACGATGATAAGCCTATGTTTCAAGGAATCATCTTCGCACAATCATGAATTAAAACCCCGCTTGTCCCGTTTGGCGCGTTGGCATCATCTGTACGGGTGCGCGCAAAGAAATTGCCACGCCCACATTATTGTCCGTCAACAAACTATTATTCCGTGCCTTCGACACGCTGGCCATTGATCTCAATGAGCTGGACCTGTCGGTCGCTACGTGCCTGGAATTGCCTCTCAACGCAATATGGAAACCGGTAGAGGGTGTCGACCCCCCCAAAACAACCCGGTTTTAAGAATCTGTTGGTCAAAGATCTCTTCGTTTTCGACTACCATGTACGGCTACGTCGTCCAGCGGAAGAGTCTAGGTATCGATATCTGCTGTCTCGTATGCGGCAGCACCTGGGCCACAATCGCCTCACTCTCCAGCCTTTCTTCCCGCCGGTGGGACTCGCGAAGAACGCACAGTACATGAGCAACTTGAACTCGGTGTCGTCGACGCGTATGCTTTGCTCCAGCCTTTTAGGGAAGCTATGGCTCGAACTCAATGGCTATCGGGCTTTGCACTCCACCCTACCAACCACCAAAACTCTCCACCCGAATTGTCCCGAATTTTATGCCATCAGCAACCTGTCGTATATCTGTAACACGCGCGTAGAATCAGCACATCATTTTCTCTTTCATTGTTCCCCCCCAAGGAAGAAGTATGGCGCAGGGCCTGCCCCGGCATCGTCACTCACTCTGACACGACGTCGGAAATAAAACTTCGCCCTACTCTCTGGGCCATACCAAAAAAAAATCCATCTTTAGGGGTCTCCAAAAACAATTAGCTTGGTGGCAAGCTCCAACTAGCAAGATGCGACAATTGCACATTTGTTTGAAAATAGGAAGCATGCGACCAAGAAACGAATCGATCGCAAACGCGAGGCTGTTCGATGCAATTACGTTCATCTGCACTCAAATTTTTTTGACAGTGTACTCGGAACAAGCGAGCCGCCTCGCATAGTATGCGCCTACCATTGTCGCCAACGCAAAGGAAGGATAGGAGAAGCTTTTAGGCCACCAAGCATCAACTTACAAAATTGCTGACGAATACAACAAAGGTGGTGCAGGCAAAGTGCGCGGAGCCTGACACAGCGAACATCGCTTTTGGAGCAAAATACGAGCATGCCATGTCATTTTGTCGACCCCTAGTCAAGAAAGACGCACTGAAATGCATGTCTTGTATGAACATCAAGACCAACCAAAACTGCGATTTGATTGATATACAAAGAACAATGACGAAATTCTAATATTTGTACGATACTTGCTCATCGATACGTCGAAACTCGAGGAGACATCCAAGTGGAGCGCTATATTAGCTACTATCACAGAGAAGCTGCCACGGGTGCGACAATCCCGGAAGCCCGAGCATTGCCTGTGTTTATCAAAGATTACAAAAAGACTCGTCGTCAGGTTCTTAAAATTGAGACTGTCTCTGCTATTCCTGTCCTATCCATTGGCCGCTGGTGACATATCATGAAATCAAAGGCAAAATCATTGTATAAGCTCAAGACGTTGACATTGAATCTTTGCCCGGTTTTGAGGGTGAAATGACCCATTACAATAGTGCAACGTACCAGTACGAGTGTCAAGTAGGCGTCGGCCAAGCAGCATTTCACGAGCACAGTGACCTTGTCGGTATTGTCGCTGCAAACAGTAAACTCTCAAGACATTCATCCCAAGAAGCTGAACCAAAGATCCGATTTGAACAGAAAGTTGGCTCGCTTTCCGCCAAGTCATCAACATAATAACCAAAGACAAACGGTTTGCATACGAATAGAGAGGATGGAGTGTATGGGTACCATGGCTAGCGCCATTTATAGTATCGCATCATTTGCAAAGCATTGTTTACGTTAACCCGAACCTATATGATGTGGGCGAGCAAGATATTGAAACCTAGCGCCTGTAATTTGCGATCAATTACTTGTGGTGTGCGAGCACCAGGCGCACATGTATGCTAATGTTTACTCCATGCACATACAGTGTACAGATCGTTTTACTACAGGAGCAATAGAGAGCCTTCCATCCTTTAGCTTGGTAGTAACCCTTCTGTATGACCTCTTGTGGTGCTATCTTGTTTTGCAGTGTGTTTGTGTGTGTATGATAATGGGAGCATTATCATCATCACGGCTTATGCACTGCAAAATAGGCAATTAAGCCAACACACATACTACTTACCTCTCCAAGCGATAACCAATCAGATTGCGGGGACCCTATTCTTTTGATTTTGTCAATCCAGTTACATCCGAGAGAGTTTGGGCCTGACAATATATACGACCCGCTCAAATCTTTTTGCTCTCTCTCTCTTTCTTTCCCTTTGGCCAGTGAAATCAACTCCTCCTTTTTTTTTAACAAAAAAAAAAACTTTTCAACGAAACCCCTTTCATCTTTTTCTGAATCATTAACATCATGGCACTTTTCATTGGCCGTATCCCAAAGAGCATGAGTACTGTAAGTTGATCAGCGTTGAATGATCTGTCTTTCGCTGTTTGTGGGGGGGGGGGGAGAGAGATTCGTGGAGTTTGCAATAAAGGAAAAAAAAATCTTTTTTTTTTGTGTTGTTGTTCTATTATTAACGATAAGATTTTAGCGTGAGTTGGAGAGTATCTTTACGAAATATGGCAAGATCACTCGATTGGATGTCAAGACAGGTTGCGTATCTCTGATTTATCAGTTTGTAAAATAAAAAAGATTCATTGTCATCATTTATACTAAAGCATGTACACGCTCTTGCGTTTGTTTTTTCATAGACTTTGGCTTTGTCGAATTCGAAGATAAGCGTGATGCGGAGGAGGCCATGAACGAGATCCATGGAAAGGTTTGTTTTACCCCGTAATTGTTGTTTGTTGCCATCAAAAGTGTGCTACCTGTGCATGTGTGTGTGTGTGTGGATGGTGGTCACTGACTTACCAATACCATTTGCCACTCCACTCCATACCCCCTTGATTATCCATGTGTGTATAATGTGTGCCAATATTTACACCTTTTTCCTCCCGTCATATAGGAACTCGTGGTGGAGTGGGCCAAGAACAATGGAAAGCGCCCCAACGAGAACGAATGTTTCAACTGTGGCAAAGATGGTGTGTTTCCTAACGGCAGTAAAGCAGTAAATGACATGCACACGGAAGCACTTTTGCTGACATGATGAACCGCTCTCTCGATAGGACATTGGGCCAAGGATTGCCGTGAAAAGCCTCGTGGTGACAGACGCGGACCTCGACGGGACTTTGGGCGTGACAGAAGGTACCCACCCCCACCATCCTTCTCCAAAATTCCTTTCTATCTGCCTTGGGCAAGAAGCTGTTGTTGCCGTGCAATGGGATGATTGGGTCGTTCTCCCCCCCTGCCCTTTCTGCTTTGGCTTTTTTCTTTCACTACCCGTGCCGGTATACTGCCCAATATTTATATTGGTTTGGTGGTCGAGCTTTTTGTTTGTGTGGTGCTGCGTGCGTGATGTCGGCGCCTGCTTGCTTGCTTGCTGTGCTGCTCTTCTTCTTTTTTTTATTTCTCCCGCCCGCTGCCCCTCACTTGCAAAAGCAGAAAACAACAAAAAGAGAGAGAGAGAGACTACCTGCTACTACTGCTACTGTACATCCAGCGAGATAGCGCCCCCCTTATTCAAGAGAAAGAATCCCATGTGTGCTTCTCTCTGTTGAGTGGATGGGGTGCTTTTAGCCGTGATCTGTGCCTGAGGAGAAAGAAGAAGGATTATTACCGTCTTTTACTATTGCAAGCCGCGAGAGAAACAAGCTCTGACACTCTGTTACCATCTCTATCTATCTCTCTATTTTTTATCTCTTCTATCTATATCCGCGGTTTCCCTTCTGGCTGGCCTATCTTTCGGATGTTCTCTCTGCTGTGTTTGATGTCAAGTATGTATAACCCCCTCTCTCCTTTACTCTTAAAGAATCAGCTTACAGTTCCACTAACTGACTCAAACAATTAGATCTACAGAGGAGGAGGAAGAGACAGAGATTTTGATCGCCGTGATCGCCGCCGTGATGATAGAGACAGATCTCCTCGTCGCGACAGAGACAGAGATTATGGCAGTGAAAGAAGATCGCGTCGTGACGATCGCGAACGCAGCCCTGGTCCTGAACGTCGTCAGTAGTTGTTGTCGGTAGTTAGTGATTAGCAGTAGTAGTCGAAGTTTTATTTTGGAAGTTGTCGGTGAACTATACATGTGTTATAAAATAAATGTTGTGGCCTGTTGTCAATACTAGTTTAACTTTTTTACAAAACTCAAAAAAAGCCAATGTAGAAGCTTTCTGGAAAAGTGATGCAAATGCTATGCTTTTTATATTTATTCTTTTTGGTGTTCAGTATTATCGTGGCCGCCGTGGACCGATTCTTCCCTTGAGACTGTCAGGCACTTGGATCGAACTATCGTCATCGGCCGTGGTACCATCGTCATTGAATCTCCTGTCAGATCGTCGTGGCTGAGGTGAAAGGGATCGTCGTTCTTCTTGACGTTGTCGTCCTCCTCGTCGGCCTTGCGGACGCGATTCATTTCGTCTACCCAGTCGATTAAATACGCCGCCTTTGGGAAGGTCGGGCAATCTTGACGACGCGGCCGGACCACTGTCGCCACCATGGAGCAGATAATAACGGCTTCGATCACGAGCACCACGCTCCTTAACATCCCAATCCGTTGCTATGCGAATATGAAGATTGTCAAACACGTGTCCAGAACTTTCTTGTGTGTATGCCCGTGCTTTGCGTAAAATTCGATGTGTCACTGGATCCTCAATATCACTGACAAGCAACTCCTCAATAGCTTTCTCTACAGCTTCTTTGTTCGCAAAAACCAAATTGCCTGAAATACACGAATATGTGTGATTAGACAAAAAAGAATAGTTACTTTAAGTGGGTGTGGTTAATGAAAAGCAGCCTTACAAGATGTGTCGTTGATCCACTCAATTTTCTCCAGAGACAAATTGCTGCAGTAAGCACGAATGTCTTTGGTGCTCATCTCGTCTAAACCGTGCAAAAATAAAGCTTCAGGTCGTGGAATCGATTCCTTGCTTTGGTTTTCTTCTTCCTCTCCATTAAATTTCTGTTCGCTTCTGAAATCTTCGGCAGGTACGGCCATTGTCGTAGTCGTATTGAAAACGTCATCGCCGGTACCAAGTGCTGATTCCAGATCTGCAATGGCCTCAATATCGTCAAAAGCCGAGGAGGAGGATGCTTGGGCAATGAGATTGCGTTCTTGTTCCTCGAGCATGTCTATGAGCAGGTCGTCAACCGTCGTTTGTATACCGTGCTTAAATCATTTTTCACTCTTTTTTATTTTTTTACTCTTTTTGTACAGACGAGAAGAATGTACCAATGTCCATATCTAATATTTGTTCTGCCATGGTTGTGTATATTTATAAGTGTATCGGAATGTTCTGCGAAAGGGAAGCGGATCGTCGGAGCCACCCCAAACGCGTAAATATGTCAAATGCTCAGCAGCAGGAAAAGTTTAGTAGCAGCAGCGCTATTGACTCTTCTTTCTGCCTACAATACATGGCAGCAATTATGAAAAATATACTTTAGGGTTATATTCTCTAGCCATGCTAGTAGCAAGGTCCTGTCGAAACGTTGTGACTCAACAACAACGAATTACACTTGAGAAGGGAAAAGATAGGCGCGTAAAAAATCAGAGTCCCATTAAATCGATGATCGTACCAGAGGTTCCCCTCTTGCTCTTTTTTGCGGTTTACAAGCTCCATTATATACATACGCTCTACCCAAGAGAAATGGCTCTGATTTTCTGCGCTAACGCTCACATAAACTTCTGTCAGGCTTAGCATTGCATTGGGTGACATATACCATAATAAAAGATCCGAAGATTGGAGCTTGACCGGTTTCAAGTCCAGCTCTCCCAAACACGCGAAAAGATACGCGCGACACCAAAACGCGGTTTCTTTTTTTCAGCTCACACAAAAATAATGGAAGTAGATTCAACGTCCCCAGCAACATCTAAAGCAAAACCAACTGAAGAAACAACTGGCTACGTGCTCCCTTGGTAATAAAACACCAATGTTGTTTTTACAGCTCGCGATCCGAACTGTTTGATTAGTGAGTCAATAATATTAAAACAGGTTTCTCAATATGTAGGGTCGAAAAGTATCGTCCTATTCTTTTAAAAGACATTGTTGGCAATGAAGACACAGTAGCTCGACTCAAAGTTGTTGCTCGCGATGGCAACATGCCCAACGTTATTTTAGCCGTAAGTACAAATCGCCCCTCAACTTGATCAACTGAATCGATTGAGCTGAATCCGGTTGTTTTATGTATAGGGTCTTCCAGGTATCGGTAAGACTACGAGTATCTTGTGTCTGGCACACGAATTATTAGGCAGTGCATATAAGGAGGGTGTATTGGAATTGAATGCATCGGATGACAGGTGTGTTACAGTAATGGTATCGGCGAGGAGAGTTGCATATAAGGATATACGACTAAACGAGATGAAAATATAGAGGCATTGATGTTGTCCGAAATCGAATCAAAACATTTGCACAGACAAAAGTAACGCTACCTCCAGGTCGACACAAGCTCATCATTCTCGATGAAGCAGACAGCATGACCTCTGGTGCACAGCAGGCGCTTCGACGTACAATGGAAATATATTCAAATACGACGCGATTCGCATTGGCATGCAACCAATCCAACAAAATCATTGAGCCCATCCAGTCACGTTGTGCCGTGATGCGGTACACAAAGCTGACAGATACCCAAGTGCTTCAACGTCTGATGGAAATTTGCAAAATGGAAAATGTAAGTTTCGGGATGTTTTATCATCTCAGTGATGTTGTGAATTTTGCTTCTCATCCCATGATATCATCATTGTCATGATTCGAATACGAAATAGGTGGATGCTACAGAAGATGGATTGCAAGCCTTGATTTTTACGGCAGACGGCGACATGCGACAAGCTATCAACAACTTACAATCTACATACTACGGCTTCAAGCAAGTCAATGCCGATAACGTGTTCAAAGTATGCGACCAACCTCACCCGGTCGTTGTTCGACACATTCTTGAATCGTGTAGCAAGGGCGACATTATGGAGGCAGACAAGTGCATACGTGAACTCTATGATTTGGGTTATGCCGCATTGGATATCATCACAACCGTTTTTCGCGTAATCAAGTCATTCAATGAGCTGGATGAGGAGTTGCGTTTGGATTATTTGAAAGAGATTGGTATGACCCACATGCGGATCTTGGATGGACATCAGAGTTTGGTTCAACTGTCAGGTCTCGTAGCTCGGCTGTGCAGATTAGGCAAAGAAAAGAATAATGGTGGTCGATAAAAAACAAATAAAAAATTAGACTTTACTTTGTTTACCACATACTAGCTGCCTTCTCTCTTCTTTCTGTGCTTCGGTTGTCTTTCTACATATTCTACGTCTTTTTTTCTTCTCCTTTCTAATAAGCGTATAATACAATGGTTTATATAAAATCTTTCTTTAACTTCAAAGAAAAGTACATGTCGTCATTGGATCTTTTGGAACTTGACGTCTGGCGAGTAATCAAGTACATAGAACGATAGAATTCGCGCTAATGTCCTTCTATGTCACACAATGCAATATATTGACAGCTGTAATGTCATCGTATGTTGTTCGCGGGGGGGGGGGGGGAGAGAAGAGTTAGAGACCAGATGTATGATTACAAAGCGATATTGACGAACGTATGTATGTATCATGTATACATACACGTGCATATGTACAAGAAAGCTCTCTCCTTATGATACTACTTCTACCACCCTATGTTTGAATCCTTCATGTAGGAAGTCATTGTTATGGCATCATACGTTTCTGAGCAAGGGGGAATGCACATTTCTCTGTACTAGTACACTTTAATTCTTACCATAATTATGCTTTAGATCTCTAAATAGAAACAGTTTCTTATATAGTTTACGCCCACATCCAAAAAAAGAGGAGGAAAAGGAGAAGTAGAGGGAAACTTTTGTACATATGAAGGCTTTGTGGATATAACGTTCGTCCGCATAACGTTTACTTCTTGTGCCACACACTATCGGTAGCAAAAACAAACGCAATAATTTTTTTTGTTAAAGGAGGGCACTGCACAACAAAATATTCTTATTTACGCCGTGTGCATGTACCGAACCTAACATGTTCATTGCTGCATACATAGACATGCTCAGCTGAATTTTTCTATATGCAAACGGACTGGCGATACGCTTACTACTATGTTGCTCCATAGTAGCAGTAGCGACAAATAACAGCAATTATATTTAACTCTTGACAATTAATTATCATTTCCAGTATTACTTATCCCAGCAGTTCTCTGTATCTTGAACAGGATGTCGAAGGGCTATGCATTTATATAATTATCGTTTACGTGGCTATTGACAACAATATGGGTGCAATAAGCTAAATATGAGTCACAACGCTCCTCCATGTTTATATTATCGTTGATGGCCTTCTATGTACATCTCCCTTCTTTTCTTTTTTGCACCAACAACCTGAGTTAATCCCGACAGCTGTATGAAATACATGGCCAAAGCAATAAAAACCTATGAAACGGACAAAGCTTATGAACGATTACGCATGTGTGAACTGACGAGCGCCCTCAATTGATAATTTGGATACCCTTCTAAAGAAGCGCAACGATAACAAAACGCAGCAAATTATAAGTTATGTATACAGAATTAAGGCTCCTTCTGAACCCTTTCGTATTAAAAGTACAGTAAGGAAATGGCGAAATCGTTCGCGCTCGGCAAACGACGAAGCTGATGCTTGCTGGTCATCTGTCAGCTGCTTAGTAAAAGTCAATTCAAATACTGCGAGCTTTTTTGGTACGTAAATCCAGAGTTATACAATAGAATTATTTAATCATGGTATAAATTACAAAAAAGAAAGCCTTCTATGATAGTGACGCACTGGCATCTTTGAAACGTCGCTGCTGATGGACCCTTAGAATATTACAGTATGTCCGTCAAAACAAGAGGAAGGATGATGATATAAAAGAATCGATAAAATGCATGTCTTTCCCGTGCTACTGTAGTTACTGTCACTTGTATGCTTAGACGTATGAATATCTTTAAAGATAGTAATGCACTTCTTTCTACATACGGTAATGCTGCTGTTATATCACCAGAGTACAGTATGTAGCAAATATAGCTTTTACTGCGATTTTTCATTCATAACCTATACACCACTGCCCTGTCCTTGCAGAACAAGCAAGTAGTGTTTCTGATTTAGTAAAAGGTTGCTTATGTACACGCCAGTTACTCTATTATATTTTGCTGAATCCGTATAAATTGTCTCTCTCTCGTATACAGAGGTTTCCCGTTTAAATTCAACCTCAAAGGGGGTCTATAAAGTGTCGAAACTACTGAGGGTTGACACGAAACGAGGGTGATTCGAGCAGTGTTCTATGCTTAAAGGGGGTATAGAAAAAGGTTGAATAAACTGAGGGTTTATCTTATTGAGAGTGAAATTAAACGGGGAACCATTGTAATTTGTACATACATGATCTATTGCTATACAATTTTGTTTCTAGCAAGAGCTTTTGGTCTTTTAAAAATCAATTACTAATTTACCTATGCGCGGAGTCAATAGATGTTTCTCATGCGAACGATTCGCGTTTTTTTTCTATGGGTGCAACTAACAGTAATCGGAATCTCCTTGACCATATGGGAATTGTCTTGTAGATCGGGGACGTCGCAGTATTCGTTGCCAACGCGCCGCGATGGATGCCTCGCCTGGGCTTGGTAGAGACGAGGAAGTCGCTGTGACAGCGCGCCCCTCAGTGTCTACAGCACTTATCATCCCTGAACAATTTCGCCTTATAACTTTCCGGAATAGCGTGGTAGGTTTTTTGGTAACAGACTATACAAAAAAATATCAATAGAAAGCTTTGAATGTAGATATCTGGTCAATATCCATAGACGCGGCGCTGTTTATTGATGTCGTTAGTATCATATGTATGGTGAATACATTCCTGTGTCTATTCTGATACCGACAGTCGCGCATTATATACAAGGAAAGAAATTATTCGGTGTGTGGGCAAACGCAGAACGGGGAGAGATGTGCTGGTAATCCACGATATCGGGCAGTAGCTCTGTGCTATATATTGAGATCCAGCGCCATCACATCATTACTTTCAATGCTAGGCAAAAACTGCCCTTCCCACTTTGTTTCAAACCTACTTCCTGGTTCGTCTGACTTCAGGACAGATAATGCTTGTTCAATATATGAAGCATCAACAGAATACGTTCAAGGGAAGGTTTACTACATGAAGAAGTATAATAGTGTGTTGACAACTGACTGGTATGATAACTCCACATAAGGAGCTATTTTGGAGAGTATA
This sequence comes from Zychaea mexicana, assembly GCF_025766255.1. Taxonomy (NCBI): domain Eukaryota; kingdom Fungi; phylum Mucoromycota; class Mucoromycetes; order Mucorales; family Lichtheimiaceae; genus Zychaea; species Zychaea mexicana. Next base: position 177,868 of record NW_026516674.1, read on the forward strand.
CGGATATAAAAATGCACTACTATCCTACATGTGGCTTACATTTGGATATGAGGGATGAGGGCAGAGATGGTAAGATTATAATATGCTGATGAAGATAATGTCGACTATGACCTCCTGTTGTCTAAGAGGCGCTATAGAGCTTATACATACAAATACCTTTATGTAGTGTCATTTTTAAAGTACAAAACGTATATGCCGTATTATGCATGAAATTTAATGATAATGCAGCTTTCGATGGCAACACTGCATGGTATTACATTCCGGGATAATTTTTCCCCCCTCAGCACATGAGAGCATCTCCGATCTTGGGATCTGAAAGAGACGGCACAGGCCACACACGCAACAAAATGGACCAATCTCAAGCAGTAATGCATGCCGCGACGAGTCAACAAGAGCCTGTTGGTGTTGGTATCTTCCTTGAAAAGCTAGTTAACAGCAAGATTATCGGCATGTTTACCATTAAAAAAAGAAGAAAAGATGGGCCGATAAAGTAAAAATCAGGCCTTGTCTTCGTTCACCCCTTGTTTTCTTTGCTATTTTTTAAAGATGATGAATGATTTGCCACCAGCGCGCACTGGTAGAGAAACCCAACTTTACTCAGCAGATGGTGTACGACAGGTACTATTATCAACTGTTTTTTATGGAATTGTTAATTTCGGAAGAATGGAGAGAGGCTAGTTATTGGTAGATGTCTGTAAAAAGAATGATCTGACAACAGTTAATGATTGGAGGTTGTAAGGTTGCCGTCGCGATTCCGATTGATCCCAGCACGAACAAAGTGCTAGTCATCACAAGCAGCAAACATGCCAATGTTTGGGTTCTCGTAAGTAGTTCTTTGTATTTTTCGACAAAACGGTTTAATGCAATTGTCAAGTGGGAAAGGGTAGAGGCACCAAGGCCCGTCTTTAATCACTCTTATATGTTTAGCCTAAAGGTGGCTGGGAAAATGACGAAACGCAGGAGGAGTGTGCCAAGAGGGAAACATATGAAGAAGGTGAGACAAAAGATGCATTATGCAGAAACCAATATATCCTTGTCATCTAAACAAATGACATACACTATACTAGCCGGTGTGTTGGGAGATGTAACCGCGTTCATCGGCAACTACCAGGATTATGATTTCAAAGGAAAACCAAAGACATACTTTTGGGTGTATGAGCTCCATGTCCGTGAGGTCATGCAAACCTGGCCGGAAGGCCATCGCCGAGATCGACGCTGGGTAAGCCCCCTTTCATCCTTTCATATTTTTGGTTGATGATTGTGCAAGCACTAATCTATCAATAGTGCACTTTCAATGAAGCTATTGAAGCCTTATCATTTAAACCCTTTATGCAAGACGCTTTGCGAAAATCCTCTATTGCTCCTCCATCTTCATAGTTGCTTCTGTGTTTTTACTCATATGTTTTTGTCAATAATGCAATGATTTGTTTGTAACAGACTTATTCTGTGCGCGGTCGTAAGCGTATTGTGCGTCATAGCCAAACGAATGCTGGTGGTGAACTTTTAATGGACTCTTCCGGCAGCAACCGCCACAAACAATATTTATACCATCTAATATGTCTAATATTCGACTCGGGTGCTATGGTAATTGTTGTCCCTCGGTTTTTTCTTCACTCTTCGAAGTAGCTTTTCCTTGTCTCAGATGAAGGGGAGTATGTAGCAAAAGCATGTAAACGTGTGAGAAAAGAACAATCAAAACAGAAGGAAAAAGGCAAAACTCAATCCTTACTGTTTGAGACTCAATCCACTCCATTCCGACAAAAGTACATATGAAGAAAAGATACCATTGCTCATCATAAAGAATAGGAGCTGCTGACTTGTTTGTACGCTTAGTATAAAGTTAACTCCTTGAGAGCAATGTGCGTATATATGTAGTATGTAACACATGGTTAGAATAAAAACGACAGCAATCAACTATCGTACGTAACATGTAAAGCCTAAACATGGCTGGGAAGAAGCACATCTTTATGGAATACGAAAAGGAGGTAAAGCTTAACCACTACTACGTAGCTCATCAAGTAAAGAAACTAATCGTTAGATCCATCAGTTACTACTATACATGATGATGGTTTAGAAAAAAGTTGTCTCCGTAGTAGTAGCATGTGCTCGCATCTGATTACGGTATCATGGTCGATTAGGAGAAGAGCACGGTTGTATATGTACGGGATTCAAAATGGCCAAAATTAAAAGTCTTTTTTTTTAATAAGGCATTTTCAAGACGGGTTCAAGGGCATTTCCCAGATTCTTGTCCTGCCCTGAATTTGATAAAACTAAATTACAGCACATTTCTTCTTTTTGACCAGTTGCTTGCCCAAAACTATCCTTTATATTACCTATAGAACAGACATATGCCATCTCATCCATAAGCAACGTAAACAATTTCGCATTGTTTTGTAATATAAGACTATATTTAAAGCATTGTGTAGATGAAGAAGAAGAGAAATAAAAGATATGTTCTTGTAATCAACAAATCGCAACAACAGCAAAAGAGAAAACGACGTCAGCTAACTTTAGCTCACCGCCTTTTAGAATGGCAGAGTGACAGGCTGGCAAAATCGCATTAATGCAAATGGCATGCTATTTGGAGAACCAACCAGAATGATATCTTCAAAGTGTTTCTACATCTATATCTTTTGATGTTGATGGTGTGGCTTCTGGGTCACCATCAAACTAAGATAAAACAAACGCATTTCACGCCATCATCAGCAATGGATCTAATATAGTACAGTTAGTGTTTCTCTGCCGACGTTACAGTAAACTAAGTTGAGAAGGGAGCTTTTAGAGTCGTTTTAATATACATTTAATGCTCTTGGATATGCACGTAATTCTTATTCAGTTTACTCCAAAATCAGCGAAGGCTTTGTCCATAATATAGTTTTAGACATGTTTTATTTATCCGTTGATACATACATAGTTAAAAAGATTGTGATGATGCAAAAGAACTATTTTTTAGTGCAAGATGGGACATCGGGCGATCCAATGTGGCTTCTAATGCTTCTTTGAAAGTGACCTATTGTATACAAAGATAAGTTTCGCTATCCAAAGATTACAATGGCCAAACATGGATATAAACAAAAAAGCACACACATACTCTCCTAGAAGATCACAACACAGACGTGCTGATAAAAATAATAATGAGAAAAGGAACTTACCCAAACACGCTCACGTTGCTCTTGCTGCTCCTGCAGCTCAGTTGATGCCTTAGTTGCTGTTCTTTCAATCACGAATTTGGCGTCACGTATTTCATACATCCAATGATGGGCGATGGTTTTCCCGCGCTTGTTGCCCTCACAATAAGTGCCTAGACGTATAGGTGACTTATCAACACGAATGAGACCTGCTTCTTCACTGAGAATACGGATAACTGCGTCGTCTGAAGTCTCTTTATTCTCATCGTCACGCTCGCCACGAGGTAATACGAGCGCGCCTTCTCGCTTGCGACTTTTCAACATAAGAATTTTGCCTGTCTTGCGGTCGTTCACAATGATGCCAACAGCCTTTAATAATAAACATGGCTATTAGCGCTCTTGTATATGTACTTGAGATGTTTAATCAAGACGCAGTGAGTAGTCCATACCTGACGAATGCCTTTCTTCTTTTTTGGCTTGGGAGCAATAGCCTGTTGTTGTTGCTGTTCTTGTTTTTCTAATTCCTGTTGTTGCTGCAGCTGAAGCTGTTGTTCACGTTGTTGCTGCTGTCGTCGGGCAGGGCTAGAGATGGGAAAACCGAGTCGAGGTAGGCTTGCAGTGAGCATGTTGTCAGTGGCGTGGTTTAGATAGCTAGATCGAATTGAAATGTATGAATTCCTGAAGGGAATAAGTGGCAAAAGAAAGAAAAAAAAGAAAATGTACATCTCCTTTTATAGCTTTTCTGACGTGGGGACAAGGTGGCAGATGCGATTATGGTTACCCTGCTCCTCCTAGCTGTATATATCCATGTGGAACTATCTACATCATCTGCCCTTGTATAGCGGAAAAAAGCATACTGCGCTATCTTCCTCTTTGTAGAAAAGGCATCCTCAACCAATCAGTAGACGCACCAGCATCCTCCTGACATCGCGTGTTTGTTCCTGTTTTGGTACTGCTCCATCCCATCTACTATCCCCCCTTGAAGATATCGCTCTGCATACACATAATGCAGTTGATTTCCACGAAGAAAAAGAAAAAGGAATATCCCCCACACTGACCCACCCAGTCACTCGTTCACATAGCATCAACACCATTATCATTAGTACTATCCACTCTCCCCACTAACTGTTGTGTATTACCCCTCTCCCGCCCTCTCTCCCTGGAGACGAATGTACCTGACGTTGTTATTACGATGTTTTTGTATATATGTATTTGTATGTGTGTGTGTATGTGTGTATGCTAACAGAATCAAGGAACTATTTCTTTTACAGAAGCTGATATAGATACTGGAGTTGTTTTTGGAGGTATTCACATTCGTCTGGACTTTGCCATGTGGGATTCTACGATAGGAGATACGTGACGATAGATTACCAAAAAGGCGACAATGATTAGCAAAACAAATCCCAAAACTTTGGCTCTCAATTTTGCATATACATACCGTGCTTTCTATTGACATTTTGTAGATATCAAGTAGTTTATCGGTCGGGACACCTGCTGCTCGTAATGATTCAGCCACATAGCCTGTTGGTGCATTATGCTCAAAGCAATAGTGCTCCAAAATCTCAACGATCGTTTCTAATTCATTATTTCCTTTTATGAGCTGCAAGTAGAAATCTTTTATCCACCCAAACTCATCCCCTCTCTTTCTATCACTAGCCCTTCCTCCGCTGCCACTTCCCCCACTTTATGCAACCTGGCCCCTTCTCGGTGGATACTTACCAACTGGAAATGCAGCCGGAGAAGGGTAAAGCCGCTCTCCTAAATATACTATTCGGTTCCGTAGCGTAGCGAATGGGGAGTTTTGCACCTCAAAAGCCTCCTTTTCATCTGACAGCAATTAACCACGATCATCAGTAAATCTCTCAAACTGTAAGTCTATATCTCTTTCTCTGGTCTGTCAGACTTACTCTGTGCCAAGATGGTTTGCCAGATCTCCCTGAGGTAAAACATGTCGTAATGCTCAGTGAGTTTCATGATGAATAATATCTCGTCCAAAATGCCAAAGCGTCGCGCGTATTTGTTAAACAGTTCGCTGATATCCAACAGCTGTACTTCTAAGCTCCTTGCCCCTTCTTCGCCTTCAGGACCACGCGCTTGCAGGATTTGTTGAAGGCGCACTTGTATTCGTGCCACAGTGATTCGATATTCCAAGCTTTGCAAAAGTTGTGTTGATTCTTGTTCTTGTTGACGCTTTGGATCGCGACAGCGTGCATTTACAACGGCAAGCGCAAGATGTTCCAGGCGTTTGGACAGACTGAGTCCGTTGGGTCGGGTAGCCAACGCTTCGAGATAGAGTGCTGCATCGTAGTATTGCTCTCTACGTCGATAGTATTGCCAAAGAAACTCCATCCCGTCTACTTCGTTTACGTAATCTTTGAAAAATGGTATCAGATATGGCGTTTCCACCGCCAAGAGTTCGCTTTTCATGTTCTTTTCGAGAAACCAGTTGTACAGGGCATAGTGAAATAGCTTGTCTTGATGTGATAACGCCGTGGAAAAGACTTGTGCCACATACACTTTGGGATCGCCGCCACTTCTGCTTGCTGCTGCACTTTCGCCTAATGCCTTCACTGCCGCCAATGCATCGAATACAAGTCTGTAACAGCGCATCCGAGCCTCGTAGAACTGTAAGCGCGCGTCATTTGGTGGATTTTTAGCCTCCATGTACGCCAGTCCTTGTTGCTGTGGGTCAACCTTTTTCGCTCGCTCCAAAGGCAGTTCAACAGAGCCAACGTGGAACCTTAGCCGATCATAGTCACGACATATCTCCGCAAGTTCTTCTTCTGTCAAGTAATCTGAAGCTTCTTTAAACAGGCTTAGTGACTCTGTCAATGCTGCATTCCGTTCATATTCAGCTTCAGCTTTCTTTGCACGCTGTAGATTCTCTACGCCCTATATGCACCCATTAATTAATTTAAGCAATATCAATAATATGGTTCTTTCGTTACTTTTTTTCTCTTGGTCTATTGATAACTTACTCGGTAGAAAGCGACGTCGCTAGGTCCAAAGAAAGAGCTGCACTTTTTTCGCAATACATCACTGACGATATCGTATCCCACATGGCTATGCGCTGCACCGTACTTGTTGATAGTTCCAATAACGAGTTCACGGGTCAACACGCGTCCTCGAGGGGTCGACAACATACTTTCCAGCGTTAAGGTTTGCATCTCGTTTCTCGTTGTTTCTGATAGGCTAAACGAAACGCGTCATTTTAGTAAACAGAAAGGACAAAGTATAAGAAAGATCCAACTGTAAAGCCGTCATCCTCACCATTGCAGTATCTCCTGAATACTAGCGTCGATCGAAAAGTCTAGGAACGATATCGCTTCAATGCAGTGCTTTAAGAGTAGGTATAGTCCATGGAGAGATTGTTGCTCGTTCTTTTCGAGGTTGAATAATAGAGAACAGACACAAAGACAGAATTTAGTTCATGGTCAGTGTCCATAAGAGTGGCTATCTCCGAGGTATATAAAGAGGATAGGATGGTTATATCAACAACAACTTACCACCAGCACTTGCAGCATCCCTTGGTCGGCTGACTGGAATCGCGAGTCTGCGAAGCTTGCTGAAACATGAAATTCGGGGTTCCTAGTGTACGGTGACAGTTTATGTTTAGTATAAAACCCCTTTGACCTGGAGACTGTGCCTGTTCAATCCCCTCTTTTTTCTCCTTCTCCCATTATCACCGAACAAGGATAAAAATTCAGATAATGTACTTACGCATCCATAAATTTCAATAACCTTTCCAGATCACTCTGACATTTCAGTAGTAAAGCCTGATATTTGCTTCGTTCCTCGTTCTTCTTGCGATCAGTACTAATTCATAGAATATCCCCCAGAAATTGAGTGACTATGAGCACCACAAACCGAATCACGCGGAAAGCCACAATCAAAACTGTACATATACATAGGCACGCGATCTTTTCGTGAAAAACGTACCCGTTTTCAAACACTTTCAACTTCCATACTGGGGCAACTAAGCGAGCAAAGTACAGCGCGAGACCGTCGTGTTTGCCACTATATGTTGTTCCAGTCGTTCCGATAGCCTTCCCCAGATAATTTTCACCCAATGTCGTCATAGCAGCAGCCGTGGGACTACCTCCAAACTCGAAAAACAACATTGACGCAGCCCTGATCACTGGTACTAGTAACAAAGAGTAAAACAAGTTAGTTTCAGGAAAGAATAAAAAGCGTGTAGATCAATGATACCGGGTTATCGAAAGAGTTCGCGTTACCTAATTCAACTTTTCCAAGTGTGCCACAAACAATGGCGAGACACATGGCACAAGACTGCACGCGACCGTATCGCTCAAAAAATGCTGCATATTCTCGTTGATGGGTTTCGATGTCGCCCTGTGTATTGACAATGAGTTGATGTAGTACGTCAACGGGTCGCTGTTTTTTGATAAACGTAACACCTTTATCCGTCAGAACAAGGAATCGTCGTGGTGGATCGATTAAAAGCTCTGCCATTTCGTTAATCGTACGCTTTCCGCGTTTCTGTGGGTTTGCCTCTGCAATAGCGTATACGTTGCCGTCACTTTCGATGATCGCACTACTCTCCACAAGGGGCGGTCGCTGCTGAGTGATCTTTTTGGAAAAAAGACAGTAAGTTGGAAGTTAGTTTACACCGAAACGATTATTTCTTCAATATATGAATGTCATAAACGTACAGTGTAGGTGGGCATTGACGTTGGCATTGATGCTGCTGTATTACTTCCATTAAAATGAGTTGACTCTCCAAGATCCATTGCTGTCATCAAAAGAACCGTTCTGTAGTCCCGACCAAAGGTTCTCGCCGCCAGCAGCGTTCCGCAGTCATAGTAAGCCGCATGAATGGTTCCAACCGAATTTTGACTTTGTTGAAGTGCTGGAGTAGGGCCAGATGGTTCGGCCGTTGGTGGTAGTCGTACATGGATCAATTCGAGTGCGTTGGGTGGTGCGTCTGTTGAGCGTGCAAATGATGTCATTCGTAATGCGTCTTTATGGTGTGTAAAGTACAGTCGGAATCCGGTCGTCGTTACGGCAAGTAAATGTACTTTTTTGGATTCGGCCTTAGATATAACATGGATTGACTGTATCTCGAATTCTGTCGTAGTGAATTCAACCGAGCTTTGACGACACGCTAAGCGGGCCGAATTGCAGATATCCGTGTTGTGTGCAACTGTTGTAAATTCGTTTCCATTTGCACCGAGATAAATTACCTATAGAATGATCCATTGATTACATGTGTTTTTAGGATATCAAGATCACACAAAAACATTCGATTCAGGGCCCAACCATGAACGTGTTTTTTTTACTAACCTCAATGCTGGATTGTGAGCTGAGCAAATAAAGAACTTTGCGTTCGTTGTCTAGAGCAATTAAACTGATTTCCACTAGACCCACATAAGACATTCGTAAGTCCTTCAATCCCTTTATGTTTTTACGATAAGAGCCGTCCCCTTTCTTTTTCCCTCAATTTACCTGGCTGTTTTGATCTAAAGAATGATGGTAACAATGCTGAATATGGTTTTGTGGTGTGATCGATCAAATCACTCCTGTTTCCAAACCAACTGTCCTTGCGCTAATCACCCAAATGAAAATACACATACGAATAATTAACGATTCTTGTTATCCACCGAGGGTTTGATCCATTTGAGCTTTTTATCCTTACCGAATAATCCAATTCGAAAAGTTTACCGTCGCCAACGAGAAACACGCGACCCTCATCCGTTCCAACAACTTGAGTAATTGTCATATTGTTTGCTGGCGCAGCAATATCCGTTGCAATCAATGTAATCCGATCGTCACTGCCATCGTTCATTGGACCAGGTGTGACGGATACAGCAAGTACGCTTACAGCGATTCGCGTCGTCAAGATCAAGAGGTATTTGATATAATCTCCAAATATATCTAATCCATTGTAACAGAAGTCGGCCTCGTTTATTAATATCTTTTTCTTTGCCTATCCGGAATCCAGTAAAGGATCTACTACTCACCTGGTCTGGGATTGACAAGACCCACACTACAAATAATTTGGTCTTGATCATCATACCCTGTGAGATCGGTACTAAATATTTATTGCACTGTTTTAGTAAAAGAAGTATTTTTGTTTCCTCAATATAGAAGCGCGTAAATTATGTAGCTATACGCGAAAAAATACTTCTTTTGGAAACCTTACCCATCAGTATAATTCCACATGTAGAGTCGATGGTCGATCGTCACCCAAGCTCGTTTAATTTCTGGCAACACTCCCATAAAACATCGACATTGTATTTCTATACATAATAATACACACCGATTAGCGTAAAGAACAGATCTAGCGCGATTTCCGTAAATCAGTTTCTTTGCATCTCTTTCTTTAGATCTTACGGTCAATCAGTTCAGAAAGATCTGGAGGTATGACGCTCGTGTTTTCTTTAATAAAATCGTGTTCGTGTGGACTGAGGCGTTTAGCATAGCTTTCTGATGTTGGTCCTACACAATAGATATATAAATCAAGCATGCTATAGATCGTTTGCCATACTAGACGATCACCACTTTTTCTCTTTGAATTCGCGTTTTGTATTTTTTTAGACCGTACCTCGTAATAATTCTGCAAGGTCCGGGTATTTGCTATCGCGTTCAATCAACTGGTCTATGGCTTTGCTACTGGTCATCAATGATGCATGTTTTGCGGAAGCATTGGGCGGCGTGGCGGTGGTACTGTCGTTGTGATTTGGAGTTGTGGTTGTTGTTGGAGAGATCATTATCAAACGAAAGAAGACGGGAAAGGTACGCACACACACCACAACTAACTACGAGCTTAACACGGATGAAACGGGACAAGAAATTCCAGTTGCGCGAAACCAATTTCCATTTTGATTGTCACCACCTACAGTCACACAGCTGGTGCAAATTGTTAAGTTATTATTTTGAAAACACGCAAGGTAACTATTTTTTATTAAAAAAAGCAAGATGTTGCTCTGAAAGTATCACGGGTGCGCGCTTTGACCAAGGCGAATTGCGATTTCAAAGGGGCGATATTATCCGAGTTATCAAGAGCGTACAAAGGTTGATTTTTTGTATGATATGCTATAGATTTGGGCTCATGCTCTATACGTTTTGGAGCCACGCATAAACAGACGTTAATGTGAGTGGGTTAAAAGAGAAAAAGGGGAAAATGTACAAAGAGAAAAGATAACTGGATTATTTCATGAAATTGTTATGTAAGCCGACACAGTCGTTGTCATCAGCAAGAGTGGTCATGCTGTCGTCGTTGCGCTCGCCTTCAATGTAGTTCATATATGCTTCGTCAACGTCGCCAGTGACATAGCAGCTGTCGAATACGGACGTGTCGAACTTTTCGATAGCAGGGTTGTAATGTCGGACAGATCCAACGAGATCATCCAAGTTTTGATAGATGACCTTGTCTGCACCAATTTCATGAGCGATCTCGTCGTCGTTACGGCCGTGAGCAACGAGTTCTTGGCGACTAGGCATATCAATGCCGTAGACGTTGGGGTATCGAATTGCGGGAGAGCAAGAGGCAAAGTATACCTTCTTGGCACCGGCATCGCGAGCCATCTGGATAATCTCCTTGGAAGTAGTACCTCTGACGATAGAATCTGTAATGCACCAGTACCGGTGTGAGTATGGACGGATGATAATGGCGCAATTTACTATACAACTTCATTTCAACTTACCATCAACAAGCAATACATTCTTGCCGTGGAACTCCAAAGCCATGGCGTTCAACTTTCGGCGCACATTCTTGCGGCTAAGGATTGAATGATAGTATGAAACATTAATATCAAATGTTCTCTTTATCCATCGAATACTTAATGATATAAAAACAACAACATTACGTACCGAGTCTGCTGGCCAGGCATGATAAACGTTCTTCCGACATATCTGTTTCTGTTGAAACCTTCACGGTACAATATATTCAATGTATGCGAGCATTGGAGAGCGGCGACACGGCTGGTATCGGGAACCTATACATAAAACCAAGTCAATACACAACATCTCTTAATTCAAAAAAAAAACCAACCAAATAGACATGACTTACGGGAATCACAACATCAATATCCATGGCATCACCAAAGCTCTTAACAACCTGTCTAGCAAGAGCCTCACCCATAGCCAAACGGGCCTTGTAGACGGAGATGCCATCAATGATACTGTCCTGACGAGCAAAGTAGACGTACTCGAAGATACAAGGAGAAATAGTCTTGCAGGATACCAATTGACGACGGATCAAATTATCGCGGGTAATAATGATGGCCTCACCTATTTTATTATGAATAATCATCACAGCCATTAGTCATAATCCTCCAGGCGTGATTGATTAACGGTCTAGCTATTACTCACCAGGCTTGACATCTTCGCAGTCGGTGAATCCAAGAGCTTCCAAGGCAGCGCTTTCCGAAGCAAACATGTAATCGTAACCCTCGGGCGTAGAGCGGCGGCCAAAGACAAGAGGACGAATGCCGTGAGGATCACGGAAACCGATGATACCGAAACCAGCAACCATGGCAACGCATGCATAGGCACCACGGCACTGCTCATACAGATCCTTGATGGCAGTGAAGATATCTTCCTCGTTAACTCTATTACAGCATTACATATTTTAGTACCCGCAGTGCTCTTGCATGCATCGAAACCAATCTCTACTGGTCATCCAATCCTTCGTCCAATCAAATAAACAATTTGTTTTCTTCCTTTTACCTGAACTTGCCGGTCTTTTGCAGATTATTCGCCAAGATGTTCAGAAGGAGTTCGGAATCGGAATCGGTGTTGATATGACGATGGGCAATCTTGTCCAAGAAGACTCGAAGTTCACGCGCATTGGTCAAGTTTCCGTTCTAGTACAATGAGGGCGATGATTCGATCCATATTAGGCCAAAAGAAAACCCTGAATGGAAACTATAGTGTAGAAGAGGAAAAAGAATATAATAAACTTACATGAGCAAAGGTTATACCATAAGGTGCGTTGACATAGAAAGGTTGTGCTTCAGACATGGACGACGATCCAGCCGTGGGGTAACGCACTACAAGAGATTTTTTTAGATGAGTCACCGAAACCCCGTTGCATCTCTAATTTCCCTTAAGTATATTAATAAAGCTTAATATGACATATCCTTACCATGGCCAACACCAAGACTACCAATAAGGCGAACGAGTTGCTTGTCGTCGAAAACGTCGCGCACCATGCCATTGCCCTTACACTGGAACAGACGACCCTTTTGACCGCAAGTGACTATGCCAGCAGCATCCTATCATCATATATGCAGGTTAAACGCCAAAAACTTACTCAAAGAACGCCTTTGCTTTCTCTATTCTTACCTGGCCACGATGCTGCAAAAGTCCCAAGCACTCATAGAGATCGGGGCAGGCCATGCCCTTGGGATCAGCTAAGATGACAGCTGAAATGCCACACATGTTTGGTTTAGGCGGGTTTGGAGGAGGAGGAGAAAAAAAAGATTTGAGAGTAAAAAGGAACGGAACGAAGAGCTGGTTAATAAGCTTTCCAAACTCTCCCGCTACTACACACAACGTCAGACAGATCCGCTCATTTCTCGAAATCTACTGGCGGCAAAAGAATTCCCAGTCCATACACTAAGCCTCTGCCCAACCCCGCTTCCCTGGGTCCGAGCGACTTTCCTTTGCATATATGCCAATGGGATCGATCCTGTAGTGGCGATTGCTCTGTGTCACCTGAGATTAATTGAATGTTTCCATGACACATTTGCTCGACTATAACTTAACGATATGTGAACTCAGTATTGACAGCAGTCAGATTACTATGCATGCCAGGAATGGTGTCGATGTAAGCTTCTTCCTTGATAATACTAGTTGGGCATGACTGACACCTGACTAATTAACATGCAGGCTTTTTGTTGGTGGGCTGCAGCAGGCATTTAAGATCGGCGGTAACGGCGGCGCCGCGTCGTAAAGTGTGTGTCTTGTCTGAATCGCAGTTTTGCTTGTATGGCATTATAGGCGTTGTGAGCGTATAGCATAATCCAATCAAACCTTCATTGTCATAATAAACTTACACGGGAATTATTCTTTTAGCACTGTCATTGTATGTTAAAAGTCTATATACAACGACAGAAGAACCGAGAATATGCGCCACGCGAGCGGAAGCAGCAGCAATTCCAAGTAGTAACTACTCTCAGAATCACTCCTTTTATCACAAATCATTTTGATGCAAGCGTTTATGCTGCTCTAATTCTTTGTTTTTTGTATCAGATCAGCAGTAGAATAATAGCTAAAGCTGAGTTACCAGTCGTTGCTAAAAACAAAACCACTTTGTTGGCTGCGCGCACACGCGCGTGCCGTGTGCGACACATGACAGGTCCACCGACGTTTCATCTGAAAAGGACAAACAAGCCAGTGCTACAGTAAGAGTCTTTCTTTCTCCCCTCTTTCTCTCTTTCCTAAATTAGTTATACAAAACACACCATACCGAACAACAGCATAAATCGTAGTACGAAAACTCGACAAGCATCATTATATATCTACTACAGCAGCCCACAACAAAAAAACACGAATGAGCACAAACCACGATAGAGCAAGATATGCACAAGCAACAACGACCATCTGGGATGGGTCATACAACACCCCATTTCTTGAAGACCAAACACCCGTGATGTTTGAAGAGAATGTTAGATTCTTTTGCTACACTTGCGATACTCAAGTCGGAGCATATCTCACAGAAACCTATGAGCCCGTCTGCGATCGATGCTTTGGCCAATTTATCGAAGTAGTATGTACATATGTCCAACCGTCTTATGGCTAGTCCTTGATAGTGATATACGCATGTAAATATTGATTGATTTAATCAAATTTCTGATACTAGCAAGAGAACAGTGATGATAGCAATAACGCTACAACAGCACCCGCAACAGCAACAGCAACATCAAATACTAATACATCGTCATCAGTACTATCATCGACAACGACAGATACTTCCTCTGCTGCACAAAATAGCAACACGACAAGCAATATTTATTTGACAGTGCCACCACACCAGGACGATCGACGAGAACGTGAGCAGCACGATCAGCAACGAAATAGTAGCGACAACGATCTCCAAGAAACACAACCAGGTGTATATTTTCGACTATATGGTAACGTGATTTGAGGCTGTTTGCTTTGAGTGATAATGTATGATAAAAAAAACTCCTTCTTGTTGGGCTCATGTTCTGATGCTGCTGGCAAAAAAACCCTATTATGTAATACATAGCACCTCCTGCCACAAACAGCACTATTACCACCAGTCATGCTCTGTGGCACACGACATCAACGACTACGCTTCCATCTACATCATCATCACCTTTGCCGCCACGATCACCATCTGCGCCATCGTCTCGTCAACATCATTTGTTTTCACGACAACAACAGCAATCTGGGAGGCGCAGTGGCGGTAATAGTGAGAGAAAATGGTGGCATCGGTTTTCCAAAAGAAGCGCAGCAGCTCAGCCTAGCAGCTCGACCGACACAACTACAAATGGACGTAGCACAAATGGGTAATTTACCATATACGATTTGTCTTTTAAATTTCACTTGAAGAAAAGAACAAAGCTTGGTGGGTTACCTTGACAATATGGAGCTCACGACATGGAATTATTTCTTATGTCTATTAGCCGGCTAGGTCAGTTTGCTTCTTTGGTACGATTAATGAAAAGCAGGAATGCAACAAGTGTAACAACTTTGTCATCTTATCATACAGCGTAAGTACATGGTGCCTTTTTTCTGTATATGATACCAACGACAACAATAGCATTTATCCTCCTGATGATGGTGATCGTCGTGGTCTGCTGATAAATTGGGCCTGATAATGGTGATTGCTTATCTATGTTTCTTTCCATCATCTTTAAAGGAATAGTGAAGTTCTCGGCCAAGGTGGTGGCAATGCATCATCATCATCATCTGCCATTGAAACGCCCCGACCAAGTGCATGGCAAGGTACCCCTAACCACCGTCATTGTTGCTATTGCGGCGGTAGTGATGACAGTAGCAGTAGCAATAAATATGTCGTCATAGGGAATCATCATCGACATCAGCATCATCACTCAGACCACACTGCTTTTTATTTCTCTGCTCCATACTATTTACTAGATGACGAGGACGAAGCCTGTGCAATATGCTCAGATGAACTGTATTCAGCTACCATGCCGGCAGTGAAACTAGACTGCCAACACATCTTCCACCGAGCATGTATTGCTCACTGGCTTGAAAGAGATACTACATGTCCTTACTGGTATGTCAAAGAAAAACCTTAATGCATATCTTCAAGGGGGGTTGGGCGAAGTTTGTGTGCTGTGGTGCGTAATGATGCTCACACGTTGATTTTTCTGTAGCCGAAATCTTGCATACATGTCAACAGCAGAGCTGGTCACCCGCCCCCGGTGCTAAATTAAAGAGAGCAGAACCCAGTTTATACAATAATGTGATACTATTACCACTACCATCGACATCATCATCACCTCCAATAAAACACAAGGAGTTGTGGTGGTGTGCTGTGTGTCTGTTGTGTCAGTCCGCGTTGCGTCTGGGTGAGTGTCAGTCCGCATAGATACACCATATGATGATAGTATACACATATGTACACAATAACCACAGTGTGCACCAATCTATCCCTAATGGCTCACCAGTTGATGACTTGCAATCACGGATCTTTACTTTTTTTATTTGGATTACAATACTCAAATAAAAATCATGCCGTATCACATGCCCCCCTATTTTGCTTGCGGTGTGACTAATCGGTTGGCACAACACACACCGTGAAGGCGCTTTTTTGACGCGTTTTGTTTCCAGTCTGTTTGATACAGTCCTTTTCTTTCGCTTTCTTCTCCTCCCTCATTCTCTCTCTATCCTCTTCCACCTACTACTACTGCTATTATACCACTCATTCCAACTACTGTACATATCTACTTAATATATAAGAAAAACAACAACTCATACGCAATGTTCCAAATCACACCGCAACTTTATGACAAGATCAAGCACTTTGCAAAGTTTCCACAAACTGGTGTTTCGCTTCGACAAATGGTCATGTTTGGTAATTTCGTTTTGTCGTTTTTTTTTCTCTCTTCTGGCGGACCTTTAGTTTTTAGCGTTATCATGCGTAGTGCGTAGTCAAGCGTAACTAAATACAAAACCTCCGCTCTCCGAACCCTTTCTACATATGTATAGGCCAGCGACCCACCAAAGGCACTATGTTTAAAGCAAGTCAGTTTCTTCATGGTATGTTAAATGGGGCATAGGGACAAAGGACGATGGGGCGACAAAAGAACAGAGTGACTGTACGCCACGTGCGTATTTCAGACAAGACAAAAACCGCCCTAGATAAAACAAACCCCTTTATTAACATACATGATGACGACAACGACGATTGTCATGATTAATCATGCCAGAGGAACTGCCAATACGACTAGCACATCGTGTCAAAGAGCTCGACGAGCTACCGGGACATCTCAGCGAAATGCCATCGATTGTCAGAGTTAAAAACTGGTATGCACAATCCTTCAAGGTATGGAAGTAGAAAAGAAGAGGGTGTGATGGTGATGATGGTCAATAGTAATCATGGTCTCGTTTAGACGCGATTAAGGGGGAGAAATCGGGTTGACCTTTAAAAGTAAATAACCTTATATACTACTGGGGAACTAGGAACTACTCGATTTACCACCTCCACAACTATCCAGCATCATGAAAGAACGGATCAAACATGCATCGCAAAAGAATAACCTAAAATCATATCCAGCTAGCGTTCCGAATCCTGCATTACGATCAGCCCCGCCACCAGCACATACCAACCTTCATCCAGTCATACCCATTGGTCATCGGTATACACTTTTTTTCTCTATACATAAGCATATGTACAAACCTTGCTATAAGATATCCACTCAGCCATCTAATTAAGTGTAGTTACTTCACCAATGTCGAAGAAATTGAATGCTCTCCCGAAGTGCTGACATATACCGACAGCTTTGTCAAAGCGATCGAATCTATCAAGACACGACATGATCCAGTGGTGACGACCGTGGGTAAATTTTGCCAAGTTCTGTTAAACTGTTTTTTTCTGTTATGTTTTTGGATTCTACTGGGAAGATTTAGTTTACTATTATGTGTGGGAGGTCGACTAGAGAGAAAGAAAGAAAAAAAAAGATGAGATTGTGATGCGATGATGTTGACCAGATGGGAGAGGGTAACATAATAATTGTTACTCACGTACAGCATACTACCACATGTGAAATTCTTTTCCTCCCAAAATACATTACTTTTGCTTACTAGCCCAAGGTGTGCTGGAATACAAGGAGCAACGCAAGACGAACAGTATAGATACGGATGTGCAACAGTTTTTGGACCGATTCTACATGTCGCGGATTGGGATCCGGATGCTAATAGGTCAGCACTCGGCTATCTATCGCGGACCACCACGAAACGACTATGTGGGTGTGATTTGCGTTGCAACCAACATCAAGGAAATTGTGCAGGATGCTGTTGCAAATGCACGATATATCTGTGAAGATCATTATGGACTCTTCAAGGCACCTGAAGTTGAAGTGTATTGTCCTGGTGATATCCAGTTTATGTATGTCCCCTCGCATCTAAATCACATGATCTTTGAATTACTCAAGAACTCGCTCCGTGCGGTCGTCGAGAATTTTGGCGTTGATTACGAGGACGAGTATCCACCGGTCAAAGTCTCCATTGCTCATGGCAAAGAGGATATCACTATAAAAATTTCGGATGAAGGTGGCGGTGTGCCTCGATCAGGAATCCCACTCGTGTGGACTTATATGGTATAATTTCTTTACACTCTTTTCTATCGCCTTTCAAGTTTGTGTTGAGACGACATCTCTGTTATTGTTGTTGTTGTTGTTGTTGCTCTGCCGTCGGGTTTGCTTAATGGCAGTAGTAAGCGCTGCTTCTGATGTCATTTTGCATATTATTACATGTAGTATACAACAGCACAAGCTCAAGATCTAGATCCAGAGTACAACAAGTCGGATTTTAAGGCACCGATGGCCGGGTTCGGTTATGGCTTACCTATTTCTCGTTTGGTAAATATATATATGACGGATATTGGTGCACAATATGTAGACATAATGCAAAGAAAAAGTTAGTAGGGAATGTGTGGGAAAAAAGCTAACCTGCTTATGTTTCATCATTACCATTATCGTCATCGTTGTATAATCACAGTATGCGCGGTACTTTGGAGGGGATCTAAAGCTTATTTCTATGGAAGGGTAAGAGAAATTGGTTTCCATGACGACAGTGTGCATCAGCAGCTTAAGAGAACCTAACCATAATCTCGCCCTTGTCACCACTATGTAGTTACGGCATGGATGCCTATATTCACCTAAACCGTCTTTCTAACAGTGACGAGCCACTGCTATAAAAGCTTATTCTATGCATCCTATCTTCCATCTCGCGCACACACATACACACCTCTCTTCTAATAAATATACAAACAGGGCTGCTGATCTTGTATACATTTTTAAAACTCACACAAATATGTATATGTTGCACATTGTCATGCTGTACGAGCATCGAAATTGGGAGCAAGTTCGAGTTGGCCCCGACCGGACCGGAACAGTCCAGTGGCCATTCTCAGCAACTCACGCGTAGCACGCACGCGCATAAATCCACGGCTTTTTTAAACGATCCACCACCACTGCTACTGCGATGGCTGACGATCAAGATCGTGAAACGTTCAAACCGGTTAGTCAAAGTACATCATAGCACATGGACACATGCTGAAGCAAGCTTTCTAACTCTTTAGTCAATCCGTTATTATAGGAAACGATTAACGGTGTTTTCAAGGCGTCATGGAAAGAATCAAATACTCGAGGTTTGTATTTTATAACACGAATCAAAAAGTCTATACTTCTCTTTCAATTAACGCGCGACATATGTATAGCAAACAAGGACGCGTTGCTTCTTTCAACCGAGTTTCTAAGACTATTTACAACTGGTAAGTAGCCTAAAGCGTTCTTCATAAGAAAATATATAGCCGAAACTTTTCTCAATAAACATCAATGTAGAGGCACTTCATCGCTCCGCAGAAAAAGCTTCTGAAGAGGAAGAAGAGATCAAGCCAGAACATTTAGAGCGCTCATTAACACAACTCATGTTGGATTTTTGAGAGAAAAAAAAAACTGACTTTTTTGGAGAGTAAAAAACGCAAAAGAAAACAAGCACACAATACTTTATACAATTTTTTTTGGAGGGGAAGCAAAAGAAAGTGGAATGGTAGAAGAACGCTAAATATTGTTTTTTAATAGATTTGCTGTTGATTGCTACTACTGCTGCTGCTATCATTTGGCTGTGGATAAGGATGGTGTTGTTGTTGTTGTTGAGGCTGACCTCCCTGCGGCTGTTGCTCGATAGTAGTAGTAGTTGTTGTAATGTTAGATTGGGTATAAGGCAGCGTCGTCGTTGCGGATGAAGCTGGCATCGTCACATGAAATTGATTAGATACAAATGTTTGCGCTGGATGATGCGGTGAATTGGGATGCGAAATATGCGGATGAGGAGGAGGAGGAGGATGCTGTTGTTGTTGTTGTTGTGAAGTATTAGGAGTGGTTGTAGTAGTAGTAGTAGTTGTGATTGGAGTGGGCGATTGTTGAAGCGATATCGCAGTGTGCTGTTGTTGCTGGAAATCCAGAGTGGGAGGTGGCATCGAGCCAGCGATGCCATAACCCGGATAAACTGCAGCTGCTGGAGCTATTAATATAGATTGCTGTGGTGGGTCATCTGAGTTTGCTGTTAATGGAGTCGTTGCTGATAATGATGAGGATGAGGATGCTATTTCGTGAGTTTTTTCATGTTTCTTCAATGAACGCGCATGGTAGTATGCTTTGCCGCATCCCTTCGCTTCACAAATGAACGGCCGTACATTGGAATGCGTCTTGATGTGCGTCGTCAACGAGTCTGGTCGTGAGAATCGCTTTTCGCAGCCTGGCTTCGTACATTCAAATGGTCGCTCGCCCGTGTGTGTTCGTAGATGATTGTACATTTTGTGTCGTTTCGTAAACGGTTTTTGGTTTCGAGCACATCCTTGCCATTCGCAGCTATATGTTGGCTATTGTGGTGCATGTACACAATAACAAACATAAACAAACAGATAATTTCGCTATAATTAGTTTCCTCTTCTCTGTCGCCTCACATGATCCATGTAGCAAAAGCGTCTTACCTTGCCACTACCAACATGAGAATCACCAATATGACTGATGAGTTTCTGCATCCCATCAAACTTTTGGCCACAATCCTTCCATAAGCATGAATATACGCGTTTGGTCGATGTCTCGTCGTCACTACCGCTCGCTGCAGTAGAAGTAGTAGCAGCAGAATCAGGAGCAGTTGATGACGACGCTTTTGCCACTGTCTTGGTGTCCCCATCAACGTTCATATCTTCATATTTCTTGCCTGCATATTGACATGCAGGTTTCTCGTCTTCTCCCTTGCCTTCCTTGATATCGCGTTGATCGATTGCTGGTGTAGCAGCAGCAGCAGCTGAAGAAGAAATTATCGATGATGATGATGATGACACTACTGCTCCTGTTGCTGCAGACGATGATGCAGATAAAGATGGTCTTGCAAACATATTAGACTCTTCTTCCTTGATCTGTGGACTATTTTGTAACGATCCTGTGCGTTTTTCCTGCTCGAGTTCCACCAGTCGTGCAATCAGCTCGTCGCGAGACATTGATTCGTACTTTTCCGATGACGATGATTCAGCAGCAGCGGATGTAGATGAACAAGTAGCAGCTGATGAAGCAGGACGACGTCGGCACGGTGCAGACAGGATCTTAAGACCGAGTTCAGCGGGCGTCGGTGGAGGCGGCAATGTGAGCGGACCCAATGCTTGTCGTTGTTGTTCTTTGATAAACCGTTTCATAGCCAACGAAGGCTTGTTGCCATTATTACTGCTGTTGCTACTGCCGCTGCTGCTGCCATTGTTGTTGTTGTTGTTATTCTGATGGTGTGGATCATCGAGTGAAAACACAGACGGTGTCATGGGAGACTCGGTGCCAATGGGCGTTGACGCATTGCTACCAGTATTGAAATGATGATCAAAGCTCATGCGGTGTTCATCTAAGAGTGCAGCAGCAGTATGTGGTATATCGAATGTAATCCCCTTCGATGCTGTTGCAGTTGTTGCCGAGGCAGGGATGTCCAACTGCGTAGGGAATGGGCTGGACATTGTATGTCGTCGTGCCTTTTTCCGCGAGCTGTTGCCTCTCGAGATGACGGTGTCATCGGATAACGAGTGTTTTTGTTTTTGATTTAGCATGAGCACTGCAGTAGTGGTGTCAGCTGTCTGTGTCACCGTTGATGGTTGTACCAGTCCCGCTTGCTGTTGTGATGACATGATAAGCTGCATTTGTTGTGGTTGCTGTTGTTGCTGCTCTTGATCAATAGGTGTTTGCGCGGAATGTTGCTGTTGCTGTGGTTCCTGCTGATTAATATTGTTGCTATTCGAGGTATCCGATACCGATGCTGCGGCTGCATTGAACTGATTGAGTGGGATACCAGAATGAAATGCAGCTATGGCGTTCTGTTGTGCTGCCGCTGCCACTGCAGCAGCAGCAGCTACTGCTGCGTCATGCTGGTGTTGCTGTTGCTGTAATTCCATAGGTGACTGTACAGGATGGAAATGTTGTTGTTGTTGTTGTTGTTGTTGAGACATTGGAGGAGGAGCAGGAGAGTGTTGAAGTTGAAGATGAGCAGTAGCGGGAAGAGCTTGTGCAGCAGATAGCGCTGAAGGCTGTTCAAGATTTGGAGAACTATTTATCATATCTTGAATCAATTGCTGATGATCCACAGGTGTCTGTGGCTGTGATGAAGGCTGTTGTGGATGGAAGTGCTGTTGATAAAGTGGTGAAGGCATTGGCGTGCTATGATTGCTGTTGTTTGCACCATTTTGACCCATCAAAACGCTGTCCATTAATGCAAGTTCCTGATCAATTGTGGTAGAAGGCGACGGTTGCGCTGGAGGTGGCATCGACTACATATCATGATATGTTCCAATATATAGTTAGTTTCGACAAAAATGAACATGCAAGGATTACACACACACAAGCTCTTGCATAACGGGTGTATTTAATATTACCTGGTGTAAATTTATTGGCTCATTAGGTGTATGCAATGGTGCAGGAATCAAGGAAGGTTCAGCACTCGGTTGTGGTTGCTGTGGTGTCTGTTGCGGCATGGCTGTAGGAGCAGCTAGTACTTCTGCAGACAAAATGTCTTGCTGCCCGAGATTAATTTGCGGACTAATTACATTAGCACCAGCAGTAGTACCGTTGTTTTGGTTGTCATTGCCGTGGTGGTGTTGCTGTTGCTGTTGTGTCAAGACCATTCCTGCAGACCCCGCGTTGTCGTTACTGTGGGCAGTAGGAATGGGTTTGCGAATGGGGTCAAACACTTGGTGTTCCGACGCCATGAACTGCTGATTATTGTTCAGCATAATGTTACTTTTCGTATTCTTGTGTCAGGCACGAAAGGAACCAAGAGCTTTTTCGAGAAAAAAAAAGGCTGTGTCAAAAATCGCCACTGTGCAGTGTGGAGAGCCAAAAGCAGCTGAGTGTGGATTTTTTTACAGAATTTTTCAAAGTGCCCACTCCACAGCAGTGGTCTTTTAGGAAAATATCCAAAAACCTTGCTTGTTTCAATTAGAAAGCTGTGGATACAGGTAATTAGTAGTGAATGATCTGGCGCACTTTAAGAAGAGTGGGCAGGGCAGGGAGGTGTAGTGTACAACTGATCAAAGCAACTTTTAGACCCAAAATCTAACTCTTGCTGTGGAGAGCTGAGATGCTGAAATGTGACTTGCTTTTTTTTACTCGGAATAGCAGAGCTCCAATGTGCTGAATGCTCGCTCCCGACTTGTGCTGCCTGTGTAGTACTTCGTCTTTACTGATATAATGTACAGTGATCAACACTCAGATTGCTCTAAAGAGGGGTTTCACTGTAGTGTGTGTCTATACGCGCATATTCACTGTTACTGTGATGGCGCCAAAGCACCGCTCACAAGCATATCCTCAAAGAGTCAGTAGTGCTATCCGACAGGACGTTCCTACTAACTCTGCTGCATACTGTGATACCGCATCGGTACTGGTATCATTTTCCTCTTTTGCGACTTTTAACCTGTGTTGTCAATTAAATGAGCCGATGATATAACACATGTTCTCCGCAAGAACAAGGCTATATGGTGAGAACCACCTGAAGAGATGGATACAGAAAAGACTCATAGTGTCAAGGAGGGAACGATATTAGAATCCTCCTCAATTAATGTAAATGATATGAATCGAAAAAGATAGCACATCACCGTCTAAACGTCTCTTCATAGATTTCTGCCACTCGGCAAGCTACCGGAATTTCAGCCAATCACATAGCGTGGATTCTGATATCTAAATTTTACAACCGACAGCAGCAAAGAGCGAACGCATTGTCATCGGCTTCTTTCGCGTTCCCCAAGACACTTACACACATAGTAATGTCCTCTCCGCCTCCAGCAGTAACACCTGCTGCTGATGAGCCGGAACAACAACAACAACAACAACAGCAGCAGCAGCAGCAGCAGCAAGGTAGGTATTTTTCCACAGCACTCTGTGTCGAAAACAATAACCAAAAAAACACTCAATCTTATAATAAATGCTGTTTTTGTTTAGACATTCCAACGGAAACGCAAACCACCGTACCAGAAGAAGAAAAAAAAGGAGAAGCAGAAGAAACATTAACACCAGCAGAATCTACCATTGACAACGAGGCAGATGCTACTACTGCTACTACAAATGCTACTGCTGTTCCTGATACGGAGCCCAGCGTTCAGCCTTCAGAAGAAAAAGTGACGCCAACAGAGTCAGCTATGGAATCAACTACTGTCATTTCGACTCCTGCTGCCACTTCCCCAGGTGCACCCACAACTACTGAAAGTCAAGAACCTACACAGCAACGTATGTACCTTTGATTTATGATGATCGTACTCCCTTCTACATTCGTGATCCTCAACTTCGAAAATCTATAGACGATGTTATTACTGAAGAGTATGACGCAAGTCAACGGCAAGTCAACGATTTGATCGCTTCATTACGAATGGATCTATTGTCATCGAGGAGTACGTATAATTTATATATAAAACCAGAAGAAGTGACCTTGTCTATGTGTACTTTCCCAATTATTCAATTTTGTTTGGAATTACAGGTGAAGTAGCATCGCTTAAAGGCAAAGTGAATAGCCTTACGGTGCAGAATCTGGATTTGACGATCAAATACCATGCGGATGACAGCAAAGATGCTGCAAACAAGGTAAAGTGCACTATATTTGATCTAGTACACATGACGAATGACATGCTAAATAAGATGTGTTTTTGACAGCTTCAAGTGCAGCTGCTGGAACAAAGATTGGATGAACTCAAGAAAAATGAGTTCGAACATCACCAAAGGATTCTTGACATGGAGCAGACACAAAGTATTTTGAAAGATGAAAAGGTACACATGAAAAAGAGATTTAAAAATGCGTACATAGTCCCCAACAAGCTGTTCTAAAAAATTGTGAACCTTTAGCAAAAACAATACCACGAACACCTTGCTGAAAAAGCAGCATTACAAAAAGAACGCGACAACTTAACGAAAAAATACAACGATCTACAACTTGAATTAACCAACTGCCATGCTGAAGCGAGCTCGACAAAAATCGAAAAGAAGACGCTCCAGCAACGACTCGATGAACTTGAATTAAACCGCATGGGTGATGCCAAAGCCCACGAGGACATGATTGCCATTTTTGAGAAACAACAAAAAGAATCCGAAGCCCAACTTCAAAACGCCATCGCCGCTGAAGCACGCGCACGACAGGATGCAAAGAGTATTCAAGAACGATTTCAAAAAGAAAACGATCAATTGCAGCAGCAGCTTGTCGAGTGCCAAGATCGTTTGAGCATTATCCGGTCGCGCAGTGACGGCTCATCACCTTCTGATACAGCACTTGGCACAACAACGCTTCCTGACGGCAAACACGGTAATCTTATCCAGCTTATGCGACGCTATGAAGAAGGCGGCAAGAGCTGGGAATGTATCTATGAAGACTACTTTGAGTTGAAGGACGCGCATAGCAAGGCTGTTGCACAATGTGAAACCATGCGGGTGGCGAACGAGCAATTGATGCGCGAACAACGTGACAAGGAGCAACGGTATCAGCGTATGGAAGTCGAGTATCGTCGTCTGCATTCAGAAACCGAGGCAGTTCGTGATCGAGCAAGACGATCTGAGACGGCTCAAAATGAAAATGAACAAGTGGTAATTAATGACGAAAGAGGGTTGGATCACGTACATCAGTAAGTCGGTAGATTGATTGTTAACAATATGAAATCTGGCAACATAAATAGGTGAACAGTCTTCATGCCAAAATTGGCGAGCTTCAGCGCAAAAACAACGACTTGCAAACGTCACTTGGTGAGGTTGCATACCAGCTACGTCAAGTCATTTGCGACGTTGAAAGCCGAAACGAAATGCTGCCACCTGGTGTTAAGAGCTCCTCTGATCTTTTACAATATGCCAGCCAGTCACCCGAATTCAGCCATGAAGACCTGACCTTTAACAATGTTGCGCAACTCCAAGAACAAAACCAAAAACTTTTGGAACGAATTCGAAAGCTCGATGAAGATGTCAAGGAAAAGACGCGTGCTGCAGAGCAATTGCGGCAAGAAGGACTTGATGCTGAGGAAAAGTATACCCTGTCCCTTAATCAGGCCCAGGAAACCATCAAAGATCTTAACTACTCGGTCATTTCGCTTGAGCGGAGGTAAACAATATTTCGATGGTAGCAGAAAAGGAAATGTGCCAGTTACTAAGATATCTATGGTAGACTACAAGCTACTATTAAACAGCGAGACATGTACAAGCTGGGCGTATCAGAAGACGACGCTACATCTGAACAGGCACATGGCGACAATATACCCAATAACACCACAACTCAGCCGCAGCAACAAGAAGAAGACGAAGAAGATGAGGCTTACCGATATGCAATGCAACAGAATATGAAACAGCTTCAGACTGAATTACAAGAAGCACAAACCGCTGCATCTGCATCCAACTCACGACTCAAGATCACCGAAGCCGAAATCATCAAACTGCGTAAAGAATGTCAGGATCTGCTTCAGACGCAAGCCTCGCGTTCAGCTGAACTCAAAGATCTTCGCACGCGCAATGCAGAGCTTCAGTGTCGTTTGTCAGAAAACGAAAAACATCTAGCGAACTACCACAATGAACTTTTGTCCTATCGCTCACAGCAAGAAATGCTGCGCGTCCAGAACACGTCGTTACGCAGCGAGCTCGATTTTAGTCACCAGATGCACAAGAAGCTTGCTGAACACCACGCAACATTATCATCTCGTTGCGCTCATTTGACCAGTCTATTGCACAGCGTGACCACAAAGAACAAGGATAGCACCAGTGCACAGACCGAAGGTATCAGTCTCCTCAAGAAGCAGATTGAGGCACAGGACAAGGAGCTCGAGAACCTGCGCGTAAAGCTAGAAAGTGCTCAACAAGGTCTTGCGGATGGTGATCTGCGTGAACAAGACCACTGGAAGAACAAGTATAACGAAGTCCACCGGGAACTCCAGCGACTCAATGTGTCTCAACTCGAGTTACAAAAAGAGCTTGCAGCTGCCAAGGAACAGCGCATCGCACTCGAAACCAAGCTATCTCTCTTGATTAAGCAAGATGGTGGTAGCGCCGAACAGCAAGAAGTTGCAGCCGGCGAACAAGAACATCAACAGCAGCAGGCGGAAGGACAAGAGGATGGTACTTTTGAGGCTCGCTATACCGAGTTGGCCGCAGCCAATATGGAGTTGGACAAGTTGCGCTTGCAAATTGCAGATTATGAAGAGCAGCTCGAAAAGCAACGACAGGAGACTGAAAAGATGGCCAAGGATCACGACGAGTTTACCACGGATATGCAGAGTAAGCTGGTCAAGTTACATCAAGACCTGAGCGACCGTGATGGTATGATCAAGGCAGCACAAACGGCCACAGAAGATATTCAGCGTCTTAAGCTTGAACGAGTTGAAGCTGAGCAGCAATGGTCTGCCGCACGAGAGGCTCTTAATGGTGAAAAGGAGGCGCTGCAACAAAGAGTGCAAGAATACGAAGAGGAAGCAGCCCGCTTACGGCAACAGATCGAGACGCAGACAGAGCTTATCAATGAGGGCAAGGAGAAGTTAGAGCTGGAAGTCAGTACACACGTTGATGACAATGAGACCATCAAGAGCTTACGTGAAGAATCGAGTCGGTTGACAGAAGAGATTTCAACAGCCAAGAACGAGCTCACAACACTTCAGAGCCGACTACAAATAAGTGAAGAGTCATATAGTAAACAGAAAGAACAATGGGAAGTTACTGAGAGCAGACTCAAAACCGAGTAAGTGATCATTCGTTCTTTCTTTTCGTATAAGGTTTAATGAATAGTTGGCGCTTCTTATTGGGAGATGATATAAGAAGAGATAGTATAAGAAACGAACCACTAATGCGACAATGGATAACTATAGACTTGAAAACTCCTCGAAACGATTTGACGAGCTGCTTCAATCGCTTGCAGCCGAACAGCAGGGTGCTACAGCAGCAGAAGACCAATCTGCAGACTCAAACATGCCGATACCGATGGACGTGTCGAACAAGTCGAAGGAGCAACTTGAGCTTCTTGTGGTATCTGTTCGACAAAAGAACGAAATATTGCAACGACAGTACAAGGCTGCCATAAGCAAGACGGACCAACTGCGCTCTGACCTCCAGTTTACACAAAAGCAGGTTGCAGCATTCAAGGCACAGGTAGAAGCCGTGCGTGCGCAAAACGTTGAGATCGAAAGCAAATGTCAAGAAGCAACACGAAAAGCACAGGATGAAGCTGTTGTCTACAAGGAAAACAACACCCAACTTCGCACAACTATTGCCGACTTACGTTCGCAAGTATGCACTCTTGAGAAGCAGGCAACTGAGAGCAAGGCAGCAGTTCAGCCCTTGACAGGTACTTATATAAGAGATAAAACGATGAGTGTTTAAAAGATTATAGATTAACATGTATATTATTATAGACAAAGTGGCGACTTTGGAAGCACAGATCAAGGCTCATACTGAAACTATTGAGACTCTCGAAAAGAGCAAACAGGAATGGGATACTCGAACTGCGCAGATCATGTCCAAGTACAATGTAAGTAATCCTTTTATATCTAGTTTATCCATACAATCGTATCAACTTTGTACTAATATGACTATGCCTGTAATTGGCAATGTAATTTTTAAAGAAACTGGATCCTGCTGAAGTGGAGGCTGCTAAACAAGAACGCGATGCCATGAAAGCCCAAATAGAACCCCTTGAAAAGGCCAAGACTGAGGCCGAGGCGAAATTGAAAACTCTTGAAGAGCAAAAGACAGCACTTGAAAAAGAACTTGAAGAAACCAAAACAAAGGTAATTTTCCACACAATTGGGGGGTCGGGAGAACACGACAAAAGGATGTCTTTTGTTGACTTAACTGGACCGGAATTCAGGTCACAAGATTCCAAAACGCTGCCTTGAATTTCAAGAAGCGTATGGAGCAAGCACAGGAGCAGTTGAAAAATACTGCGGCATCTCCTGCTCCAGCATCTGCGCCTGCTTCCCCAGCTCCTGCTGGAAGTGGTAATGCTGTAAGTGTGCTATATTTCATCACTTTGTGTGTATATCCTCGCCAAGCTACTATGTTATTGATATGTAGCTTGCTATAGGCCGATGATGAAGAGAAGAAGGCACTAGAAGAGAAATTACAAAAGGCCATTAGTGAAAAGGAGCAAGCAGAAACGAATTTGGCGCAACGCGTGAACCTACACACTGAGCTGCAGGTTTGTATCAGTCAATTAGTGAGTTTCTGATCGTATAAATCGACTAATAATACCTTTAATATATTAGGGAAAACACAAGGGTCTCTTGGAAAGAACGCGCGCCATCCTCGCAGAAAAGGTATTTGTTTTATTTACAACCCTTCCTTGCAGCCTATAACATAAAAGTATCCTTTCTCGGTGTTTCCTTAACAAGATTTATTGGCACATAGAATACTCTGGCCCAAGCCCACAAGGACTGTGAAGAAAACATCAGCAAACTTCGGGAAGAACTGAAAAAGTCAACGGAAGATCTCAACAAGTCCACTGAGGAGCTGAACCAACAAAAGGACGAGACCAAGAAAGCCAAGGAAGAAGCGGCGAAGCTGACCTCTGAGCTGGAAGCAGTCAACAAGGCAAAGATGGAAGCGGAGATGGAGGCACAAAGGGGCAAAGTCAAGCAATCATTCGACCAAAGTAAGATCACGCGGCTGACAAAGGAACTGGAAGAGTTCAAGAAACGTGCCAGAGAAGAGGACGACGATAAGCAGGCCGAGGAGGCACCAGCTGCAAAAATGCAAAAGCAAGAAAATAATGCAGCCGAGTGATAAAGAGAAGCAATAACCTGTAATATACGCACAACATCCTTTCCATCATTGCAATCAACAACCTAAACATCCATCTTTACATAACACACACCATCATCCTTACTCTGTCTGCCAACAAAAATATTGATAAAAACTCACATTCTGATAATATGTTGACATAATACTACAAAACTCCATTTATTTCCAGTTTCAAAAGACTAACTGGATGGCCATGATCCAGTAAACGCTGTCAAAGAAGTAGAGTCATTATTCTACTTTGCATCTGGACAATCGCCTTGTTTCTCGGGTGCCGTGGCAATGAATTCTGGTAGGCTCATCAGGTTGCTATGGATCGACGAGATGGTAGGAAAACGCGACATATTCACCGAGAACCGCATGGCATTGTAGACCTGAGGCACCAACACGAAATCCGCCATGGTCACGTTATCACCCACGCAGTATTTGCCTGGAATATCTTCTTGCTTGATGGTGGCGAGCTTGGCCTCCAGCGCCTCGAAACCTCGTACAACATGCACTTGCGACCAGTCGGTACGCTTTTCCATATCGTCTCCGGCAATCTCGGCAACCAAGGCTGGATTCTGAATCGGATGAATGTCGCATGCAATCTCGTTGACGATTTCGCGTATTAAAGCGCGTTGATAGGGATCATTTTTGGGTAAAAGTGGACGTTCTGGATAGGCGTCCTCGATATAGTCTACAATAGCCATGCTCTGAGTCAACACTTTGCCGTCAGGAGTGATCAATGCGGGTATTTTCTTGCTTGGGTTGACTTTGGCAAAGTCTTCACTGCGCTGGATAGATCGTTCACCACCATATTATTATATTGGTGCTGCTATCATGTCACCGATCCCTTTCTCTCTGTGTATGTACAGTACCTGTTCTTGCTTGAGAAGGTTGATGGGTCGGTATTCGTACTCAATGCCCTTCCATGCAAGTGCCAAGCGGACACGCCATGTTGCCGAGGAACGATAATAGCCATAGAGCACGGGGGGTTTCTTTATCATATTGTCAGGAAAGGAGCTCACATTATATTGCTACTTCAGAAAAGAGGATGGAAGAAACTGTGCTTACTTCTGCTGTCATGATTGAGGGAAGAAACAATGGGAGAAAAGATGATCTACTCAGGTTTGGCTCAAAAGTAATATTAGATTTTCCCACGGACCAATAAAACATCGGAGGCCAGGGAACGCCAACCACTTCCGAGGAAGGCATCAGGTGCGTAAATTACCCCAATTCCCGAAGCCTGCCCTGAGAACAACAGACCCTTGGGCCCATCTCAAAGAGCGACAGCTCTTTCTCAATAATAATTTAAGCCAAACGTGACAAGGAGTAGTGAGGACAAATAAATGAATATCAAAAATACATTGTCGCGCCTTAAACTAATTCTGAATACGCATATAGAGCGAAAGCTGTGAACGGAGGCGGCGACCCCTACTAAACCACGAAGTGTGCTCATGTCGATAAGAAAAGTAGCAGAAGTTGGCATATGATACATAAGTGGAGACTGAGTTCTGCAGTCAAGCCTCACGAATCAAAGTGCGTTTTAAGTGTGCACTAGTGAATGTATATATGCGAATTGTCGACAATCTTTATTCGTGACGTTTGTGCGTTACTCACGGTCGTGGAGTCTATTTTCAATTTTCCATTAAGTAACTGAGTAAAAGACGTGTTTGGCGACATAGTGAATGTTTCTTAGTTAGTAAGCACGCTATATTGTCTAGACTTTTACATTACCATGCTGAAGACGCGTATCCTGGTTCAATTTCGCGTAGCTTTTCTAAAAAATGGCTCTTAAATACACGAAAAGGGCGGCTCGATTCAGCTTCTTTGTTGAGCTGTACTCTCGACAAACCGCCATGAAGTGTGATCTTGCTTATTGAACATCAGTGCTAAAATGCAGCTTTAGTCGACATCAATTACCGTGATCATTGTCGCATTATGCTATCTGTTTTGAAAGCGTGTTCTCCGTATATAGTAGTTAGTTAGACTGATTACATTCCGTGATGAGCGGATATGGACGAATTTCCAGTCTACTCTGCTTCTTAGCTACGTTACAAGCGATTAAGATTCGTTTTACGAAATTAGTTCCTTTTAAAATAGATCTTTCTCTGCAAGCGAGTGCATGCATCAACTCGGCTTCTCAAATGATAATGTTGTCATGTTGTAAATTTTCACGTGTAATCGAAGTGTTTATTGATTGGACAAAAATGCTGCACCACAAATATGCAAAGGACTCATAATCATTTACTTGGCGGCCAAACATTTGCTACTACATAAAATCGAGCTTAACGCAAATTTTCTCGATTTATGATTGTTGAAGATTATCAGTTTTACGCCTTGTTGACTGTTTGCATAATCGATTTACCATGCACATCCTTGGCTTCAACATTCTAATTAAATTAGTAGACTGATGCGCGTTGCAAGTTCATTATCATTGGTTTTATGCGATTACAGTATTTCACCGCTTAATTCAACCTCAAGGGGTGTCATTTAAGTTGAACTATATGAGGGTTAACTCCAAGTGAAACTGGTTCAATGTATAGCCAAAACATCTTATATCGTCGCCAAAAACAAATCTCAGATCATGTACACTAATAAGAAACGTTACCTTAGAGATTACAACGCTTTGTCTTCTAGTATGACCTTGAACAAGGGACGACGTTTCCACAAAAGAATATACCATTTACAAACGAGCAACGAATAATTAACGTACAAGCAAAAAAAAAAAAGAGAAATAAAGTGTCGAAGTTTGGGTAGATTCGAAAACTTAGCAGAGGATTTTGTCAGAATGTCCACCCTACCATACACTATAGTAGTATATGACGTTGAATCGGCGATTTCCATATTGGAAAGGTAGTGTGACATTAATGATATGCGCCGGTGCAATGTAAATTATAAGTTATTGTTCAAAACATTCCACACAATGGGGAGACTCAAAAAGCGCCGGAAGCACCTTAAAAGCGTGCAAGAGTCAAAGTACATACTCAAGTAAATTTCTTGTTCATTCAAAAAGAACTGTCAGTTTTGAAGAATCATGTGAGAGTAGTTTGTTTACATTAAGTCATCCTGCCCCTGATTGATAGCGTTAATGAGCAATGAGCTTTTCGATTTTGACGATGAAATGTGGGAGGAAACTGCCGAAAGTACCAATCAAGACGCTGCTGAAGCAGAGGACTGGCAGCTGCTTGGAGTTTCTGCTACAACCTTAGCAGATTCTGCCACCGATCTAAGTCTTGCGTGGAGAGATGGTGCTGATGACTACAATCCAGACTATAGAGGTGTGATTGAGTTATTTCTTTTATTTTGTTTGTTGACTGGTCAACTTCTTACTGCAGTCGTTCACAAATACAGGTCGTAGAAATGCAAGAGAGCTCGCTGCATCGGCTAAAAAGCATGGAAAAATAACAGAGTTCTTTGCTGCGTCATCGACCACCAATCCATCGCCATTGTCAGCTGCAGATGAAGCCTTGATCATTCTCGAAGATCATTCGCTAATGAAGGAGACATGCGACTTTGCAACAACTGATGCAGACCAGCCGAAACCAGCAGTCGCCGTCAGGCCAGATGAAGCCATATGATGTCCTACGGTACAATTGTGTCTTGCAGTTCCTGGGATATCTAATTGAACACCAAGGCCAAAAGAAACAGAAAATCGTCGAGTCTGGTAGTGGTTCCATACAGTATTTGGCTCCGGCAATCAGATCGTGGACCAAATCATATGTTCTCACTAGCAAAGTAACTGCTCATCGCCAAGGCAAGCATTCCAAGCGAATTCCTCTGCTTGCTGATGAGGATATCAAGCTTGCAATTTGCAAGTGGATCAAAGAGCAGCCCCCACAGCAAAGAAAAGTGGAGCTGATCAGAAAAAAATTGCAAGAAGATATTATCGCGAAAGCTCGGTGTGCCGGTGTCGATTGGTGAACGAACAGTTGCGAGAGCTTTGCACTTGTGGGGATACGAATTTCGAAAAAATATGAAGCATGTACGTATGAGCGCCATTTACTGTTTGACTATCTATATGCATTGAGTGAATATGTAGGTTGAATGGAATTATAAGTTGAGTGAATGTACAGATCGAGCAGATATTGTAAGCTGAGCTCAGATTTTTTTATAGGTGTGGTCACGAAAGAGATGATGTGGTGAAATACAGAAAGGAATGGACCAAGAGAATGCTGACATACGCCAAAAATATGGTCACATACACCGGCGAGAGTATGGAAATCGAGTGTGTTCCGGACACTGTACGTAATGGTGATCCCCGTGATCTGTTAGGTACACACGACGAGTGCATTTTCTACTCGAACGACGGTGTCAAATCTGCATGGTTCACTGAAGAAAACCCCGTTTTGACACCTAAAATGGTCAAGGTCAATCCATAATGATTTCTGATTGTATGTGCCCCTGCCATGGATTGTTATGGGTTGATCCAGATGTTGAAAGATTTGGTGATCTCCAATTCAAGGAATCCAGAGTAATCTTCTATCCTGGCTCGAACAGGGACGGCTACTGGACTAGCATGAATATGGTGAAGCAATTACGCGAGCGAGCCATCCCATCTTTAATGCACTACATGGATACGATTGCATTGGTATGTGCACGTGAAGGGAGAATATTATATTGTAGTGCAAATTCATATCCTCCATAAAAAAACCATTACTTCGTACCAACACACCTAATATTTGTCTCTCCAAACTCAATCTCTCTC
Source organism: Zychaea mexicana (assembly GCF_025766255.1). Classification (NCBI taxonomy): domain Eukaryota; kingdom Fungi; phylum Mucoromycota; class Mucoromycetes; order Mucorales; family Lichtheimiaceae; genus Zychaea; species Zychaea mexicana. The sequence continues at coordinate 212,145 of NW_026516674.1, forward strand.
CCACTCTCATTGGGTTAGTCACCAATGCCTCACGGCAAGTGCTTTCGCCGCCTTAGCAAGTGCTTTTACTGTTAGCAAATGCTTCTGTCGCATTAGCAAGAGCTTTCATCGCACTAGCACTAGCAACCCAATAATCTCTTAGCAAGAGACACAAGAGCACCGATTATGATAGTATAAATAGTCTTTTTCTTTCTTCCAATATCAGTTCAGTTCAGTTCATATCTTATACAATATTTCTTCATAATGAAGAAATCTCTTAAGTGGTTTTTAGGACGTAAACATTCCCGATTCTTGAACTCCCACTTTCCATTTTCCACCAGAATAGCTTCGACAGCATACTTAAGGCCCATAAATTGCCTTTTTCCTTTTATTCACACTTTATTTCCGTCGTATTCAGAGTCTTTGATTTTAGGTTTCTAACGATCGTAAGTAGCTGTTTTCAGCTTCGACCAGGGTAGCAATTAAAACGCGTTTGCACCAGATGCGTTATGCGTCATAAAACTTACAAAAAACATCTTTTATAATCCATTTGTTCACATCGCGATGAATGTATCATGCAATTAATTGCTAAAATTATCCCTGGACCCAACAGTACAGTTCGTTACTTTTGCGCTCATAGTTTTGTAAAGTAAACAATGGCGGCTCTAGTGTCCAAGGATAGCTATACGGGGTGCCGCACCACCGTTTATCTCCTAAATGAGGTCGTCGCTATTCTTTATCACTCCTTCCACTACTTCATATTTGATCATCATCGCTATGTAGTTTAATATGATATATGTAGCTGTCAACAGTGTCATTGTCACATTTATAGTCATCTTAGACAACATGCTCTTCTTCACCGACACGAAAAGGGAGGTGGTCTTTAAAGTCTAGGTCATGAAATGGGACACTCATGTCATCACCGCCATCAATACTACTTCTGTTCAAGCTTTGGTCGTCCAAGGGGAAGTCCAGAGGGTGCTTCGGCAGCTCAGGAGCATGCATACTTAATTCAGGGGTACTTGGTTCCTGCGGTTTTGATTGTTCTCTTGGTACATTGACAGCGAAGTACGGAATGATACCTACTACAAAAGGACGAAATATGGAAAAAAATAGAACAAACGAGGTGAACTTTATAGCAACGTAAGATCTTATTGTAATTTTCCTGGTGCTCAGCAATCGCGACAACACTTGGTCGAAGCCGTAATTTTCACAGCGTATGTGCTTTGGATCGGCCCTATTAAAGAGAGGTGAACAAAAGGAATTGTAATAATCCATAGAGTCTTCTGTCTTAGTTGCACGCTCCACAATTTGCGTGACCATATTTGCTCTTGCTATATTACGTGTGCAGGCAGTTGGTAAGTGCTTAACTATTTGTTTGCTGTTGTTATAGAACCCAGTCAAAACCCAATACCATCCACACCAATCCATTTGACTTTGTTATTGCTGCGTTGCATCATATTGTATCGAACAGCGCCAAATGCAACCTGAAGAAAGCTTTTATGTCCACCTCAATTACCGAGACCAGCTCTTAATATCAGCTCGTAGTGCGCGATCTGTGGCTTCTGATCCTCGAAATCAAACAGAGTACGTATGAATAGCAGCTTATTAGTGGCTTATCTTTTTGTTGATGTGTTGCTCCTCATGAAGCGTATGATTGTGGAAGCTCAATGGAATATGTCAAGTGAAACGTGGAGCGTCTCCTGCACCAACCGAGATGTCTGGTGGATCCCACATGTTAATGGTGCTGCATGTAGCATGTTAAAAGAAACTGTTGTGCATATATTAAATCCAAATTTTTATGGCAATGAATTTGCCGCCACATAGCCTCCCTCCTCCTTAAGCATTACTTCTACTAACGCTTCTGCTTCAGCTCCTGCTAGTGCTCTCGCTTCTTCCGCTCTTTCACCGTTTTTGATTTTCTCATCATCGTCATCAAACCCTCAAGCACCAACGGCATCGCGATTACAACCACTACAGCTTTTGGCTGATAGCCGCCGTCCTTCCTTTCTTACCAAAAGTTTCCCTCGTCGCCCACCTTCACATTCTCCACCTTCCCCTTCTTGATTCTCAACCATCTGTTATTCCTCTACCCAAAAGCGCCAACGAAGTAATATATTTTCGTCAAATAGATAGGCATTTATGAATGTATTTGGATCTAACTTTGCATTTTGTATTAAATTTTTTGACCATTAAATTTCAATTGACGCGAATATAATAATGCACTACGGTTACTGTGGGTGACCCTCGTTGGATTTGACTGAAACACACAAATTACCAAAAAGAGATGGTGCTATGATATGCACTTAGTTGCAATTGCAAGCGACGAAAGTTACGAAAGTTATGGAAAGTCATGAAATTCACCATATGCATAATGCACAAGCAGACTTGCGAGTAGCAAATATCATACCCGCCGTTGCATTGCTATTGTAGTAGCAACTGGCAGCCTCGATCACAGCGCTCTGCAAGTTCCTGCATGCTATCAAAAAGAGCCTTTTTGATCGCCAAAACGCATAGACATTAGTACTCGCCGACAATATGTTGTCTAAAATAACTAAATAATATTTATATATATATACCCCATTGCTCAAGTGTATACGCTACATTCCTGATCTGAATCATATCATTTCTTGTACTAGTACTATACAATTGATCTAGATCAAGATGGCCCCGCCAAACGCTGAACCCGTAATGCCTGTTGTTGAAGCAGAAAGCAAAAAGATCGACTTAAAGCAACTCGCCCGTGAAAAGGGGCGCTACCTCGTTTATCCTGAAACCAAGGTCAGTTTAAGATTTTGAATCGTTTTCAACACTATTCTTCCCACTATAAGCTATGAGCTAACGTGTTACTTCTGTTGTTGCCGTTTTGAATGAAATTAGTATCCAGAAATTGAGGAATTTGAGCATCATGACCCTGGTCATCGGGCGGATCCTAAGAAGGCTTCTTTGTATGATAACGCTGAAAAGATCTTTGATCTGACTCCTGCCATCGGTACAGAAATCCACGGGATACAGCTTTCAAGACTGACTGATCAGCAAAAAGATGACTTGGCTCTTATGGTTGCCGAACGTGGCGTTGTCTTTTTCCGTAAACAAGACATTGATGTTCATCAAGCGGTTGATCTTGGAAAGCATTACGGACCTCTGTGAGTATCAATCTTCTTTTTTAACATGATTATTACTATCAGTTTACTAGCGATCTTTGACTCTAACTACATCGTTTTCATAGACATATGTAAGTACATTTAGTTCAATGAGGTATCTGTAGCACTTTCATTGGATACTAAATAATGATATTGCAGCCACCCAACATTTGGTGTTCCTTCGCCCGATCTTCCTTTTGTTCACGTCCTATACTACGATACCAGTATGAAAAAACGTGATTTCGACTATCGTCGAGGTACGATTTAAAAGTAGTAGTTATTATGTGCTTGTTTCACCTAGATTTATAGTTTGCGCAGCCCGCTGACGTTTTCCTTAAATACATATTATCTATCAGGCTGGCATACTGATGTTTCATATGAGAAACACACCCCGGGATTGACTATGCTCAAACTCGATACCATCCCCTCTTGTGGTGGGGACACTCTATGGTGTAGTGGAACAGCTCTCTATGATCGTCTATCGCCTCAAATGCAAAGGGTTGTTGAAGGCCTGGAGGCTGTACATTCAGGGCAAGATCAGGTCGATGAAGCAATTAGGCTCGGCCGAACTGTTCGTCGGGATAGCTATACTGCAGTTCATCCTCTAGTAAGGACTCACCCAGTTACTGGTCGGAATGCATTGTTTGTACAGCCACGCTACACGCGTAGTATCGTTGGACTCGATCAAGATGAATCAGATTGTATTCTGAACAGTCTTTTCAAGTATTATTCTGCTTTACTTCTATTGATTGATTAATGCTTATCATAAACTGGTTATTACAATTGTCTAAGCTCACTTTATTTTTACTTAAAAAAACATTTAGTCACATCATATCTGGGTACGACATTCAAGTGCGCTTCAAATGGGAAGAAGACAGCGTTGCTGTCTGGGGTAAGCAGTGCCATCCCAATAATGGGACGTATTTTTATATAGACGATTAAGGCTCGTCGTATAATTAGCAATCACGTATTCATTATCATTCTTGCTTATATTAGATAACCGAGTAACAATTCATAATCCCATTTTCGATTACTTTGGCGTTGGCAAGCGCCATGGATTCAGGATTACATCGTTAGCTGAGCGTCCGTTCTTGGGCAAACATACCAAAACTAAATCGAAGGGTAAGCTTAGAGAAAACGAGGATCCCTGTAAGTTTAATTAAGCGTTATAGATGCTCAAAACATTCTCTTCCGTTTGTGTGCATATTAGACTCGCAGGCTAGAGCTTTATAGAACGATAGCAGCTGCGCTATGCGTTGAGGCGATATCTGCATGAAGCAAGAAGTCGGCGGATGTGGATCATCGTGACCACAAACAATGATGCGAGATAGGCATTAGTAGTCTATACTGTACTTCGGTCTCCAAAAGTTTATTTATTCATTTCGTTTAATGATAATAAAGCTTCGAATACTGCATAATGTCGGTATCAAAATCATTGTATAACTATTCGTGTACCATAGTAAGTTGATCACGTGAGGCCTGATTGTCGCGGGTTTTTCAACTTGCGGGTGCGTCAACCTGTCTTTCCGGCACTGTCTCGATGAGCTCTGGAAAATCTGTCATCAAGTGGTGGTGGATAGATCCGATGATTGGATACGGTGACAGGTCCACCATGTATCTGACAGCGTTGTAGAACTGAGGCACCAAAACGAAATCCGCCATGGTGACACAATCACCGATACAGTATTTTCCTGATAAAACATGCTCCTTGTCTTCCCGCAGCTTGGCTTCCAGATGATCAAATCCTTTTGTGATACGGGAACGGGCCCATGCTTCAAATTTTGGCCAATCGCCGCCACAAATGTCGTTCAGTAAGCCAGTGTTTTGGATGGGATGGATATCGCATGCAATTTCGTCACATATTTCGCGTGTCATTGCGCGTTGGAGGGGATCTGCAGGCAAACATGTTTTTTCTGGATACATTTCTTCAATGTATTCCAAAATAGCCATGCTTTGAGTCAGGACAACCCCGTCACTTGTGATGAAAGCAGGGATCCGTTTGCTTGGATTGACCTTGGCGAGATTACCCAACTATTTATGTATCCATGTCGAAGAGACTTATTATGAGCTAATAAACACGAAAATTAATTACTTTTTTGATAAAAATAAAATTATGTACGTCTTCACTGTTTTTAAGATCAATTGGTCGATATTCGTATTCTATATTTTTCCATGCAAGGATCAATCGGACTCGCCACGCTGCCGATGAATTCCAAGAGCCGTAAAGGACAGGTTTTGTCTCCTATTTATCGAAAATATTAGTATCATAGATAGAGAAGGTACAGTCTTCTCTTTTTTCCTTACTACTGTTGCCATGGGAGGATAGAGATTATAAAAGAATAAAGCGATGGTCTAAAGGTAGAATCAGATGGTTTCCTTTAAATATTGAGTGGGGGAAACTGGCATGATGTTTCACATGAGCTAAAGAGGGCGCAGCATCTCATCACATTTGAAGAGAAGAGTTGGGCCACGTCATCATCCTTACAAATACACAATACAGTAGTTTACTAGTTTTTCACCTGTTTAGCTAGTGTTCTATGTTTTTCTATCACTCGATCAATTCATTCATATTGAGCTGGAGTATAACATAGCTAAGGTGCAATAAAAGTCATTTTTGTCATACCAGACACAGCAGAAACTTAACCTACACTTCGCATACAATGTCACAAGTGCTTTAATCGGATGAGGCACACGTAAAGCTAACCTGATGGTTGCCATGGCAACGGAAATCTGTGTTACGTGGTACTGTTTCCCTGCATCGGGAATGCCACGTACACTGGAGTGATCCAACCGAACGAAGTGCAGAAAGCTTGCCAACAACATTGCTAACCTACAACAAAAGCTTGAACGAAACTGCAAGAACAAGAAATGCAATCCAAACTCGCCGTTTATCAGATTTTCTGAACAGTCTAACACTCAAACTTACGCCTGCACAACAACAGATTATCAAGCAACAACTTGCTGTGATTTAAAGCCTTGAAGCGATATCATAACAGCAACTACCGAAATCGGCGCAAGAAACAACCATTCAATATGCAACAAATTGGTAAGCGCTTTCTTCTAAATGGAGAAAAGAAACTTGGTTTATTATTTTACTTTTTTTTAGGGAAAAAAAACAGAAGCGGTTATAGTATTTCATGGTTATTTTGACTTGAAGATACATACGCGTGTGTGTTCGTATTTATATAAATATTAGCAGCACAACACCAAATGATGGCCATCGCGACATTTTCCACCTCGCCTGCGTATATATATCACACCTCTCGCGTCGCTAGCCCCTTCAAAACAAGGCACACCAGTCGCTACATCTACCAAAGATGTGTTACAACGTTCCCTTAAAGCCAGGTCCTCCAGCTTCTGCGAATTCAGCAAAGGCATAGAACGACCGACTTGCACACGGGTGGGCGTATACTCGGCAAACGAAAGATCCAATAATTCGTCCGTCATATTGATCCATCAGAACGGTTGGAGCCCGAGGTGAAGGAAAATAAGTTGTTTTTTTCGACACCCAGTATTACTACTACTACTACTACTATTATTATGTGATTTAAAACAAAGAAAGTGAGAAGAAATAGGGAGAGAGAAGGTTACTCACATCATGTTGATTGAATATCTTTTAGATTCAGTTGGAGATTGCAGATGAGTTTATTGACTCAGTAATAAAGTTTGTTTGTCGTTTGGCCAAGCATCGCAAATCCGATACACTGGAAGTCAAAGACCTTCTAGGTATGACGAAAACTCCATCGCGGGATTGGGGGAGTTATCTGACAATTTGTTTTTCTTGAACGACTCAGGAAAGTTATACACACATACTCATTTACTCGTATGTGTGTGTAGGATGAAACTGGAACGTCCGTATACCCGGGGTTTGCAGCAAAAGCACAAGACACGAGTCATGCTAAAGAGGATGATAACTGAACTGTTATTATATTGTGTGGGTGTGGGGGAGAAATGATCAATAAATGACCTTTACGTTTATCTACATATTATTACTTATAAATTATGAGGGTAAAAGAATACAAGGTGGTAAGGGTGGAAGCTTAGACATTATTTATAATACTACACTACTGCTGCTGCTGCTACGTGGGAAGTTTCTTTAAAGTGTTTAAACTGGACTCTTTTCAGTACTGGCTACTTTTGCGTCGCTCGGATAAGGCTCGTCCGCTTTATGCACAGCAGCATGGTTGACATCTCCGAAAGCTTCATCGATTTCTTCAAGCGATTTCTGGTTTGTTTCGACAAAGAAAAAGTAGACTAAATCCAATTTTGCGGATAAGTAAGAAGCCTATATATATTTTTGCGATTTCTGCTTACCGAGAACAAATGCAAGAACACAGAAAGCCATGTAGAAGATATAAGTGGCCCACTCGATCTTGACCAAAAGCTCAGGTGTCCAGAGACCCACGGCAAAGTTGCAAAGCCAGTTAGAGGAGGCGGCCAGCGACATTCCTTTGGCGCGAGCACGCAGTGGGAAGATTTCGGCCGGATCTATTATGTTTGAAGATGATGGGCAAAGAGTTTAAGTTAGAAAAACCAGAATTCTAGGTTACACTGAAAAAAAAAACTCAATCAGTAAGAAATTATATAGAGATGTACTTACACAACCATCCAACGCAAGCCCATGAGGTACCAAAAGTGAACACGTAAATCATAGTAAATACGATTACGAGAATCGCAGAGGTGAGGCCCAGATCATACTTGTTGAAGACAGCCATGAGAATAAGCCAGATCACCATCAAGCAACTGCCACTCATGAACAATTTACGACGGCCTGCTCGATCCACCAAAAAGATGGCTACTACAGCGCCAGCAAAATACGCCAGGGCAGTGAAGCCTGCCATCAGGATCGGCATGCGGCCCTCGCCGAGTACACGCTCATACATTTTGGGTGCGTAGTACTAAGAAATGAGCCAAATTTCGTTTTAGTAAAAAAAGAAAAAAGAGGACAGAAAATTCAAATCCGGGTTCTTTGTATGACGTAGCGATAGTCTTACCGTGACAATGTTGATACCGGATAACTGGGCAAGCGCTTGTACCATGATCGAAATGATTGAACGACGACGCATGGTGGTGAACATGTCCTTCCAACTAGCTTGGCCAAGGGCAGCTTCGTAGTTGACTGCATTGATAATCTCCTGGCATTCTTGCTGGACGTCCTTGTCATCCTCGGGCTTACCGTGCAATCGAGCTAATATATTGAGTGCTCGTTCATGGTCACCCTTCTTGACAAGGAAGCGCGGGGATTCAGGGAAGATGAAGCAGCCAACCGCAAGGATTACTGCAAAGACACACTGCAAGAGCAAGGGACCACGCCATGACCATTCGTTTGGGACATAGGTGAAGCCGTAGTCGATAAAGCCTATTGTGGTATTGACATACATCAATAGCAACCGATCAACCATTAGACTTCTTGTTCTTCTGCATGAGATATGTCATTGATAATACATGTTTCATCTTCTCCTTACCTGAGCAAGCATAACCAAACATGTTGATACTCATTCCGGCAACGGTGACCTTGCCTCTCTAAAAGAGATTTATTCTGTCAGTACGATATGCGCCATCAGAGGTCACACTGCATGCATGCATGACCGTAATGTACTGCGCAACACCCTTGCATCTGCCTCTCTTTCCTCCCTCTCTCTGCTCCATATCTTGTGTAGCTCCCGCACCGCATCCGCACAGCCTATCATGTTTACAATCAGGAAGGGCCTATTTAAACTTACGTTGTGAGCACGGCTTAACTCGGCCATATAGACCGGGACGACCGTACTTAAAAAGCCGATACCAAAACCTGCGATCAATCTACCAAACAAGATTTGAACCAGCGTGACGGATACCGTTTGCAGGATGCCCCCGACAATGAACACCAGAGCACCAATCTCAATTGTCCATCGACGGCCGAGACGGTCCATCGACCATGGCGCACCGTAGGATGTCAGCCAGGCACCAAGCAAAAAGATAGAAACGACGAAACCTTGCATTGTTTCAGTGGGATAATTGAACGTCTGAAGCCAGTCGTGGTTGACTAGAATGCCTGCCAGCACACCCTGGTCATCTAACATAAGTCAACAAGAGATCAGCTCACCTTTGTCGCAGTTGTCGCCTCCGATCTGACGTTGTCAAAACGAGAAAATAGACTTACAGCCAAAAAGAAACTGTCCAACAGATGCAAAGCACGCTAAGCCGTACAACAGTACAGTCCCCTCAAAGAAAGCCATTCTGTAGTAGAGAAGAGATAGGAAGAGAGTAGAAGAAAAGAACAGAAAAGAGAAGGGATCTCGTATGATCTGTCCTTCTTGTTCAACTTGGCTATTTAAAAGCCTTCTTCGTTTCTCACCGCCCACCATCACCACCACCACCCAGCGGACTTTCCTTCATCCTGGCTTGAACTGATTTGGAATTGCGGGGTAAAACCTGTGTACGCCTTTTTAGGCTCACAGCTTCCCCATTTGGTGCTTAACTTTTTTTTTCTTTTCCTGCGTGTACGCGCTAAGACGTTTGTAGCTTTCACAGGACGAGGACCGAAAAAAAGAGTTGGCAGCTTAGGAGATTCGCATGATCTTTGCCTTCTTCGCCGTGCTCCCTTATAAACCTCCGGCAGCGGCGATATATATGTTACTCACTTTCTTGATCTGCTCTGAACCACTGTGTGTGCGAGTCCTTGTACCACCCTGGAAGAATGCCCGACACTTTTGCGTCATTACAGCGTACAGAAAAGAAAACGAGTAAACCGGCTCCAGCTTTAAAGTTTTCCGTGGACACCATTCACTTCCAAGCGGGACTTCTCCAGCTGAAAAGTGAGGGGACGCTTCACCTCATTACAAGCTGGGAGAGAGAAATTTCCTTGTTCCGTTGTTCGGCATTGACAATAACAACCAAAACAATGACGATTCTACCGTAAGAAAGTTGCAATGGTGCAAATGGTTGTGCATATGCACTCGTACCTATCTTTTGGAACAATTACAAATCAGACATCACCGTAGGAAAAAAGAACCTTGAAAACCCGAATTTACCCGATATGGCAACATCTTTCCTTTTCTTTCTCTATTTTCTGCTTCAAAGGGGGCTCATCGTCACCTTGCGGCGAACCGACAAGGAAGAATAGTTTTGTGCGCCTGAGATTTACCATTAACACCAACAGGCAGCGTAACAATTGTGCTCAGCAGCTCAGGCTTATATATATGGTGAACTTATGGTGGTGTACTTTCAGCATTACGATGGAGACGCTACCAGGTTACTTGGCATTGGTGAAAATATATGAGGCTTAAAAGTCTAATGACAGTGATTGCACAGACGAAATGTGAAGCGTATAAAGAACTTATGTGGAGTGTTAAAAGTACGTCAAAGTGTCATTACTTTTGCTGGCCAGGTCGCAAACGAGACAACGAACTTCTTGGTGAACTGCGGTTTTGATGGCAATTTCCATTTTAGGCAAATATATGCATTTAAATCTTCTCTTTCTGACAAAATGCCTTTGAACAACATTACTAATAACGCCAATGCCTCTCGAGAACGACGTAAAAATTTGCTAGAAAGCGTCATTGGACTCTATAAAAGGGAAAATAACAAAGTCTCTCAGATTAGAAGGATACTGAAGGTGGTCTGACGAGTCACGATTCCGTGTGGAAGGAAACGACAGACGTGCAAGAGTAATACGCCGTGATGGAGAACGCTTCTTTGACAGGCATATCCTTAAAACGCAAAAGTTTGGAAAAGGATCTGCAATGGTCTGGGGCTGCTTTTTGTCAGCAGGTTTGAGACTACTTGTCATGGTGGCAATATAGATCAAAACGCGTATGTCAACTGTCTGTCGCACCATTTCCTTCCATACCTAGGACAAGTCACTAGAGCCACAGGGCGCGAGTACATTTTCCAAGAAGATAGGACTAGTTGCCATACAGGTAGCTATGATAAAGTGTACAATCAATTATTTCGAGCACAGCTTCGCCTTGTTGATGCAGCTAGTAGCTCATCAGCAACAATCAATGTTATAGCGGGTCGCTGTTCATCATTAATTATTAATGATATGTAACCGTATTTTCTCAAAAGGGATTGACCCTCTTGGCTTGTTAACTATCAACAATGAATTCTTTCTATTATAACAAAGGGCTTTCGCTGTCTTTAATAATATAATGCTTGCAATGGAACACATTAGAGTTTCTATCCAAGGAGGCCTATCTTCCCCGAGCCTGCCTCCAACAGCTAATATATCCCAACCCATACAATTTCATTTACGAATCGATAAGTGAACCTATGTGTATCAATCACCTTTACTTGTTTTTATTCAAAACTAGGATATCAGGTATATACATGCATATAACAGCGATTAAAGATATCGAGCTGTATTAGTCATTGGACAACAACATGTAATGAAAAAGCCATAACAGCCTATCAACTTTTACGTCAACTTCTTTTATCAATGACATTATAGCGAGAAGATGTCAATCGTTCATGTTCCTGCGAAAGCCACATCACTGGTTCCTGCCATGAACATCTTTATTCTTTGGGAACCAATATACCGAGAATGCGCTTAATAGTTCAAAGCTGGGTTGTGATGATGATGATGAGGGCATGATAATAACTGATCTGATGGAGAAACTAGTACATGGTACGAAATCAAAATTGCCGCTATTGGACACTTTTATCAAAAAAATTACACAAAGACAGAACTCTGCAGTTTTCAAAAGGAACTTGCGTTGCTATTCAGATGCCCGAAAACACCGTCAGCGGCGATGCCAGCTATTTAGCCATGTTCACATTGATTTTCAAACTTCATAGAGCTCTACTGTATCGGGTCTTTTCACTAAATAATTTACTTTACATAGCCGATCACATATATACTATTCGCAAGGTCTATTGTACGTTTCGAAACCGTTCGGGCGAGTTCTTGATAGTTTTTTGGACAGCCATGAGGATATCATGCATCATTTCCAGATTCGGGACCTTCAAGCCCTTGGCCTTTGCACGACGCAAAGGCGTGCCAAGGATTACACTAACTTCCATCGGTTGGCCCCGTTCCAAATCAAGAAGCCTATCATTTTAATGTGTTAATACTAATATTTATGACTTGTCACCAACAATATCCCTTGTAAAACTTACATAGAAGGCTAATGAAGTTAATTATGATGATGTATATGTTGGTCAGTAACATGGTACTTTATAAAGGCGGCATTTTAACCACAAAAAAACAAAGTTACTGCTCCATACCTTGTAATCCATTGCAGTGGCACGAGTTCGTTCTAGCATGGTCTCCATTTGTTCTTCGGCATCATATTTATATCCCATAGCATTGGATGACTCGATTAGCTCGTTCATTAACTTCTTTACAGTGGTCATTGCCTCTGGGCTTTTCATGATTTCGGTAGTGTTCATACGAGCGACGGTGCAAACAGGTGAGAATGCACCATTCCAGAACAATTTCTGCCAGCGAACTTGTTCAACATCGTCAACTCTGTTTACTGTACAACCACCTTTACGCAAAAGGTCTACAAATGCATCTATTTGGGTGTCGGAATTGACCGGCGACGGCTTGTAGTTGCCAGCGACCAACGTTTCGTCACCGACCATTTTGATATGACCTGGTGAAGTCTGCGATGTACCGATATATCTGCATGGTGATGATCATGTATTAGTAAAAATCTTGTCCAACACGCATATATATTTTCATTAATTCCTTTCTAATCTCTGGTAGAAATTATACTCGAGATAAACACATACGCAACGATAGATACGATGGGATTGTCGGGGTAGCGTTCCACAATTGGCTCTTCGACACCCAAGCCATTCTGGATCAGAACAACAGTCGTCTTGCCCTTGGTCACGGCAGGGGCAATGATATCCGCCACATCATAAACGTCGGGCAAAGCTTTCATGCATACCATTACATAATCAAAATTTTCCTGAGGAACGGACTTGACGACTATGAAACAACATTCCGCATGACATGAATGACTGCATACTAATGTATATGCTTGCAACGGAAAAGAAAAGAATAAGCACCAACCCTCGTTAGGAACGAACACCTCTCCACCAAACTTTTTTGAGTCGATCTTTAAACCGTCACGAAGCACAGCATCGTAGTTGGAACGACAGACCGTGGTAACATGAGCATTCTTGGATAATCGCCAACTGTAAATGGCACCAATGGCGCCAGTGCCGACTTTGTAATTTGATCAATTTAGCGAATGAGCGGATCACATTCTTACACAAGCATTAAGTCCAGCTACCCAACTATACCTGTGAGAACCCGAACAGGTGGTGCCATGGATTCTGTGCTGTAGTAACGGAAACGTGAGAGGAACAGAGGCTCGGTTCGCTTTTTGCCCTGGATACAGGAAGATCGTACTGCCGGTGATAGGCTCCGATGCATCACACCCGTCATCCGAGAGCTCGGATTCATGACAGGAACAACATTTCTGGCATTATTTGCCACGGAATGCAATCTTAGAGTCGACAAGCGCATCATGATCGATTTATCCAAACGATCCAACTTGTTGGTTACTCAAGAGGAACGTCGGATGAAAAGTCCGTTAAAAGGACTTTCTTTACGATTAAGTTCATTTTTCCCAGGGTGTGTTTCTGGCGATTCAGCAAGTGGAACCTAGAACAAACTCAGAAAGAAATTTTCGATATTGACATTGCATTGATGAGTCACCCCCCGCAACAATCCAATGACAACAACTCCACTGTTTGTAATTCAGTATACATATTTCTAGGATGTCAGCATATAGATGCAATCCGAAAATAAAACTAGACTTTAAAATAGTTAGAAAAAGAAACGGATGTGATTCGATATTCTGTGTAGTGAATGGTATATGGGGAAATAGCAGTGCACTGTATCAAACAAATACGATAAGCCATTCGCAAAATCTCCTTCTTGTCTGCTCGCATTGCAAATGCGCAGCTTTTCTAAAGTAGAAGGTTATGACCTAAGAGTATCAACGAGGATAGATACGGCGAATATTGATGTCTCCCGAAGGATTTCCAGCATGATAGATTTATCGTGCACAGCTGACAGGAACAGCAGCTGAACCTCGGGAAACAACCAACCAGAGAAGGACCCGCCAACTTCATTTCTGAGTATTGAAATTCCATACTTCGCCGTTTCATCGGATTAGTGATATCTTCAAACTTGAGCGTAATATCCTCCAACTTCTTCATGCTCTTAATATGTACGTCAAATCGTCTTCACGGCAAGTAATTATTTCCATTACATTACTATACCTTTTGATACCACGGATAGCTATACTCTCTCTAAATGTGAATGTTTATGCAAACCATGTGAGAGACTCCAATATATATGATATATATTAAAATATGTGCAAATCATGGTTGGATTGGTAGAAAAGGAGGGGTATATCATTATGGGGGACTACAACAAACAAACGTATAGAAATTTTACACTTAAAGACATAATACAAATGTTTGCTCATATAGTATCATCGGCTGATTTTGGACGATGTTCTACTATTTCGATGAGGAGTAATTCGATCAAGTCGGAAGATATACTGATAACACTCGTTTGTTGTATCCGTCATCATACCAAAGACCATCGGGATATCCGTTCGATAAACATAATGGTGGCTCAAGCATTTGATATTGTTCCCGCGAATAACTTGCTCGCGCTCACCCTGTATAAATCGACATATAGATTTAGTTACCCATCTTCATTTTTTGTGGAAGAAAAGTTGTGATGTCAGCATACCGTAAAAATATTTCTTATTTCAATAAAGGATGGTTCGAATGCCATTATATAAGGGTAGCTGAACGCGAATCCTTCTGGTGATCCTTCCCATTCGATCAGAAATTCGGGTCGCACGCGATTTCCTTGGCCGTCGATATAGAATGCGAATTCTAAACACGATGCCTCGCATATTAACACACAGTACATCTTCTTGGCATCTATCGTGGTATTAGAAACATTACCGTCATAGCACACAATATGTTGGGCTTCAGGAGTACGAAACATGGAGATTCGCTTCCTTGTAGGAATCAAATGATCTCGCTCGCGAACTGTAATGAACCTAAGCATAGGATCTTCATGATTGAGAAGAGCTATAACAAAACCATGTATACATAACAAGAGTTTAATAATATGCAGACAGGTACACATAAAGCATTTAAAGTACTCACGTCGAAACATTTTGTTTGAATCGCGCATATCCAGGATGATCACACCGCGAGAAGTTGTCACCAGCATCAAAGATTTGGATAGTTCAATCTCCCAGACTTCACTTGGTACACCGTAGACCGAGAACTGCTTTAATGGCACATCGAGTGGCGATGGCATCTTTCCTGGTGCATCTGCCCTTCTGTTAAGATGCTTTTTGTGATATTCCTCGGGTCGTTGTGCTTCAAATACCGTAATGGTGGTCTGAAGTGTCGATACACGCGGAACACATACGAGATGTCGTTTCAAACATAGTCCGACATGGAAAAATGGCACATGTGTTCTGATTTTGTTGGATCGTGGACGGTCTTTTGGACTGCCGTTCACTACAGACAAAGCGTACTCATAAAGCGTTCGATCGGATAAAGCCAAAAGCTTTTGGGCTGACGGCAGCACAGCAACTTGTGTAACTCGTTCGATTGACAATACTTTTCGAGGTATACTGGATCGCTCCGTGTGGCCAACGTATACGCCATCTTCAGCTGCAAGCACATATTGCCTTCCATCATCTGGTGACAACATTTTGTGTTACTAAGTGCTATTTTTGTAGGCCATAGCCACGAAGAAATAGAAAAACTTACTAAAGGTAACCATGTGATTGATTTTTGTCAGAACAAAAAAGTGGTGTTCCTTAACGGCTGGGATTGGAGCAAATAATGCTCGACGCATGCTATTCAGAAGCTGGACATCACGTATTTTGTCGAACCAAGGTTTTCGTGCAGGTACAGAGGATGAGTAGAGCGTCAGGCTACCAGCGCCTTTTCGTCCCAAGTGTGTGAAAGTGATGGGGAACTGCGACCTTGAGCTGATCAATCCGCCGCCGCCGCCACCGCCACCGCCAGCTGTTCCACCACCGTTTATTGCAGCCGCCACACCTCCAGTGCCACTGTCTGTGGATCCGCGCATGGCCAAATGCGGGCCCATAGTTGCTGCGTTTCCGCTTGGTATGTAGTAATGAGGTAAAACAGCATTGGATCGTCGTCCTTTCCCTGGTTCTGAAATGGAAACTGATAACAGCTCGATAGGAATTGGCTACGACACACATGATATTAAAGTTGGAAAAAGAAACATTCTGCTCAGCCCGGGATATTTCACTTGAATAGATCACAAAAACATTAATCACGAGAGTGCAACCACCACTTTGTCTTACAGGTCGTTGAATTGTATAATGTTGTACAGCATTTTCAATCTTGACTCTGGCGATCGCTAAATAGTGATCAAACAAAAGCACTTGGAACTCGGTAGACTCTAAACTATGTGACTTGCGTAACTTGTCTTCCTTGATGATTTGTCGTTCTTCGTCATTCAGTTTCAAGTCCTATATTGGTAAATCGAGCACAGAGAATGAATAGTTTAGCAGTTTCCTTGGTTTATGGAGGTGTGCCAACTTACAATAACATCTGCTGGATTCTTGAAGCGAAGATGCGCATTAATTCGATACAAATCAAAGCAGTTCTTGGCTCTACCAGTTGTAGAATTCATCCGCGTCAATATACTTTTGATCGCTTCTATGACTTTGGGGATCGTTTCATAGTCCGGGTTATCCGAAGGTGTATGCTTCAGAATTCCCTCAAGTAGCAAGTTGTAACGACCCACTCGTGTGGTTGGCTGAGACAAGTAGCCATTTAATGGCAATTTCCGCGATACTGGGTGTTCTTCTGTTTTCTATTCGGTAGTTCATTGTTATTATTTTCAAGGGAAACACAAAAGGTTTAATGTTACTCAAAGGAAATTATATTGCTTACTGTGGCAAATTCAGCGTACGCACGGTTAATCGCTCGTTCTTGTTCTAGGACATATTTGGCATTGTACTGACTGGCACCATACTCAATAAAAGGATCGAACCTATCAACGAAATCGAGCATTACGTCTCCAATGGTCGATACAATAGAGCTTTCATTCTGTCTGCTTTGAAAGGCACTAAGCATCTGGACGTGTACGTCGTATATTTCCATGATATTAGCAAACGCATCTTGAATGAAGTTTTCGCGGTTTTTTGAATCGGGAATGATATCTTCGGAAATTCTGATCGGTTCAATCCACATCTGTTCTAAGTTGATATAGATAATCCCTTCTTCATTTAGAACGCAAAACTACAAGGCGAATAAGCGTGCGAACTCAATAAGAGAAATCAAATAAACATGCCTCGTTCACATATTCAATGGTTTTGATAAAGTTTTCTTCGGTAAATATGAGCTCGAAGATTGCTTCTTGTCGTTTACATTCGGATTTTGAGACAGAATCGCTGACTTCCCTAGAAACGACATTGACCCATAGTTCGCTAGGTCGCTGATACTGCAGTGTGTTGATTGATAGCGATGATCTCTCCAGTGTTGAGTCGACGCTTTGTTGTCGGCGCTAGTACATAAACATGCAGCAGCGTGCAACAACACCAGGTTAGCTCTTGCTTCTTTTCAAATCTATCTTAATAAAAACAGAAGGCAAGAAAAAAGAGACAGCACTTACACGCTCGGCGATCCGTTTGGGGCAATAGTAACTATAACAGGGCCGATCGTCGTATATACAAGTGGGCGAATAGCAAAATGTCACTTCGGTAAACACACCGTTGGGAAAATCATCTGCAGCACCAGATGCAGCTGCAGCAACAGAATCAGATGGATGGGCCAGACGAAAATCGTAGAAGGCTGCTGCTGCTCTTGCTGCTGTCGATGCCACTGCTGCTGTCGATGCCACTGCTGCTGTCGCAGCAGAGTCACCGATAAAACTACTCCGAGTGCTACTACTAGTACTACTGCTACGGTTACTGTGGCTACTGCCGCTACTGCTCATCGTCATGGTTCCTGGTGAGCCTGTGTCCTGGCTCGTTGACACCAACACTCGGTCGTCGAATTGGTATATCTCAAACGACGAATCAACAAGTTGTCGTTCATAGCTGACGTCGTGAAATAATCGCTGAGCCCCCAAGGCTCGCCCAACACGCACTGCCAGGCTACGGTCTTTCGTAGCGATTATGGCTAGCAGTTTATCCTAGTGGATTTAGTGCGATTCATCGTTATTGAAACATAATACACAAATTGGCATGTTCCTGGATATGAGATTTTACCACTGCTTCATGCCCATCGAAAGCATTTTTGTACTCGATGCCATCCTTGAGACGATCGTTGAGCACGATGCGTTGTCGTAACTCATTGGCCACGTGAGACAGTAAAGCAGCGTAGGCTCCAATGGAAAGGTTTTTATTTGACTGTCGAGAAGTATTGATGGTAGGTCGGGTTAAGGCTGTTGTTGTTGTTGTTAAACTCGACGAGCCATAGTCTGTCATTATTCAAAATCATTATTGATGTGGTTCACTCAGTCGTCAAAGGAAGCCTCTCATATTGATATTTATTTATTTACGTGAGCGCCAGGACAGGTGTCGTAACGGCCTATTGGGGTTAATCCATGGTGGCGGGGGCTCAGGCTCGCTTCTACAATCGTCAACTGAAGGGACTACAGAATCAAAGCATGCTGACTGTCCATGAGGTGGAGGGGATGGCGGTGCCGCTAAGTGACGAGGTCGAAAACTCATAGGGAGCCAACGTTGTTTGTGCACAAAGTTTTGAAAGGTAAAAGTGAAGAACGCAAAAGAAGAAGAGAAAAGAGAGGGAAAGGGTGAAAGAGAAGATATCCTGTTTGCATGTATCTGAGCCTCGCGCGAGAACACACGCAGACACCACACATACACAGAGAGTGTATTATGTTGCCACCCCCTTCTACTTTGTCATGTGCCACCTCTATCAGCTTGAACTGGTGGAGGGACAACTAGTAGTCAAATTGGGCGGGAGAGGGGGGGGAGTATAGCAGTATATACATTTTAGGATCCAACCAAGGCGCAGCAGCAAATAGCACGCTTATTACCACCATTATTTGATTGCCAATGAATAGACCGCATAAAGCAGACAAGACAAGAATGACAGACACAGATTGTTAAAGAGGTCAAGGAGCGGCACAGCCCATCATCTTTGTTTAATCGAAACAAAAAAGCAGAAAAACAGCCAAATCCATATGTACTAGTAGTTGCACTTTTCTTATTGCTCAGCGGCAACAGTGGCATTTCTCTTATCCTCGGCGCGCTGCTTGCGGCGCTCACGAAGGGCCTTGTTCTTAGCACGCAAGACTTCGGCCTGTTCGGACAAGGTCTTAGCTCTCAACTTCTCGGCCTTGGCCTTGTGGATGTATTCCATCAAAACACGCTTGTTCTTGAAACCGTTACCCTTGGACTTGAGGTAAAGGTTGTGGTACAAGTGCTTGTCGATCTTGCCGGCTTCTCTGTACTTGCGCAAGAGACGGCGGAGGACACGCATGCGGCGCATCCAGAGGACCTGGCGAGACATACGGGCGTTGGCAGTACCCTTTCTCTTACCATGGCCCATGTGACGACCAAGGCGCTTAGCAGCGTTGCGCTCACGGACACGGAAACGCGACTGGCTGATCTCGGGCTTACGGATGATCAAACCGTCCTTGACGAGCTTACGGATGTTGGCGCCTTTTTGTTTGTGCAGAAAAAAAAGACAATAGAACAATTGAAAAAAAAATTAAATTTTTTTGCTGTTGACTCAAATTCATTTTTTTCGCTCGTAGTAGGAGCTCCTGATGTTGGTGATGCTCCCAATGGCGCAGCAGCAGCAGAAAATGGGGAGATTTGCAATATTGAGAAAAGAAAAGGAGACATGTTATACTTACGGGAGTTGGCGTTGGAGATCTCGTTGACCTCATTGGGGTCGAGCCAGATCTTTCTCTTGCCGCAGTCGAGAACGGAAGCGGCCAAACGTTTCTGGTTGCGCAGGTTAACCCTATAATACCAAAAAACGAACGGTTTTTCACATGAGTCCTGAATTCCTCATTAAAATTCTTCTTGTCGAACACCATTTTGCCCCGTAATCTTGTCAATAAGTCCAAACATTTCGAGCTGTCATGCAATATAACAAGACCCGTGTGTGTTGCTAAGCAAACGGGTGGCGTGATTTCGACATGAGCAAGAGGTGGGAATTTCAACTCACATAGCGTAAGTACAAAGGACCAAAAGAGGGAGAAAAAAACAGCGCACTGAAGCCAATGATATAAAATATTTTCGCCGTCTGATATAAGCCACTTTGCTGCGAAATTTAGTTTGCTACGGCAACCCAGCTGCGGCAGCGCAAATCACCACTAGCTTTGTCGTTGACTGGGTAACCTGCTTGCTGTATATGTTATCTTGTTTTTTCGGTCTCATACGCGTGATTATAATATTTCATCAAAAGAGGTCTTCAGTGACATCTGATGAAAACTATTATTTCGATTGTAACTGATTATCAACACTGGGGGAGTTACTGCGGCATGTGTAACTGACGGATCACGGATTTAATACAAGAAGCAATATCCTGTGTTGAGCACATGTTTCTTTTCTAGCATTGGAACGACAAGAAAAAGAGTGGAATGATAACGTTGAACTTTATTTAAAAACATCGTCAGTTTTCAGTTGACTATTCAGAGGTTCTAATCGTCTGCTGCGCACGGATCATGCCGGCTTTTTGGAGAAACTGCATGCAAAGTAACACATTATCGAGTTAATTGTGTGACAGTAAACTATAATATTATTTGTAAAAATGCCAAAGCTATCCGATACAATATCAACCGGGACATATATGGATACTTGATATGTGATAATATAATGAAGTCAACTTGGTACGCTGTATGCCACTGGCTAACATCCTGCATCATTTGTATGATATGTGTTTCTTCGGCAAATGATTGACAAGGAGAAGTACGCTTTGTCAGTCCATAATGACTGCGTGCATCTTCGTCTAATATGATGCTTTTAATCTTGGATATCTGTAGACACATGACCAACAATGAAAGAACAAGATCAAATGAAAATTGTTTGAGGTATAGGTGTATATTTCTAATATGAAGAAGGAAGATGATTAAAAAAAATTGAGGTGAATTGTGTACAAGCGAAATGATAATACTAATGATACGAAAGAAGGGAGGGAAAGAGTATGATATTATGCATATTTGCCATTCTCCAAGGCATCGTCATGCCGGCTAATCTCCATGATTGTTTGCTCCAGCCCTTCACTACATTCGCCCATAAACTCCACAGAGTTGCTATCCGTTTCATGAATCTTCACCTTGTAGAGTTTTGCGGACGTTGTTTTTCGAGACGGATGGCGTTGGAAGTGATAATCAAAGTTACACCAAATAAACAATGCTAAATTCTCGGTTGTGCTATAATAATGCAAGCGTTAATGTAAAAGTTCTTAAGTAATAACGGCATAAGTCATTCCATCCAATGTATATCAACACTAGATATATATCCTACCTAGCTCGTTTTCGAAAGAATTCAACGTCGCAATCCTATGTTATTTTGACTTGATGTGAGGTTTTCTTGTTCCTTTGTCCCCGCCCCTGGTAAACAGAATTCTTACCAAGTTTTTATGGTCTAAAACGTCCATAACAGCTAAATTAATACAATCTTTAAGATCGACAATGTTCATGACCATGCCAGTCTCTGGGTTGATTTCTCCCTTGAGGGTAATTTCGACTACATATATGCACCAAGAAAACGTCAATCGTTTCGGTCGGGTGTATGTCTCTCTCTCTCTGTGTGTGTGTGTGCTACTTTAAACAATGCATAATGCACAGTGTACCTTTGTAATTGTGCCCATGGTAATTTGGGTGGTTGCATTTTCCATACAGTTGACTATTTTCTTCGTTGGTTAAGTGTGGTGAATGCAGACGATGGGCAGCTGAAAAAGACGCTGTGCGTGTCAAGTATGTAATAGGTGGCATGAAAATTAGTGTGGAGAAAAACAAAAAAAAGAAGGATCGTGGGAAAACAATCTAAGATCCCCGCACTGCTTTAAAAGACTTGATGATGATGAAGAAAAAAAACTTTATGGTTTTTCAAACCTTACAGACTGTTCTTATGAAAAAAAGAAGTTGCTATGTGTGTGATTGGCGAATGTGTGAGTAAGTGGGTTGTGAGAAAATAAGAGACGGTTGTGTGTGTGTGTGTGTGAAAAGAGAAAGGCAGAAGAGAGAGAGAGAGAGAGAGCGCGCGCGCGCAGAAAGGAAAAGTGGGGAATCACCAGAGCTCTACGGTAGACTGACAAGCTTTATACAAATGGGCTAAATGAGAGAAGGAAAAGAAAAAAAAAGAAAACAGAATTTACAGCCTATAACAGCAGAAGTAAACGTTCTTTGTTAGTTAATAAATTTGCAAATGGACTTGCTAGCAATGGATTACTTACTCGCTGAAAGTATTCAAAGAAATCGTTTCCATACACAATTAAAGAACCAAACAGTGAGATAGCATATAATGGACATGGGTAGTAGAGACAAAGGAACTTACGTGAAGATGAAGAGATTGTTGGTTGCGGCAACAGCGATAGAGTTCTCGTGGGGATGCCAAGATGCGTGTAGTATTTTCTTGTTGAAGTCGAAAGCATCCACATCGTCCCGACGGCCCTTGGCACCGCCATTACGGTTACCTCCCATGGCCAATTTGTTTTTAGCTGATCCAAGTCGCTTGGCCTTGAACGCACTTTTGTCTGCTTGGAGGTTGACTTCTGACTCCGTCTCCCGGTTGTAGATATGTAAATTGTTGCTGTAAGAGCCAGTCATCAGGTTGCTATGGTGACAAAATAGGAAGTCCCATGAATTAAAAACTGGGGTCCATAGCAACAGTAACATAGCAATAATCACATAGTAACATCATCTAAATACCTTCCATCACCGCTAAAGGTGCACTCGAATTTATCAAAAATGCAGTCGTTTTCGTACAAGTCGCACAGCTTGCTCCGCAGGTGATCGTGGATGCTGATGGTTTTGACGGGCTTGTTGTCCATGTTGATGTCCCACAGCTTCAGTGTTAGATAGTCGCGTGAAAGGATGTATCGTCCGTCTCGACTAAACTTGACATCAGATATGGATGAAATAATTTCGGAAAAGAACGAGCGGCTGCTGGGATCTTCCGGTGCCTCAAACACTATTTCATTTTTGATCCGTCACGAAGGCCTGTAAGTCTCAAGTACAACGAAAAATATAGAATATATTTTTATAGCAATATATTTTCCTCTCTGTTATGTATATGTTTACCTTTGGCGCGTTGATCACATAGCGCAGATTCACGCATATCGGCAAGTTTGATTGTACCTTTACTGCTGCTGTACATGAACAAGTTGCACTGCAGAGGATGGAACTCAGCTGCAGTAATCACTTCCGTCAACTCTTCCATATTGGCAGGTTTAATGTCGACAATGTCTACATATGCGCAAAAAGAAACGCAGCTTGAGCCGTAAGCACAAAGAACAAACAGATGTTGAACAGTGGCTAGATGTGTCCATCTTTAAACCAACGTACTGAAGCTCTGGTCAGATATGTCCAAATTCCACAGGTTGATTCGCAGGTCATCAGCCGATATGTACGTTTCACCGTCCGAGTTGACTGAAATCGAATTGATGTGGTAGGCATGCGCTATTTACGACAGAAGCAGCAGCAGCAGCAGGAGCAATCAGTATCCCGATAGTTGCCATTTCTACGAATGACTCTCAGTGTTTTAAGTGTCTAATTACCATTGGCATATATTCTTCTCGGAACGGCAGCAACGATGGTATCGTGAAGGGCAAGTTTCGGAAGTGCCAAAGGCTTCGAAGGTTGATATGCCGTCTTGGTTGGCGCAATTCCCATCGCCAACTGTCCGCTGTCACTCAAGTTGTTTTCCTGCACGATCTTAAGGTTCCGTTCAAACACTTTCCATAGTTTGATGGTTTTGTCTGCGAATGACCACGCACACAGAAAAGAAAAAACGGTTCAGTTGTCAACCTTTGCCTCTTTTCCTTGCAACAGATTGCCAATGTTCTTTACCATTTGTCGATAACAAAAAGTGCGCTGCGTTCGTGCGTCGACACCACTTGATCTTGTTGATCTTTTCCTCAATCTCCAAACTCTTTAAATAGTCAAATTCAGGTTCATGCGACTGAAACTCGGTGTGAAACTTGTATTCGCAACCTTTTTTCTAATTTGTTTAATCAAGCGTTATGAACATCATCCTTATACGTCATAGTACCACCTATCCATGATACAAAAAAAAAGGACTCACGCTTTCGTTGCGCTCAAAAAGAACAACACGGCCGCCTTTGTCTCCAGTTGCAAGGTAGTCGCCAGTATGGTCAAACTCTACAGCTGATATAATATCGGCTGTAAACACACATTCATCAGAAAGTCAGTGTATTAGTATTTCTTTCAATTGAATCATTACATAACTGTCGTCCGCGTTTCTTTTGCTTCAAAACACGGCCAGTTCGAAAGCTAGAGCTCACCCTCTGTAATGTCGTCGGATTCACCCTTGTCACCGAAACATTGGGCAAACTTCCACTTGTTGTCGGCTTCAGTGGCTCCTGCTGTCGCTTGCATAATCACAATGTCGTTGTTACTCGCTAATACAGTTCAATCAAGCGTTTTGGGTTATTTTTCTGTCCGAAATTGGGTGGGATGCTTTCTGTAAAAGTCAAAAGAATGAAGTTGGTTGCAGAGTTTATAACAGACGGACTGTGGAAAGAAAAAGAAGAAAATATGCACGCAGAAAGAAAGTCGTGTGTGTAAAAAAAGGCAAGTGTCCTAATACTTCTTCAGCAGATAGCAGAGGAGGCACACAATAGTGACGTGTCCCAGCACGTCTCATGCGGAGCGCGCATCATTGAAGCCGACACGGTTCCACAAAATAACTTTTAAGGCAAATTCATCTGACCTCTTTAAAGAAAATGCTTGCTGCATGGCTCCATGCAATATCAAATAACAAGGCAAAGCTTTATTTCCTATTCATCTTTGCTATGTTGCCATGACTTTATATACAACCTTGCTTCTTTTTAAGCTGTCAATACGTAGCATAGAGAAATATAAATTTGCTTAACGAGGAATAACATAAAAAACAAGATTTTAGTATGGTATGTAGATAGCCTTGCTAACATTCTGCTTTTATCATGTATTCGATGCTGCATTCCCGTCAACCACTGTTATTGGCATGATGTATAGTACCATTATATACAATGATACATCGGTCATCGTTTCGCGACTAGAAAATAAGTACTAAATGTGTGACCCAGTCTTTCGTCATACACTACGCGATGGCTAACATACAAAACAAGTATAGTGTGCGCCGTCGTAGTCTGCATAATCACAGACTTGTGGCTCGCTTTTTGTCTGTTGGAGCTTACTTGAAAAAAGCAACGTTTTACATATTAAATTCCTGTAAACCGACCAAAGATTATATCTTGACACAAAATTTGCTATTGAAACGAAAGGAGCTGAGACTATGTAATATTCACATTACACATGGATATGGACATGGACCATCAGTGAAGTTTAACGCTTTTGTGCTCAACAGTGGATAATGCACTTTCCTCGCTTCTCTGGGATTAGTTCCTTTAATTCACTCCATTCCGATCATTAAACGGCTTGCGGGGTGGAGATTCAAGGCATAGTCAATGGCCTTTATAAAGACAGTCTATAGATAAATACTGTTTTCAATGTAATATCAACACAATGCCTCGTAGCTACAGCAAGTTTGTTAATGTCATGAAGACCTCGTGGATTAGAATACTAACGTAAGTATTAGGCAGTAAATGGATTAGTGTTGAAGATCCATTGTAAAAAAGCGTATATCGAGAGTTTTTGCTCAAGTATTGGTTACTGCTTATAAGCTTGAGCTATTCAACTGGTTTTATCTAATAAAGCAACCTTCAATGCACATCTAACCAAGCTATATCTGGATCTATATCTCATTCTCAACTCTGACAAGCAATTACTCTGTAATTAAAATGAATAGGTAGAGAGGAAATATGTAGCTTTTTTTACCTGTGCACCCTGCGTTTTTTGGAGGTAGCCTTGCCATCAGTACTAAATATACACATTAAGCTTTGATGTATGATATATCTGACAAAGAGACCTTAATCCCGTGACCCGTTCTCGATACAATCCCAAATGCAGTGGTGAGATCTGTATCTTTCATAAACGCAAGAATGTACATGTATAGCGTAAATCGAACAAATTTTACCTGCTCTGGAGTGATTTTCTGATGTATATAGCTGCTGCTATTGTCATCTCCATCACGGGTTACTGCATTGACAATGTGGTCACATTCTTTGTTAATTTGTTAGCTGGCCTATCCGATTCCTGGTAAATACACAGAACGGGAATTTCTACTTCAGCAACGACAGTACATGATACCTTTGTTAATCTGCTGATACTAGCCTCAAGGAATGTCAAAATTGACCCGCACTTCAACCTCGCAACCACTTTCGACCTTTTGTTGACAGGTCGATTGAAGTTTCATGTTGATTTAGGACCGACGGTGCTCGCTTGAAAAGAGAGTTCAAATGGTCCATACAGTAGTACAAAACGCAACCTCAAATTGTTGCTTCCTATCCAGCTAACCTGAACAGAGCTTTTTGGGTCGCTTCAGCGGCTAATACCCTTTCGTAAATAATCACAAGTACTCCAAAGCACCTTGGCCTAACACCTCAAGATAACGCATTTTTCTCGTATAATATAACGCTGTTTTGTATACTCACTTATTATAACCCAAATACAAGTGGGATTTCGCCGTCATCTTATTGAACATTTTCTTAAAAAAGATCTGTAAAGTATTCGCCACAATCATACAATGAGCACTACTGGGTTAGTTTATCAAGTCGGTGTGCAACTTATACCAGAAGAAAACGGTAAATCCATGGGAAAAAGGTCTTAAAAGTTGCGCCTATAGCTCTACAACAACCGCACACCTGCACCGCCAAATCATAGCGTGGATGTACTTGAAATTTTTCACTTACACAAAATAGCAACGACTTTTGCTACCTCATGTGCATCATAGACACAAGATTTCAGCTTTGCGATTGATTGCCTGCACGCATCAGGATCACCGATAAAGCAAGAGGAGCATGACAATCGTTGCTGCGGAGCATTCGCCGCAGCAACCAAAAAGTTACTGCGGCAGGTCCCTCTCATGATCCCCCTCCCGTGGCATTTGTAAGGCACGCGAAAAACTCCGATTTTCGGATTGGATTGCCATATTTAAAACTGCTAAGAAAACAGACTCTCAACACGGCGCGTTCATAATGACAGCTTTATCCAAAACATTCCTGTCCAAACTCCAGCAATTTGACGTTGAACTCGATGAAGATACCTTCGAATACATCGCAGGCATGCTCAATGATCTTGATTTGACCGACGACGATGTCAACACTGCAATACAGGAGTCAACGGAAGACTTTTTAAAAGACGCGAATATTGCAGCCAGTAAACGAAACCAGTTTTACAAAGCCCTATCGGAAGACTTGGCTTTTTCTACAACCACGCCACTAGCCACCGCCACCGCCACCGTCATAAAGCAGACACAAGATGGGCCTGTAGCACTACCTACTACAGCAGCGAAAAATACCGGAACTCTTGCAGCCAAGGATAGCAACAACGGCGACTACGGTGATACCACGAGCAATAGTGTTACACAGGAAGATGTAAAGTCTTCTGGACGAGCAAGACGTACGCGTGGTGGTCGTAGGAAGCAGCAGCAGCAGCAAGAACCAGATCAGCAGGGCGATGTAGAACCCAACATTGTTGCCACGTCTCAACAGTCTCGGTTCCATACGGAGACCTTGGAAACAAGTAGCGCCGAGATTGATTTGCCTGGCGTCAATATCTCGGTCAACATGAATGATTTGTTGGTGGATGCACACCTCAAACTCAAAGAAGGCATTCGCTATGGTCTAGTTGGTCAAAATGGCGTGGGCAAAACAAGTGAGTTTAATCCTATAACTGCTTAATTTACAATATAAACGGTAAAACAAGCATTTACTAAAAAGCAATCGATTTATAGTGCTGATGAGATGTTTAGCGGATAACATTCTGGTCGGTTTACCGCAAAATATTAACATTCTACATGTCGCCCAGCTCCAAGTTCTTGACGAAACCAAAACTGTGCTAGATGAAGTCATGTCAGCTGATCGCAAAACCATAAATACCCTCCGTGAAGCAAAAGGTAAATGAATGGAACATTACCCCAATAGTGGTAGAATACTTACGCGTGTACATTTACTAGCGCTCCAGGAAGTCCTTGGTGCTGGTGGCAAGCAAAAAGAAGCCACAGCACAGCTAAACTGTGTTGTTTACGATTTAATGGTTGCAAGAAGCCTTGAACGGCTTGATATGGCTACCAAGCTAGCAACAAAGCGCTCAGGAGCCAGAGGCCGTGAAGCCCGACGAGAACAGATTCTTCGGGAAAAGGAGCACGAAGAGCTTACCGCCAAAAACCCTCAAACTGCAGTATCCGCTGAAAATGCCAACAGCATGGTTGCCGAAGTTTTTGAAAAGCTAGAACTCATCGATGTGGGCGCTAATGAAGCCAAAGCGAAGAAGATCTTGCTTGGTATCGGCTTTTCCAAGGATCAGCTCGAATCCCCTGTATCTATCTTTTCTGGCGGTTGGAGAATGAAGATTGCTCTTGCCAAGTCGCTCTTCATGGACCCTGACATTCTTCTACTGGACGAACCTAGTAAATACATGTGAAATTAACTCTTGTTCATGTATACGTCTTTTTGCTAAGTGTTTTATTCCTTTTCCACCGCTAGCCAACCATTTGGATCTACCCGCTATCTTGTGGCTACAAGAGTACCTTATTAACGAAACGGATGGCCAAACAATTGTGATTGTATCCCACGACCGTGCATTCTTGGCCAATGTCACTGACGAAACGATCATTATCCGAGATAAGCAGCTCAAATACCATGGAGGCAGTTATGATGACTGGGAGCGGAATACCGAAGAGCAGCGCACCCGTAAACAGACGTTATTAGACGTAAGCAATTGTATAATTCCAACCTGAAATCGTTATGCAACCTTTCTTTACATCTAATGATTATATCTCTTTTATTTCAGAATCAAGAACGCCGTAAGAAACAGATCATGGCGAGTATACAACATAACCGCCAGCAAGCCAAGTCCACTGGTGACGATAAACGGCATGGCATGATCGCTTCCAGACAAAAGGTGAATAGATTTCTGAACACGTTTAGAACATATAAACAATTCTGCTGATATGAATGCTAAAATCAATCATGTGGTACTATAGAAATTGGAAAGATTAGGCATGGAAAAGACTGAAGACGGAAAGCGTTTCAAGCAAAGTTATCGCGCTGGCTTTCATGACGACATGCGTGAAAAAATTGTTGTCGAGAAGGCGGTCAAGACGGCTGCCATCAAGATCCCTGATCCACCTCCTCTGCGCTACAGTGGTTCCGTGTTTTCGATGCGCAGCGTTACCTTCAAATACCCTGGCACCAAAGAAAAGATGATTGACAATTTCTCCATCGACATTGAACTGGGTTCTCGAACGGTCTTACTGGGCTCCAACGGCAGTGGCAAAACGACGTTATTGAACCTTCTTGTCGGACGATTATCGCCTACATCGGGTGAGGTATACCGTCATCCGTTACTGCGTGTCGGCTATTTTTCACAACACGTTGTGGATGAGCTAGACGAGAATGATACGCCGGTTGAAGCATTGATGAAACTGCAAGAAAACAACAAGAGCGAGCAAGAATGTCGCCAGCATCTGGGCTCGATAGGCATGAGCGGACCCGTAGCGCTTCGACAAATCAAGTTTTTGAGCGGTGGACAACGTAACCGAGTTGCACTAGCGTTCATTTTGTTCCAGGCGCCGCATGTCTTGATCCTTGATGAAATCACCAACCATTTGGATATGGGCACGGTCGAGGCGCTTACCGATGCATTGGCGGGTTATTCAGGTGCCATCGTGGCTGTCAGTCACGACGTCTGGTTCTTGAAACAGTTGATGGAGGAGCAAACTGCTGACGAAGCAGAGGGTGATCCAGCAGACGAAGTAGCAGCGGTCAAGTCGGCCTATTACTTGGTTCAACGTGGAAAACCTATCAAGCGCTGGGAGAAAGGCATCGATGACTACGTCGCCAAGGTTCTCAAGACGGTCCGCAAATCATCATAAATGTTTCACCTACTTTTTTTTTTGAGCAATTGAAATATAAAAATTTGCCGAGACTTCCAATGTCTTGGACTCATCTCCCTCTCTCTCTCTCTCTTCCACTTTGTCTTTCTTTTCTTCTTGCTTGACTCTTTATTAACCTTCAAAGACATCTTCTACATTTGCCATGGATCCCGGTCAGTCACATTTCGAGAAACTGAAAACAGTGCCACATTTGATCGACGAAGACCCTTCTATCATCACGCCGTCGTCGCAAAAACGGTATATGGACATGCCATGGAAAGACTTTGCCGCCATGATGCAAAAAAACAAGGAAGCCGCAGAAAAGTACGAAAAGTACCAGAAGCGAAAGGACGATAACACAACAGACAGTGCCACCGACAAGTCAATATCTTCATCACCAGCCGGTACACCAGCAGTAGAAGAAGGCGAGAACGAAGGCGCTTGGGACAGCGAGACGGGATATCAAGATGAAGATCATGCGCCACTGCGCGGGCAACAAAAACAACCATAAACTATAACTTTTTTTCTTGTTGCAAAAGTATGGTACACTGTGTAGTATAGATATTAATATATGATTATTTTTCTACGAATATGTCTCCATAAAGTTCCCTGGAACAAGTCCTCGCGTATGAGTCAAACGCTTGTCGCTATGAACAATCTGAGCATCCCACCATCCGTCTCTCTTCTTTTCAATGACTGCCAATATGTCATTCTTAGTAAATGTAATTTCGGACTCAATCTATGTAGTAGTATATAGTTTAGTCTTTCTCTCCCTCTCATTGGTCACACAAAACATCTGCATTTTATGTGTTCACCTTTGCGTCATAGCTCCATTGTGCTTTCACTAAATAACAAACAACACGCTTGTCAGTCCACGTTACGATAGACAATGCGATAAAATGAATACTATTTTACCATATTCAAGCACCGGTGTCCCGTCCTCCAACACTAGTTTTGACGATATGGTGTTAAAGCGATGGTTGTCTATGGGCCCGGCCGATGAAGCATAAGAATGATCAGGAAAAGATATGCTCTGCGGCGACGTTTGCGCCGAATTCGTAGGCGACCTTTTCTCTTCCTTCTTTTGCCCCAGAATCCCTAATGAAAAGCGTGGTTTTCCACCAGTATCGACATCCGTTTTTTTCTTCAGGAAGGGAAATACAGCATAATGCTTGTTTTTCTTTTTTCCTTTACGAGGAGCCGTCTGTGCTTCGTCTTGCTCTAGAAAGCCCATGTTGCGAGGACTAGTGATAGTACCTGCAGTGGTAGGGGCTGTTGGAGATATCCGACTATCGAGATCGGCTGCAGGAGATGGATATCCTCGCAATTTCGTCGGCGATGTTGTCGTTGGTATTGCAGTAGTAATAGTGGTGTTGTGGTTCTTTGTGGGTAAATGTTGATTAGTTGCATTAAGTGTTGTTGCAGTCGTTGGTCGTTCAATTACAGGTTCGTGCGGATAGGGGATAGTGGCAGGTGATCGTTGGAAGGTTGCTAAATGGTAATCGTCGATATCTAGAGTTTCTTGGTTACTATTGGCAAATTGCTGGCTTGCTTCAGATTACACAAAATGGTATACCTTTATCGAGCGGTGGTTGGATCTGAGGAGCATATACGTTGTTCTATCAAGTTCGATGCACATTTTATACTTCACTCTCACATATACATTAGGCATGTACATTCTTACCTCGTTGTTGGACTTTGTTGTTGCTGTTGTTTCTGGTGGAAGGGAAGGAAGTGCTTTTTCTTGGAGCTTATGATCAGTTGTTGTTCTAGGTGCAAAAATACAAACGTGATTAGTCTAGTTTTAAAACTTGCATGATTTTACTCCCTCTTGTACCGACGTTTCTGCTTCAGTCTTTTCTTCAGTCGGCCGCTTGGGAGAATATGATGGATCATGCTCACGCTGAAAAAAACATTGACGCAGAGATAAGGAGATATATTTGGATCATTAGTACAGCAGTCGATCAAATATGCACTGTGGTAGGATTGAAAAAAGAAAAAAGAGATGATCTCCTTTTTTTACCATGCTTTCCGATGTTTGTGGCCTTGAAGATGGCAGTTTCCGCAGTTGATCATTTACAGATCGAAGCTCTTCATCTTTCACTGGTATATTGATCTCGCGAACCGTGCGAGGGGTTGGTGGAGCCGTTGACTCGGGTACTTCGTCAAAATTGTGGTGACATGTGTATTTTGGTATATCTGGGTGGTACAATTAGGATCGAAATGAAACACTATCCAAGAATAAGAAACACTCTCTTTACCAACCTGGTACTATGGAACCTGTTCCTTTTGCTTGAATAAACGAATAGATGTCCGCGGCGATGTCTAGATTGTCCAGTGCACCTCGTATACGATCACAAGACTACGTCCATTCCATATACATATTGACTTTAATCTCTATTGTCCACTCTCCGTCTCTTACGTCTTGATTGATCGTTCTATCTTCTTTTTTGGTTATTATACCTGGTCATCGATCGTATAAACGTTGGATATCATATTTGCATACCTAAAGGAAAACCAACAACATTCAGCTTGAATAACGTGTTTGTAATACATGTTCGAAGCAGATTACCACTTACGCAAGTAAGGTCCCACTTAAATAATTCAAACGTTTTTCTTCCAGTTCTTGGAATGTGTTACACGACTCTTTCCATTCATCTACCCAGTGCTTTGTGACGGACTCTAGAATTCCCACCGATAACTTGTATTCATGGTCTATAAATGAACAATAGCATAGAGAATTTGGGATGAGTGGCATGTACATCACACAAGGCACATGTTACATTACCTACTGTCGCCGTCTTCTGCTTGATCTAGAACACGAGAGATAGAAAAATAGAGAATGTCGTCAGCATATAGTATGATGTGTTCCCTTAGTACTAGAACCAGAACTACTACTCCTTGGTAGGAGCAAGGGGAGACGCAAAAAGAAAGAAAAAAGAGGGCGGGCTGCTTGCGAGAGAGTGCAGAAATCCCATTACATACCTGCATCAACTCGTCTCCTTGTCGATCTCCTGCGTAATTCTTCAAGTTATTGCACTCATCCAAGTATGCTTGACGCGCCTGTATTTAATTGTTGTTTTAGTTATATGTAGAATATCAAAGATCAATTGTTGAATTACACGTCGTACACATTAAAACCGCAGCTAAATCTTAGCGACTACTAGTACGACCACCACCACCTTATCTCCACTTGAGAACGATCGCTGCCAGCCACCTTGGCATCCCCTAATAGTAATAGACATACTTACCCGCTTAACGTTCTCCATATGCATATATCGCAAGTTTTGTACCTTGTCGATTTCAGCCATTGTCTATCATAAACATTTAGTATCGAGTCAGAAAAGTTTTAGATTAATACGATGCCAAGACCACCAAAAGTGGCCCGCACTCCCTTTACAAATCCTTCATCACCCGTTCTCCCCGTCCAACCCCCTTCCCCCTTTATGCAAGCTGATATGGGTCTAAGATTCTCTTTACCGATTTGCGCACAGCTTTTTGCTCCCTGATAAACGCAGATAATGGAGTTTCCAAGAGATGATGTATTTGTTGTGCAAGATCAATGTGTGCACGAGCAGCTGCTTCGGTTGCTGTCGGTATACTCTGCAGTGTATCTGCAAATGTGCTGGATGCTTCTTCGCTTTCAGATAACCGTATTTGCGATAACTTTAATAACCGTTCGCCATAGTCCTGCTCGATTTGTGCTCTGCAATTATGTATTGAAACAAAGAGAAAAGAAACACATGAGATTCTATACTACTACCCTCTTCTCTTCACAACGGCTAGTTAGGGTTATAAACCTTTTCTCAAACACTTTCAGAATCGTTTCACACGTTCGTTTGGATTTTAGTAGTCGCTCAAGAATGTTGTTAAGGGCGGTATTGTCATTAGCCTAAAATAACGAAAGGAAAGAGGTTGGTGAGCAACTGCATGTCTTGGTTTCTCGGCTTTTTTGCTGGTAGTTGCCAAGGTGGTGAATAGCGTGTGGCGTAAAAAAATAGTTTGAAGATTTTTGTACCCAAAAGTGATCGGCCATGCGAGGCGGCATAAAGTTGGGAGGTGGTGCTAGTGAAATGGTTGCCATGGTTGCGTATTAAAAGCTGAGCGTTGTGTGTGCGGCAAAGCTCTGGTGGTGTTGGTGGTGATTGATAACAGAGGATAGCGACAGTTTGTTTCAACAGTTTGTGGGGGTGGAGAAGCTAAAAAAAGAGTGATAATAATGAAAATACACAAAAATCAGAAAAGAGAAAAGCTTAATGCGAGCGCCCGTTGGTGCGGCAGAATGTGGAGAACGCTATTGCCCTCTCTCTCTTCGCATGTGACGTGTTGTGAGGCAACAAAGAGGAAAAAGGGTAGCACACTGATATACATTATGGGCTTAAATATATGAAAAGGATACCAGACATGATGTATCTTTTCTTCATACAGTACACAGCGCGCGCAACCAACAGTTTATTGATAAGAAAAATTCATTTAACAACATTGTAAGCTAACAACAAATAACTAATGTAGGACCCGGAACGATCTGCAAGCGAGTATACTTTCCACAAGCAGTCTTAAATGAGTCCCTTTAACAATTATTTTTCGAGGTTGAATGGCCTTTGCTGAGCAAAAAACGTGTTTGCATAAGAACTATTGTTTTTTTCAAAAATGAAAAAGAAACGCTAGTCCCCCAAATCATGATTGCTCACTGAATGACAATGGCTAACCTCGTTAAGATGTAAAAGAAAAGCTTTTTTTTTCTTCCCGCTTTGCTTGGTTATCATAGGCAAAACGCGTGTTCGAGTCTCCGACGCACAAACACTAAACGACTTCTTGTGTAACCCACTTATGCTGTCATGACAACCACCTTTTCCTTGGCAAACCGAGACTTTTGCAGATCCTCTTATGAATGTGTAAGGAAGGCTTCTATTAATTTTGGGTCTCATATATGACGTCGTATGGCTTTATGCACAGCACGAGCCCCAGATGGAGCCGTCGTCGCGAACTACATATATACAGATTAGACTCGAGTACTACTGCTACACCCTAACAAAACTAAGCTACCATTTAACTTATATGACCTAATTGAGCATACAATAAGAATTGTTCATTTTAAAGATCCAAGCCCAAGACCTCCATGAACGTTTGTTCCAGATTTGATAGTCTTACGGGAAATACACTCTTCTGTTGCTCTTTTAGAAAAGCGATTGCCTAAGTTGATAGCATCACGTAATTTAACTTGGTTTTCATCAGCACAAACAGCTTCAATATGCAGCTTTATCGTTGTGTTGGAATCAATAACAGATGTTTGAGCAGCGCTAGACAATCCTCCATCACTGGTCAGGCTCGATTTCCCCTTTCATTTGTACATGTTATGCGTTTAGTAAAAAGTAAAGAAGGCAAAACAGAGATTTTGGACAGTAAGGATCAATTCTTCAATTCTTGCTAGTGGAAATTTGTCTTTTTCCGTTTTCGAATTTAATTTTTTATGAGACACAAAAACGTAGCGAATTATCAGCTTTGGGAACCAGAACGGGTGTTGAACACCATGGACTTGAACATTCGACGATAACTCCTTTTTCTTTCATTTTTTTGACTTCTGCAGCAATAGCAGCTTTTTCAGCTAGTGATCGTCGTGGAGCAGGCGTAAAAACAGGTGCGGCATTGCCTGTGTTGATATAATGCATGATTGGTACACTTGTTTGTTTTGGTGATTGGTTGTACAAATCGGGATGTTGTAGTATAATTGTTGAATTGGTACCGGTATTGTTATTAATAAATCCGTCGTCGTCATTTCTGTTGTTGCCGTTGCACGGTTGCTGTTCGCCACTCTGATATCTTTTTTCTGGATCAAGGTTCTGGTGTCAGGATCCAAGAAAGTACCTAATCCTACAAGCCAATCCATACCAAGGATTAATTTGATGTTTTGTTGTGGGACTACGCGCAATTTGGTTGGATATTGTTGATCATTCATTTCAAAGGTGTGTGGTATTCCACATTTCATAAAATCAATTCCCATACATCGCTCTCATAATAATATCATCATATCTCATAGCAAACAATAATAAATAAATAAATAATAATCGGTTGCTATGTTCCTGGATCTACTACAAACAATAATCATCCATAAAGAAATAACAAATACAGTTCAAATAATATCTTTATTCTTGAATCAATAATAATAATAATAATAATAAAGGGTACTCTCCCCAAAAGTCCCGTACAAACAAACACATATACAATCCAATAATAATACCAATATCAATTTTGAGAACAATCCACGATTGTATCTATAATAACAAACAACTACCATTTCATTCGGAATATTGTGATAAAAAAACATATATAAACAACTACTTTAGAAATCATTATAAAGAACAGATTATATTTTTCTTTCATCAAATAAAACACCTAAATCGATTCTCACAAGACTTATACTTGTTCTCTTTTTATCGTTCTTTTCAATACTTATTCTTTTACTGCTTTCTCTATTTAAATCCTACCTATTCCACAAGGTGACAAAAAGTTGTTTGGTTGACAAGGCTTTAGATTTATTGCCGTACTGAATAAACATATTTGATGCAGGTGCAGCTGATAGTTGCGATTGTTGAACTGTTGCCTCGTCGGTTGTCGATACTTCTGAACCTGTGTCAATTAATTCTGATACAATCACATCATCAAGTTTGGCATTTACTGTAAAACGCAAAGAATTTTGATTTTTATCGTCAATTTGTAAAGATTGTTTAGTTGGAATTGCTTCAGGTTGTTGACTGTTTTGAGATAAATATTGGAATATTCGTGATTCGAATGTATCGTGATCATCTGTTGTGTCTATGCTGTTACCTGTGCTGTTGTTGTCGATGCCTTCTTTACTAGATCCTCTCACTACTGATACTGATGCTTGGTGAGTTACTTGTTGTTCATTGTTGTTTCTTTTATTTTTGTTGTCTTTAATCTGTTTGCTTGTGGCCAAATTTACCACAGCCATGACAGTTCCCATTGAACTTTTCCTGCTGCCATTATTATTATTGTTTTTGTTACTGCCGTTGTCATAGTTGCCTCCTCGTCTAAATTTCTTCCCATTTTGTTGTTCACGCTGAAAATTACTATCGAAGTCCATAGGGGTTGCTGTATCTGTTGTTGTTGGTGCTGTTGTTGATGGTGGATGCATGGCTGGTGGAGTTGAAAAAGGAAGTTTTGGGATACCGTGATGAAACAGGATTAATATGTGCTGTGGCGTTGTCGATCTTGTTCGATGAAAGTTTCAATCTTGCGCTAAAAGTAACCATACTTCCGTTTTGTTGTTTCATTTCTGGTAATTCGAGAGTGCCACGACAGATGCATGTTGAGCGCCCCCAAAATGAACGATAAAATAAATTTTGAGTTGATCAATATCCTTTGTTACTGCTTCGTCCAACGAATCATACCAAACGACTGCATCGTGTTCTATTGGCATTATGAATTCAAGACAGCTTTCTTATTTATCGTAACCATAGTAACTAATGGCTTTGTCGAAAATTGATAACCATATATATGGATTTTCGTCAGCTTTACCTGCATAAGGTCGCAAAGTCAAACGTCTGTACTTTTTGGTATTTACTGTTGTGGCGTCATTTTGTTGGGCTTGTCGTATGCGATTATTATTATTGTTGTTCTGACTGTCTGAATCGGAATGTTCGCTTCCGGTCGCCCAATCAGACATGCTTGATCCCTCCGAAATAATCGATACTAGTACTCTCGGCTGTTGTTGTGGTGTTGAGCTTGGAGCTGGTTGTTGTTGTTGTAACATGGCTTGGGTTACACTTTGTAACGCCGAAACAAGGGGCGGTTGATTCGCTCTTGGTGTAATTGATGCGCCTACTTTAGTTGTTACGCCATAATCGCGATTTTGCCCCTGAATGTGGTTTGATTGTTGTACTAATTCCTCATGATGACGATGTTGATGTTCTTGAGGTTCACCACTTCTATGTGACGAAGACAAGTCATAAAATTCTAGGGATTGTCATTCCACAACTGGGTTCATTTCATCATACAGCTGATCCATATTACGACTTAACTGATCGACTTCTGCTTGATGTTGACGACTGGGTTCTTCAAGGTTTTGTTGCATTTCTCTTTCGGGTTGCTGTTGCCATGCTATCATTTCTTACTGTTGTCGATGCAGAGCTTCTTGTCGTTCTGCACGCATTTGCGCGAGTTGTTGATAAAAGGTTTGTTGTATGGTCAGTTGTTGTTGTAGTAGTGGGAGTTGCTCATTGCCGACTATTTGTTGTTGTGGCATCTGATGGATGCTGTCACCTAATCCACTTAATGGCGACTGCTGTTGTTGTTGAGGACCAGCAGGTACATGATGCTCTAAGGCCCACGGATTGTTTTGTTCTGGATTATGAGGTGGCTGTGATGAATTATCGTAATAAGACATTTTTTTTTGAAAAACTTCTCTACCAACTGTAATAGTACGAAAGAACAACTGGTGTTTATTATGATATAGACATTTGAGATATATATATTGGGATAAGGGGTTGTGGCTACTTCTATATGTTACAGTATGTCACATTCAGTGTTGTAAAATCGTACTAAATGCATTAATAAATTGCATGGCTTTTTATCTTTTATGTTTGTTCGCATTGGAATATACAGTATTGTATTTCCTATAAAATTATATTATATAAAAGCGATGGCGATTATATCGATCGATATAAAGGAGAGGGAAATTATCGGTGAAGATAACCAACCATTAATAGAAATAAAAATACAAGTAGAAAAAAACAAATATGATGAAAAGAAATAATAGAGGGAGTTTACCTGTATCTAATACGCATATATTTATATCTACAAAGCCCTTATCCAAATCCACGGTCGAGAACAAATAGTCCAATAGACTCCATTCACAAGTCAAACCATATATACACGTTTTGGAATAGGGAAGGGAAGGAGGAATCTCTATACCTAATCAATATGCCATCCATAAAACCATTCCAGAATACCGTTATTCACCCACCTCTGCCGAATTATCGAATCGTTCAAATCAAGTGATTGTTCAAAACAGAACACCAATAGCTTTTTTCACCCTAAACAACAAATACTTCGTTGCTCTGGCTTTTTTATTTATAGTGATATATAAATTAGATATTTTTCAAAGTAGCAAAGAAAGAAAGAAAGATGAACATTTTCATCAAGCATATGAAGATGTGCAGTGGGTAAAGAAATTGATCGAAAGAGCATGTTACTTTTTAAATGACAGTGATGGTGATAAACTCTTTGGCCGTTTCAAATTAATAATTCTGTCAAGCTCGACCTTGTCTAACCTGTTATCCCTCCTTCTCGATCCAACCTGTCCTTCCTTGGCACGATTTTTTTTACTGCACAACATCACCTGCTTTAGTTTATCGAAGGTACCGAGGAGATGGCTCAACTGACCAAGATACTTGGCGGTCTCGAATGAATAGAGCTCGACCATGAAGTAGATATCATCAACCAAAACAAAATGATAGAATGATATATACGTGCCTACATTATGAAAAAAGACCAATTTAGCGAGCGATGAAGACGAGCATCAAGCGAAAAGATTCAAATAATAACGAGCTACTTACCAACCACTTGAACCAATGTCATTGCATTCAAATTCTTTTCATCGAGTGTATCCTTACAGAAAGCCACCAATCTGATCATGTCTTCGTGTCGTTTACTTGAATCGCTTCTTTCAGGTTTTACTTCGACAAAGCCTACTGAACAATCAATTTCACGTTGTTTCATGAGATACATGTTTCTGTCAGGTTGTCTAATATTCGTTCCTGGAATTTGTTTATTCAACCTAGCATAGAATAAAAAAACTCAATCAATACCAAAATTTCATAAACTAGACATAATCAAAACAATATGTATAGGGATTAAACTTAAACTATTAATTATAACACATTTAATTGTTTAATATTTATCAATGACTTAATAATAATTTTTTATAAATATATATAATTCTCAGATTTTGAAATTTTTTTAAGATGAATATCAATTTAATATGTAAAACCTATTTACATTTGTTACTATGGAGGAACAATTCTATTTATTTATTGTGAATATAAATCAAAGCAGTTGATAGTTTATAGGGTGTAAGTTGTAAAAAAACTTGCACCGTGACTCTTTGTGGTTCTTTCTCTTAGAGAAAGGTTCTTGAATTTCAATAAAAAAATAACATTTTTGTCTTTAAAAAATTCAAAATAACTTTATACTTATTTTAATTATATATAATTATCAGTACTACAATGACCTAATTTTTATCTTATAAAATAAATTTACATACTTTTTTCTATAAAATTGAATTTTATTATATTATATGAATTAGATATCAAAATATAAGATAAATAATAATTATATAGATATTTAATTTTGGTTTTTGTCTAAGGTTATAAGTTTTTCCTGATTGCTTTGTAAATAAGTTAAAAGAACGGTTTCTATTATGAATTTTCAAAATGGTATTTGATGAATATAATAGCTCAATAAATAAAGAAAAAGTTTTAAAATATAAAACATTATTACAGGAAGAGATAGATAAATTAATTATAAATGAATGGGGATTTATAAATGAAAATTGGAAGAAAAAACAAAATAATTATAAGCATCGAACAGAATTGAAATATATTAAAGAAATAGATGAAATTAAAAAAGAATTATTACAAAAGTTAGGATATACTTCTGTATTTTACTTTTTAACTAAATTATATACATATAAGGATTATCCTTCACCATATTTTGAAATTGAAAAAGGGTTATATTTAATATATCATCTTGTATCAGGTATTACATCTAAAGATATGAAAAGAAATATACCATATACATCATTCTATAAATTTTATAAAGAATTTTGGATAACAAATTATGATAGTTTGAATAAATATGTAGATATATGTCTAAAAAATATGTTTTCTAATATTAAAATAAGAATTTATTCTGCATTAATAAGAAACCCTAAAAACTTTAAAAATATAACATTACTATTAGATGGTTATGATAGTACTATTGAATATGATAAGCCTGACATTTCTGCACAAAAACGATGGTCATATAAATTAAAAACATCAGGTTTAAGAACATAAGTATTAATAGATATTAATAATTTTATAATTGCAGTTTCTGATAGTCAACTATGTGGAGTTAGTAGTGATGGTGGTATGTTTTTAAACATGAAATTATATACGAAAATGGATAAAAGAGATGTTTTAGCTATTGATGGTAGTTACACATTATTTATTAAACAGTTTGAAGACTTATGTAAAAAGAAACATATTTCATTAAGTGATAATAATTTCTTTTGTCCTATTAGAAAAGATCCTAATGAAGAATTGAATATACAAGAAAAACATTTTAATGATGTATTTGGAAGTTTTCGGTCAGCTATAGAAAACCAATTTTGTGAATTAGGAAATAAACTTAAACGATTTTCTAATAATAACTCTACATTAAAAACAGATGATTATAAATATATTAACTTACAAATAAAAGTAGCATTTTTACTTAAAAATATACAATTATTTACAGATACATTCAATATGTTTACACAAGAACACCATAAACTATGGGCTGAAAAAAACTTTGAATTTCCTACTGATGAAAAACTAATAGATATAGTTTTAAATAATGAGATAAAGCAAATGGAAAAAATTAAAATAATGAGTGAATTACAAAAAGATTTATCAGATTTATCATTAGAAAGTAATAATATGATTATTGATGATAATAATAATAATGAAGAATCTAATAATCATATAATTGATAATAATGAAGATATAGATTTCCCTGAATATAAAAATATTAATAGAAAAAAAAGAAAGAAAAATAAAAGTGAAAGAAAAATTAATTTAAATTTAATTAGAGAAATTAACAAAAATAATAATTTTTATGAAATTAAAACAGTTATAGAACATAAATTAAGTAAAAATAATGAATATGAATTTCTTGTTAAGTGGAAAGATTATGATAAAACAGATTATTCCTGGGTAAATGAGAAAGATTTCAATGAAAAACAAATATTAAAAGATTATTTTAAAACCAAAAACATTAAGTATTAAATTAATTATTTTTGTATATGTAGATTATTATTATAATGTTTCTAATAATTATATTTAAACTATTAAATGTAGTAGGTTTCATAATTTTGTTATTAAACATAAGGATAAGGATTAATTCTCTATACATACTACTGGAAGTATCGATCATTGGGGGGATCATGGAACAATGGGTACAGTACGGGGTCAATATATGCACCTTGCAATTCTGATTCTCCAATTTCTTCATCAGTGTGAGTAATCGTTGGGAGCTTGTTGATACTATATAAAAATTCAATGTGTTTAACGATAAATATGTGTCATCTATGATCCATTGAGCTCCTTACCAATTGATCAAGATGTCAATGAGTCTGTAGCAGGCTGTTCAATACTTTATTAATTTTTTTATTTTTAATTTGTTTTATATATTTATATATTAAGTTTTATTTTTAAATAATAGATAATGATCAATATAATTAGGGGTGGTCAGAGAAAATCTTTGATTTTTGATGACGTAGGTAGCTGGTCATTATGACGGTAGTCATAACCCTAGAATGATGGTAGTCATTCTAAATACTTGCCTACAAGTGTCTCATAAACAGTGTTCTCTGTAGTCGTCAACATTCGCGTCTCTAGCCAAGTCATTTATCTTTTGTTCATTGATCGATTGCTTTCAGCACCCAATTGGAAATCCTACAACGATTAAAAAACTGTTAATAATATGGTAATCGATAATACTAAGGAGGTATTTCACCAAGACTTACCCTAAAGATTGCTGAGATATCATTGTATAGCTTTGTATCAAACTTTACTTTCGGATCAATGATTTCTCTCACTAAGGCAGCGTGCATCTGTTTTAAGTATTCCAATCCAAAGTGCTTGACTTGTTGATCACTATATTCGCTCTCTTTCAGAAATAAAACATTTAATAAACATCTATATATAAACAACGTTAGCAGCGAGATTACGCAACAAATATATACAACTTACAAGATCTCTTGCAAATAGCCATCAATGTAAAAGCCTTTTTGCTTTGACGTGATCTCAGCTGCTTTCTTGTACGCCTCGAAGCATTCATCTAAACTGGTGTCACCTCCATCTGAAGTAGCCTATTAACCCTCATAAGTAAACCAATCCATTTGGTCCTACAGCCAATTAGATCCCCACCGCCTTCAAACAAACCTGTTGTCCAGCAGTACTGCTATGGGTAAACGATCGTTCCGCATTTTGTACAAAAGTGGCAAGAGTGTTCCATCCTGCTTCGTTAATGATAACATCGGCTTTTGCTTCAGCGAACAAAAGTTTCAAATCTATTTGTATTCCTGGCCCGCGTTTATGACTTTTTTTCACCGATCTAAAAGCAGCCTTCAATTTTAACTGCAAG
Source organism: Zychaea mexicana (assembly GCF_025766255.1). Lineage (NCBI taxonomy): Eukaryota > Fungi > Mucoromycota > Mucoromycetes > Mucorales > Lichtheimiaceae > Zychaea > Zychaea mexicana. The sequence goes on from NW_026516674.1 coordinate 255,838, forward strand.
TTCATTTTGGCATCTTCCACGCTGTCAAAGTTCGAAATATACTGTTTCACAGTGGTTTTTTGAGCGGTACAGAATTTTATTAAGCTTAGATACCTTTCGGTTCGCACATGCTCTTTCATTACTATTATTAGGAAGAGTTTTAGGTTAAAGATCATCGTGACAAGGAATCACACACACAAAAAGAATTTACTCACAATCTATAACGTCTGACATCTTTTCTTGTGGTACTTGTTTGGTTGTATGAAATAATAAGTTTTCTTTTTCACTTTTTATTGATATAAAAAAAAAGTGCTTCATAATTGAAATAAAAGAAGGGTTCTGGCAATGAAATAAAAAGAAGAGTTGGCAATAAAAGTAATACAAAAGAAATAAAACACCTTTCAACCAAAGACACTTTTGGGCAAACGAGGACGAAGGCCAATTTCTGGCCTCATTAATGATGTAAGCAAAAAAAAACAGAGCTGCTCGAGCGACCATTTTCCCTTGCGTAGACCAAATTCTTACATATAGGAGTTTAAACATCCGTTACACATGTCCCCACTACTATCTTCACTCCTTCGGTAGACCAAACTTCTCCCCACACCGATTTCCAGATTTTTCCTTACAATCTGTAATTCCTTGTTGCGTAGACCAAAAAAAAGTGGAAGTGTAGTTCTTTGTGTAGACCAACTTTTATTATGTTGCCTTATAGTGACGTTCAGTAAGTGAGGTATAATATCCAGTGGTAGCCATTTACCACTCAGGGTTGACAACTTTTTCTAGACATTATCCTTTTTCTTTTTTTATTAGAAGAGTATAGAGAAAGAGAAAAAAAGAGAAGATTAAATGAAAGTGTATAGGGATAGATTGGAGAAGATAAAGTATGGTCCTGCTTTTTATTTATCAGGGTATATGATGCTCTTGGTCGCCCTAATCTTCACTCTCTGAGTCATCGTCATCTGGATATTTAAAACAACCGTAGTCAACGCTACGCTCTATGTAGAGAAGCGCCATATTGCTAAGGGGACTGTGTTCTTATGCTAGGCTAATGGTGCAATCACAATCTTCTTCTGTCTCAACGGGCGACTCAAGATCTTCCCTAACTAGGCGCATACTGACCTCTGGAACAAGAACGGGAGGCTATATATTCCAGAGTATCCATTGGTTTGATGTGCTCATTCGCAGCATCGATCTCGTGTACCAGCAGTATGTCTTGAAGTGTTTTTGCGATTATTTTCTTGCCTCCAGACCCATAGTATCTAGGTTATAAAATATAAAGATAATTGTTACTATATCATAGGAGCTACTAGTATATATACATTTCAATGTTGCTGTAAAATACAGCTCTTGTAAAGAAGTAGCTGGCGCAGCAATGTTTCAAGTAATTCTTGAGTGCTTGTGCTTGCAGCTGATGACAAATCGCAATGGAGTATTTGCTATCACTGATAGTAGAGTTTTATTATATTTTTTTTGGTCTACATAAAGAACTACACTTCCACTTTTTTTTTGGTCTACGCAACAAGGAATTACAAATTGTAAAATCGGTGTGGGGAGAAGTTTGGTCTACCGAAGGAGTGAAGATAGTAGTGGGGACATGTAACGGATGTTTAAACTCCTATATGTAAGAATTTGGTCTACGCAAGGGAAAATTTGGTTGCTCGAGCAGCTCTGTTTTTTTTTGCTTACATCATTAATGAGGCCAGAAATTGGCCTTCGTCCTCGTTTGCCCAAAAGTGTCTTTGGTTGAAAGGTGTTTTATTTCTTTTGTATTACTTTTATTGCCAACTCTTCTTTTTATTTCATTGCCAGAACCCTTCTTTTATTTCAATTATGAAGCACTTTTTTTTTATATCAATAAAAAGTGAAAAAGAAAACTTATTATTTCATACAACCAAACAAGTACCACAAGAAAAGATGTCAGACGTTATAGATTGTGAGTAAATTCTTTTTGTGTGTGTGATTCCTTGTCACGATGATCTTTAACCTAAAACTCTTCCTAATAATAGTAATGAAAGAGCATGTGCGAACCGAAAGGTATCTAAGCTTAATAAAATTCTGTACCGCTCAAAAAACCACTGTGAAACAGTATATTTCGAACTTTGACAGCGTGGAAGATGCCAAAATGAACTTGCAGTTAAAATTGAAGGCTGCTTTTAGATCGGTGAAAAAAAGTCATAAACGCGGGCCAGGAATACAAATAGATTTGAAACTTTTGTTCGCTGAAGCAAAAGCCGATGTTATCATTAACGAAGCAGGATGGAACACTCTTGCCACTTTTGTACAAAATGCGGAACGATCGTTTACCCATAGCAGTACTGCTGGACAACAGGTTTGTTTGAAGGCGGTGGGGATCTAATTGGCTGTAGGACCAAATGGATTGGTTTACTTATGAGGGTTAATAGGCTACTTCAGATGGAGGTGACACCAGTTTAGATGAATGCTTCGAGGCGTACAAGAAAGCAGCTGAGATCACGTCAAAGCAAAAAGGCTTTTACATTGATGGCTATTTGCAAGAGATCTTGTAAGTTGTATATATTTGTTGCGTAATCTCGCTGCTAACGTTGTTTATATATAGATGTTTATTAAATGTTTTATTTCTGAAAGAGAGCGAATATAGTGATCAACAAGTCAAGCACTTTGGATTGGAATACTTAAAACAGATGCACGCTGCCTTAGTGAGAGAAATCATTGATCCGAAAGTAAAGTTTGATACAAAGCTATACAATGATATCTCAGCAATCTTTAGGGTAAGTCTTGGTGAAATACCTCCTTAGTATTATCGATTACCATATTATTAACAGTTTTTTAATCGTTGTAGGATTTCCAATTGGGTGCTGAAAGCAATCGATCAATGAACAAAAGATAAATGACTTGGCTAGAGACGCGAATGTTGACGACTACAGAGAACACTGTTTATGAGACACTTGTAGGCAAGTATTTAGAATGACTACCATCATTCTAGGGTTATGACTACCGTCATAATGACCAGCTACCTACGTCATCAAAAATCAAAGATTTTCTCTGACCACCCCTAATTATATTGATCATTATCTATTATTTAAAAATAAAACTTAATATATAAATATATAAAACAAATTAAAAATAAAAAAATTAATAAAGTATTGAACAGCCTGCTACAGACTCATTGACATCTTGATCAATTGGTAAGGAGCTCAATGGATCATAGATGACACATATTTATCGTTAAACACATTGAATTTTTATATAGTATCAACAAGCTCCCAACGATTACTCACACTGATGAAGAAATTGGAGAATCAGAATTGCAAGGTGCATATATTGACCCCGTACTGTACCCATTGTTCCATGATCCCCCCAATGATCGATACTTCCAGTAGTACGTATAGAGAATTAATCCTTATCCTTATGTTTAATAACAAAATTATGAAACCTACTACATTTAATAGTTTAAATATAATTATTAGAAACATTATAATAATAATCTACATATACAAAAATAATTAATTTAATACTTAATGTTTTTGGTTTTAAAATAATCTTTTAATATTTGTTTTTCATTGAAATCTTTCTCATTTACCCAGGAATAATCTGTTTTATCATAATCTTTCCACTTAACAAGAAATTCATATTCATTATTTTTACTTAATTTATGTTCTATAACTGTTTCAATTTCATAAAAATTATTATTTTTGTTAATTTCTCTAATTAAATTTAAATTAATTTTTCTTTCACTTTTATTTTTCTTTCTTTTTTTTCTATTAATATTTTTATATTCAGGGAAATCTATATCTTCATTATTATCAATTATATGATTATTAGATTCTTCAGTATTATTATTATCATCAATAATCATATTATCACTTTCTAATGATAAATCTGATAAATCTTTTTGTAATTCACTCATTATTTTAATTTTTTCCATTTGCTTTATCTCATTATTTAAAACTATATCTATTAGTTTTTCATCAGTAGGAAATTCAAAGTTTTTTTCAGCCCATAGTTTATGGTGTTCTTGTGTAAACATATTGAATGTATCTGTAAATAATTGTATATTTTTAAGTAAAAATGCTACTTTTATTTGTAAGTTAATATATTTATAATCATCTGTTTTTAATGTAGAGTTATTATTAGAAAATCGTTTAAGTTTATTTCCTAATTCACAAAATTGGTTTTCTATAGCTGACCGAAAACTTCCAAATACATCATTAAAATGTTTTTCTTGTATATTCAATTCTTCATTAGGATCTTTTCTAATAGGACAAAAGAAATTATTATCACTTAATGAAATATGTTTCTTTTTACATAAGTCTTCAAACTGTTTAATAAATAATGTGTAACTACCATCAATAGCTAAAACATCTCTTTTATCCATTTTCGTATATAATTTCATGTTTAAAAACATACCACCATCACTACTAACTCCACATAGTTGACTATCAGAAACTGCAATTATAAAATTATTAATATCTATTAATACTTATGTTCTTAAACCTGATGTTTTTAATTTATATGACCATCGTTTTTGTGCAGAAATGTCAGGCTTATCATATTCAATAGTACTATCATAACCATCTAATAGTAATGTTATATTTTTAAAGTTTTTAGGGTTTCTTATTAATGCAGAATAAATTCTTATTTTAATATTAGAAAACATATTTTTTAGACATATATCTACATATTTATTCAAACTATCATAATTTGTTATCCAAAATTCTTTATAAAATTTATAGAATGATGTATATGGTATATTTCTTTTCATATCTTTAGATGTAATACCTGATACAAGATGATATATTAAATATAACCCTTTTTCAATTTCAAAATATGGTGAAGGATAATCCTTATATGTATATAATTTAGTTAAAAAGTAAAATACAGAAGTATATCCTAACTTTTGTAATAATTCTTTTTTAATTTCATCTATTTCTTTAATATATTTCAATTCTGTTCGATGCTTATAATTATTTTGTTTTTTCTTCCAATTTTCATTTATAAATCCCTATTCATTTATAATTAATTTATCTATCTCTTCCTGTAATAATGTTTTATATTTTAAAACTTTTTCTTTATTTATTGAGCTATTATATTCATCAAATACCATTTTGAAAATTCATAATAGAAACCGTTCTTTTAACTTATTTACAAAGCAATCAGGAAAAACTTATAACCTTAGGCAAAAACCAAAATTAAATATCTATATAATTATTATTTATCTTATATTTTGATATCTAATTCATATAATATAATAAAATTCAATTTTATAGAAAAAAGTATGTAAATTTATTTTATAAGATAAAAATTAGGTCATTGTAGTACTGATAATTATATATAATTAAAATAAGTATAAAGTTATTTTGAATTTTTTAAAGACAAAAATGTTATTTTTTTATTGAAATTCAAGAACCTTTCTCTAAGAGAAAGAACCACAAAGAGTCACGGTGCAAGTTTTTTTACAACTTACACCCTATAAACTATCAACTGCTTTGATTTATATTCACAATAAATAAATAGAATTGTTCCTCCATAGTAACAAATGTAAATAGGTTTTACATACTAAATTGATATTCATCTTAAAAAAATTTCAAAATCTGAGAATTATATATATTTATAAAAAATTATTATTAAGTCATTGATAAATATTAAACAATTAAATGTGTTATAATTAATAGTTTAAGTTTAATCCCTATACATATTGTTTTGATTATGTCTAGTTTATGAAATTTTGGTATTGATTGAGTTTTTTTATTCTATGCTAGGTTGAATAAACAAATTCCAGGAACGAATATTAGACAACCTGACAGAAACATGTATCTCATGAAACAACGTGAAATTGATTGTTCAGTAGGCTTTGTCGAAGTAAAACCTGAAAGAAGCGATTCAAGTAAACGACACGAAGACATGATCAGATTGGTGGCTTTCTGTAAGGATACACTCGATGAAAAGAATTTGAATGCAATGACATTGGTTCAAGTGGTTGGTAAGTAGCTCGTTATTATTTGAATCTTTTCGCTTGATGCTCGTCTTCATCGCTCGCTAAATTGGTCTTTTTTCATAATGTAGGCACGTATATATCATTCTATCATTTTGTTTTGGTTGATGATATCTACTTCATGGTCGAGCTCTATTCATTCGAGACCGCCAAGTATCTTGGTCAGTTGAGCCATCTCCTCGGTACCTTCGATAAACTAAAGCAGGTGATGTTGTGCAGTAAAAAAAATCGTGCCAAGGAAGGACAGGTTGGATCGAGAAGGAGGGATAACAGGTTAGACAAGGTCGAGCTTGACAGAATTATTAATTTGAAACGGCCAAAGAGTTTATCACCATCACTGTCATTTAAAAAGTAACATGCTCTTTCGATCAATTTCTTTACCCACTGCACATCTTCATATGCTTGATGAAAATGTTCATCTTTCTTTCTTTCTTTGCTACTTTGAAAAATATCTAATTTATATATCACTATAAATAAAAAAGCCAGAGCAACGAAGTATTTGTTGTTTAGGGTGAAAAAAGCTATTGGTGTTCTGTTTTGAACAATCACTTGATTTGAACGATTCGATAATTCGGCAGAGGTGGGTGAATAACGGTATTCTGGAATGGTTTTATGGATGGCATATTGATTAGGTATAGAGATTCCTCCTTCCCTTCCCTATTCCAAAACGTGTATATATGGTTTGACTTGTGAATGGAGTCTATTGGACTATTTGTTCTCGACCGTGGATTTGGATAAGGGCTTTGTAGATATAAATATATGCGTATTAGATACAGGTAAACTCCCTCTATTATTTCTTTTCATCATATTTGTTTTTTTCTACTTGTATTTTTATTTCTATTAATGGTTGGTTATCTTCACCGATAATTTCCCTCTCCTTTATATCGATCGATATAATCGCCATCGCTTTTATATAATATAATTTTATAGGAAATACAATACTGTATATTCCAATGCGAACAAACATAAAAGATAAAAAGCCATGCAATTTATTAATGCATTTAGTACGATTTTACAACACTGAATGTGACATACTGTAACATATAGAAGTAGCCACAACCCCTTATCCCAATATATATATCTCAAATGTCTATATCATAATAAACACCAGTTGTTCTTTCGTACTATTACAGTTGGTAGAGAAGTTTTTCAAAAAAAAATGTCTTATTACGATAATTCATCACAGCCACCTCATAATCCAGAACAAAACAATCCGTGGGCCTTAGAGCATCATGTACCTGCTGGTCCTCAACAACAACAGCAGTCGCCATTAAGTGGATTAGGTGACAGCATCCATCAGATGCCACAACAACAAATAGTCGGCAATGAGCAACTCCCACTACTACAACAACAACTGACCATACAACAAACCTTTTATCAACAACTCGCGCAAATGCGTGCAGAACGACAAGAAGCTCTGCATCGACAACAGTAAGAAATGATAGCATGGCAACAGCAACCCGAAAGAGAAATGCAACAAAACCTTGAAGAACCCAGTCGTCAACATCAAGCAGAAGTCGATCAGTTAAGTCGTAATATGGATCAGCTGTATGATGAAATGAACCCAGTTGTGGAATGACAATCCCTAGAATTTTATGACTTGTCTTCGTCACATAGAAGTGGTGAACCTCAAGAACATCAACATCGTCATCATGAGGAATTAGTACAACAATCAAACCACATTCAGGGGCAAAATCGCGATTATGGCGTAACAACTAAAGTAGGCGCATCAATTACACCAAGAGCGAATCAACCGCCCCTTGTTTCGGCGTTACAAAGTGTAACCCAAGCCATGTTACAACAACAACAACCAGCTCCAAGCTCAACACCACAACAACAGCCGAGAGTACTAGTATCGATTATTTCGGAGGGATCAAGCATGTCTGATTGGGCGACCGGAAGCGAACATTCCGATTCAGACAGTCAGAACAACAATAATAATAATCGCATACGACAAGCCCAACAAAATGACGCCACAACAGTAAATACCAAAAAGTACAGACGTTTGACTTTGCGACCTTATGCAGGTAAAGCTGACGAAAATCCATATATATGGTTATCAATTTTCGACAAAGCCATTAGTTACTATGGTTACGATAAATAAGAAAGCTGTCTTGAATTCATAATGCCAATAGAACACGATGGGTACTGTAAATTTTTACGTACTTCACCTTCCTTTTTTGGATTTTTACGTACTTAGCCTCCAAGTTTTTATGTACTTAGCCACTCAAGTACGTAAATCGCTTCTGACGCTGTATATTTGTACTATAAGATTTTATGTACTTCCTATTTGGGAATTTTACGTACTTCTTGTCTTTTTTGTGCCTCGTTTGAGTAGATCATACAAATAGCTACCATTGATGTAGCCTATCATACTTTGACTCTGTATAACCGTCGCAGCTACGATGGCTACTGTAAATTTTTTACGTACTTCACCTTACTTTTTATGCAAAAATTTATGTACTTGGCCACCGAAGTACATAAATGTCATAAACATTCTTCGACCTCTAGTAAGTGATCATCCTCAACCTCGTTGATGACATATTAAATCCCCATCTATCATCATCATCCGAATTATCGACCTTAATACCAATCTTTCCGTTTATTCACATCATTGAATTCTATAGTAAAGACATATATATATATATATATATATATATATATCATAGTCTTTGAACGATAAAACATCAGTCAGTTATCTTGTTTCCTCCCTATACCTTGTTCTTGTTTCTTTCCTCCTTATCTGGTTTCCTGCCTTCTGGCTTCCTTCTTGTCTTGTCCTGTTCTTGCCGAAAGCACCTAGCACATTCTCGTCCGGTGTTTCTGGCCTTGTGTTGTCTTGTCCCTGTTCGCACCTTACAGTAAATCAGTTCTCGCGCTGTATATTTAACCTATAAAATTTTACGTACTTCTCATTTTGGAGTTACATACTTCCGATTTTACGTACCTGCTGTATATGATTTTTAAGTACCTTGAGCGCTAAAAGGACCATACATGTTGTTGTTATTACTTTGAAGATTTTGTATATATAATCAAATTTCACGGAAGGGCAAGAAAGCCCACACTATGTTTTAAAGGTACGTAAAGGTTGATGTACGTAAAGATTGGTGTTAGTATGATTGTATGACTAGTGAGTGTAAGTAGTCAAGGAACGCGCTCAGAAAAAAGAGACCGGTTTTCCTGCCAGAGCGACTGCTTTACCTGCAATCGCCGAAAATGGAAGTACGTAAAAATTCGCGCTCCCGAACACGATGCAGTCGTTTGGTATGATTCGTTAGACGAAGCAGTAACAAAGGATATTGATCAACTCAAAATTTATTTTATCGTTCATTTTGGGGGCGCTCAACATGCATCTGTCGTGGCACTCTCGAAATTACCAGAAATGAAACAACAAAACGGAAGTATGGTTACTTTTAGCGCAAGATAGAAACTTTCATCGAACAAGATCGACAACAAAATGAAAGAAGAACTGAAATTATACTTTTTTCATTATCACTCCCATCCTGACGTCGTTCGTGAAGTTTCCCGAAAGAAACCCAGTACTCTCGACGAAGCAATCCAATATACCATTTACCTAGAACAAACCGATAAAACAGCCACAGCACATATTAATCCTGTTTCATCACGGTATCCCAAAACTTCCTTTTTCAACTCCACCAGCCATGCATCCACCATCAACAACAGCACCAACAACAACAGATACAGCAACCCCTATGGACTTCGATAGTAATTTTCAGCGTAAACAACAAAATGGGAAGAAATCTAGACGACGAGGCAACTATGACAACGGCAGTAACAAAAACAATAATAATAATGGCAGCAGGAAAAGTTCAATGGGAACTGTCATGGCTGTGGTAAATTTGGCCACAAGCAAACAGATTAAAGACAACAAAAATAAAAGAAACAACAATGAACAACAAGTAACTCACCAAGCATCAGTATCAGTAGTGAGAGGATCTAGTAAAGAAGGCATCGACAACAACAGCACAGGTTTTAGCATAGACACAACAGATGATCACGATACATTCGAATCACGAATATTCCAACATTTATCTCAAAACAGTCAACAACCTGAAGCAATTCCAACTAAACAATCTTTACAAATTGACAATAAAAATCAAAATTCTTTGCGTTTTACAGTAAATGCCAAACTTGATGATGTGATTGTATCAGAATTAATTGACACAGGTTCAGAAGTATCGACAACCGACGAGGCAACAGTTCAACAATCGCAACTATCAGCTGCACCTGCATCAAATATGTTTATTCAGTACGGCAATAAATCTAAAGCCTTGTCAACCAAACAACTTTTTGTCACCTTGTGGAATAGGTAGGATTTAAATAGAGAAAGCAGTAAAAGAATAAGTATTGAAAAGAACGATAAAAAGAGAACAAGTATAAGTCTTGTGAGAATCGATTTAGGTGTTTTATTTGATGAAAGAAAAATATAATCTGTTCTTTATAATGATTTCTAAAGTAGTTGTTTATATATGTTTTTTTATCACAATATTCCGAATGAAATGGTAGTTGTTTGTTATTATAGATACAATCGTGGATTGTTCTCATAATTGATATTGGTATTATTATTGGATTGTATATGTGTTTGTTTGTACGGGACTTTTGGGGAGAGTACCCTTTATTATTATTATTATTATTATTGATTCATATTAATTGAACTATATTTGTTATTTCTTTATGGATGATTATTGTTTGTAGTAGATCCAGGAACTTAGCAACCGATTATTATTTATTTATTTATTTATTATTGTTTGCTATGAGATATGATGATATTATTATGAGAGCGATGTATGGGAATTGATTTTATGAAATGTGGAATACCACACACCTTTGAAATGAATGATCAACAATATCCAACCAAATTGCGCGTAGTCCCACAACAAAACATCAAATTAATCCTTGGTATGGATTGGCTTGTGGGATTAGGTACTTTCTTGGATCCTGACACCAGAACCTTGATCCAGAAAAAAGATATCAGAGTGGCGAACAGCAACCGTGCAACAGCAACAACAGAAATGACGACGACGGATTTATTAATAACAATACTGGTACCAATTCAACAATTATACTACAACATCCCGATTTGTACAACCAATCACTAAAACAAACAAGTGTACCAATCATGCATTATATCAACACAGGCAATGCCGCACCTGTTTTTACGCCTGCTCCACCGACGATCACTAGCTGAAAAAGCTGCTATTGCTGCAGAAGTCAAAAAAATGAAAGAAAAAGGAGTTATCGTCGAATGTTCAAGTCCATGGTGTTCAACACCCGTTCTGATTCCCAAAGCTGATAATTCGCTACGTTTTTGTGTCTCATAAAAAATTAAATTCGAAAACGGAAAAAGACAAATTTCTACTAGCAAGAATTGAGGAATTGATTCGTTGTCTAACCGAATTCCGAATGAGATGGTCTGTGCGCACGTTAATAGTTAGTAAAAGCGCACTATGTAAATTTCTAAGGCCAAGTAATCGGATTTCAATTATATGGTGGAATTCCTCATATTTGAGAGAGATATTTGTTTACAACAAACAAAAAGATTATACAACGCTAACAAATCATTTCTTGACTTTGACTATATACGAGTAGTAATAACTCAATAATGATGATTTTAGATTATTATTTTATCTTTCTAAGACCATAAAGCAGCATAACAACCACGTAAAGAGCTTTGAATAGGTCCACCCGCAGTGAACAGCTTGCCGGAATCATCTGGACTGTATTCTAATGTGTATACTGCTTGCGGCATCAGTCGGTGCTGACCATGAAAATATGTCTGATAAATTGAGCTCGATTCGTCCAGCCATCCCGATGAAACGGAGCAGAAAGTATCGGACAATGGAGGAGACGACAATAATGAAGGCGATGACGAAGAAGAAGAAGATGTTGTCGTGTTACTGTTCGAAGGTATAAATGCCTTTTTGCGAATGTCATAAAACGATACACGGCCAAGACCGCCACCGCACGTCACAATATGATCATGAAATGCCAGTGATCGTACACCCCAATCCTGGTCCTGCGACGGAAATTCTTGTTCTGCAGAAGCGGTGCATGAAAGTCGTGGATCGAGTAGAGTAACATGCTCTTGTGACCCAACGGCTAATAACCCTCTTTCGTTTCCTTGTTGTGTTGCAATACAGACAAGCTCTCGCGTATGCCATAACTTGATATTCCTTTGCTGTTTTTTTTTCGAATAATGTACGCCATGTTTAAAAATTTAGTGTCATCTGAATCCATTTCTTAAGGTAGAATATCGTTTACCTTTTGCCGCTCCTTTAGATCCCAGATCTGTACAATTCCATTTGCCGCCAAACTCGCTGCTGTTGTGCACCCGGTCAGTTTTGTGTCCCGGATCCGTGGAGCAAACCCACCAGCAGTTTGACTTGCCCAAATGCGTGGTATCTCTTGCACCGTTCGTCGTCCGATATCATCATTCTCGTTCTGCTCCCTGTTGTCATCCATTTTCCACAGACCCAACGACCCGTCGCGTGATCCAGTAACAAACGTGGTATCATCCAACCACTGTACGCTAAAGACTGCATCACGATGGTCACGGGCGGTAATGCCGGCTGGGCTGAGTTCGGGCAGACGATAGATCATCACGATGGGTGGGTCCGCCAATCCAACTGCAAGTAGTGTTTTGCTCGGGTTTACGGACAGACTACGGATTCCTTCACACTTTTTCTTCTGTTGCTGTTCATGATGTTGTGACGAAACGCCAAACCGTTGCCGTATACTTGTGGGTGTGATTGGCTCGCGCATGTACACATTACTTTCATCATCATCATCATCGTTCTCTGCTGTATTGCTGCTGTTGTTGCCTTCGGCTGCATTATTGCTTCTTTGTCCTTTTGTTCTTCGACTTGCGGAGGTGGTCATTCGTGCATCGGTGCTTCTACTGACACGTTGATGATTATTTGCTACAGATGCTAGTGACGGCGCCTTGTATTTCATCAATGGAATACTTGTCCATGGGTTTTTTGAATCATTAATGTTGAGCAAGAGTAGCTAGTCAACGAGGAGGTTTTTAATTTGTAAGATCCTTCAGATGAGGAGCCTGTATGCTGTATGTGTTTATCATCTGCAAAGGTATACCATTTACCTTATCCTCTTTGGTCCCAATAACCACCCTTGTACTACCTGTTTGTTAGTTACCAATCATCAGTTTCCAGATGTGCTTTCTTTCTAACACAAAGTTGATCAATCCAACAAAAGGACGAGTGTGCTTACGTACTAATCCACGCAGATGCAAATATTTTATCATGGTCTTCTAAATTGATGGGATTCTCGGTCAATGCAGCAACTGATTGTGATCGCACAGCTTGCAATATCCTTTGTCGTTCCTGTTGGCTGTTGTTGTTCCTTCGGTTGTGTCCTCCAATCCCTCGTAGCCGTTTTTGAAGATAGTCGTAAACATATCGACTCTCATTAAAGCTTGATCTAGAAGTTGATGCTGATGAGGACGGTGGCAGCATCCGTACAATAAAAGAAAGCAAGAAAGAAGAGGAGAAATTATCGTAGTAGTGGTGATGGCACAAGTACGGTTGTATATTGCACAACAAGAAAGAGAAAGAGAGATAGAGATCGAGAGAAATAATGGCTCGAAAATGGCAAGTGTTTTTATTCGAATCAGCTTAACAGTTTTTTTAAGATTAATAACTCACCTGGCATAATTATTGCGTCTCATGAACAACGAAAAAGTGATAGTGGGGCCTTAAAATTTTTATTTGTGGAATTAATGCTACGCAAACACACGTAGCATGTGACATCCTCCCATTAACGCTTGAGCAATACATGTCACCATAAAGCCTTGCAAATCCTTGTACTGCTGCTACTCTTCTGTATAAAAATTTGACATGTTGTGGGATACTTCAATTTAATCTTAACTGAGTTTTTCACCAAGGAAATGTTGCTTTTTCTCGTGGACGCTGATGAACGAGCACAGCACAATGTTATGACTTTTTCACCGTACATTGCTTGACATGGTGAAGTGATAGATACTGTCTGTTACAGCGGGCGCAAATAATTCCATGGTAATAACACCCCTAGCACAATCTGCCACAATGCGCTATGTCAATGACATGTATTAGATTGAAATGAGTTGACTGCTACTGTAGCTGTCAGCGGTGGCATGATGGCTTTTTACAGACTGCTGTGTTGGCAACTACGCTTGTGCTGTAATGTGTTGTGCTTCACCGAGAAACTATGCAAGGTCACAGACATCAACGACTGATTTAATTAATCAGTAAATCCCCTTATTCGTTTAAGAAATATCTGATTGATAATACAAAACAGTATACTATCCATCATCAACATCATTGAAATACAAACACCTTTTGGAAACTTAGAAGGATAAAGCGTTGATTCAACAACATCAGCGCTTTTATGTAAGTGATAAAGCTTCAAGTGCATACAATCCTTCATATGATATGCTGTTAGTTTGAGTAGCATAGAAAACGTAGTTTATCCATCAGCTTTGTCATTCTTTTCTGTGTAGTATCGTTGTTATTGCTTTACTGAAGTATATTTGTTTGAAGGATTAGCGATGGTGCCGTCTTAGACAATGCTTCTGCTAAACCTCATCTTGATCTTGTCCGTCAAATTCATAAGAATAATTCCTCCTCAACCAGTCCCTTAAAATTTTTTCTAAGAAAACATCGATACAAACGATCGACCTGCTACAAAGCACGCTTAGTGCACGATAGTTTCGATAAGTAGATTCATTATTATACTTATACCGAAACGTGTACACCAGAAAGAGGAATGGTACTGATACCATCATCAACAGAATGGGGTCGTGTTGTGTTAGTACTAAGGATATTCTTTTTGTGTTCATTAGCTCTGTTACTGTACCGTTATATCACCCATGGTTTTCGGCAAGCGGATGCGAAACCCCACGGACTAAAGTTGCTCTAAAGTAAGGGAGCACGATTGTACTGTATTATCGCCCGTAGCGAACTTTGCTGGTAAATACAAGGTTGGTCGGCGATGATGCAACGCGAAGCAATAGACTCGGTGGCGATCCCTGCCCCCGCTCTTTCAAGCACCCTCCACGAACTCCGTTTGTGCGTATACATGCGTTATGTGTAATGAATTAAAGTTTTGTAGTGTCCTCGTACAACAATAAACAATTATGCAATTTGTCCTAAAAGATATTTTGGCCACCAGCAAAAGAAGCACTGTATGTAGTGGGACCTAACAGTCTTATGTGCCTCTTACATTTGTCCCGCCGAGTTTGCAACACCACTGGAAGAAAAAGGTGATGTCGATGCACATTATTTAATTGCTTGTGCAGGCTCATACAGAGAAAACCTGTTTTTGTATGTCTGTGTTGTTGGATAAAGCCTCCTGTCTTGTATACGCTGCTGTAACAACAAGAACATTAGCTATTAATAAAGCGTTTCGTGAAAACTATATACACGCACAACAACAACAGTCTCGATGTTAGGTTGTATAATAGGGTTCCTTCTCCTCCCATTAGTCATACATGTCACAAGCGTGACAAGGAAGAGAAACGAGAGAGTGCGGTACGCGTGCTTTGATATTACAGTATTTTCACTAATGGTTGCCTCACCTTACTTTTCCAAGTTGGCGTGACACAGATTCCCTGTCTGGTTGAGAGAGTTGGGGGCAGCTTGGGGGCATAATGTTTTTTACTTAGCATTTGGTTTTTTTACATTATGGCTTGAATGGACATTTGATGTGTTTTGTTTGTTTCAGCGAATTCAATTCTTTGATATCGTTAATCTACTTCGTTAACCACTTTTAACAACATGGGCTAATAGATTAAAAGATCCCTTGAATTCATCAACTTCTACTGCCTCATTTACGTTTTTCGCATGATGGATACTTGCGTCTTCCCTTGTCAGGCATATCACTCTTGTCCAAAATATCCATTACAGTATACAAAGCTACGCAAAGTGATCGTCTCATGTAATGCCTTGTTTTTTTCAACTACTACTTTTGCTGGTTCGCCTTTTTCAGACCGTCTAAACGTACGTTTACTATGTAGGTTGGATCCTGCCTCGTCAACATATACGTAGCTTGCAAAATATATTTCTGGATTGTTGTTGACACCCAGTCCATCCGCTCTTGATAGTTTCAGGTGATGTACGTGCTTCATTGTAAGTCTTTTAACCGTTGGGCCACACTTCTGTACAAGGTGCCTATCTAAACCATTTTGCATGATTGCCAAATCAAACGTGTCCCAAAGCATTCTTGTGTCTGCTTCCTTGTTTTAGTTCAATCACCATCGTAACCTTCCGAAAAGTTGTGGTTATTTGGCCTAGTAAATACGACTCTTCGTTCTTGAAACGCTTCCATTGATTCCGTACAGTACGTACCAGCATAATAGGTTTACGAACAACTGCAGCTGCACTGAGTATCACATTTCGAATCAAATAAGTAAGTTGAACAATCTGCATATCATTGTATATACCATGTAAGATCCTGTCAAATAACACCAGATTAGAAGTTTTAAACAACGTGAATAGATACATGGTGAATTGGATGATGGCTGTCGAACTAGCCCGGTTCTTTAATTTAGACTTTTCTTGTCTGTCATCTGCAGTTTTGATTCTGAAAGATTCCTCTTGTAAATCAGTTTCTATATAGAGCTCATCAGATACCTCATGCTGTACCATGACTATGTAATTGATATTAATAGTGTGAAGAATGATCAATTGTATAGACAGTAAAAAACGTAAAAGAATCAGTAAAAGTTGATGAAGACTAAGAATTCTTTTAACCTATTAGTCCATGTTGTTAAAAGTGGTTGACGAAAAAAATGAACGATATCAAAAGAACCAAACTCGCTGAAACAAACACATCAAATGTCCATTCATGCCAGAATGTAAAATAACCAAATGACAAGTAAAAAACATCATGCGCCCAAGCTACCCCCAAACCCCCTCAACCAAACAGGGAATTCGTGTCACGCCCAAGTCTGAACGCAAGGTGCGGCAACCATTGGTATTAGAAAGGCGAAGAGGGTGTTACAGGATCGGTCACTGTTTTGTGTAATAATCGTGTTTCTGCATCACAGATACCAGTTCCTCTTCCACCTCCTCTCCTCTCTCCACCATGATTCGCACTGATATATGCTACCTAGCATCAGCTACATTTAACTAGGGAAGAGCAAATCTATTTGATGGCAGGATGATTTCCCCCGCGGACGACTTTCTACACATCATTCCCCCGTTTACCATACAGCAATTATTGGTTGTTAGACATACTCTCGATCATTACGTTTATTCTCCTAAACACAATATTTTGCCCGCAATGGAAATATGTGAAAAGTCAGCGACTGGGGGTGGCGGAGGGATAGGAGTTCTGTCATCCACTATTTACAAGAAGCGCTGCTGTGTGATTCGATGGGTTGATCCGGTCAAAAAAAGAAGAGGGAAGGTTATGTTTTAAGATACACAAGGGTGAGAGAAGATGCGCTGCACCACACAATGTGACGATAATAAAAAACAAAACATCAGCCAACTCAGTTGACTGTTTTCCAATGATGGTGGCCCAAAATTCAAGCGTAGCAGAGATCCATTATCTAACCACTATGTAGTACTACGCAGCTGGAGTGTGCAAGGAAACACCAGAGGAGAGAGGCACCCATTTATCGCAATGACGATATGACTAAAAACAACAACAGCTGGCTGGGTCATCTTACGTTTCACTTTGGGTACCCATTCAAAAAAACAACTCTCTCTGATATGATCGTTTGTATCACCGCAAAACAGAAAAAGAGAAAAAAAGAAAAAGCAAGCATGGATGGTAAAATTGATTTACCCTGCCCGGCCTCCTTATCCCCTCCTCCGATCTCCCGCTCTCCCCATCACCCACTCCCAGAGAAATTGTGTAGTCGTCAACAATCGCTGGAAATTAAGGAGACACGGTGGGTGATGATTCAGTCGAGTGTTTGCTACTAGTGCGTAGTAGTAGCAGTAGTAGCACATCATGTTAGGCGCGTTAAGTCAAAAAGAAATGGGGTTTTCTAAAATGATCAGCAACACAAACAACGGAAGCGTGGGTTCCGGCCATGCGGTTCTGAAGCAGTTTGTGCTTAACAACAAATGATCGTTTTGATGTCACATTTGACCTGAGTCTGTTCTTCACTCTTTGCGCGGGCAAGGCTGGGGTGTGTTTTGTGTATACAAGCAACGAGCTTACGGGTACAAGGGAATTTTCTTGTGAAAGGCAGCTGTGATGCGTGCCGGGGCTCCCTATTCGGCAGCGGTCTTGTTTCTGCTGTGCCATACTTTGCTGTAGCTGTGTGTCCACTGTCCACCCTTCTTACTTGGCCGAACATGATACAAGCACCGATCGGATTCTGTTGGGGGGAGGGGGATGGGGGTGGGGGTTGAACGATGGCTGCTGTTGGATAGAAATAATTTGTTGCTTTTTTAATGCTGCTGCTGTGTTGATGATGATGATGATGCACGCTCCCCCCACCCACCCACCCATCCGCAAACTGTTCGGTATTTATGGGTATCATCTTTTTTCTTTCTTTTATCCCTTCTCTTGTGTTTTTTTTTCCTTTTTCCACCTTTGTGAATCCAGCTCTCTTCCTCTTCGCTCCAACGACACTCTCCATCTCTAATACATAACATCGCCATGGTACTGGTATCGTGTTTACGGTCTGCACAAGAACTGCCCAATCTGTGCACAGTCGTTGTCTCGTCGCTATGGAACCAGTACCCACCACGCCAGAAGAGCCATGACAACAGCTGGGACGATGCACGACGGCTGGAGTTCCATACGTTCGCCCAGGCCGTATTGTCCTATCTTAACATGTCGCCTGCAGTCGTTTACACGAGGTACATGCACACCATAATGTAGATATTCTACGAGTGTATGCAAAGAGAACGACGATAACGACACTATGGACGGGCAACCCACAGCAAAGATGTATACATGTATTCACGCATCTCCTTCATCGTCATTGCATTTTTAGTTTGAAATATGTACAAAAGTATCTTTCCTCCTTGCCACCGTCCACACGGAAAACGCTGATGCACGGTTCTGAGAGACCGATCTTCATGGTGGCACTGATGCTTGCGTACAAGTTTGTTGAAGACTGTGGATCAGTTGATGCTGTAAGTACATCCTCTCTCTCTCTAGTCCAAAAGTACTAGTAGTAGTAACACAAATAGGAAATGGCGTGGGCATTTCTGTTTCTAATTTTTATTCTCATATCCTAACCCACATTTCTCATACTTCAGAACTATTGGTCGCGGGCATCCATGATCCCTGTATCAGCCTTGGTGAAGATGGAAATTGATTTTCTGTGTCAAGTGAGCCATAAGCTGCATGTGGATAAGTCCGCTTTCGTGCGATGGGTGAACCAGTGCAACACCACGTTTGAGCAGCAATTTTATTATTTCTACACCTATGCAACAGGGGTTTATCCTGACAACTCGTTCTGCTATTATCCTCCAATGCAGCAGCAGCAGCAACAACAATACCCTTGCTATGTCCAGCCGACTTCGACTTACTGGTATAATAACAGCAGTAATAACCATTATCAGCAATACATTCCTCAACAGCAGCACCAGCAGCTACAACATCTGGAACAACAACAGCAACAACCACCACCGCAATATAGCCAGGATTACCGATGGGAACAGTCCTCAACACCAGACAGTATCCACAGTAACAGCACCACGTCGTCTGCGTCTACACTAATCGCTGCTTACGGTTATCCTGACGGTGACACCACGACCAACAACAAGAAGTATCGCATGCCAACATCATCGCAGCAGCTATGCTATTATGCAACTGACTATCCTCGAGACCATTGGACTACAGCTGTCCCGCCAGTATCGCATGCTTTGATGCAATGATAAAAATAAAACCTCCCTTCTCTGGTCTCCACCTATCCAAGTGCTTCTTTTTTCACAAACAACACTGCAACCTATTAGTAGTCAGACCCCTTCTCACTTATACTTCTCCCCAATCCCTTTGCTCCTTTTAATTTGTAAATATCGTTCTTTTTTCTTTTTTTATGTGCCATACTTTTTCAAAATAATGCTATAGAAACAATAGTAATAATAATGCGTGTATATATATATATATATGTTGTGGAAATGCAAAATAACAAAGACAAGCTTTCTCTTTCTTTTTTTTAATGAACTAAACAGACTGGGGATGGGTGTGGTGTTGATGGAGACAATGAACATGGATAGTATTTAACAATGAGTTTAAAAAATGCTTATTTCTTCTTTTGCTTCTTTGCTGCTTTTCCTCCTGCCGCCTTTCCTCCGGCTGCTGCCTTTCCGAACGAGGCATCAGGCTTTCCTTTTCCAGTGACCATCGACGCTAATGATTCATCCAAATTTCGCTGTTGACGCTTCTTGTTCTTCTCCACGCGTGCTCGCTTCTCCTCGTCGCGCTTGGCATACTGATCCTCCATGGGATCAGCGTTCTGAGGCACCTCAATAAGCCAGTCGTCCAGCTTATCCTTTTGGCCACCAGCATAGCCCCAACGTGGCACATATTTCTCTTTCTCTTCGTCGTAGACCATACGTTCTCGCTTGCGGTTCTGGATGCCCTTGACCTTGGCAAACTTCTCCCATCGGGTCAATGGCTTGTCCTTGGGTAATGGCTTTTCACGCGGCAGGGTGCTGCTGCGTACTGGTAGTTTAGCTAATACTCCATTATCACCGCTTTGTACTGGAAGCTTAAAGATCTCGTTGATGATCAATTGTGTGTTGTCTCGTGTTAATTCTTTCAAATACTCTTCTCGTTTGTTCTTGTTTCTAAAAGAGGTACCGTTACATGTTAGTCTCTCTTCTTTCTACTTTCAAAAAAGGTTAAGACATAGTAAGAAAAACAATGACATACGCTAGCCGCTTTTCGTCAAAAGCATTGGTATCAAAGCTGCTCAAGAGATTAACGTCGTAATCGAGAGGAACAAGCTTTTCGACTGTGATTGGCTTACTATGGAACGAACAAAAGCGATCTCGAGATTAACCATACATGTATGACAACTCCAAACGTTGACGAATGAAAATTTGTATTTGAGCTTACAATTGTGCCTTGTGTGCGTCCAAGATCTCGGTAACGTCCATGATCTTTAATATACAATATATATGTGGTCAAGAAGAAAAAGAAGAAATAAAAAAAAAGTTCGGGCAACAAAGTTCCTGCGGGTGCGGGAATTTCGGATGGCTTATACCAGAACGCAAACCCTCTAAAAAAATCTCTCTGCTTTTGCCCTAGTAAACTCTTTTTTTTTATTCATTTTCGCAAATCTACCATATATAAAAAAACATGGACCGTCGTACGCTCGAACAAGAACAACAATCACAAGAATCCCCATCGTTCACTCAAGCAGTGAAGGCACAACTTTTTGCTCCCGAAGTTCGACAGGGAAACCTTAGCATTGCATTGTCCGTTACCGTCTTCACCGGCGCCGTCTTCTTCTTGCGCAACTTTGGTGAATTGCTGGCCGTCTAAATTGTTTTCTTTCCCCCCCTCCACACCATGAACAACAGCAGCAACTAGAACGTACAACCTTTCAACTCTTTACTCGCGACGAACGTTTTTTTTTTCTTTTGTATAAAACTAATTCTCGATATCAAAAAAACCGTCCCCAAACATATAAAAAACACGACACGTCCTTTTTGTTTCGACTCTCTCCTTTATCATTGTATACACCACACCCGCTCTCTTTCTCTTTCACTCTCACAGCACCTTACTGAACCCTTAAAAGTCGATGTATAAAATGAAATAAACGTATAATGCCCCCTTCCATAAGGTGTCCTCCAAGCCCTTTGATAAATTATTGTTTGTTTTTCGTACTATCCATGTTGCATGTCTCATCACTCGCGATAGAAGGGATAATTGGACTTGTATGCCATCGCGTATGTTGCCAAGCGGTGATACGTTGCCATGGAAACCGTCGTTCTGGAAACAATTGCTATGACAAAGCCTTATTGTACCATGGATACTTTCATCATATTCTGTTGAAAATGAATCGACATAGAACCCAACAGTATTAAAGAAACAACCCCCGGTCACGGAATCGTGACTCGGAGTAAGCCAAGTTGGGTGGCAATTCGAACTTGTTTTTTGTTATTAGTGGACTTGGAAAAAAAAAGAGACACACACAACATATACACTTTTTCTTCAATGGCAGCCGTTCTCGAGAAAATCGCAAAGTTCGCTATCCCTGCCGGTTTGGCTGTTGGTGCCGTTCAATCGGCCATGTACGATGGTAATTAAAAAAACGATCACAAGCTCTCCTCTCTCATTGAAAAAAATATAATAAAGAATATCTGAACATGCTTAAAAATATGTATACTATAAACAATAATAGTGCAAGGTGGTCACCGTGCTGTCATTTTCGATCGTCTTCAGGGTGTGAAGCCCCAGTCGACTGGTGAAGGTACTCATTTCCTCGTTCCATGGCTCCAACGCGCCGTGTTGTTCGATGTTCGTACCAAGCCCCGCAACATTTCGACCACCACCGGTTCTAAAGGTTCGTAATATTCATTTGGCAACAACGATAACGGCAACGGCCGAGAAAAATATATGGATATTTTGATGTGGTAAGAAATATACTTTTTTAACATGCTTTAAATTGAATAGATATGCAGATGGTCAGTTTGACCCTTCGTGTTCTCCACCGTCCTGAAATCAAGACCTTGCCCGTCATTTACCAAAACTTGGGTCTCGACTATGACGAGAGAGTTTTGCCCTCCATCGGTAACGAAGTATTGAAGGCTATTGTTGCTCAGTTCGATGCTAGTGAATTGATTACCCAGCGTGAGGTTGTTTCGGCCAAGATTCGTGAAGAGTTGTACAAGCGTGCCAAGGACTTTAACATTTCATTGGAAGATGTCTCTATTGTAAGTCAGGAAAATTGAGAAGGAGGAGGAATACTCGACTACCGCAGGATTCGAAATGGATGAAAGAGGTGGTCGTTACTTATACACATGGATATCTGCAATATAGACCCACATGACTTTCGGTCGCGAATTCACAAACGCTGTCGAACAGAAGCAGATCGCTCAGCAGGAAGCTGAACGTGCCAAGTTTGTGGTCGAGCGTGCTGAGCATGAGCAACAAGCCGCCGTTATCCGTGCTGAAGGTGACTCCACTGCCGCCGAGTTGATCTCGCAATCGCTTGCCAAGGCCGGTCAAGGTATCATCGAATTCCGTCGTATTGAAGCCTCCAAAGAAATCGCCGGTACCTTGTCTGCTTCCCGCAACGTCACTTACTTGCCCAGCAACAGAAGCGAAGGCAGCAACATGCTCTTCAACGTCAGCACTTGAGTTTAAAGAAATCAAGATCTATAATTTTATCTTTTCCATTTTCTTTCTATCTCTCCTTTCATACATAAAAAAAAGTACGCTTATCATTGGGAAAAAAACGAGATCTTTATAAATAGTTTCATTGGTTGAAATCGAGGGAGAGAGAGAGAGAGACTGCGTGTGTGCTCAAGATGTCTATTAAAGTGCGGGGAGAAGAGAATGGGATAAAGGGAAGAGGGAGGGGTATGCGAGCTTATAATACAATAGGATCTGCGTGCATGTGCGTGTGTGTAGTATGTGTGAGTTTGGATAAGACGAACAAAGAAAGAGAACAAAAACAGAAAAACGTGTGCGTGTTATGTACGTTTAGAAAGGATTATACTAAATGTGCTTATTGTTTGGCCTGCTTCCATTTTAGCAGCTTCTCCAATGCATAACGGGTCGTCTTTAAAGGACCAGCAGTGAAGATACCCTTGACACTTTGAGACATGGCCGGGCCGGCGACAATTTGCCGTAGACCTGTTTGAAATTAAAGCGATGTGGTCCTTTCAGTCCATCTTGTGTCACCATGCATACTAACAGTTTAAAACAGACAGAACTTACTTGTGTTAATGTACTGCGTCAATTCGGGCGAAGAAGCAATCTGTCGATGCAACTCCAATTTATCTTCCGGGACTGTGACCTTGTTGCGGACAGAATGGATACGATGTTCATCCAGCACCTTTCTATACAACGTAGTCGGCAATTTCTGCACCATGAGACCGCGGAAATGCGGATTTAAGTTTTGCTATAATGTAACGTACAACCATCGATCAGTTAAACTTTAATTCGCAAAAGATAAATGATAAAGAAAAAAAAAGGCATTTGATCCATTACCTGATACTGGCCGTTTGATAAGATAGCCACGTTGGGAAGATCATCCAAAAGACCAAAATAAAGCCGATGGAAATGTGGAAGTTGTGCATGAACAATGTTCCGAATCTTGTTCGGATTCTCTCCCACAATCATTCGAAAGTCGCCAGTGTAGCTGATGCCCGCAATCCGCTCAAATAGCTCATCCTCGCTAAACTTTTCGGGAAGTGTCAGCAGAGCCACCCGCACGGCTTCGGTCAAATTGACTTGGTTCGCAAGACGAACACGTGCGTCATCCCGCAGGATTTTCACCTGAATGCCACTTTTGTTTAGTTTACTGTGGTGGATATAGTGAGTCGTTCCATCGCCCAAGTGATGCCACTTACCGGCTTATGCATTCGACCTGCAAGGTATAGGGTTTTCCAATCAATCAAATCTTTGCATAGCTTATCGATCGAGACAACACCATATTTGATCATCTGTTGTCGTTGTTGTCATAAACACAAATAAGTGGGTGAGAAAAACCATTTCTGGGATATATGCATACGTAAACCCCCACTCTCACCATCGGCATTTAATGAATAACTTACCACACCGTCAATTTCGACATACGGATTAAAGTAAACGCCAGCACCCACTTTATCCTGCAACGCAGCAACGGTGCTTGAGCCTAGCATCCGAACGCCCGAGTAATGGTGAGGATTCTGATGCATGTTCAATGCGTGCCAATGGCCAGGATGCGATACGCCAAAAATAAAGTCGAGCATCGGCTTTTTCTATTTATCATATCAAGGAGTAATAAAAATAAGCTTTTGCCTTACTTGCCAACAAATTATCACCCCATTTGATTCTCTCTCTAAGAGATATACAGTGTTATGTATGAATGATATCTACCTTGGCATCATAGCCCGCCTGTTGAAACACGCCGCTACCATAAGCAAAGGCATACCGGATAGGTGCATGGAACTGTGACACAATACCTTTGAGCTGTTGTTTCAACTCCTCGTTAATATTGATATACTGATTTGTTCCAAAATCAGGAGAGTCTGGAATATTTGTTGGATGGAACTGTAATTGACGCAACCGTTCGAGCCGATGACGAGTTTCCTCAGAAAACAAGGGTTCATTCTGTTGTGATTGCTGTGCCTGATGCTGTCGTTCCTCCAATATAGACGCGTTAGAAGAAAACAATTCCGGCTTTTGTTGTTGTTGCTTTTTGCTGTTGGATGGTGCATGTTGCATAGATGGAGGTAAACCATCGCTTGCTGAACCCGAGGAATGCGAATCAAGACCTCCTGTGGGTCCGGCACTGTAGCTTCGCCAAATCAAAATACTCGTACACCGGCATGTGCTACTACGTACACCTTGGAAAGCTGTCGCACTGGTTTGAGTGATCTGTCGCCAATTTCAGAATGGTGTTTAGTAATTACTTTTTTCTTAAAAGACAAGAAAGGAGAATTACTGCAAAAATAGACAACTCACACACCTTCAACATGGTTTAATATATATATAAAGTTCCGTGGAAAAAGAGAGAATGAATGCTGCTATTAGCTGGCGGAAAAAAACCCAGCATGCCAGCATGTGGGGGAGAACTTGAACGGAGAATGGATGGTTACCCAGTGCCCCGATGTGACGTTGTCGTTGCCAAGGGAGGTTTTTTTGACATCTGATGGCAATAACCCCGCAGACCCGACTTCTTTTTTTAGTGACAAAGCTACATCATTGGTGTTAATTCAGAACCAAACGAAAGACTAGCGCCATCTATACTATGAAGCCTTTCCCAGAAAGCAGAAAGTAGCATCTCGCCAGGATGCGCCAATACCCTTGTGAAGATTCGGGTTATAGCTGTAGACCATATCAGTACATTCCACTTGTAATAAGCAGTGGCTCTATCGAATATTCAATTGATAAGACATTCGAGTACAATGGCGTATTCATGTGTCCATGATATAATAATCGGGTCGATAAAGTTTGCATACCTTTTTAATCAAGCTGTTATTTTACTGCTCAAGAACAATATGATGGCGGGCCTTATCATCACGCATGGCTTGCACAGCAGTGGAACATCTCTTTAGAGTTACTTGCTTTGCCCCCACTAACAGCAGCAAACTGCAATACCGACTCGACACCGGAAGACAATTATGATTAACGAGCCAATAAACGGATTCAAACGCATAACAAGCAAACCGGCTGGGACAGTGCTGAAAGAAACTTTTTATTATTATAAAGCGACCGTGCTATTGTCTATCGAGAAAGCTGCAGACTAAAAGGAACAGAGCTGCTAGCGTCCCAACATGCATGATAGAAAGCTTTAAAGCGCCTTATTTTACATGCCTTTAAATACATGTAAATACATTTTAAGATGCCGCAAATGCATATGGAGGTATCCAAATTCGACTAAAGCTACTTTACGTTTTGGATGAGGCAACACTATGTGGAAGTTGTCTACTGTATATCTGCGAAAACGTCAAACTTAGAGACTCTTAACAATTTGGATTGATTGATATTTAATAGATTTGCAGTGGAGCAATTTTCTCATTGTGCAATGTTGGCTTTAACATTCGGTGGCTGATGTAATAAATGAGCTATCAGTTGATGCAGCAGCTCCTCTATTCTCTGGCTACAAACAAGATCCATCATCAAAGGAGGAACGTTACTTTTATTTGTTCGTATGACTACAAAAGATAGGAATGTAATTGATCCACTTCTCTGGCTCTGAAACCATGTAGATGCAGGATAATGACTTGTAGGCGAAGCACAGCCACTTTGAAACATTACCGTATGAATTTTGCTCGTATATAATAGTGATCGAATTGTTCGTTGGTATGATAGAAATGTTCATTCCATCCACAAAGCCAGACTCCGGCAACAGCCTCAGGCATGAATTTTATGATAAAGTTGACAGAAAATAGGAGCAAAGAAGATACATTATTGTTGCTGTTTCATTGACAAGATATTTTAAATGTATGTAGTTGACATAACCATTGAAAGATAGATTGTTTCTTCTACCTTTTTATTGTGCTGGCACTGGCTATCAGATGAATTAACGAAGAGTTGGTGCTTATCGATATCTTAAAAAACCGACATGTTCTAACAAATTCCAAATTGTTTTGACGAGCGCGATCGATTCTATGCTGCATAGACGAGCGATGTAATGTTCTATGAGGCCGTTGATGTTACAGCAATTCGAGGAATCGGGGTGGCGGCTACGATTATCACTATCGTCACCATATATATCGCTGCCTTGATAATCATTGGCACAGTCTTTACCGAGGACATCGCCGCCTCTGCAATTGAGGCTGTTGTATATAAGTCAAGGCTAACTCATCCGTAGTGATCTCGTAAGGACCCTGGTCGCTTTCGCCTTCCGTGTAGTTCTCGGTGGAAAAGTCTACTTCTTTTTGACAAAAGATTCCCGTATATGTATACATGAAATATGAGATGTAAGTCTTATAATGTTCTATTGGTTGTTAGTGTTAGATTAGCCTGTCGTTACAGTGGTATATACATATTAATTATAACCAAACCTTACATTTACCAACAACCATGAAGAGCGCTCGTTGCCGCTCACTCATGGCAGTGACCCTGCTGTTCTTCATCATCTTGCACGATAGATGGACGAAATGTTGGGGATCCATCCAGCGAGGGTTTACTGTATCCATCACCGATTGCAATTGAGCTCGTAAATCATCCAATGTTGCTGCTGTTGCTCGTTCCTTGACCCTTATCCTGAACAAGCTGCAGGCCAACACTATGACCGATATAGGACACAGTGCCAGCTCTGAGTGTATCGACTGGTAATTAGCTTCAGGCACTGCCAACACTGGTAACTTTTCCGGATGAAAGTTGCCGTCAGGTAGATTTAATTGTGTTCCCAGTATCATTGCAAGCTTCTGGTGAAGGAGTGTATCGGATGGTGCCGTCGATAATATCACAGCAACAACAGTCGAAGCAAATGCAGCACCGGAATTGGCTTCTCCGAATAGTTTCTTTTTTACATACGCGGCAACTGTCGTCGTCGACGACCCGTCAGGCCACTTTGTCTTCAACGATGATAATATCTCGGAGCAGAACTCGTTTGTGGCTGGTCTTATCTGTGGGAGTATTATGGTATAGTGCGATGAGTTTATTTTGGCCATGAGAGTCGAAAATAAGCTATATACGTTTTTTTTCTGATAACAAGACACGTCTGCGATAAACAAAGGAACGCTTAGACGCTGCGGTGGCCAATCGACAGGAGAGTCGGTGTGCTGGTGATACGTAGCGTTGTGTTATTTTGACATTCTACATAGATAGCAGAGGCTCAGATCCCACAGTGGCGCCTGGAATGAACTCCTGGCACTGTTGTATAATGAGGATGTCTGTGTTTCGGTCACATTACTTACTCGAGCCAACATGTCTTTTAAAACAGGAAGTAAAAGATTGTATGTATATATTGTTTGCAAAGGTTGTAACTCGTCAGTTAAATTAACCACAGGTACAAGCAGGTTGGAGTGAGCACTTTTACAGGAAAAAATTATGCAGGAATCATTTTTCAATTTTCAATCATTCCACTATTGAATTTGGATACTTTCTATTAACTTTTGGATACGTATTGAAATTTGCATACTTATTCATTTGTTTCCAACCAAACAATCTATCATAGAAGCTGTTCTTTAAGCTATCCTTCAAGATTAACATTCATTCTCCAAGGCGGTGTTGAAAGCACCTCGATCGATTCTTTATCATTTTCTTTTGGAAGCATAGGGTAGTCAAGATGGTATACAACATCGGTCGATAGAACTAAATGCAGCGAGGACAAAGCTCAACATTATTCCGTAGAGAATAAGAGCATTAAAATAAATAAATATAAACAGAGAAAGTTGAGACATGGGACACGAAAGATACAACGCCAGGAAATAAATTGAAACCTTTGGAATACAGTACCTATACAGCGAGAAACAAGCAAGGAAACATGGGCGAAAGTACTATGAGAAAGTTTCGATTCAAGGTCGCTTAGAGTTGGCTTTAATGGGACTCGACCTGTCGGTACTGAATGGTCCAAAGTTGGAGC
This sequence comes from Zychaea mexicana, assembly GCF_025766255.1. Taxonomy (NCBI): domain Eukaryota; kingdom Fungi; phylum Mucoromycota; class Mucoromycetes; order Mucorales; family Lichtheimiaceae; genus Zychaea; species Zychaea mexicana. The sequence continues at coordinate 284,973 of NW_026516674.1, forward strand.
AAATGGCTCAGTATTGTCAAAACATAAGGACGTCGAGTCTTGCTTTCATCACCTCCATGAGCTGGTAAATGTCTCCATGAGGGCGTTTTTCTAGATAATGACAGCGACGGCGGCGCTATAATGTAGGGCGATCGAATGATAAGCTTGTTACATTGCCAGTCGATTCTCGAATACTACGTTGTGTCACCATCTTTAGGTCGTATCCACATCATGTGAGCTGACACTTCTTTGGATCTAAAAGGAAGCGCAATAAACTAATGGCGAGACCACCACGCTTCACTGCAACCTTTTTGGAAGATGATTTTTCTTTTTCTGTATATGTATCGCTGCCGATAGAAGAATGCGTCCTTGGGATGGTGCATTGGCCTGACCTTTAGTATGTATTCACCTCTTCGCATATTAACATAACCAATCTTCATCATGTTAAAAAGGCTTTGAGAAGCAGCAATTAAGAATTGACATCATTCTTTAATTATTATCCATCGATATTCATTAAACTATCGAAATCTTCGATTTGTATCAAGGGTCCTTTGTATCCTTTCTATATACATAAAAAAAAGGTAAATCGCATGGATTCCATAAAACCTCTTTCATCGTCTCTCTACATTTCTCAGTTAATTTACCTTTTGTGCTACTACGGAGTACCATGACATGTATGTCTGGTGAGTGTCTACTTCCTCGTGCAAGTCCTTGATTGCTGCAGCCAGCTGCTTTTCGCTAATCAATTTGCTTTGCACCCATTTCTGTCGATTTGTTTCGATAATTCGGTCCCAATGTTCCAGCAAGAGACTTCCTACAGCTCCGCCATAGCGACCTACAGGTGTGTGGATATGTTTTATCTGCATCCCCATTAACTGGCTGATCGCAGCCATTCGGTTTGGTAGTGGGTTTTGAATTGATGCTGTCATGCTATCTTGATCTGGTGCATTGGCCACTGTGAAGTATATATAGTCTCACACGCCAATTAGCGGGCTTTGTAACACACAAAATCCAGGTACACAAAGATAAATAGGCCTCTTACGTTGCATAATGGTTGTCATTGCAGGACCAGCCTATATATAGAAAAAAAAGAATAAAGAGTTTAAAAATAAGTTACAAATGACCGCAAAAGGTTAAAAACAGAGAGTCGTGGCCTACATCGACAAGAGCCGGGTATGTCTCCAAACACTCGATGTAGGCGCCCTTTTTCATAATCCGAACGAGTTCTTTCAGAACAGCATCCCAGTCTTCGTCCGGTACTACGTCTGCCATGCAACGGATAAATATGAAGTCAAATGTATCGTTTTCGTACGGTAATGGCAATTCCAAAAGATCGACTCGTTGAAACACTACGTTCCTTGATACGTTTCTGTTTCATCCAGTTGATCAGCAACCAAGGTATTCTTATTTTAGTTCACCATATTCTTCTCTTAGATGCAAAATTCATATCATTCGTCTTCGCTGCTAGTTACCCAGTCGGAAATATGTTCTTTTCAATGTCGATGCCGGTGAAATGTGATATAGGGTATTTTGTGGCCATGTCCTGCATACATGTATAATTATTAATATGCCTTCTCTCTCCATCTTTTAGGGAGTCGAACTGCTGCATTCTTTGTGATCCATGTGGAATTAAGGGGTGGGGTGGGGGGGGGGAGAGAGGAGAGAAAAAAATAGTTCATCTTTCTATACCGTTGTCCAAAAGCCGGCACCGCATCTATAATTACGTTACGTTTGTCGGTTAGGATTGGATGCAGAAGCAGCTGTAATGGTTCTTTCACTTTAATGCTTTACCCAATGTCCAGCACTTCACTGCCTCCTGACTTGAGCAATTGATCAATAGGTGCCTTAAAGTCGCTAATAAAACACGCACAAAACATCGCAGTATTGACATGAGCATAAAGACAAAGAGTAGGAAATCCTCAATTATATCTTACCCCTCGAGTGCAAGTTTCAAAGCACTGTGTCTGACCCAATCGCGCTCTACGTCAATAACTGAATTGATTTGTCGCAATTGTTTGCCGTCTTTGGGACTCGAGCGCCATTTCGACTTCAAAAAGCTGGTGAAGCTGGAAGACGTTGTCATTTTCGGTGCTTGTGTAATCATTGTATGTTATGTAATTTAAGTTCCTTGGTACAATAATCAACAGGAAGGCTAATTCAGACCGACATGCTCTTTTTAATCAAACAAATATGCAATCTAGAGAATATATACAGATGCGTGAAGCGGAATGAAACGAAGTAAAAAAACAAGGAGCAGCTGCAAAGAAAAGAAAAGAAAAAGCCCGTTTTTTTAGTGCGCCCTGTTGCCTTAATTCGTGCATTGGCGTAGCACCAGGAAAAAAGTGCTTAGCCTCACTTGGAAACAAAAGGGTCAGTTTTTAATTAAAAGAGAGCAACGAAAGTGGATGTCTGCTTAATCATTCGTGATCCTTGGTGTCTATGTAGATCAACGGGTCACAATACTGATAATATGTTCTCCACAGCAGTTGCTTTTCAAAAGAACAGTACTGTACTATATCGATGGACATATTCCATAGCCCTTTTATGGATGATTCTCTCTGACAGATTGAAAAGGACAACACGAGTGGCAACACCGACGGATCAAAAAGGCCAGATTTGAATGCTAAACACAAATACATCATCTCTAGTATACTAATACACATTATTCGCCATAGTAACCATTACAACGATACTCTATTAGAAGGGGTTTTCCATTCACAGTCCACCAATGGCGCTGGCACCGGATGAAGCCATATCAGCCAAACCACGGGAGATGATAAGTCTTTGGATTTGGCTGGTGCCTTCATAAATCGTATAGATACGAGCATCACGATAGAGTTTTTCTATTGGGTATTCCGTGTTGAAGCCATTGCCACCAAAAATCTGGAGAGCGTCACCGGCAGTCTTATTTGCTACTTCAGATGCCAAAGCTATTGAATGTTGGGCAGGTTAGCTTACTTTCACCGGCTTTATCCCAGCTATTGCTTACCTTTAGCTATACTAGCATGCCAGGTGTTCTTTTGACCTTGGTCGCGCATTAATGCTGCACGATATACCATCATGCGCGCGCTCTCTATGCCGATACTGTATACGCATTATACGGCCCCCAGGATAGATATATGAGATCAACGGCTACGCATATACGACATTATTACTCTTCGTCTTCAGATAAAAAGGACTTACGCCATATCAGCCAACATGAATGCCACGGCTTGATGTTTGAATATCTCCTTGCCCATCGTCTTTCGCTCAAGTGCATATTTTGTAGCCTCCTCCATTGCACGTCGAGCCAATCCTACAGCAGCAGATGCAACCAATGGGCGCGTGATATCGAATGCGCCCATGGCAATCTTAAAACCTTGGCCTGCGGTGCCCAGCACATTTTCCTCGGGCACAGCAACATCTTCAAACGTCACTCCACGCGTATCCGACGCACGCTGACCCATATTGATTTCCTTTCGGCCACGCTGGATACCAGGCGAGTCACCATCCACGATAAAGCCAGTGAACGCTTTCCCAGGTGATACATTTTCTTCCGTGCGAGCAAGGACAAAGAACCAGTTGGCATGTCCGCAGTTGGTGATCCACATTTTTTGGCCATTGAGGATCCACTCTTTACCCTTCTTCACTGCTGTAGTACGGAGACCAGCTACGTCGGACCTATCAGAAAATACATGATTAGAGAGAGAATCTCTCATATAATAATCGTATAATGAATTTGGATTGCCAGATGCTAATCCTTACCCTGCGCCTGGTTCGGTTACGCCGTAGGATGCCATCAGGGGTGCTTCGGTCATCCGGCCGAGGTATTTCTTTTTTTGGGCATCATTGGCAGCGACGAGCAGCGGCGCCTCGGCGAGGTTGTTGCCTTCAATGGCGGTTTGGATACCTTATTTATATTTTTCCAAGGGGTCGTTCAGATACTTTTCTGTTGCAACTTCTTTTACAAGCAAGTTTCCTGTTTTACCTGTGCATCCATAACCGAGCTCTTCGGAAATAATAGCGCTATCAACCACACCCAGACCCATACCGCCATATTCAGCGCCAATATGCGTATTGACCAAACCAAGTTCCCAGGCCTTCTTAATCACCTCTTAAAATTGTATTCGTCCGGTCAAAATCGTTAGCTTTGTACCATATATTCGACTACACCCGCTTAAAGTGCAGGCCTACACCGTCTCTCACCTGTAGGATATTCTCCCGTCGCGTCATGCTCGGCTGCTACAGGTATGACCTCTTCGCGTGTGAACTTGCGGACCATCTCTTGCATGGATTTCTGCTCGTCCGACAAGGTGAAACTCAAGCCAGAATAGTTTCGGCGGAGCGACGCAGGGGAAAAGATGGGTCGTGCAATACGGGATAACAGGTGCATTGTAGGGAAAGGATATAGTAGGTGGAGGTGGTAAGAGAAAAGAAGAAGAAACGCAAAAAGTATAGGAGGGAAAACAAACTTGTGAACTTTCTTCACAATCAAGTAAAGGTCATATGGGCGTACTCACGCTATGAGATACTGTACATTGGCATTTTTCACATGTCGGTTGTACTACATACGCAGGTGATGATTCATCGGGCATAATATTGGCACACTCTGCTTTATATGTTGGCTTTGACGACAACTCTATTCTCGACCTAACAACAGAATCCTTACACAGCATCTTTATTCATAGCTGGGGAATGGACAATATCGCCGTACTGTAGCGACTTACCCTTTCATTCCAGGAGGCCATAATGCCTAAGTCAAAATAGTCCAAATTCGCTTCAAGCACACTTCTCACGCACAACTTGTTACATACATCCATTGCAACTTGGAAGGCGTGTGCGGGAAGTATGCTGGTAGCGAATTTTGATAGCGACAAAGCAATATATTTACACGACACAATAAGTCTAATTTTATTGCTACGCAGGACTTACAAGTGACGATATCGCTCGATAATTTACTTTTACTGCTTGGTTCTTTTCGCACTCGCTTCTTGGCATTTTCCTTTACTTTATTTCACCTGTATCTCCTGCTACTGTAAGAGAAATTATTACCTGCATTTGATTAAAGAGCACAGCACAAAGGCTGCCAAAGGCCCATAGATCTTGCTTTGTTTGGAGTAGTCGAAGTATCAATTGATATTGACACATTTGTCAAAGTCTGAAGGCCATTGTCGAAATGTATTGTGCGTAATGAGAAAAAAGACCTACAAATAGAATAATATAGGTAAGCTGTAGTATCAAACATAAACCTATGTATCCTAATACGTATGTCATCTTTGCGGCTTGCTTGCAAAGCTGATGTCACTACTTTTTTCAACGGCACATAAATCCACGGCAGTATTGCTTTGTGACAACCCCACCCTCCGTTGTATTGCGTTTGCTCCTTTCTCTTCTCTACAGTTGAAACAAACATAACACTGTGTACGGGTCAACCGATTCTCATGTGTTATAGAAATGGTATTTCCTGAGGAATACATATTGCCAGTGATGCAGCTGCGAGATTCAGTAGGTAACGCAGGCAGTATCATAGCAAAATCCAGTCCCGTTTAGTCTCTTTTGCTCAAGTTCATACATACTCCTGCGTAGTTCTTAACTGTTTACTGAAAAAACAATACAACAAATGGCATGACAAAAGGCCAAGCGTCTATTCTCTTGAATGTTCACTAAACTTTTGTCAAGATATAAGAATTTAAGATAAAGTACTGCACTGCTGCGTGCCATGTTCTGGTATACTATTATTGACAGTTTTCTAATGATTACTATATGCGTACTGTACACATTAGAAATAGTTGTTGATATAAAAGAAAGCAAAATAAAGAGGCGGCAAAAAAAAAAATAAACTACTTTTCGTTGACGGATACTGCCTCGTTTAAAGCAGGACTCCATTTTTCCACAAACTGCCGAATGCCGAGACACTGCATCATGGAGGGTGAGCGTGCAAATGCATCTACTAATCCGATCATTCCATCACGGCAAGGTATCTGTACATGCTGTACCATCTTGTTTCCAAAATATAGCACCGAGAAAGCAGCAGACAGCGTATCCAGCAGCTGGAAAACACAAAATCCATCCAAATTGTCAGCAAAAACAACAAATAAACTCAAAAAAGGCTGTAAACAAATATTATTTACCTCGATGATCATGCAACGATCGTTTGCTTGAAAAAATGTCCATACAACCTTGACTAGTCCAAATCCTGCGCGCATACTCTCCATCAATGCCGTCTCGACCTGGTCCGCTGTGGATGGCGACGTTGGTTCATGGAAATAGTCTGTCCATCCACGATCCCGAATCCGCTCACCATGATGCCTTGCGAACGCCTGCATCATTTCCGACTGATGCCGCTGCAGTTTTCCCGCAAAATAGATGGCATGCAAGCGAAGCGCGCAGCGATCCTCGAGCGAGTTCAGCTGATTGTACCGAAATGTTTTGCGGACTTTTTCCCGCCATCTATCCAGTGAAGACCCGCCCTGCTGGTAGCCACCGCCAGTGATGCGCAAGAGTCCTTCGATTTCAATCTCGAGCTCCTGCACTTGTAGTCGTTCGTCTATGTTCTGTGAATTACTCTGCTGCAATCCAAGCCAGCGTCGTACACGATCGTTGTCGTCGTTATCATCGTGTTCATCAATCGTGTATTGTATCACCGGTGATGTCAATGTCCGCATTGCAAACAATAGGTCAGCCTGCAGCATCCACGCCCGTAGTCGTCTCAAATCCTGTTGTCCGCTGCTGTTCTTTTTCTCCTGGCTCAGTAGCATGTGGGTATGTCTCTCTGCGAGAGACAGCAAGTTCCGGTGGTTGTCTTGGGTGTCGCCTGTGGCGACCAAATAAAGATGCATCAAGACTAGTGTTTCGATCGTCGTTTTACTGCAGCAGTCGAATTCTACAAGTTCGTGTGCGAGTCGGTAGCAATCGCGTGCAAGCTGGTCCATGAATGGATAAATGCCAAACTTATCGGGGTGACAGATCATGGCGTGGATGGCGCTATACGCATACAGGGCGCAGATCAGCGCTGGGTGGATCTTCCCTGATAGCCGAAAAGCTTGTCAGTTGTATTGCATGCATCACACATGGTGACGGCATCTTGTATCTACACACATACGCACGCTCCGACCCCTGAAAGCATTCTTCTCTTACCTTGATAATAAGATTCTAAAAACCGAGTTTTGTCGATACGCAAATAGGAAGTACATTTGAGATGCAGTCGGACCAAGTCATCAAACACCGAGGGTGGATACTGGCACAGCTGCTGTGCAAAGTACTGAAAGGTCCCCGGACTGCTGATGATGCTCGCCGGCGTGTCCTCACCCGCACCGCCACCATACGGAATCATCGGCTCACTTCCCACTGCGTTGGTATCACAGCATGTAGTGGTGCTCGTCGTCTTTGCTTGCTGCTCCATGGCCGTAGCCACTGGGCTCGGCAGCTGGTTGCGAATGTCCGAAAGGGTTCGGTACAACTCCCCCAACGTGCGGATATTAGTTTCAAGTTCAAGCAGGGACCGTCGTCGGCTGCCGATCGTCCATCCATTTGGTAACCATTCACCCTCCTTTTCTGCCTGCTGTGTGTCGCCACCAAGACAAGCAGGCCCTGATGGTCCTTTTGTCTCATCGTTGTCATAGTGAAGAGAACCGTTGCCACCGTGATACGGAAACTGTGTAAGGAAGTCGATCGCGTCCGCTGCGGTCGCTGTCGTCGTCGTTGTGGTTGCGGTGTAGTGGAACGTTAACGGGGGTACCATTTCACGTCGATGGGCTGCTCCAAGGGCCGTAGCTATTATACATCGTTAAGAGCAGACACGCAGCCGTTTGTGAGAAAAAAGAAAAACGGAACGCCGACGTAGACGAGACGCAGGCTCAGTTCTTTTGAGGTGGGTATTCGTTAGTGGTTTACCAGTGTTTCCAGAAGTTGTGTGGAGAGCCATAAGGATAGAGAAGTTTTAGTGTAGCGTTGGAAGTTGGAAGAGTGAAAAAAGGAGCGAAATACGAAAGAATAAAGTTGGCAGTTATATAAATGGGACGCATGCATGAGAAAAAAAAAACACAAAAAAAAGCTTCTCCATTTTTTTTGGTGCGTATCAGGACTATTGAGCAACACCGCTTTTGGCGTAAATGCATCGATTCTTACTGGTCCCAAGAAAAAGGTGCAAACGAGCATAACAGGCCACCTATTACACATTACACATTGCAGCACAGAGTGAGTATGCGTCAGCAATATGCTCTGAAGTAAAATTACTGCGTGCGTATATCACACACACACACATCTCTTTCGCACAGACTGAATTTTTCAGACCTTGTCAAAATTTTTTCTTCAGCCGCTCCATGTGTTACCTTGCCCAATTTGACCTATTGTTCGCCCTCACACAATGCAGTGACATGCATATGGTTTTCTATGGTATGTACGCTATATCAGCTTCTTTGCCTTGACGCTACACATGGGCTACTATATTAATACTAGATACAAATACAGATACAAGAGGGACGACCTATCAACGTCGATCATTGCCTCTTTCAAGTTCCTCGTTTCCCCTCGAATTAAATTTCTACGCCACATGCTTTTCCTTTTATTGAAATAATGTTCATGATTTTCTACCCAAGAAAACACCTAGTGGCGACGTAGCGCGTGGTCGGCCACCATTCAACGCATGCGATGACGAGGATGGAGGCTGTTGCGAGGATGCTTTCCAGCCGCTAGATGCTGATGATGAGCCGTCAAAGGAGCTTCGTCGTTCATTCATAAACTGCCGTGGTGCATGTAATGCTGTTGTGTTTGCTGATGTGGCACTGCTGCCGCGAAAGTCCGTATTGGAAGGAGGTGAAGGAGACTTGTTTGTATATTGAGAATGGTATTGCTGCTGTTGTTGCTGGGAAAGATGGCCCAAATCCACATAACCGCCCGACGACGAAGACGCGTCATCCTCTGCCGCATGGAACGAGGCGAGCTGCTTTAATCGTGTTATTTGATGTACCAACGGCTCCAATTCTCGTGTTAAGGCTGCTGTGGCAGGCTCAATTAAATTATTTTGCAGTAACGTCTCGTGTTCGACCTTGACTGCATGCAGTGCCATCCTTTTTTCCTCGAGCTCCTTATCTAATTCTTTCCTTGTCTTCTTGAGCCCACCGACTTGTACTTCTAAGCTCTGGAGCTCCTCCTGAAGTCTTTCGATTTCGGCTTCCAGTTTGTCCTTTGTGGTTGATAACTTGGTATGTAGTTCGATCAAATAATCCGTTTCTTGTGCTGTTGCTGCTGCTCGATTGTGTTGCTCTGTTGTAGCCCCGCTTGCTTTATCGCTATTATCTCTGTTGCTAACGCCTCCTTGCTGTTCCAAATGCTCGACAGCGCGTAGAACAAGATCTTCAATCATGCGGTACATGACGCCCGTATATTCCTCCAAGTGCTCTCGCATGCTCGACATGGACTTATCAAAATGTGTTCGTGCGTTTTCCTCGTATCGTTTCATTAGTTTTTCATCCTTGTCGTCGCTCTTTTTCTGTTGTTCCCAATGCACATCCAGATGGCTGTTGAATGCACTTTTGACGGCTCGTCGAACGGTTTCTTCCATTCCCGTATTGTCGTATCGATCCAGCACTCGTAGTGTACGTTCAATGAAGCTCTGCGTCCCCATTACAAGCTCTTGAATCTCTTGTAACGTCTGCTGCTGCTCCTGTTGATTGCTGCTGCTGCTGTTGTTGCGACTGGTGCTTGGTGCTCCATTATGAAGTGCTGTGCTCTTTTCATCTTCGCCACTTTCAGCGTTATTATCTGTAGCTCGCGGGATGGGCTTCTTGTACAGTCGGTCTGCCATAACAGAAAGTCTCTCGACAGTTTGTTCCAATTGATCGGACAAAGCCGGCAAATCAGGAATGCTGCTTGCTTCTATCTGCGTGATGACATGTTGCAGAAGCTGTCCAAGAACTTTGAGGTTCTTATCATGTTCTTCCTGACCACGTGTCTGCATCTCGTCTGTGCTCTTTTCCACGGCTTCAATAATAGTTTGTTGATGGTTGGTCATGTACTCGTCAAGCTTGGTTAAAATTTCTGTAGACTGGCTCTGCTGTCCTTGCATGATGGATTCTAATTGCATTGCAATAGCATCACGTAATTGTTTTTGGGATTCGGTCGAAGAAGAATCGTCGCTTTCCTTATTATTGGTTGTCATCAGTTTGTCTTGCAGTTCTTCCAACATGGATTGGACGGCTTCCATTCTTGCTTTATCGATATGAACAGCCTTGTTCTCGTCTTCGGCTTGCTCCAGGTAACATGTCATCAATCGGTTCTGCGAAAGCTGAACCATTTCAACCATTTGCATCATCACATCGAATTTTCCTGCAAATGTAATCTTTTTGTTGCTGTTGCTGTCATTGTCTTTAAAGTCGCTAAGCTCTTGTTCGTTGTCGTCATCATCGCCACTCAACTCATGTCGCAAGGCCATAACTTGTGCGTTCAGCTTTTCGACCGCGTCAGCGTTACCATCGTGTTGACTCTTATTGTTGTCTTCAAAGAACCGCATCATATCGATTTGCAGGTCGGTCCATCCCTTGCGTGCTTCACCAAGTGCATCATTGAGCTTGTTTACCCCTGCTTTTATTTCGACAATATGGCTCTGGACAAGTGGACCGGATTCGCTCTTGATCTCTTCGCGAAGCGCGTGCAAGTTGTACCGGACCTGGGCAACGGTGTTCTTGATAGATGACTCTTGATTATTTTTATCCTCCTCATCATTGTCACTGGAGGAGCTGGTGTAATCGTCGTCCCGTCTTCGACGTCGTCTATGGTTGCTGCTACGTGTCGACGGCTTGCGCTTGGACTGGTGATGGTAGTATGCGTGCTGCTGCTGCTGCTGTTGTTGTTGTTGATGCTGCTTGCCCTGTTTCTCCAGCACCTCCACACGCGCACGCCACTCAGCCACTTCCATCTTGTGTTGCGCAATGGCATCCGTATACATTTTTTGCTGCTCTTCCATATCTTCCTCGTGCGATTTCTTAGCGCGCTGCAACTCTTTCTCCAATCCATTTGCTTTCGTCCGCCATACGTTCAGCTCCCCTTCCAGAAGTTCACACCGAGTATCCATCGCCTGCTGCATATCATCCAGGTCATTTGCCATTTCTTTCTCACGTACACTGTGCTCTCCTTGGCGTCGATGAGCATCTCTTTGCAAGGCACTTATTTGATTATGCAATTGATCATTTTCGGATTGTAAGCTGTCGACGGCGGACTGCAGCTCCCGGTTGACTTGGTCAGCGCTAACGATGCGTGATTGCAGCTCGGTATGCGTAGCCATCGATACTTTACCCATAATCGATGTCAGCGCATCGATCCATGCTTTACGTGTGGCAATATCGTCGGTAGCTAGGATCACGTCGTCGCGTTTCACAAGAATACGGAATTCCCATTTGATGCCGGCCCGGTATTCTTGAGCTCGTGGCTCTACTTCGACGGCCTCGCTCATGTCGAATGTCTGGATATGACTCGAGAACTAGACAATTATTTTAGCAAAATTGTTCTTATCTTATTCAAAAAAACTTGATGAATCACCTTGTCATCCTTGTAGAGATACAGACCACCTGGCTTGATGGAATTTCCATGTTTTGCAACAGCATACACTTGTTTCCATTGCTACATGTACCGAGCGAGCCACGCCTTTAGTATAAAGCTCATCTCACCGCCATCATTCCATAACAGTGTCATAAAAGCTAGCTTACCATGAGTCCGTTCTTCCGATACACCCATCCTTCGCGTGCAACCTGCGTAGAGGCATAATCAGTAAGTGATTCATTATACGCATCAAATATAGATATAAGCTGCTATTTCTCTACACACCTTGCCCTCTTGGCTTGCTCCTCCTGTACTCAAACGTCTTCGCGGCGGGGCTTGCGGGCTCTTGATGGATGCTCCGGACGTAGACAGTTGATCTGTTCGAATCGAAGCAGGATGGGGCTGCGCCGTCATTCCACTATTTCCTCCGTCTTCCATACGCTGTTCTTGCTCTTCCTCATCATCGGATTCTTGGTGAGAAGGGGAAGCAAATCGCTGTATCACAAGCGGGGATGATGAACGGCCCGTGGATCCGCTTTGGATACTGCTATTGCTGCTGTGAGCCGAACTATGCGAGCTCCGGACGGAACCCGACGGACTGGGCCCTTCACTGGACTTTTGCATCAGCCATTGATGCTGCTGTTGCAATGCTGCTACGGATTTACCAGCAGGTACAGGACGGCGAGAAAGCTTGAATTCGTCGGCGGTTGCTGTTTTCGTAGGGTTAGGTGATTGACTGTACGACATGGCCACACTGCTCGGGCGGATATTAGGATCGGAACGGCGCCAGTCTTTGCTGCTGCTATAGTTTCCGTACATGTAGTTTTAAAAGATGTTGTTGACTAGAATACGGAAAAAATTAAAGAGAGGATAAAGAAAGATGGAGTTTGTGAGTGAAAGCGTGTGTGTGTGTATTCAATGAAAGCATATGCTAGACAACAAGCAGTTTCCTTTTTTGGAGAGAATGAAAATAATGCCGGATTTTGGATTATTGTTGTTGCCTCTACATATGCTCTTTCTATCATCGACGCATCAGATCAATCATAGAAATACATTCTTTCTATTTATAACAGCACGCGTTGTGTGAAGTTGCATCGAACAATGATAAGCAACGACGATGGACGTAACTCTTTCCATAAGTGCAAAAATTTGCCTGCTGCTTATGCACGTAGGTCAGAAAACGTTAAAAGCTCTTTCGCTTGCTGACGCATATATTGGAAGCGGTTTTTGATATGGTACAAAAGACTCTAATCAATCATGTATATGTTCTTCTGGCACGAATCGACTTACATTTTCGATTTCTGACAGCAGAGCTATTACGTGACGACTCTCTTCCATTACTTTTGTAACTCTGCTTGTCGTGACAGCTCACTTGGTCTATTGTTAGCAATACATCACCCTTCCATTTTATGATTATATAAGTTTGGTAGCAATCAAAAGTTCATACTATCTCTGTTATCAAAATATAGAAAACTTAACGACTCCAATGGCACACACTATTACATATTTGAAACGTAAATCTTGGATTCAATGGTCCTTTGGACCAGCAATTATATAAGATCCTCTACGTTTCTCCTAGCGCAAAGTTGACAGCCATTACTGCATATAGTGTCAATAACTAGATTTTGAAGCAAAAATGGGCCGTACATTGATTTGGGTCTAATTTGAATGTTGTACCGAGTTGCATGATGTATGTACAACGTACTAGGTGCTTCCTTCTTGAGCCGCTACGATACACACGCAGGTTGTTGTTTGAAACTGCTCCTATCATAGTTCCATTCAATTGCAGTGGCGATATTTGAAAAAAGAGCTATCCACAAACTATAAATATCTATATATAGATGGCTTTTTTAAGTAGTGATGAGCAGCTAATCAACCATTTTTTTCTCAATTAAAATCAATATCCGTGGATATTGTACTGTATCAGTTCGAGCTTCAAAATTCAAAGTGTGGTTAGTCGTTGTCATGGTGAGCTAAAAGAGATAACCATAGCAACAGACAAAAGGGACGTAACTAAGTACATAATAGCGATGGATTTAACATGTCAGAACTATTACCATCCCACTAAATCTCCCCAGTATATACATCAAACAGCCGAAATAAACAAAACAATCAACAGCAGCAAATTCCTTGTTTGTCAACCTCAAACTTCCTAAAAACAAACATGCCGCTTTTGGGAGTGACAGCTTTGATAGCTTAAGAACCTTAATAATAGTATAGGCCAACTAAGCGGGGTGTTGAGCAAGCAGTGGGAAAATTTGGATAAGCAGCAAGCAAAACCCTTGACCTTTTTATCCGGCGCGCTTCCTCTTCCACTTTACTGCTCTCTCTGTCTCTCTCTCTTTCCTCTCCTCACCACACACACACACATACTCTTACGCACACCCAACCTCTACTCCCTCGTACATTCGAAACCCACTTAGCTAAAACATACATACACATACCGCTTTTGTCTACGCCTGAATTCGAGGGAGTTCTGGGATTAAGAGCAGAATATAGCCGACGACACCAACAATTATAAACTCTAACGAAAAAAACCAAATCATGGACAATCATTCTCGACGTTACCCATACGGTTATGGCCAGCCATCCGGTATATCTGAGTCAGCACCTGCACATTCCTCCCATCTTCCACCTCCTCCGCCGCAAAATGCACAGCCATTGCCGTCCAAAGAGATATATCAATACGACGCACCATGGCCTTTGTATGCGCTGGACTGGTGTAAAGTGCCTCATGAACGGAAAGGGTTTCGGATGGCCATTGGAAGTCTCATTGAAGAAAGTAACAACAAGGTATGATTGTATAACCAAATATGTCTGTACTCCCTCCCCCCTTCCGTCGGGTCCACCCGTTTTCGATCCTCTTTAGAGTTCCCATACAAATTTAGGAAGATACACACAGATACCAGTTTAAATAATCGATGTTTCGTAATTAGCTACAAGTGATTGCACGCACTGATACGCTTGAAGGAGCCAATGTATACTCTGGTCAGCCCACGCCTGACTTTACAGTAGTCGCAGAAGCGGGTGTACATTATCCAACAACGAGGGTGTTATGGGAACCTTGGAGAGTAAGTTTCTTTAGGGGAAAGAGCTAATGCCAGGAGAAATGGAAATAAGGATGAAGGGCTAAACGTGTGTATGGTAATCATTTAGAGCGATTCCTGGCGCTCAGATCTTCTTGCTACAACGGGTGATATTTTGCGAATATGGGAACTGGTGGATCATCCACGGTACGGAACGACAAGCAACTCCATCAACAGCTCGAGTGGGCGAAACAGTCCACCTTATTACATGCAGCAGCTCGTGAAAAAGGCCGAGCTAGCAAACGTAAGATATACACGATGGGGGGTTTTTTTATATAATACACTTTATTAAAAAAAGGGATGAGAGGTTAATTTTGGAAACCACCATTCATTGTCTAGACAAAACAAACAGACTTCTGTGCACCATTGACATCGTTTGATTGGAACGAGACAGATCCATCATTAATAGTGACATCAAGTATCGACACAACATGTACAGTGTGGAACGTCGAGACAAATCAGGCAAAAACACAGCTCATTGCTCATGACAGCGATGTGTATGATGTGGCGTTTATGCATGGATCGCCGGATATATTTGCAAGTGTGGGTGCGGATGGTTCTGTACGATTGTTTGATTTGAGGTGACTATAACGTCCTTTACTATAGATTGCATATGACAACAGTTGAAACATTTGTTTTACTAACAAATGGGTGGGTTGCATTATCGACATAGATCGCTAGAACATTCGACGATCCTGTATGAAGCAGCACCCAACGGTGCGAGTGGAGGAAGTAATAACCATAGCACTCCTGGTGCACGCAGCAACGGCAACATGGTGAATGCAGCAACATGTCCACTTTTGCGTCTACAATTCAACCGCAACAACACCAATTTACTGGCAACATTCCACATGGATTCCTCCTCCGTACTCGTCCTCGATATCCGTTACCCAAGCACACCCACCGCAGAACTCGTCAAGAGCCACCAGGGCAGTATTAACGGAATCAGCTGGTCTCCGAGCCAGGCCGGGCAACTGTGCACTGGCGGGGATGACGGACAAGTGCTTGTATGGGATATCAACAATGGAGGAGCAGGAGGCGGCGCTGGAGCAGCGGCAGCTGAGCAACATCAACACAACTCGCATCATTCACGACAACAACAGTATCATCAACAGCAGCGATATAGCCAACATACCCCACGATCTATCCAGGATCCCATTTTAGCGTACTCTGCTGGATCTGAAGTCAGTTCACTCTCATGGAGTAAAGGCGTGCCTGACTGGATTGGTATTGGATTCGGAAGAACAGTGCAGGCGCTGCGCGTATGAAAGAAAACAAAAAGAACAAACAAAAGACCGTGATTACGTGTTTCAAAAAAAGTAAAATTGTAGATGTGTACATATGAAAGAATGCTTGTTATGTGTCAGAAATGGGTGAGGATGAGGGTGTATCTGAGGCGAAGGGCCCGGGTATATACGCAAGGTGACGGGGGTGTATTATAGGTATCAAAAGGTGGGTCTGGAAAGAGATTAGAGATTTGGGAAGAGAGTTTCAAAATGTCTATTATCGAAGAGTCGCCAGCAGGACAAAGATCATGGATAATGTGACAATGGTGATGAACGGGCCCCAGTGCCGGACTCGGGCCCATACGGCTTCGGTCCGTGTGGTCGTACGAGCTTGCGCTTGCAGGATCTCGAGCCGATCCGCCATACTCATGCTCTTGCTAAATCCTTCAATCGACGTCGTGATCCGCTCATGCTGCTCTCGTAGAACTTGAAGTTGAGGGACTCGATCATCAGTTTCTTTCAACATGGATTTCAAATTTATAACGCCATCGAGTCGTCCAAAAGTGACGGCTGCATTGACGCGCTATACTCGTTAAATGGAGTAAGTAAAAGTGTTACACAAAATGTACGTGTATCTTGGCAAAATTATTCTTCTTTCTTACTTCAGTTTGAGCGTCGAGGTACTTAAGCTTCTCCATGTATTCTGTGATCTCTGCTTTGTTTGATTCAATCTTTTGCTCTTCCAAATGTATCAGGTATTCGAATCGAGAAATGCCTTCTTTTAAATGACCTACGAGTTTCTGTGCGTTTCTAAACCATATATCCATAAACTAGGTTATTAGACATTAAGATGTTCGACTTGACTAGCATTACGGCTACTGCTACTAGTAATTACGTACATTGAGGCGATGCTTTCATGGTCGAAACAGGGCGCTTGGGACCCAGTAGGGTACCAATCAGTAGGTACGACAAAGTTTTGCATCTGGGATTTGATTTCATGCAGGTCGCACGAGACCTCAGGTGTTGATGGCGCTGCAGATGATGATGACGATGACCACATGTTTTTCTTGGTATTTCTTTTGATTCGTGGCCGATGTGATGCTGCGTCGGTTAATTCGGATACCTCGGTATATGCTGTATACTCGGGTGATACTAAGTAAACAAAGGAAAAAAGAGGGGGTCAATGCACTCGCCCACACACACGCACGAATAAGTTAATTACACTGTGCTGCCCGGCGATAGACTTCAGCAGTGGTCGTACTGTTGCTGATGCCAGAAGAGTCTTTTCGTTTCAGCCGACGTACGCTATTCATAAGACGCGATACCCCTAGAATAGGATTTGGCCGTTTGCTGTTAACAGCAGGAGTAGCAGTAGCAGCAGGAGTGCTTAGTTGTCGTTGTCGTTGTTGTTGCTGTTGTTGATAATGATAATGCTGCTGCCGTCCTCTTCCCCGTCGTCGCAGTGGTGGTGGTGGGGGTGCTGGTGGTTGCTGCTGTCGAGGAAACGAATTTATAAACGGCTGAACCAATGCCGGATGTCGCCACTGTAATGAGGTAGTTGACAATGACGCGGCTTGAACATGGCCCAATTCAATCAAATTCCTGACTTCTTCAAACTCCATACTATGTGAGGAAGTATATAAGGTACAACAAGAAAAAAAGAAAAAAGAGAGAAGATATTAGTTGCCCATTTACACACGCTATTCGCTTGCCCTGAAATCTCTCTCTTTCAAATACACTCTTGTCTTTTTTAGGTAATTGGATCCCAAATCGGGTCGTGTTTGCATTCGCGACCTTCCACCTGATTAGGTGATCAACTGGAGATTCTGAGCGGCAAACCAAACGAGCAATTTAAAACGCACACACACAACCCTCGCGTTCTATATATTGCCGACCGCCAAGACTTGAACTGAAGGGGTTCGTATCAAAGGCAGTATAATTAACCTGTTTCAGTTCACTAAATAAATAATGAACGATTGGGGTGTAAATTGTATATGTCTTGGCTTAAAATTAGCAAAACATTATGCAGTGTATCTATCGCCAATTATCACGTACATGCAATGTTGGCCAATGATAATCCCATATTTGTGTTATCTCAATGTTTGTTCATATTGCCTTTCCAATAGCACAATGAAGAAGTTTAAAAGTATTGTCATCCTCAAATCGTCCCTCTGACCATTGAGCTTTAGTAACATATACATTCTTCACCATATTGACTTCAAGACTATTCAATCTCTGTCTAATTATTGATTCACCTCGAAATATCATACACGCTGAAAAACAATAACCACCAGTCTCCATAAAAGCTGTGACGATGTTCTTAAGCGGGGTAAGCTTGGATTGGACTCTAATGTGGTGCTTTGTCTCGCCCAGGGTCCGATCAGAATAAATCGTATCCACTACACGTCATAGCATGCGTAAAGATTGCAAAGCGTAATTTCCGATTATCTATTTTCGTGCTACAGCGCATTATAAGGTAAGAATGAATGATACTAACTTCGCGCCTCAATCAAGATTAAGAAAAAAGGCAGCGGATTTCAGGTCAAGTAACTACTGTATATACATATAATGAGCAGAAACTCTTACGAAAGTTTTAGAGGTTCGGACATTTCTAGGATCTGGAATATCGGAGCACTGCTGGGAACAAATGCTGACTTCTGGCGGCAAAGATGACGGTGATGCAAAAAAGAAGATGTTGTCAGCAAACGCACACTCTCCTTTGCGTTTTGTTTCTTGTCCCAGATATTTGTTTTGTTCACAGTCTTTATTTCACAAATACTACGATTCACTGATGCATAAAACGAGAACTATACCAGAACAGCTTATCTGAGTTTGCTGAAATGACGATCAATGTTTCTGAAGTATGTCAAAGGCGCTCAGAGTACATTGTTAGGAACACTGAAAGTCCTACAGCGAGTTATACGAACATCTTTTCTCAAGTATGCGGATCCACTTATCCCTTCACAATGAAATGCGCATTAGACGACACAGATGACGCAAGCTTTGTGGAGTGGATATATGTTGGATTAAACAAGACTGCCTGCCAAACCTAGGTGATGTTCAGACCTTTCGACAAGGCATATATTCCGCCACCTGATGAAGTACGCCAATGACGTTTGAAAGCAGCTACAACCAAGTAAAGCCAATCGCTGTAACAACTATATACAGGTTCAATTACGAGCGCTTGCTCTTGAAAATTGCAAAGGTGGCCTTCTTAAAGCAGCTTCCCACCTCTTACTGGGCCCAGAAGCACTTGGTGCTATCATAAAGTCATCCATCATCGAACGACACAAGTGCTTTAACACTATGAACGCCTACAGCGGAAGTTTCGGTGGCAGTTAGTAGCAGTAGCAGTATTTTCAAGATTGATGATAACAATTTTTTGGCGACGACCCGACAATGAGGATGATTCACTCTACTATCACGAAAGGTCTACATAAAACAATATTTTTAACTTGACAGTACCGTGCATGTTCTAAACAATTTTATGATGAAACACATGAATAATTTAAACGGATACAAAAAGCTTTGCAGGAGAGGGATACTTTGAGATAAAATGTAAGAATTAAGATCTTACAAGTGACAGTGTGAGCAATACAAAAGTGCAAACGCCCACGCCCTACGTAATTAATGTTGCCTCCATTGTTGGATCTACCAGCAGTGATAAGTCGAGTGCAAGCCGTAAAACAGCTGCTATTTTACGAAATGTTGAGCCTGAGTAAAGATTAACAGATACGTATGGACGCAGCAAAAGAAGTCATCTATGAAAACTCACGGAACGATTAATCGAAAGAAGATTATCGAGAAAGGTCGTAAATAAGGCTATTGCATAATGTACGCGAAGCTCTTAACAGTTTAAAGTCGATATATCGAGAAATGAAAGCAGAAGCCCAGTGATGATTATGAATTTGTCCTGAAACACCACACACAAATTCACATAAGGCATATATATCTTTCACTTGCACTATATCTACTACAATAAAATCTTAACAGATGAGCATCTAACTTGGTCATTCTAAAGAGACTACAATATTACTTACTGATCTAGTGAAGTGAAGCATATCTATAGTACTGAAAGGATGAGGAGGATCGAAGGATCGTGATATTCTGCATTCATAACGGAGAGAAGAGATCAGACTTAGTGAAATGATGTGTGTCCAAGTATGATCAGGCTTGTAGTGCAGCTTTCATCGATTGGTGGTCAAGTTTGAATGCTACATTAATATTGACAGTGCACCTTTTGTTTCCTGACCCGCCGCAGAATATGTAATCTTTTTGCAGAATATCGCCTATTGATAATAAAAGCACCCATGGACAATGAGTTCCCTTTATATCTGAACATGCCCTACCCATAGATTTGTGGACACTAGGTTCTTAATGAAATAATTACCTGAGTATTGTATGTAAGAATAGTAAATAAATAGTAACGGGACATATGATAAGTTTAAATGATTATCTTCACTATCATCATTATTCATTATCACCATCACCTGCCTTAATTAAAGATGTACAATGAAGGATCATGTATGTTTGACGCTATGATTGAACAGTGGCACCATTGGTATCTAATAGCAACATGTGCTGTGTGATGTGTGGGATGAAGCCAACTGCACGCATGCATGCAGCTGGCTAAGGGGGTGGCCCACCAGCAGCAAAAGCGGCAGCGGCGGCAGCAGGCATACGTTTTGCATATGTAAGCGTTTCGGATGCTATTGAGAAAGGTTCCTCTCTCAGTCTTGTAATATACATTAGACGGAAAGCATAATGTATGTCGGGTTTCCCCGAATGATGGCCGTGTAACTATGCATCAGGGTCTTAATGCTGCTGAAAGGGAATAAAAGACCTATGGGAATGAGTAATTCAACTACATAAGACACCGGACCCCCAAATGTTGCGCTTTCACACATAGAATCTGCTCGAATTGACCGATGCCCAGAGATATGCAGATCACGTCAAATTTAAAATTATCTGCCTTTGCTACTACTACTTTTCTGGTTGATCACCATCATCTTTTACTTAACAAACACTGAAAAGGGCTTATTTACTCTACAAGGATGTAGAAGTATCATGTTTGTTTTTTGAAGTAATGTTTGAGCCCTCTTCGCCTGAGTTTCATAGTGTACAATAATCGAGGACTCTTTTTTCCCGTTGGCGTGCCACACCTCCTTCAGTAGTGCGTGACTCAGCTCGACAATGGGTGATATCAGAAAAAGCACTATTTTTAGAAGGCTTGATGATAGAACCCATTTACTGTATATGGTAATAAAAACAGGTATCATTTTTTTTAATAATCCAGAATCAGCTACTACATGTTCTATCTATAGCTGTTTACGCTATCAGATAAATGTAATTTATTCGTAGAAATATGCGGTCAACGAGCCATTTGCATAATACGTTTTCTTCGTACGGTTTTCCGGATGGAAAGAAAAAACTTGGCACGCGCCAAAGTACATAAGGTTTAGAAGAAAAGGAGAAGAGCATACTTGTTTGGATCTTCTCACAATACAGCAGGCACTACTTACTATCATGATAACTGCATCAGCATATACACACACACCTCCGCAATGGTAGCAGAGTATCTTGATCATTATTGCGCGAATAGCCTTAAAAGACCTTTGGGTTTTTAGAAGTTTTGTCACGTTTCTTCTCATAGAGGGAGTGTTTATTGATTGCGGTCAAGCCAATAGATGGATCCTGTTTTCGCCACCATGATTTAAGCTTTGGTGCTGTTAGAGAAAGCCCCCTTTAGTTTGTAGTATGAGCATACTAGCTACTTACCGCACATATGGATTTCTTCGTTATCAATCTTTATTTGAGGTCTTTCGTATAGGTCGATGATGTGCACATACTAAGTGACCTCTTCTTGTAGACGATGTTTTGGAAGAATTTAGCGTTTGATGCCTGGACGGTGGATCGGGACACGACAAGAGGCATCCCGATTTGTGGTACCAATGATGTAGCGGGTGTAATTGCGATGTACCTAAAACACCTACCATTTTGTAAGCTGGAAAAATTCCCCATTGTTTGTGTATTGTCGTCACATTGTATGTTGTTCTTGAAGGAATTAAATGTTGAGGGGCGGGGGCACATAAACACAAACACACACACACGCACACACGTCCACGAGCTTCTTTTTGCGCATGTACAGATTATATATACATTAGCTATTACTACTAGTATTACGTATGATGTCTTCCCCCCCCCCAGTTAGGTACAGATGTTCTCTCCTTAATTCCAAAAAAAAAAAGAGACAAGAGTACTGAGGAAATCGCCACCCTTGCATCTTACTGGGTTCTCGCCACCTGATTGATTGGCTGGACCCTGATGATAGTTACCGACCTTGGAGCAGATGCAAAAGCGGGGTAATCGTTTTGGGGGAGGGTAGTAAAAAAAAAAAAAGGTGTGGAGGAGCAACAGTCGGACGGAGCAAAGAGGAATTCAGGAGGTTGGGATTGTCAGGGATGCAAAATGTGGGAGGGCGCATCCATTCGAACTCAAATTTGGGACTCTACCCCAGGGCGAGACGAGCGGTGGGGGTTGTGAGAAGGGCAGGTAAGAAACCAAGGTGGAACGATGTCTTTTTCTGTGCTGCTTCTTCTTCTTCTTGTTGCTGCTGGACACAACAATAAAACCGATGGAAGGATCGACTGGAACACTTGCCAAAAAAACCAAGAAAAATTAACCTCATGATGCAGCCAATTAACGGGATAAAACCTTCAAAATCATTCGCTCTGTTACCCAATGCAGTAGTCGCGCCTGCCTTATTTGGACAAGTCAGCTCACGCAGTTTCAAGGAGAACTTTTTCTTTTTTGTTGTTGCCTGGACGACTCTCTGAGAGAACACTGCTCCTGCCTTGCAAGAAGAGGGTCAGTAGCAGCGCCAGTAAAGTGGGATATGAGACATAATGGCAATTAAAGAAGAAGAGGAAGCTGCTGCTACTATTCATAGTGTCTGTCTCTTGTTTTTGCATTGAAATTAAAAAGCCAAGATGAGACGCACACTCGCTGTTTTAGGCATGAGTTGCGGAACCTTTTTTGTTCTGTTTGAGCTGCAGAAATGGGATTGCCTTCAAGTGAGCAGCAGCAGCAGCAGCAGCAGCAGCAGCACAGCTTATATAAAACTGACGGTAACTCACGGCGCACGCATCCTTTTTCCATTTTTCCCTCTTTTCCTTTCCTTTTCACTTTTGTTTCTCCTCAACACACCCTAGTGCAACATGCCTCCAGCAGAAGTGTTGGCCCATAGCCCACATCCGTCTCGCAGCAACAGCACCTTTCTTCGTCCTACGCAACAACAGCAACAACTACAACAACCGTCGTCATCATCAGCCCACCGAAAACGTAGCATCACCATGACTACCGCTTCCGCCGTCTCGCAACACAGCAAGCTTGCGGCGGCGCTGACTGCTCCTGAGGGTGGCGGCAACCGCTCCCGCCGCAACAGCACCGCAACCGTAAGCAGCACTACCACTACCACCAGCACTAGTACCAGCACCAGAAAACGCTTCTCGAACATGATGCTTCGCCGGCCGTCGCAATCGACCAGTGCAAGCAGCACCAGCAGTGGCAGCTCCAGCGACAGGAAATCGACGAGCAGCAACATGTCGAGACGCCAATCGCTGACCAGGGCAACCGCATCGAGTCTCGCCAAGGTGGTACCATCTTTTCACAATAAGACCACCAACGCGGAATCACCGAAATCTTCTTCCCAGCACAATGGTACTATCAATAATATTTTGGCGCGTCGGCGGAACAGCATGATGACACTGTCAAATGCTACGCAGCCAGCCACGCCAAAACCATCCGGGTCAACAGTAGCAAAATCAACATCCTATTCAAAGCTAGGTAGCGTACAGCCTGTTTTTTTATCTATGATAATAGCCTCGCTATAAAAGATTTTCTTTCTCTCCTGAATGGCACTTGCTAAATGTGGCTTAACACACATAAACGCAATACAGGTACAAACAATACCAGTGCCAATGATGCCAGTGCAAAGAACTCCAGTAACTGGTTTGGCTTACGACGTCCTTCCTCTCCAGCCATCCCCAGCCCGTCATCATCTTCTGCTCAACCTTCACCTCGTCTACGCAGGAACTCAATCATCCCCCCATCATCATCAACATCAGCAATAACACGAGCAAAATCTCATCATCCCAATCACATGCCACGGCAGCAGCAGCATCAGCACGACAAACACGACTCAAGGCTTGCTACATTGGCGAAACAACAACAACAACAACAACAACAACAACAACAACGCACAAACACTGCACATCAGGAGACCGAAGCACCAGATAGATCCATTTCCAATTCATCTACGCTCAAGCCAAAAACCAATGTCCCCGCACGCCCTGCGGGCACAACCGCAACAGTCAAATCAGCAGTGCCAGTAGCACCAGCAGCAGCCACAGCAGCAACGGCGCCGCCAGCACCACCAGCTGACAAAGCTGCAACCGCAATTGTCGGAGCGCCCTCCGTTGCAGCATGTGCAGAGCATTCTGCAGCACAACAAGATTCCTATTTTGAACAGCATCATCCAGCTGAAACACCCCGTACCATTACCACTGCCTCGACCGTCATCAAAGCGCCAAGTGAAACTTGTTCGAGATTGAGCTCGCGTATGCTAGATAGTGACATCTCCATCGGCAGCATCGAGTCGCGTCGCAGCAGTGTTTCGAGTCTACGAACCGTCCAATCCGCATGCCACCACAACAATACCACTAAAACGACTCAGCACCCTGCTTGGCTGGCTTCAGCTGGGTTCATGAGACGAACCAAATGCACTGCGTGTAATCCAAATAGCCATACCGACCATCGCCGCTCATTGTCTCGATCCAGCTCCATGTATGATGTTGCGCAGCCGCAAGCATCCACTCTGCGAAGACTTAGTCGCACATCTCTGACGGAAGACAATGGAAGTGTTAAAACAACAAACATCAACCGGCGCATTGCATCTGCAGACGGATTAATTGATCCGCCATTGACACCTATTCCAAACACTACCGTCGCCTTCATCAGACAACAACAGCAGCAACAGCAACTTTATGGCAACAATCGGTCCACTATGCCAACAGCGGCCGCTACTTGTGCTGCTGCCATGGCAGCCGCTGCTGCAGTGGTCAGTGCGGCAGCTGCAACCGCAGCTACTACCAATCCAGACTCGACGAATGAAAAGTGGATGCGACTTATTGGTAACTGCATCACGCACTCCAACAAGCTCGAGCGTCTCGCGCACGACCTGATCACCTCTGAACAGCACGTAACGCATATGTTGGAGACGCACGAGTCCATGGAAGACGCTCAGAAGTCTCGAGACCAGCAGTACCAGGTCCAGGTCAAGGAGTGCGAGACCCTCGTGAGGGTACAGCGCGAAATGCTGGTTGAAATGGAGGGTCTCCTCAGCGAGCACGGATTCAACAGAAAGGAAATAGACACAACACCACAACAAATACAGCATGACTTGACCACGCCGCCTCCATCGTCTCCTTCGACATCCTCCTCATCCTCGGTACCATCATCTTTAGCTGACCGAGACCCAAAACAGGAACAACAACAAACAACAACAAGCTCTTCATCTTCTTCTTCTTCTTCTTCTTCCGAGGTTGAAGATGATGAGGAGGACTCACAACAAGAAGAACATTCTCCTGCTCAGGAACAATGTGTCGAAAGATCCGAAAATGATCAAACACAGGAACCGGAGCCATCCGAAGACGAGCTGCAACAACAAGCTCATCAACAAGAACAAAAACATCATTCAAGGCAGCTGACCGAGTCCCCTGAGCCGTATCAAAAAGAACCAGAGCAACAACAGCAGGAGCAGCAGCAAGAAGAAGAAGAAGAAAAAGAAGACGAGATCGATAAGCCCTGGAGTGAAATTGTCGAAGACACCGTATCCCAAATCCGCTGGAACGTGAGTCAGTGGGTCGGTGGTGGTGTTGGCACCGGTCAAATCGTAAAGTGCGAAGTGGGTCCCGACGGATTGATGAGCACCATCATTGTTGCTGGTACTGGTGTCACAACTGAGCCCCGGCTGCTTCCAAAGGTAATATTGTCTCATTGTTTTTTGATGTTTAAATGATATCCTTTTTGAGACTGACTCTATCTTTTTGTGTTGATGCAGCATCTCATGCAAAAGCAGCAGCAGCAGCAGCAGCAGCATCGTCCAGATATATCCGTGTACTACCACCAATACATCCTTTATATTGAACGGGAAGATCGGAAGCGCCACTTTACGCTGATGCCCAGTGCTCAATGGGTCCAAGATGATCAAGTAAAGTGCTGCCAGTTCTCCTATACTGACGATTCATCATCATCATCATCACCATCAACCCATATCCAATGTAAGTCCGGGTTTGACTGGCTTGCACGGCGACACCACTGCCGAAGGTAAATACATATTATCTGAGAAATCATGTGGACGGGTACTTATTAGAGCACACGCCATATCATCTATCCTGATTTTGTGTTTGCATTTAACTATCTAGGTGTGGTCACATTTTTTGCAATACACACAGCAGCAACCGCCTCCCACTCTTTGATGCACAGAACGCCAAGGCAGAATGGTCTCGCGTCTGTGATGGCTGTTTTTACGCCTTGGCTGGCTCGTCATTGTTCCATCCTTCTGAAGATCGATGAAGCACTCTATACATAGCAAACTATACCAGATTTCTCACCTTCCTTCCAACTATATACCATCTCTCCTCGCCCTCCTTTTTTTAGTTTCTCTTTTAATCTAGTTTATTTCTCTTTTTCTTTGTACACAATTATTTCTCTCTCTTTTTTATATTACCGTGAATATATTGCTTCTTTATACAGGTTGTTGAGCAGACGTAAATCATTTTCAAGCGTTTCTATGTCTAGTTCAAATCCTCTTGCTCGTTGTCTATCATTAAATAGTAACCATTATTAATATAATTTAGCTCATTGTTGTTGTGAATTAGTGTCTTTTTCAAATATGACGTAATAATTGCTCCTCCATACCTGTTTTTCTCCTTGATTTGCTCTGGTACCGATTCCGCGTACCCATCCTTATTCATCCGCGCAGCCAATTTTTCTGCGTCCTTTTTGACCTTTTCCAACTTCTTACTGAGCTTCCCTCGTTTTCCCTCAATGTTCTTGACAACATCACCGCCCCGCTCGAGCTGGGCCCGGACCACGTGGTTGGTAGGAACCAGGATTTTCAAATTATCGTGAACAGCGCGCACGGTCCAGTCACCAGTGATCTTCAATCGAAAAGAAAAACATCCCACACATCAATATTTTGTTTTCGAGGAATTCTTGGACTCTGCAAATCCTTTACCTCTTCTTCAACGATCGACAATTTAGATCCTTTCACAAATGATTTGATTTCGTTCATATATAAACGCAGTGGCTCAACTAATTCGTAGTCATTGCAGTAGATCGTAAATGGGAGTTCTTTGCCTATACTGATTTGATGTCCTTGCCGAAGAGACCGTGATGCGTGGATGATGGAAAGTACAACCTATTAACCCGTACCATCAATACTTTCTTTTCTTTATGATTAAATCATTTGTTTTATATACCTTAAAATGGGTTTCAACCTGCTTGTTATGCAGTGGTGCAAGTTGTTCAATGGCAGGGTACGATTCTACCATGAGTGCTTTTGCATCGCCAGGGGATGGTATCTTTTGTTTCAAATGGTGCCACAATTCCTTTTTTCAAAAGCCAAAAAATACTTAAGTTATCATAACTATCGATCGTGGCAGTAATTACATTGAGTGCATACCTCTGTAATGAATGGCATGAATGGGTGCGCAAGTCGTAAGGATGCATCCATACAAGCATGTAGAATGTCTAATGTTGCCTCCTAAATATATCATAGGTAAGACACATGGTCTCCTTTTGCTCCTTTCAAAAGTCTTAGCTGTCTACCTTTTCACTCGGCTTAAGATCTGGTTTGTTGAGAGTGGCCTTGGAGAACTCGACATACACATCACATACGTCCTCGACAATGAAACGCCGTACAGCATCAGCCGAATCATTAAGACGGTAATTCTCAAACCCGTCAACGCATTTAGTAACAGTATCTGCCATGCGTGACAAGATGAACCGATTGACAAGCGATAGATTCATATTCTTGGCCAGATCTTGTAATGACTCCACTGTATTATCCCGGGGATGATTGCTGAATCCATCTTTTTCAAAACGACCAAAACCAAACTTGAACAAGTTCCAAAGCTTGTTACAGAAATGGGAGGTTTGTATGAC
Source organism: Zychaea mexicana (assembly GCF_025766255.1). Classification (NCBI taxonomy): domain Eukaryota; kingdom Fungi; phylum Mucoromycota; class Mucoromycetes; order Mucorales; family Lichtheimiaceae; genus Zychaea; species Zychaea mexicana. The sequence continues at coordinate 313,006 of NW_026516674.1, forward strand.
GTTGGATATGTCCAAATTGATCTGTCGGCTCTACATAGTATGTTTAGATAGTGGATGAAACCGTTAAAAGATCTTTGACCATTGTTTCAAAGGTCACATTATGTCTGTTTATTTACCTGTTGTGTATATGCAATAAGGGCAAATCGTAATGAATCTGTACCACATGCTGGAATACCCGAGGGATATTCATCCTGCAAATTCTTTACACTCCTATTAAGAAAGGAAACCCAGTTAGAGATGTTTTCCAATGTTTCTGTGACAAGCCATACTTTTCGATTTCCTTGGGTGGCAGGTTGCTGTTCTTTAGATTCTCCTGCATTGTTTCGAGGCTAACACCTTCGATAACATGGAGTGGATCAATCACATTGCCAAGAGATTTAGACATTTTTCGGCCTTGTGCATCTCGAACCTGCAGGGAAAGTTAAGATATAGCGTATAATATGTTTTAGTAAATAACAACAACAATTGGGGTTTGAAAGAAATGAGCTAATTCTCAAACAAACTTTACCATGGGATGTAAAAAGATATTTTCAAATGGCGGTTGTTTTGCAAAGTGGTTTGCCAGCATAGCCATGCGTGCTACCCAAAAGAACAGAATATCATAGCCAGTCTCCATCACTTGAAGAGGATAGCGTGCCTAAAACAAATAAAAAATTCATCCCAGAATCGTATCAATACACGTTGCAAATAGTGGATCAGTGTGCCCGGCCTCATGAATAGGGTTTAGCTTACTGGAACACTAGAATTAGCACCGGTCCAGCCTAATGCAGATAGTGGGAGTAACCCCGACGAAAACCAAGTATCTAATACATCCTCATCCTAAAAGAAGCCGAAAATCTTAAGTTAAAAAATAACATTTCCCAATAGTATGTAGTTTTATCATGTATCAGACCCTACTGATTTACCTTGACAAGCTCATATTTCGAGTCTTTTGGAAGCCCCTCCTTTTCGATAAGAGCGCCAGCTTCCTTATGGGCGGATGTTTCGTCATGTGCCACAACCCAAAGCTCTGTGAATTCAATGTTAGGCATGTACAAAAGAGACCTGAAGATGTTATTACCTTTTTTCGTAGCACTGTCAAGTCTCACTTGATACGCTGGAATTTCGTGGCCCCACCAAAGCTGACGCGATATACACCAATCTTGAATATTATCTACAAAAGGGTATCTTAATTATCAAAGGATGCTACTACTGAGTAGTTTCTTGGTGTATAAGCTTACCTAACCATCTGTACCAGTCTTGGACATGGTTGCTTGGATGAATCTTCATCAAGCCATTCTCTACTTGGTTTTTGGATATACCAGCCAATTCTGAGCAGCTCACATACCTAAAAGAGAAGATCCCTCTTAGCTTATTGTTTATAACTTTCACATGCAAAACTTACCATTGCGGCTGTAAAAGTGGTTCGATGACATCGCCTGATCGTGAACATAATGCTATTCGCATAGGATGATTTTCATCCTTCCCGTCGTAGCAGCCCAGCTGCTTTAATTTGTCCACAACTTTGTCACGAAGATCAAAGCGATTTGTGCCCTATTTAGTGTTCATGAGCCTTTTCTTGTTTCCTCATCCAAAATTCAGTTCACGAAAAAATAATAAGCTTACAGTCCATTCGGATACACCGCCAACTTCATTGAGTTGGCCTAATTTATCAAAAATGCTGACAATGGGTAGGTTATGACGTCGGGCACAAGCATAATCATTGGGATCATGAGCAGGTGTAATCTAGGATACATATATTGGTAAACGTGGGCATCAGTCGATTTTAGCTGACAACAATATCCTGTTTTTAAAACTCACGCATTGATCTTTTTTACCTTGACAGCGCCAGTGCCAAATTCCATATCGACTAATTGCTCATCACAAACGATGGGGATTTTCTTTTTGTGGATAGGATGAATTACATATTTGCCATGGAGTTCTTTATATCGAGGATCGTCTGGATGAATAGCTACTGCGCAATCGCCTAGCATGGTTTCAATACGTGTCGTGGATACCGTCAGACCTTGTACCCCGTTTGGCGTTGGATCACTCACTGGATACGTAAATTGGTGCAGTACACCAAATTCGACACTAGAAAATATATGTATTTCCTTTTAGTATAATGCTGTTTGTGTTCCTAACTTTGCAAATTGCTTATTCTTTTACCCTTGTGGTCGACCAGGCAGCGGTACTAATGTCCGTCTTTCGATTTCTTTATAATCAATCTATTATCCACACAGGCAACCTTCTTTTTAGCAAATACGCGTTGAGACAACGTGTATTTATGACTACAAACCTCAATATCGGAAATGACAGTTTCCAATGCACAGCACCAGTTCACCAGCCTTGTATCACGATAAATGAGCCCATCCTTGTAGAGCTGGATAAACGCGTTCTGTACAGCTTCATAGCGCGGCGAATCCATGGTGAAAAACACATTATCCCAATCCACAGACGCGCCCATGCGTTTCATTTGGTTCAGGATATGGTCACCATACTTGTTGCGCCACTTCCATATTTCCTTGACAAAAGCCTCCCGACCCATATCATGGCGCGTCAGTTGTCGCTCACGCATGATCATTTTCTCGACAACCGATTGCGTGCCTATGCCAGCGTGATCGGTGCCTGGAATCCACTGCACGTCGTAGCCTGCCATGCGGCGATACCGTGCCAATGCGTCTTCAATGCTGAGCGTGAGAGCGTGTCCAATGTGTAGTGAGCCGGTGACGTTTGGTGGTGGTGTTATCATTGTGAATTGTTTCTTGTCACTACTGCTGCTGCTGCTGCTGTCACTAATGCCGTTGCTGGAAGACGACGGCTTGAACAACCCTTCTTTCTGCCAGTAATCGTACCAGCCTTCCTCAACTGCTTTTGCATTATATGAGCTGAGGAATGGTTTTTCTGGACGCAGTGAGCTCAGTAATCGTCGATGCGGAAGAGGCGATCGGATCAATGTCCTCCGTGTAGCGAGGTACATGTTTTTATGGAAAATAGAAAGTTATAATTTGTTGTCACTTTTTCTGCTCCTGCTGGCTGCTCGGCGGAGAAAAGGGCACCAACCGATCGATGCAGCGCCATTGTCAAACACGCACCTGTCAACACGATACGCTCTTGTATCTGAGTTTTCTCAATGGTCGCTTTCTTGTTACGATACATTTGATCTTGATCATAGAAGCCTAAATCCACGCTTCTCCAGAACTTTTAAGCAAAGATTATGTTGTGGTAGCTTTGTATTGTGGATCAAACACACCTCCTACAAACCCTCGTGCTCCATATCGTTGTAGCTAATTGTGTGAGTTCTCACTGTATGTTCTTCGGTACAGAACTTATTTAGAGAAATGAGAAAAATATCGATTGTCGCGAAAGCTATGCGCGGGACACGCGTTAAGAGCGAAGCAGTTGCCTTTTTGCATAGCCTTCAAGGAGATACGTACTATGATTCTTCTGATGAAACGTCCGGGTAGTCCTTTTGCACACTGGCAACTCAGGTCCCAGAGCAGTTCCTTTTTATTTTTGCTTTGAGGGTAGATTTTTCCTTCGTCAGGAGTTCTTTAGCAGGAATAGCTTGATTTTTGCAAAGGTGTTGTTGACTTTGAATATTACCCCAAACGTACAAGCGAAATGCATACTCGAGCGTTTTCCCCAATGACAATTTCTACGACGACACCACTTTTGCCGTTTTACTCGGCTGTTGCTGAGCAACAAGAACAATTACGACAAGCAATGGTCGGCAAACGTATAAGTGAATTACGTACACCTACTTTAGTTATCGATCGTACAGTGTTCAAACGTAACTGTGAACGGCTGGGCAACATTAAGGCACAGCACAATGTCAAGGTGCGCGTGCACGTAAAGTCCCACAAGGTATATACACACAGAACTGTTTTTTGTCCGAGGAGGAAAAGAAGAATACGGGAAAAGAGAAAAGGGGCTTAAAGCGAAATGTTTCTATAATGATAGGCAGTTGAAGGGGCTGCACTTCAGCTTGAGGGAGCCAAAACGGAAGCTATTGTCGTTTCCACAATGGCTGAGGCGCATCGAATGGTTTCGAGCAAGCTAGTGTCCGAAGGAAAACTCAAACAGGTATGATTAATTATGATTGGGTGATCGGCAGCAAGACAACAACAACAACAAGAAGCCTGCATGAATTTGTTTACAAAAGATATTATGTGCCAAGTCCAGGTCCTCTTGGGCTTCCCCATTACACCAGACAAGTTTGCTGAGGCGTTTGCACTGGCAGAACAAGTCGAGGCGTTTCAGATCTTCATTGGTACGACAGCACCTCCTATTTTAACTCATCTATAGATCAATTTATAGATAACCCGTTGTTACTTTTTACTTTGAAGAAGCTTACTGATAAGTCATAATAACGACTGCTTTAGATCGACTTGAAACGCTGGACGCCATCGAGGAGTACTGTTCCCAAGCCGCTCCTGCGCACAACCAGAAGAAAATTGGCGTTTTCATCAAGATAGACTGCGGATATGGGTAAAAGATGATCTGTCTTTCACACGCTGCTGCATATCACCCACATATCATATACGTCGTGTAATATGTAATATTTACGACATATAGTAACGCAAATTGTGTATATAATTAGACGTGCGGGCGTACCATTGGATAGTGCCTTTGAGAAGGAGGCAATTCTTAACTTGGCGAAGCGGCTGGCCACATCCAGTTGCGCAACATTGCACGGCCTCTATGCACATGCAGGCCACTCGTACAAAGCGCGCTCGGCAGAAGAAGCCCTGACCTACCTCGAGCAAGAATGCAACAGTGCACGCCAGTTTCAGGCGCTATTTCTAGAGGAGGCAGGGATCGACATTCCATATCTGTCTATCGGTGCAACACCCACCGTGCAAGCGATTGTTCATCACGACAGTAGTGAACGCGTGAGCAAGGCGCTCCAAGGGATCAGCGAGGTGCACGCCGGTGCTTACTCGTTACTGGATCGACAACAGATGGCCACTGGCTTGTGCACCGAGCAAGATGTGGCCATCTCCGTGGCGTGTCGAGTCGCTAGCCGATATCCTGATAGAAACACGACACTTATTGACGGTGGCGCCCTCGCATTTTCCAAGGATACCGCCCCACAAGGTGGATTTGGCGTGACAACGACAGGTGTCGTGCTGCAGTCGGTTTCGCAAGAGCATGGCATACTTGCATCATCATCATCATCATCACCTGCCGCCCAGCAGCACGTGGGTGATATTGTTCGTGTTCTCCCGAACCATTGCTGCTTGGCAGCTGCATGTCATTTGTATTATCTGATTGTCGAGAATGGGAACGATCAAGTAGTAGATGTATGGTTTCCTGTGCGCGGCTGGTAACATAAAAAAAAAAGACGAATAGCACGCTATATACACAGGTTTTTGGGTTGTTTTTATTAGGAAAAAAGTGGACAAAAAAAATAAAAGCTGTAAAGAGTAGTAAGAGAGGAAGAGCAACAGAAAGAAAGGAAACTGAGTACGGCAAATGGGAGGATGAAGGTGGGTTGTTTTAATGTTTTTTTTTAAAAGAGTCGCTAGGAAAAAGAGCGTAAAAATGAAAAGAATTGGAGAGTTAACGAGAGGGGAGGAGGAGAAAGGGGTTTTACAAAAAGAAATGGGTGTATTGACGACTGTCGACATGGACCTCCATGTCTGTCAGTTTGAACTCGTTGAGCTCCTGCTTGATCTTCATGGCTAGCAAAGGAGTCAGCTTTTGACAAGTGGCATTCGAATCGCAACGACGATCGTATTCGGCTGCAGGGAACGTCTCGTGCACTTGGATGGTTGGGCAAAACTGCAGTCTGCGGGGCCGATCTGGGGTGGACGAAGAGATGTTGGTCATTGTGTTCAGTGAGCTGGTTGACGACGATGCGGCTGTGGGTCTCAGACGTGGTGAGCCGTGTAGAGGTAGGCCATAGTGCAAGCCGACGGATGGTGGCGGGACCATCATGTCAGATCCGTCGTCAGACGGTGGTAGTCGGCTTGAAGACGTAGAGGACGATGAGGGCGTGGGCGAAGGCAAGGCATCACTGCTGTGGCCCATGAACCGTGGCTGATGTGGACGGGTGGTAGATGATCGTGCAGAGCTGGGAGAATCAGGAGCGGCTGACGATGGGGTTCGTCCTGGATGGATGGATAAATGAAAGGTGTGTGTGTGTGGTGAGTATAGTGTAGTTGTTTTTTTTTTAATAAAAGTGTTAAAGAAGGAGAGATAGCGTTCATTTAAGTCGTTATTAGAGAGCTACCACAAGAAGAGTAATTACTCACCTCTAGTGTTCCTTTTTGCGGCCTCCTCAGTAGTAGTGTCAACACGTAGTACTGGCCGTGATGATTTGCTGTTGTTATCGTTTCTTTGGTTTTTAGCCATCTTGCGAAGGTCGCCCGAGCTCGAGGAGGACATGCGAGCAGCAGCCGGGTTTGGCGGTGATGAATCTGCTGCGTGCTTCTGGAACAGTCCAGAAAGCGACGCAAATGAGCGACGTCGAGAAGGAGTCGAGGGCGACGGTGACGGCGACGGTGCTACGTCTGACTCTTGCACAGTAGCCAGCGATGTGTTGGACCCGTTGTTAGCAGACAGCATGCCAAGGTTGTCCTTGGACCGCAGATGGCTCATGCTGAATACTTTGCGCAGCCGTTTGGATAATGAAAGTTTGGTGTTTATCGACATTTCTGACCGGATCGAAAACGTGCCCGACGATACCGAGGTTACCGAGGATCGTCGGCCCGAATCTTCTAGGGATGGTGCTGGTGAGGGAACCGAGGAGGCGGTTGACGATAGAGAAGGAGGACGCTCTTGTGGTGAATAGGTCGGCTGGTGCTGTTGCTTCTTGTACTTTTCTCTACGTCCTTGAGCATAGTGTTGTTGCTGCTGCTGCTTGAGCAGCATGGACGATCGGTTGTAGTTGTTAGCGGAGGGGATGGGTGTCGAGGATGATTTCTGGATCTGAACGGGCGCATGGCTTGCGCTGGTATTGCTCGGCGTACGTGGCCGCGAGGAAGGTCTGTGAGGGTGGTTATTGGTGCTGCTACGCTGATGCTTATTCTCATAATGCGGTTGCGGTTGCTGTTGCTGTTGCTGCGGGTAGTAGTAGTATGGGTTGCTATTGGCTGTTGGTTGCGGGTGACCTTGAGTAGTCCAATCACCAGGCGGGGTTGCTGTCATAGTAACCATCGACTGAGGATACGCCCACGCGTCTTTTTGACTCTGTGAAATGTACGGATCGACCATTTAGTTGTCTTTGATCCAAAGAGGAAGAGAGAGATAGAGAGAGAGAGAGAGAGGGAGGGAGAGAGAGCAGAAGAAGAAGAGAACAACAACGAATAACCCAAGGAAGAAGAAAGGAGCAAGATTTTAAAAATAACCTCGGTTGCCTAATTTGGTAACCAACCTGGCTTCCTCTTGGTTGCTTCTGGAAAGAGCAAGATAAAAGAGAGTGAACTTGCCTGTTGTTCAAGTCGAAGCTTGTTTGAGAGATAGTTGGCCAAGGCAGCATCGTCGTGCTTGGAGCTGCTGCCGTTGCCGCTGCTATTGCTGTTGCTATGGTGGAAGTCCTTGGACTTTTGTCCTGGTTGTTGTTGCTGCTGCTGCTGTTGCTGTGGGGATGGGGTGGTCGTAGTCGCGCGTAGAGCGACGGGGTTTTGTTGTATCATCGCTGCCATGGTGATTTATTTTGTTTGTGGGTGTGTGTTTTTATATGAAGGTGGAGAGAATAAAGATGGTATAGGGAGCGTGTATATCAAGAAGGGTTATGAAGAATGAGGACGGTTTGACGGTGGTTCTAGTGCCAGGGGAGGAAAAGATTGTACAGAGGGCGATAGTATAGTGAGTAGTAGAAGTAGTAGTTGGTGTAGTTATAGTTTAAGCTGTAGTTTTATAAGTGAAAGACTGTATGTACAAAATAACAATGAGCAGCCGTGTTGATAGTGTCGGTGTGAATGTGTGTGAGTGTGAGTGTGTGTGCGTGTGTGCGGGGAGAGAGCGAAAGAAGAAGATAATTAGTGCATCAATTAGAGTAGAAGGCTACTCTTTGGTTGACGATGATGATGACGATGATGACGATGAAGAAGGGGAGAAGGCTATAGACAAAAAGGATGGGTGAAAGAGAGGAAGAGAGAAGAGGAAAAGAGGCAAAGGGAAAAAGTCAAAGGAAGGAAAGGCGGCATCGAGGAAAAAAAAAAAAAAAAGTCATTTGCGTGGTGCACCACAAAATTTCGCATGTACTGTGCCGTGCTCCGCTTCAATAATATTATCGGGTCAAGTGCGCTTGTGGGACAATAAACTGAGTGTACGTACTACCCTGTGTATATACGATGATCCCCTTCTCTCATAACACTCGTACACCATTCCTCTACCCTCCCACCCCCCCCCCACCGAAAACGAACAAACTCCTTTCTTTCCTGTCAAAGTGGCTTTCTTTATTTATGATTCGTATTCAACCCTATCATCCGGCTCCTAAAAGAAACAATAGAGAGGTTAGCCTCATGACTAATCTACTTGCTAAGTGAAACAAAAGACATGCCTTTGGCTCCAGGTCTTCGCCATACTGCATCGCGTTGTCTATGGTCGACAGCACATACTCGACGGAATCTTCATCAGTGATGTTCAGAGGTATAAAGCTAACCATACTATAATCGTCAATCTGCGATATGAATAATTAATAAACTGTTAATATAGTCCAAGCACAACGGGCGTTACGCCGTTTGCACACACCCCCCCCCCCTTCTTCCTCATCCATGTTGTGTGCACTTGCCAGTTGTACAATGGCCTGATTTAACGCCTGGAATTTGAAACTCCTCGAATTCGCGTTGTTGGATGCTTGGTCCTGCTCAATAGCGCCTGCTTCTTCCGCGATAAGCAGCGGATCAGGATCGAGATAGCGCTCCAGCTCACGGTTCGTCAACGCGTTGTCCATGCGTCTTCTTCTCCGGCGTCGTCGCTTCTTCTTGTCATCGTCGCTTCCATCCGCACCGTCCTCGTCGTCACTGTCCTTCTTGGCGTTCCCATAGTCTCCTTCTACCAAGTCCATCTTGGTCATCACATTCACGTGCGAGATCTCCATATTCACCATAGCACTCATGGCGCTAAGCACGCCAGAGAAATACTTGGCCTTGTCTTCGATAAACTGCGATTCAAGGCAGTATACCCCACAGATGTTCATGTTCCACTGTCTCAACGCTTCACATACGCGACGCATGATTGGGAAATGTGTGTACAGCTCAATCTGACCGGGACAGTCAATAATCAGGTAGTCGTCATCATAGCTGCCGATCTCTTCCTCCAGCCAATCAATATTGTTCAATAAAAACCTACGATAATGCACGTGGTTTTTGTTTTTTCATGTTAGCTTATCAGGGTAAGCATGTATAACTTGTCAATTGAACTATTCCCAGGATTAATAAATTTTGACCCTTACTCCAAGCAGTAGATCAACCCGCCATTCGGTCCATAATCCAGTTCCTCCATGACATCTTCCAGAGTGATCAACTCCCGAATATCTGTTTGCATAAAACGCGCGTTTTTTTTATATTCGGTTAGTTTCAAGGTTTCCCTTACAAAGAAAATAATCCTTTGATGAATTACCTATCGTTGGTTCGTATTCAAAGTGCTCTGCTGCGGGATCCAAGTTGACAAGATGTGCCCTCCGTCCAGTGGTTTGGATGTGCGTCATCATTGTTGCGCAAAAAGTAGACTAATTGTGTTGGCAGTAACATTAGTATATCTAATTTTTTCACTGCTCCCACATAATATCCCCTCCCCAAACCCATAAATGTAGATCTCCCTTTCTCAATTCGCAAGATCCACGCTTTTTCTCCTTAGTATGGCCGCATAGACCAGTTCTCTCTCCTTCTTCTATGAGCGATCGTCCATACAGCAAAAAAAAATACAAAAGTATCCCTCCTCGCGATCGATCTTTCCTTGCGTCATTTGTAATATAACGCGAATGATAAAAAATATAATTTACCTTGCCGCTCCCGGCAGGGCCCATTACCAGCTGACAGTGGCGACCCCTAAAACGAGTATGGCAGTTTATAATAAATCAGCCAAGATCACAGCCAATGCCTATAGATCGATCGATTCTTACATGTTTCTCTAACTATAAAAAAAAGAGTCTCAAGACTGACAACGAATTTTACCCAGTAGCGGGCATACATTTTAGCTTTTGCATACACAGAGTTCAACGAGTTGCACGTCACATAAAACTACGCTCCCATCATTAAGCTATAGCAATCTGTGATCGGCTGTTTAAGAGCAAAGTTCGTTAAATGAAAATGTAAATCATGTGCTCCCTGCAATTATTTGATAGATGAAGCCCTTTTTTCTGCTTTTTTTTAATACCCCATTCTCTGGGCAGCATAGTATATTCGTATGTATATGCACGCGAGCGAGTGAATTAGCGGGAGAGAGAGAGAGATACAGACAGACAGACAGAAAAATGTGAGAGAGGGAACATGTTCAACATGATCTTTCTTCTCCGCATGCACGATGAAAACTCTTTAGGCTCCTTGTGTAATCCTCACACTGTTGCAGCCGTAATGCGTGTGCTTATTACATTTCGGATAATGACACCAAGCATTATTTATATTACTTAATTAATTTGCATCTCCACCAACGGAGGTTGTGTAACGCAAATTACAGAGATAGAAGAAGTAGAAGAAAGAAGCTTTTTTTTTATATCAAGATTGTTTTTGCTGATTTTAGATGAATGCATAGGTACTTGTAGGGCTTATTTATAGGACGGTTGCCTTTCGCTGCTATTTTTTCGTTTGGGCTACTTTTTTGGAGGAATGCGATTATACACTGTGGCATGAGAACGGAAACAAACGTGTTATTGCAAATACTTTGGGGTGTTGGAGTCGTATAGCAGACCGTGATAAGTCAAAGAAGGGTAGTAATATACAGATGAAAACTTTTCACGATGCCGGAATGGACCAGAATCGCTACAATAGCTTGTCTCTGACACCGACGCGGTTATTACACATGTCTGTCATAAGTGTCTAAGCTCAAGACAGAATCAGTGATTTTCAGTATCGATACTACGTACAGGGTCATTGACCGTGTGAGATCAAGCTCGAACTTTTTAAAAATCCATTGAAGCTCAATTGCTGTGAAGGGCACATGGTATTCATAAAGTAGCATCTATTGTCGCATATTTTGTGGTACTTTTACTTGTTGTTGCTGGCACGGAAGGACTGTCAGTGGGACTGTATGCAGTAATGACATCAGTAGCGCAGTATGCATAATCATATTTGATGCAGCGAGAAGACGTTTTACATTTTAAACTGCACAAGTTGTTCTTGTTGGTGATACAGCATTCTGCTATGCATGTAGTAAAAAAGTGGCCATCGAGACCTAGAACACAGTTAAGAAGCACATCTTGATTGGCTCGGACATGTAGAATATAAGGAATGGTAAAGAATAGAATCACATCATTCACTTGTATAGTGATGTTTGAACAGACATTGTGTACATCCACGGCAATGGTAAGCAGTATGCGTCTCTATGATGAAAATCCCACCCAGTTTCAAATGCATAATGGTCAATCTTTATTTTGCAGCTATCATAACACATTACATTATCACGGGCTACTGTACCACTCGATGATATCATATTATATTCTTCATGTCGCACCATTTACAATTTTTGATGTGTGAAGAAACAGCATTTAGAAAACAAAGTTTACTTACATCCCTCCCCCAAAAAAAGATTGAAAGAGCACGAGTTAACCGTCGGTGATGTGAAAGCCTTGTTCTTTTTTCACAAATATGTACGCTACCAATAACGGATGTTAGTGGCTTTTTTTAGTATCCTTTACCGTATTTGAATGGCAACGTTTGTCGAACCATGTGCGTATTTTGTTTCTCATTATCCTTAATCATGGAAACCTGGTAATCACAGGAGAAGAATGAATGAGCACGGGTTGATTATCATTGTGTTCGAATCGGTATTTTAAATGAACATATCCTGTGTTCCGTTCCTAACAATCAAAAGCACCATCTAGATAATTCATAATAGCTAGTTTACGAACCACATTATTAATTGGAGAGGTCACTTTAGCTAAAGGCCAAGGAATGTATGATAGAGAAGAAATTGCTTCTGCTATTGAAATGCATCGGACCTCCGTTACCACTACTGGGTTAATTCCTTGGTAATTGCTAAATATGTACATGATACGGGTTGTATATACTGACCGTAATATCTCATCGCGATGGTTACTTGCACAATCCCGTCATCGTAAGCCAGTTATATAGTCCCGAGTGCTGCCCGGGCAACGAGCTGCACGACATTATAGATATCATGGAAGCTAGATTTTCGATATTACTTTACAAGGGTAATATTAATATTATGTATATTATACAGATGTATTCATCATAAGATCACGTAGTAGATGGACAATTTTATATATGTGTAATAGAAATGACTATGCCGATGCTGCAGGCCTTAGTTTGCTGCCAATAAATATGTAGGACATGTCACCATCGACGAATTCTATATGTATCTTTCATTGCCACAAGAATTGTACAAGCCGACGTATTTATTTAATCAATCTGGCCATGTAATTAATACTTCTGGCCTAGAAAGCGCAGTCCTCTCCAACTCGTCATTTGTGGAGACAGCATAACCAATAAATTAAGATGATGATTATGGGAGGTACCATGTCAAATAGTCACATCGGTTCGTCTGCATTGTGATGATGAGTAAAAACTTGATGTCCCGCAACGGTGATCGGCATTTTCGACGTTTTTCTTCACCATCTATTTGAAGCTCAAACTTCGTGACACTTTCTGCTGCTTGGTCGAATATGGACTACCTTTGTGGTCGATTAAAAAGCCAGCAGACACCTGTCTGATAAATAGAAGGTTGCATATTGCTTTTAACATCGCTTCATTTATCCATTTATAAACACGGTTTTATGAAATAAGGACCCATTGTTTTAAACCTTTTTTCATCAACAAAGTTTCGCCGAGTGTCGACGCTTATGTTTTTTTTTTCGAATATCGATAATGGCTAATACACAATTATATACTGCTACATGTTAGCATTTAAGAAAAGAATCTAGCACTTTTTGCATCTGTTTCCTCAATGATACGAAGTATCTCCGCGTTATGTACACCAAGTACAACGGCGAGCACTCACAAATAAGTCTGCTGCATAAACAGTATCGCGGACATTTCACCTTAACAAGAGACTGCTGTACATGTAATGTCACTGGCTCATCATCATACACCGGAGGACCCCAAAGTTATATTAAGCGGATTTAATACTTGCGAGTAAAGTAGCTTGCTGCTGTATCTATGGTACTCTTCGGTGGGACAGGTTTACCTTGAACAGATTTGCATGGTCTGCATGATCATATGTAGTAAAGGAAGCTGAGTAAAATAATTGGTTACCACAGTAAGTAGGGCTTACTTGCCTCATGTAGTGATGCATCATCTCATACTGTAAGTTTGGTTTGAAATGTTGAGCCCGACAAGTTCCGCCACCGCCTTCACAGGCAGCAGTTAACTATTAGCCCTGTACTGAGCATATTCCTGTTAAACAGGTTACTCAACGAATACCAAGTGGCATCGTATAAAGGCTCAGCAGAGCGTATCGCACGGGATCCCAGTAGACCGAAGACCAGATTAAGACTGCAATACTCTTAGTTGGCTTTGGAACGTTGTCTGTTTTTCCTTATCTTACTTCTGGCATGATACGGGTTGCTGATTTAATGCACTCTTGACAGTTGTGAAGCACCATCGTTTGAGAGTTTTGACAGTTTTTACTATAGATCAGCAACACGTCAAAAGAATTATCAACGATTCCAAAAATGGGAGGTGCTGATTTGTAACGGGGCGGGCTTGAATTTGATTGATTTCTTACATCATCAGCAATGAGTTAGTAGCAGCAACCTGTTCAGTGGGAAAATACAGTCATTATCGTGAGCATCAATCCCTGAGTGAAGTAGCTTACTCATATTTGGAACCTCTCATATAAATGAAAGGTCAAATATATTATCCTGTTAAGAGTTCTTAGCATGATGCTGACGGGATACTGCAGCTGCTGATATACACCACAAAGTAGCGCGGGGAAGCAGGTATTTTCTTGCGCGGGAAAAACCGAACGCGGTCGGGAAAAAGAAAAAGCAAAGTTCTCCTTTATGTCTCGTAGTAGAATTGGTGGGATTGGCTATGTAGGAACGCCCCACGTCGCGTTGCCAAGGCTTGAGTTAGAGATCGTGACGCATTGAAGGGCAAAACAGGTACGGTACGACCATTGTATCCCCTATGCACACGGTCGATCTGCTTACAACCATCGCCTAAATCCATAACCGGCCTGTTGATTGGTCAGTAGTGCAAAATGTGACCGGGGTGGATGTAGGTTTGAATTTAGAACTGAGAACAAAGCTTTCAGTTTTTCGAGGTCCCCTGCTTAGAGGTTATTTTTTATCCGTACTACTCCTCTCTCTTTTTACTCTCTTTCTGCACGCAATGGCTGACAAACAATCCGCTGTCCTTGAAGAAATCAAAAAGAACATCCAATCGCTTCACGAGCGATTCGATGCTCTTGAGAAGAAGGTTGCCCAGGGTGTCCCCAAGGAGCAACTCCGCATGGTTATTATGGGTCCTCCCGGTGCTGGCAAGGTAACATTGAAAAAAAGAAAACAAGACACGATTACCGTTCAATCTCATACTGACGACATACCATTTGGACTTTGTAATTAGGGTACCCAAGCTCCTGCCATCAAGGACAAGTTCTGCGCTTGCCACTTGGCCACCGGTGACATGCTCCGCGCCGCCGTTGCTGCCAAGACTCCTCTCGGTTTGGAGGCCAAGAAGGTCATGGATGCCGGAGGTCTTGTTTCCGACGAGATTGTTGTCGGTATGATTGAGGAGAACTTGGATAAGAACACCGAGTGCAAGAACGGGTAAGCAGGATGGCAAGATCGGATGAAAGATCGGGTTGAACGAGAAACGAGAGAAACAGTAATATACGCGCAAAGAAACAGAAAAGTAAAAAAAAAATCAGAAACTGACGCGCGCACGCGCAATCTACGCGTATCATTCTCTTAGTTTCATCCTCGACGGTTTCCCCCGTACTGTCGTCCAGGCCGAAAAGTTGGATGATATGTTGGAGAAGCGCAAGAAGCCCTTGAACTCGGTCGTTGAGCTGGTCATCGACGATAACTTGCTTGTCTCCCGTATCACTGGCCGTTTGATCCACCCCGCATCCGGCAGATCCTACCACAAGGAATTCAAGTGAGTTGATGTTTGCTATTAACAGTTGAAAAGAAATGACTTGCAAAAGGGGAGTCGAAGATAACAGAGACTGACGCAATGCTTCTGAAATAGCCCTCCCAAGACTCCCATGAAGGATGATGCTACTGGCGAGCCTCTTATCCAGCGCTCGGATGATAACGCCGAGACCTTGAAGAAGCGTTTGGACTCTTTCCACAAGCAGACCGGTCCCGTCGCCGACTACTACAAGAAGAAGGGTATCTGGTACGGTGTTGACGCCGCTCAGTCCCCCAAGGCTGTCTGGGCTTCGCTCAGCGCTATCTTTGACAAGACTCTCTAGATGAGAAGTCCGTGATTACGAAACTGTAAATGTGATTGAATATTCTTTTTTTTCCATGTATACAGCACACATGCACAACACATACACACAATTTTTCCCCATCCGTAGTAAACGGTACACACTAGACCGATTTGTTCCAAAAAGATCCTATAAAGTTTGATTTCGTTTTGCCTGTTAGTAGTATACTTATCGACTTGAAGCTGTTGCGCTGTACGCTGGCGAAGGTGTTGTCATCTTTTACTTGAGTCTGACCCCCCTGCTTTCTTCACAGAAAACTTAATATTAAGTATGTTGACCCAGACCTGTAACGAGGGACTCCTCATTTCACTGACTCAGCTCCTACATTTCGGCTAAAATGATTTTCAGCATGAATAATGAAGTGCAGGGTCCGCATCTACTATGTCATGTGTGTGCCCATAAATTAATTTCTATGATAAATTGTTGCCAATGGAAATAGACAGTGACCTTCCCAGGCTACACAATACACCGCCAGAAACAACAAGATGCGATAACTACGCAACGAAGATGAGGAGATCGTTGAAAGAGCTTCCGCAAGTCCGAGCTGGGAGCTGCTTCGCTTCTCGTGGTTAGTTGGACCGTCGTCTTAATATGCGGCAGTAACATAAGCGTGCTAACTGTATGTTTCATGGTGACGCTGTAAGAAAGAGGCGTAAGGTTGCAGCAGACCGGTACAGTAGGCGTTATCACCCGCTAGCGAAATGTCTAGCGATGTCGGCGTTTCTGCGGCATCAGTCAATGAGGAGCACAGCTTTGTATATCGATTTACAACCGCTTATAGGTGATGATACTTTTTTATTAGAAAAAGATAATGATGATGATATCGTTAGTAGGAGTGTACGCATGCTTAATTGTGATTAACAATAGACAAATTCTCATGCTTACCCTGAGAATTTAACTTTAATGGCTGAAGCTGTGTAAGATTGTTTGTGCGGAATAGTTCAAGACACCTTGCTGCCGTGTTATGTATCGCAGAACGAGTTTTTCAGCATGTTGGCATACCGACGGCAAGAGCTTATAGGTAACAGTATACCTTTGGATGTGTACGATTCAATGAGCATCCTACACCAGTACTTTGGGCAATTGTGCGCCAAGCGGACGCTATTTCTGAATATTGGAAGATGGTTGTTTCCGAGGGGATCAAATCAATGATACGGCAAGTAACATTGTATGGAAAAACTCGACATATCCACGCGGTGATCTTGTCGTGTTTGCGCCTTTACTTTATCTTGTAAGATCTCTATATATTGATCATCAGTTACCGATACGTATTACAGTCTTTTGTCAAGAGCCATGATTGCGCGTTTCTGTCGTCCTTGCTCGGCATATCGTTGTCCTGCATGCAAGTACCAATAGGATCGCGAGGTGCAATAGTGATATTAACATTGCGTCCTCTATCACCTGGTCGTAGCGCTCTTTGTGACCCCAAGCAGTAGCTTGAATCTTGAGCAAGTCTGCGGTTTTTTGGTCAAAAGACGTCTAGTACAGCAGTGGCTTCCTCAAATACTGCAACGTCTGTCGCCGTGATCAAGTGATTGCGTGCTTACGTTGGTTGAAAGCGTCAAATCAGAAGCATCATTTGCGGCAATTTGTCTCTGCGTTAAAAACTTTCTCAACGTTGCTGCTTGATTCTCTTTTCGGTAGAGCGCAAGGGTAGCAAAGAGAAAGTCGCATAAGGAGAAAAAGAAAGTTATAAAATTGTCACCAGGTGACACGAAGATTTCTTCCCTCTTTTCAGCCATATGGCCATCATTTAGCATTATCATGATACAGTTATTATTTTTCCTTGGAGACAATTATCAATGATAACAGACCTGAAGGATGGAAGAAGTAGAGGACGACATATGGGAAGAACTAAGGGCAGGTCTAGAAAATGTCATTGACTACACGGCGTCGGCGTTAGACATGTATGCTTGTTGAGCTGAACGGTAGCACCTTCCTAATTGAGAAAGTTGAAACTTCAGAACCGTAAACTCAGTTGCCGCAGCGATAAGTATAGCTTTATTCTTGTCGTTTATGCTTTCCCAATAAAAAAATGAGCGATTCCTTTGACGACGATCTGGATTCGCCATTATCTGACAACTTGAGCCTCCCAGACGAAAGCAAAAACAAACAGATAAACCGTGCTAGTCCTGTCAATGGTGCAGTAGTAGACGATCAGCTACACCAATTAGGTGTTAACTTGGTTGATCAAAATGTGCTCGAGAGTAAGATCATGGCACAGGTATATATAGATCGCTTTTCCAAAATTACAACAAGCTCTCACGTTAGAGAATGGTATTAAAACCTCTTGTACGAAAAAATAAAGGCTGACAAGGCGATCGCAAAGCGAGACGATGCACTGGATCAAAAGCGACTCGAGAAAGCACGGAATCAAAAAGCGTTAGTGATAGCTTGTTGTTATGCACGTCTATGTATTCCGCAGTTTAAAGATATGAAGAGCGACTCATTATTATGCGTTTCACATGAAATAGTACTGCGCAAAAACATTTGAGGGAGCTCAAATCTAAACTGAAAGAAAGCGTCCCGTCTGCACAAAGAGATCGATTATTAACGAGAATCAATGAACAGGTATATATGAACATCCCCCTTCGTTGTTGTTGTTGTATATATGGTTCGGCCCTATCTGATGTAATCACACCTCGGACAATAGGCTTCCCACTTACGCGACGCGACTCGGGACGAAAGTGAAATTCTTGACCGGATGAAAGACCGTGAACATGCACGGAAACAATCCACTTCTGTTAAGGGTATGGAAACCACAAGCAAACTTTCTTTATATTCCACGTATATAAATATAGCGGAACCAACACAGCGTGTAAATCTTTTTTTGATTAGTGCTAGACAAGAATCAGCGACAGGAAGGGGAGTCTCTAAGAGATTTTCTTATCCGAACTGGAAAAATCACCCCATTTGACCCGTTACCACAAAATGAAGATTCTTCAACGACAGCAGGACGATCAGGTATATGTCGTGAATAAGGTGGCATGGATTGGCCGAGCTTTAACTCAACCACATATATATATCCAGGATCCTTGTTCTTACCGGGCAGTAGTGGCTCATTGATCTCTCGACGTGATATCAAGGGAAAGCGACCGGCAGAGGATATATCTGAAACCGAGGAAGAAGAAGAACCGGAAATAGAAAATGACGAAGACGATGAATATGTAGAGCCAGTGCGCAATCGTGCTGCGGCAAAATCATATGTGAATCGTAACATTGCCCGCAAATCCAAAAGCAAAAAGCACAAAGCGGCATCTGATGATGAGTACGAAGCATCAGAAGCGGGCGAAGAAGATGGGACTGTGGATAGTGCAGAAGATGAAGACGTATTTGCTGAAAGAAGGCGAACCATTGACGAGTTGATGCAAGATGATGGAAGTGAGGCTACTTATCAGGTAATCCATCGAATAACTCAGAGCACTAAAGCAAATGCATACATGATCATTAACTTTTGAACTACCCTAGAAACGGCTTGATGAATGGATCCATGAACGTAAATTGATGCGTGCCCAAATTGAAACGGTAAGCTTAGGGATAACAAAGACCACATTTTCAGATCAAACTGTCGCTGACTATATTGTATCTCAGAACCGGAGGATGTCGATAGATGAAATGGACAACGACCTGGAAAGTCATCATGAATTTGATCCAGAGACTGAGCCATTTCAACCTCACCCATCTTACGATGACGAAGAGTTGCACGATGGATTGCGGATACCTGGTGAATTTTGGAACGAGCTATTTGGCTATCAAAAGACATGTAAGATACTAAAAGAGTTATGGTGTGTTTCAAATTTTCACTGACCCGAGCTATAGGTGTAAAATGGCTGTGGGAGTTGCATTGCCAAAGGGTCGGCGGTATTATCGGCGATGAAATGGTAACATTTAATGGTTGGATAAAACTTAATGATATGGAGCGACAGCTGATTACGCTTATATTCGTCCGTAGGGTCTCGGCAAAACCGTCCAAATTATCGCCTTTCTTTCTGGTTTATATTACTCTAAAATTCTCGGTCCCGGTAAAGCATCAATTATCGTATGTCCTGCAACTGTAATGCACCAATGGGTGGAAGAGTTCCACAGATGGTGGCCACCAATCCGAGTTGCAGTACTACATTCAAGTGGTAGTGGTGTGCGTACGGATGTTAATGGAACTGCTAATAGTTCCGAGCCAGCAACAGTGGATATTGATTCATCCGACGGGGAATACGAGCCGGATAGACGAGGGAACCAGGCAAAGCGAAAGAAAAAGAGTAAACGCTCTAGAGTCAGTATATTTACGACGAAGGCTGGAAAAAACGCATCCGCTCTGGTAGAACGATACATCAAATTGGGTAAGATCAGTATCTAGTCATAACATTGCATGATATAAATATATCTATATATAATATGTAGGAGGAGTCATAGTGACAACTTATAGTGGTGTACAGGCATATCGTGAAATATTGCTCAAGCACAAGTGGGGATATGTTGTTCTGGATGAAGGTCACAAAATCCGGAATCCTGATTCTGAAACGACTTTGGCTTGTAAACGATTCAAGGTAATAATGATAATTGGTTTGCTTTCTGAATTTCTTAAGCTCATGTACTCTTCCGATAAAAGACACCGCATAGAATTATACTGTCAGGTACCCCTATTCAAAACAATCTCAAGGAACTCTGGTCACTGTTTGACTTTATCTTTCCAGGAAGGCTAGGTGTAAGTTCAAAGAGGTAGCCGATGATGCATCGAAACAGCACATTCTTACATTTTCATGATATACAGACTCTGCCTGTATTTCAGACGCAATTTTCTGTACCTATCAATATTGGTGGCTATGCCAACGCTTCGAACGTTCAAGTCCAGACAGCCTATAAATGTGCTTGTGTATTAAGGGACTTGATTAATCCCTACCTATTACGCCGAATGAAAGTGGATGTGGCTGCCGATTTGCCACGAAAGAGCGAGCAGGTAACTTTCTTATCACTCATTTATTAGAAGTACCATGACCTTATTCTTACATTCCAATATCCCGTCATTTTCTTTCCATAGGTCTTGTTCTGTAAACTTACACCAACTCAACGTGAATCGTATCTTCATTTTATTCAATCCAAAGATATGGACGCCATTCTCGAACGACGACGGCAGGTCTTATTCGGTATAGACATTGTGCGCAAAATATGTAACCACCCGGATATTCTTAATATAAGCCAATCATTATCAGTAAGTCGACAGACAATTTGACTCGTTGTATATTCAGGTTCGTTATTTACCAACCCTAAATCTTAATGCAAGGACCCCACCTATGGCGACCCTGAAAAAAGCGGCAAGATGGTTGTCGTACGGGCTTTGTTGAACTTGTGGAAAACTCAAAAGCATCGAGTACTACTATTCAGCCAAACACGACAGATGCTGGATATTTTAGAAATCATGGTACGGGATCTTGGTTACGAATATCGTCGTATGGATGGCACGACACCTGTTCACCATCGTATGAGTCTTGTGAACGAGTTCAACACCGACGAAAAGGTTTACGTTTTCCTCTTGACGACCAAAGTGGGCGGTTTAGGTTTGAATCTGACGGGTGCCGATCGTGTAATTTTGTTTGATCCTGATTGGGTAAACGTCAAACTCTTGCTTGTTTGTTTGTAAGAATGCCAGTGTTTATAATATTCTAATGCCTAAAACGCATAATTCTCTAGAACCCATCAACCGACATGCAAGCACGTGAACGTGCATGGAGATTGGGTCAAACCAAAGACGTGACTATATATCGACTCATGACCAGTGGCACCATTGAGGAAAAGATATACCATCGACAGATTTACAAGCAATTCTTAACAAACAAAATCTTGAAAGATCCAAAGCAAAAACGGTTTTTTGATGTAAGGATTGGGATTTGATGTGTTGGGAAATATGGCGTTCGTGTTGGATTAAATTCGGTCGCGTGTTGCTGTAGGCTAGCAACCTTAGATCGTTATTTACTCTCGGTGCGGATGACAGCCAAGGAACAGAAACCGGACAACTGTTTAAAGGCACAGAAATTCAATACGGTGATACCCAACCTGGCAGCAGAAGGAAGAAGAAGAAGAGAGCAAATAAGATCGACGCGATTGATGAGCTTGATGATAACAATACCAATAACGATAATAACCAGTTGATAAGTTTGAACGGCGTTGCGGGTTTGGAAGACTTGTAAGTCAGTTAAAGACATGCAAAAACTGATGCAGCATTTGGTAACACCTGTTTCCATAGCAATGAGAATGACAGCAACAACGACAAATCCAATGCACCTCTAAGCAACACTCAGGAAGGGAACTCTGAGGATGGAGTGTTGAAGAGCTTGTTTGAAATGACAGGCATTCAAAGTGCACTACAGCATGATCGTATTATGGAATCAGGAGCACAAGATCGAGTATTGGTTGAACGCGAAGGTAAGGGACATGTACAATCGGTGATTGGGCTGTGAAGTGCACAATTGTATTAATATCACGAGCACTCTTGGTACAGCATCGTTGGTAGCACAAAATGCAGCAGCAGCACTGAAAGAATCACGACGTCAACGACGAGCAATGGGTGTCAATACCCCTACTTGGACTGGCCGCTCGGGCACTGCAGGAGCCCCGCGACTACCTGGCGACCAAGGAACATCAACACCTCCACCTCGATTCGGACAGAAAGTACTTCCACGATTCGGAACAAGTTCTGGCAACAACCCTATGCGAGAGACACGATCCGCTTCGCCACAATTCGGATCTGGTACTGTATCTGGATTCAAAGCAGGCTTTGGTGCAGGACCACCAGCCATGGCGTCAAGCACTCTACTGGCTCAAATGCGCGAAAGAAAAGCGTTGGAAGAAGGAAATCAAAAGCGACGATGATGATAATAATGGTTTGAATAGATGATACAAAATGGAGACAAAACAGAAAAAGAAAACGAACAAATAAAGTCATTTCGGGCATTTTTTTTGATTGCGGGGATGAGGGAGATAAAAGAAAGAGTAGAGTATATATAGTATGTACATAAAACGACAAATCTAGGCAACCTATAGCGTAGGAAGGTTCAAAGAGATCAATAGTCTTCGTCATCCTCATCGTCTTCATCAAAAGGATCTAAGCCATCATTTGCAAAGCTACTACGGCTACTTTGGGCAGGTGCAGGCGCAGGCGCGGCTCTTTGTCGAGGCTCATCTTCTGTATCTCTTTCTTGGTCTCGTTGCCTATCCCGATCGCGAATCTTTTGTTCTCTTCGGCCTCTGTTTACATCTTCACAAGCGTCCACCCAAGCAGAGTATACGTCTACTCCCTCATCGAGATCTACGAAAACCGAACCGCGATTAAGTATGGTTGATGCAAGCGACACGATGAAAAGGAAGTCATACTTACAGGTTATAGTGCACTGCCAGTTCACATCGCATATTTTACAAGAAAGATGTCCAACCTTGTTAGGTCGATCACTAAATAAACCATGAAATCGCACATCAAAAAACCGTAAACGTGTAAACAATGACCACAGCGAATAATAACATAGACCAAAAAAACACTTACAGCTTAACTTCAATACTTTTCTCATGGTTGCAAAATAAGCAATTAAAATGGGTGTCAAGCTTGTCCTTGAGCTTCTTTTGAGGCTGTCTCTTTACTTTTCGTTTTCCCTACAAACAATTTCAACGATTAGCTCAGCTTATTTTGCAATCAGTTCGGGAATGTAGACATCACTTACCATCGATCTGTATTGTGATTAGCACAAGCAAGAAAAGCGTTATTGGAATTCAGAGTCTACTGCGTTCGGAGTTATAAGTGTCAGGCCGTGACAGGGTCGAAAAATTCCGTATAATCAGCTTTGGCTTTATCACACGAAACATTTCAAGCTATGTACATGATACTGGTCAAATAGATACCAAGTATAACAGGATGGAATAATTGTATAGGCACCGCTTATTTGGAAACTCAAACCGACGTTTTTCTCATTACCTTATGCCTTTCGTTACTTTATATACATAAGTATTGCTGCGAAGAATAAGATTATATAGTATAAAATTACCACTTAAATATGGCTGTCATATTTGGGACTCTTCAAAAAGATTAGCACAGAGATAGTGCTCTTACATGCATTATGAAGGTACGACAGCCGAAATTACGTTTCCCTGGCAACTGGGTGCATTAATAATACGATTACCACGGTTTCAACGAGCAAGAAGATGACTTTTTAATAAGTACAATATCGATATACTGCTGTAAAACGCTCTATGTAGAAGCGCGTTATTTCAAGGTATCAAAGTCCATCACTCATATTATCCAAGATTCAAGATAAGCAGCAGCAGCAGCAGCAGAATTACTCACCATCAAGTTTTATCGCAGAGGTCATGACGACTGTTCCCACATTTTTATATTTACGAAGATCGAACAAACACATATATCAAGTGTTACTGCTCAACCATATCCAAGCTCCATGTTACCCGCCGATCAAGTCGTTTCGGATAAAACACGAGCGAACAATCGATCTTGCGAAGTTCAACCCACGCGACCAAAAATGTCTGCATACTCTTCGTCATAATTGCAGATAGTGGTAAGACACCACTTTGCTGACAGGGTGAAGAAGTATCAATGCTATGTGAGGAGTATAAACTAATCAAACAATGAAACGAAAATAGACCGTCATCTATCTTGTCACGAGATCTACATTTCAATCCTGTAATCTTTTTTCTTTTGATTATATGCTGTATGTTAATTCAAGTATAAGTGTAATATGGTAGTAAGTTATTAGAAATTTCAGTGCAATGATGTTTGTATCGGAAACGCCTTCGCTAAAGCCATAAAAAATGCTTAATGCATCGAAAAAAAACGCGCACGGGCATAAAAGACGGGGTTTTCCATTTACTCCGCACGAAACACATAAATGACATTGCCTAGCAAAACCAAACATCTTTGTTCTCTTACTGTTGCTATGCAAATTCTCCTGGTTCTTGTCGCACGAATGGGTCTCTTGTACCTGTTTGTTCTCGCCGTGGCCGCTGCTAATTATCTTTGGCATGCCAACCCAATCCTGCTATTTTCCCTTGTCACCATTGCCCTTGTGGCCTTTGTCGCCTGTGTTGAGTGTTGCACTTCGGTGCGCACGTCGATTCGTCGCATATGTACGTTATTAGATCTGTTTTCCGCCCCGCCTCCGCAGCCGTCGCCGCCATTGTTGCCAGCGCAATCTACTTCTGCATTTGTGAAAGTGAGGCAGTGTAATTAGTTTGCGTATGACGGACTTCTTCGCCCAAATCCCTCGGGAATTACAAATGGCATAGATCTACATGGTATCGATAACGAGGTCCACAAACGTGCAATCAGTCGTTTGCGTATTGGCATATTCAATCCACGGCCAGCTTTCGGTTTGAATCTAGACCCGATGGAGGTGTTGGTTGAGCGCGCGTACTGGAAACTGATAGAGAAGAAGTAGAGTGGTTCCCCAGTTTCGCGCACAGTAAGTGTACTTCACGATGCACTGCGACGACGTGTGCTCCGACGTTCTTTTCATGAGGTTCAGATGACACCTGTTCAATCGCCTGTGACAAACACTCCTGCTCTTACTTTCCCTGCGCCGGCTGCTACCGTGGGTGATTCCATAGCAGCTGTTTATGTTGGTATTTCACTCTATTGTGCAACAGTCGAGAACACGACTAGTCCGATGCGCACACGGATATGATGACGATACAGTCTCCGGGTCCCCTGCACTTGCATGGCTCCCAGGTTTCTGAACATGTCTCAGTGATCGAAGAGTCTGTGGCCCAAGAAACTGTCGTGGCAACCAATCATCAAGCTACGGACGACTCAACAAGAACGTGACATCGACCCAAACATCGGCATACAACCAGTCATCTAGGGCGTGTATTATCAGCCGTTCACCAACAAGACATTGTCGACCACTGAATTCAATCAAACACTTTGTTTCCTACCGAGCGATCTTAAGGCAGAAACTCACAGTCTCGAAAAACCAGACCATCTGCGTGATCATTCCCTTTGAAGACAGGAGCGTGCAACAAGTCCTATCGACCGAAGAAAACAACTATACGGATGAGACGCATGTTATTCACCTTCTTTCGGGACTATCACCTCCAATCTTTAGCACCAATCTCGGAACCACGATTATCAGCAGTACGATAGCTATCGAAGCGACTGCCGTATAATTCAAGTCAAGCAATTCGATCCTTGATTTACCAGATCAACCTCAGGCGGCAACTGGCACACTTCGGAAAGGTAACCGACATGGCGTTTCACCATCCGACTTCAAGCGTGACAACAGAGCAAATCAGTTATTGAGGAGGACCATAGGGTTTGGCGACCCTTATGTGAGGCTATATAATTTCTCTCAGCGAGCAGCAAGCTCTTGTTTTATCCTTGAAGTGATAATCATTCATCGCACACAATCATCCATTGTTGAGGCGTCCGTATCAAGGCAGTCTTTAATAAAGATTATGTGAACGACGGCGGCAAACTACGACAAGAAAGGGACAGGCCGCTGGCGAGCAGCAGCACAGAATCACACCCATTCTCAAGATTTGTAGGAAAACTTTACGTGCTTGATATCCAGTACTTAAATACGACATTGTCAAAACACAATATGCAAGGTTCTGGAGCTTCGAAACCATGTCCATTCATATCCGTTAAATGTATGCGAACAACCTTTGGGCTTACATATTCAATCCTGCAAATGATGGTATGTAAGCTATTATATATGTTTATATCGGTTGAAGACAGTACTTCTAACTGCAGAGCACTTTAACTAAAACTGGATATATGAAAGACTGTCGGCGCCATCCATCATATGGTTTTCTCGTCACAATGATTTATATTCTTCACCTTTTCCTGTTCCTGTTTCTTGTTCGACTTTTCACTTTGTATTTCATCCCCTCATTGGCTGGTAAGTAAACCAAGTGGTTGATATATGATTATCGGTTACACTACTTTGGAAACATATTTCAAACCACATACACGCGTTTGTACATCGAAACAACCCGATGGCACACACGTCACGAAACTCTTGCACCCATCCTAACCCTCAATCACAACGAACATGACTTCGGCGAGCAAAGTAGCAAGATAAGCATCAACACAAGATCAAACAGCTCATGACTTTCGAAGTCCCCAGCACAGCAGTTGAAACCCACATACAACAATCTTGCTTTTGCTATTTACTAAATGCTGCTTATCTGTATGTAGCCCACATAGACTGATTCGTCAGGTACGTAGACAAGAACATGCAATATACAGCTTTTAGTATTGTTCGTTCATCTTAGACAAGACAGTTGTAGATGCTTGTCGCACTAACGTAGAAGCTTCACATCCACACATCAAAACAACGATTACCTTGCACTGGAGGTGACGAGGAGACAGTTTCGAAAATGTATACAACTCCAAGACTTGATTGGTGACACAATGCAACCACCGGACCACAACCAATTAACATTCCACGTTAACGGTCGTTATCAAGCGAATCGATGACTGTGTGCGCCATCCGTTATCCCCCTTCCCTTATACATATTTAAAACAAAAACAAGAATAACAGGGCGAAAAACAGAAGGAAACCATGCTAACCCATTCCGTTTGTAGCACATATCACCCATGAAGGGCACCGACATTTAAAGACCTAACGCACTACATACACTTAATACATATTCATTCTAATACATAGTTTACTCTATATGTAACACACACTGTACTACTTTTAGTTCTTTAAACAATAAGCATTTCCAAACATATTTTTTCGTTCATCTGTGTATTTCATTCACTTTATGCGCTAGTAAAATGAGTGTATAGCACATATACTCCTAGAGTCTAAGCTTTTGTAAGAATATCGGTATGTTGTACGATGCAGTGGCAATTTCAGAAAGCTTTTTATTTCAATCCCACTCCTCATCATCGGAATCTTCACTATCAGACGCCATCGCTCCCTTACGTGCGGATAACACAGCTGCTAAACTTGAAGCAAGATCTCCACCGCCTGCTGCTGCTGCTCCGGCACCTGCTGCTGCTCCAACACCCACAGCGGCTGGAGTATTGCTTCGAGGAGGACTACTGTCACTTGCAGCACGCATCTTGCCACTTGATTTGAGACTACCAAAACCACCTGTTGCGCGAATGGATTCCATGAGGTTAGCGCGTCCGTCACCAGATGCAGGTAACCGTGGACCGGATGATGCAGGAGCACCTGGAGCTGGCGGAGGTGGAGGAGGTGGAGGTGGAGCACCACCTGCTGGTGGTGGTGGCGGTGGAGGAGGTGGAGGGGGTGGGGCACCGCCAGATGCGATTGGCGGTTGCGGAGGCGGAGGGGGCGGTGCAGCAGACGTTGGCGGTTTGGGTATGTTTGGACGTCCTAAAGAAGGAACAGGTGGTGGTTGCATTTGACGGCTTCCACGCGTCGGCAGTTGAGGTGGGCCAGGCACAGCACGTGTTGCGGTTGGTGGTGGTGGCGGAGGTGCGGAAGGTGCAGGTGGTGATGCATTGACAGTGTTGTTTCTTGCTGGAGGCGGTGGAGGCGGTCCTCGACTATTGGCAGATTTTCGTGGAGGCGGTGGTGGAGGCGGTGCGCGACGGCCTAAATGTTGCATAAATCAAAGCAAAAATAGTA
Source organism: Zychaea mexicana (assembly GCF_025766255.1). Lineage (NCBI taxonomy): Eukaryota > Fungi > Mucoromycota > Mucoromycetes > Mucorales > Lichtheimiaceae > Zychaea > Zychaea mexicana. The sequence goes on from NW_026516674.1 coordinate 341,151, forward strand.
AATTGCACAAGTTCTTATCATGTGTGCAACAACATATAGCACCCCCCGCATAATAAGTGCATATCGTCTGGCCAAACGCAATAAAAGTATCATTTTCTGCGTCAAGAAAACGGTGACTTACTGGATGGAGGTGGTGGCGGAGGTGGAGGGGTCTTTTTCGCTGAAGGCGGTCTGCTGCTACGACCGGGTGGAGGCGGAGGTGGGGGAGCACCGCCAGCAGATGATTTTTTGGGCGGAACACTACCGCCATGTTGGTGTAAGAATTCGTGGATAAAGTCTTGATTTTGGTTGATTTCGTCTGGGGTAATGCCAAGAGCTTTCAGCTGTTCGAATACACCGCTCCATTCAGGGTCATTGTTCTCGATACTGAAACCTTTATCAGGTGTATAGCCGATATGTCCAACATGCCTTGGTAATTTCCAGTAAAACAGAGCAGTTCACATAAGTATCTTTATACCCGACCGAGTAGTAATGCGATAGTAGCTTGTCAAATAGTTCTTGTAATCAATATGCTATGCTTACCGAAACTCTGAAGGCATGCCAATCTGATTCTTGTCGATGCCTTTCTTTCGTCCGTTCGCCTTCTTGAGAAATCCTGCTTTGCCAGTTCCGTCTAAGCACAGTTGTATATAATGTAACACGTGAGCACAGAATCTCTTGCCATGCATTCCATTGTTTTTGTATTGCATTACCATCCAGTTTTATTGATTCCCGGTTCAAGACCTTTTTGTAGAACGTGTCTGCCTCGCCCTCGTCTACAAACATCAACCCTGCTAGGTAATCCTAAATAATACGTGCAATGCGAGCCGGGAAACGTCGGTCACTCCAACGCTAACCATGAATAACAACGTATATTAAAAAAATGCATCAAACTTACGTCTGTTTCAAACGTGTGAAAGAATGGTTTTTCCTTGCTATATTCAAAGCCGCTATAGAGCTCTTGTTCCCATAGAACACCCGATTGATTCTGCAAAATACCGAAAAAATCCGGGCATGTGCATATAGTAAGCCTAGCTGTCTCCCTACACTTCACCATAACGCACGCATACCTTACAACCCCGGCTTCATTCCCTCTTTATGTATTACCTCAATGTCGATTATCCGTATGAAAAAGGAATCGTTCTTGTTCTTGTCTTTGCAGAATGCCACTGCACCCCATACTTTGGCATAGGACCATCTATTTGGGTCAGGGGAGGCGACAAACAGCCGAGCAACAGCTGCCGTGAGGATTTTCTAATATAAGGAGTTACGATTAGCTTCGGACACTCAATGAAAGGCCCCAGTTCTTTGTACGTGCAAGATGGCGAGAAGCGTACCGAGGATGGAACCGCTTTCCGAACAGTATTTTTGTCCTGAGCTGTTGGAAGCGTCACGGATGGCATTTGATGTTATTTTTTATTTTTTGAAAGCAAAAGACGATGCCGAGTTCGACCAGGAACCTTACTATTTTCAAGTCTGGGTTTCAATGGAAGCTTACCTATTTAAGAAGCAATTCTTGTGCTTCTGCTTACTGCCTTTGCATCTTGGCAACACATTACTGCTACGCAGTATCTGTCGTCATACCATCGGATAAATATAGTTTACTCGTCACCACGTTTTTAACTGCACAATCTTTTGTGACACTGGGATTACACTTCAGACACTCTTATTACTTGGCTCCTTGATCAGAATGCTGTTTTAGAGTTTATGCAAAAAATAAAGGGCTATGTTGCTAGTAGCCCCAGGTAAATTTATAAAGAGAAATGTTAAAATAAAGAGAACTGGTAAACAATTACAAAAAAGAGAGAAATGAAATGCACACTTTTAGGGGAGAGAGGTGGTTGTCTATACATCTATCATGAAGGGGAAAACACTATTTACTATGATAAATTTTCTTGTCGCTGTCGCTGTCGTTGTCATCGTTGTTGTAAGGGGAGAAGATGTGAAATAGAGTTGAAGAAAGAGAAGGTGTATATGTGAAAAGAAGAAAGATTAGTAAATGGACATGATTATCCAAGTTTAATTTTACCAGACAGGTCTGGAATCATGCTTTGCCATATCAATGATTCTCCAGCCGCCAGTAACAGGGTTCTGGAGATCTTCGGGTTCCTTAGTCATCACACAAGCGTAAGTCACTTGTTCAATATGATCCTCCTTGCCATAGACAACTTCGCCAGACTTGGCATTTCTGAATAGGATGATTTCCTGCGTGCGGAACGACATGACGAAAACGGGGATGTCGTTGTCAAGAATCTTGGCGGCCACCAGCTATGTACGATTATAGTCAGCATTAGATGTCTTCCATATACAGATACTTTTCTCTTCCCTCTTTTACACTTAATGACACTTACATCCACATCACGAAGATCCTGAATCTTGCAGTCACTGATCAAACCTTGCTGCATCTGTGCTTGAATGACAGCAGTAAGAACGTTGTAGGTCTAGCAGTCGAAATAGTCATGCATTATTAAGTCAGTAATTGCATTAAAAACATCAATTCAAAACGAACAACCTGATAACACTTACAGCTTCCGAGCACCACAACTTTAAAGTTTCAACATCACCCTTGAGATATGCTTCCATCACTTCAGGAACAATGTAAGTTCGTGCTTCAACCAAGAACTTGTCCATGTTGAACGAAGGATCAATGGCTTGGAAAGCACGGATTGCTTGAGCCTGGTCAGACTCTTCAAAGACGGACCCTAATACACACCAACAAAGACTATGTTTAACGTCCATTCCTGCCTATTTTTTCTGCATGATACGGATCTCATGCGAGAAACTCCTACTACAATAACTTACCAAACGTTTCCGAGATTCGATCAGTGAATGCACGGGTATACGAAATGAAGACATTGTCAGAGTCTTCATAATTTTTGCGTGCACGGAACACACCTATAACAGGAGGGAGAATTAGTTTCCAATAACATATCCAATACGATAATAGCCATGCACTAATTTACCTTGCATGAATGGATTCTCCTCCTTGAACTTGTTCCAGCTCTCCTTCCACTTGGAATCTTTGTGAATGACAACGGATGCACCTGCATCAGGGTTCTCTTCAACCCTCCGCTTGCCAGGCATGCTGGACTCGGCCTTTTGAGATTCCTCGCGCAGCTTGCGACGAGCCTCCTTGTCGACAAAACCAGTGTATCGTCCCGAATCATCCTTTACAATTGTCTTGACTGAGTCACCAATTTTACCCACAACTGGGTTGTTTCGAATCGGCTCAGAGTGTTTGTTAATGGTCTCCGAAGCTTCTTTTAAACGCTTTGAAGTTTCCTTGGCGAATTCCGTCTCGGATGCTTCCTTCCATGACTTGTTGACTGATTCGGACACTTTTCCTGCTGCCTTTGAGAATCGATCTGAAGCTTCTTTTAAACGTTCGCTCTGCTCTGATTGTTGCAACTAGAATATAACAACGGTTTTGTTTAGAAACAGAGAATGTTTCGTCTTCTGTCCATGCCATACTAAAGAGAGCTTGACCAATACAATCACCCCCTCTGACATGTATGAATGACAGTGTCATTCTATAAGTCACATACCTTTGCCTTTTCATACATTTCCTTTGCCTTCTTGAGTGCATCGCTTTCAGCAAGCTTGCCAGACTCGTCTTGCAATGATTTGACACCTTGCTGAAGTTCCTTGTCCTTTTTAATTTGGTCGCGAATGGTGTCCATAAACACCTTGAGCGGTGAGCTATAATGACGAACAGCAGTCGCTTGAGTTCGTAGGCGAGGAGCAATGACACGAGTGCGTGCAGAGGACGACAGAAGCGTTCGATAGGCAGACATCGGTTTAAAGGTATTGGGTCGGGTGTGTGCGGAAGAGTGGAAGGTGGAAGAACCAAATGGTATAAGTGTGGAATGGCGCACTCCGAATATCCAGGGTGCGGCTAAATTGTGAGAGCTGTCAACCGGTGGCTTGTTCTGCCGGCTATACTTCTGAGTGTGGGAAATTAAGTCAAATAACCAGGCATGTCAGCGAGCGAATATAATAATAGAGTTTCTGAAACAACCTATCAGGTTGTACTATAATGTGTAGGGTGTTAAGCAAGGTGCCTGCTGTTTGGTTTGATACCGATATTTCCAATGACATGATGAGTACTGGTACATAACAAAGATAGCAATGGAAAATCAATTGTGCCTATCGAGATGGTCTACACAGCGAGCATGAGGATCGCCACCCTAGCCTCTTGCGTGTAGGGCTTGTTTACAGTTCGGACACGTAAATGTTTTTGAAAGAAAGTGGTGATGGTAAAGTGGCTTTACTTTGCTTGGCTAAAGCGTAAAACTCAGTTATAATAGCTAGAGCTACGTACACTGATTATGCACTCTCAATTTATTACATAAATATATAATCGGTACCCTTGAGTCCGCCGTTTTCCTCTGAGGTACGGAGCAGCAAAGCTCTTCTCGCAGGTTGGGGCGCCTTTCATGCGCTGCGCCTCTTCATAGTCTGCGATTGCTATATCTTTGTCCCCCACGGAATATTTTCCCGACCGTGGAATAGACAGGGCGTCAGAATCTGCATGCCAAAGCTTGCAAAATAGGCAGAATCTCTTCCCTCATTCTTGATAATTTGGATACTACTGGAGAGTGCTTTGTTTCAGCGTTCTTATGGTTGTACACAGCTCCTTATAGGAACTTGAGCACGCCGGCTCTCATGGTACGAGAATCAGATATATATTCTCGTATTCTCGTATCATAGGAACTCTCTCGGATGGTCCACTGGAGCAGCGGGTTCTTGAGAAGAGGATCTGTCACTAGTAAACTGACCACCACGTCGTTACAAATTCGAGCAACATTGTCCGCCACAGTCGTTAAGTTTCCTTTCATATCGTCCATCTTCGCTTCCATGGCAACGAAGGGGGGTGGCTTATCGCTACACTGATCTATTTGCTGGCTGTCGTTGCTGGGCATGACATTTGAAGAGAGGAAAAAGGAAGCTTGAAATTGTTTACGAGTTTGCAATGCTAATAAATCCTATAATCACCGAGAACCCCAGCTGTCACTCCTAAAAAGGAACTCCCAATCTACAATACCTAACCGTTATTTTATCATGTACTATCAATTGATAGCACACTGACTCTAACACTACAGTGGTTCCCCGTTTAATTTCAACCTCAAAGGGGGTCTATAAAGTGTTGAGACTACTGAGGGTTGACACAAAACGAGGGTGATTCAAGCAGTGTTCTATGCCTAAAGGGGGTATAGAAATAATTGAGGGTTTATCTTATTGAGAGTGAAAGTAAATGGGGAACCACTGTAAATTAGCTTCATACACAGAGGAAGAAATCATCGTTTCAAGGTGCATGACAGGTGATACATTTGTCAAATTGATCATATTAAACAAAGCTAATGAGCTTACTATGATCCTGTTTTACTATTAAAACAAATGCTGCTGACCGCTTTGTTAGGACCAAAGAATTGATAACCCGATAATGTTACTGCATTTGCAACTATGATAGAAGCAGTACAAAGTATTTAGGGGGGAAAATGGTTATAACAATAGCCCTTTTTTGGAATACCTATGATATGCTAAGTTCTTATGATATCCCATCGAAATAGTTTCTCATAACAATTTGGATGATTATATACAGTACTGCAGATGACGACCTGCATTTGAAACTTTGCGATGAAGACTTTACTTTGACTTCTTTTTCGATGAATAAATGGAAAAGGAAACGCACCACTCGAGTATTAGTTTAAACGGAAGGAAAAAAATGATGCGGATCTATTGCAAATGGTGGCATAGGAAGGGAAAAGAAGCCAGAAAGCCAAGCTCTAAGTTACGGTTATAAGATAGTTCTACAGTACTGTATCAACAAATTTACGGTACGAAGATGATAAATAGACACAATTCGGAAGGTTAAATTACATTACCAACCGTATCCTGCATCCAGCGATAAGAGCTGGGAAATTTTGCCAACGAGGTTCTTCCTCAACCAGAGTGACAATGGCAATAATACTGCGTCAAGCATGAACAACGATCTCGATATTGAATTCATTTTGTCAATCTTTTCAGAAAAAAGTAGTGCCTACTAACATCTCAAGCCTCGGTAGTACTACGCTTGGCAATTCGTCATACGAAATGAAGGTTGAAGAAGATATGTACATCAATATCACGATGATTGAAAGAGATCCTGGTGAGATAGGATATAAACAGTGGCCAAGCAGTTGACGCTGACACGAATTATAGTAAGCCGCAACATTAACCACACATTTCAAAAGTATCCAGCGGCGTCTAATTGACGAAAGCAACAAAAAAATAGCCACACAAAAACACGATAACAAATGTAATTGTTTCGCTTAATCTCTTCGTCCAACAAGCCCATAATGATGTGTGAGAATTATTCTTTCCACGCGTTTCTTTTGAGTACCTCATTATTGACAACATCGACGTGTTCACCTTGTAAAGGGGCCCTGCACGCAACAAGGGCAAGAGGCCATAATGTTTAACCTCATGCTCGCTGCGTTGTTGATTTTGATATGATACATAGGTATAAACTAATTTTTTCTGTAGCTTTATTTCGTGCAAGAATTCAAATAGTTCCTAAGTGCTTCTAAATCATTTTGTCGAGATAATTATGTACAAGCAAACATGAAGAAAATAATATGTAAGCTCCTTTGAACCCGACACTGAAAAGAGTGTGAATGACGCGCACAAGGGCGCACTATTTATATAGAATGTATTGATAATTACATACTCGTCAGTGTTGCTAGCATATCCATATTCAGCGCCACTTTCTCACTGAGTAGATTATAGAGAAAGAAGAAATATAACGACAGCTTTGTATGACAGTTATTGAGGGCTTCACCTGCTTCTTACTTCCTTGTCATCCAAAAGTGTTATATAATCTATGTTTTTGGCATATGATTGCAGTATAAAAATCAAAAAGAAGGAAATCATACTTTATTTTATACACAATTATTTGGGGAGAAGTGGGTACAAAGAAGCAAACAAAAAAATACAAGGTTAGGTTTTTCCTAACCGAAATTGATGCCCTGAGCAAGTGGTAATGCGCCAGAATAATTGATCGTGCTATAAAACGAAAATACTCATGCATGAGTATATATGTACTACAAGTAGCTTGAATAGCAGTTGTTATTCACTTACCAGGTGCCACGACGGCAGTATTGCTTCCAAGAATCACTTCCGCTTTCTCGGCCTCCACCAGTAGCCTGTTGTGTAAAATCGTATTAATTTAAAAGTTGTCCGATTACTCTAAGTATAGTCTCATTTCGTTTCATGCCATATATTACCTTTTCTCCACCAAAGGCACCACCGATTTCGGCGCCGTTAGTTGGAATGTTGACGTTAATGATGCCACAGTCTGAACCAGCGGGGCCAATCCATTTGAAAATGGTCTCTGGGTTCTGTGTAAAGATGGAGCTGGATAAGCCTTGTGCCACATTGTTGTTGATAGCAATTGCCTCATCGAGGGTCTATTGAATACACAGTTATTGTAATTAGGTTCCTATCAGAATAACAGCAACCAGTAGAGTTTCCATGATAGCCAAATGCGAGAACATATGTATTACCTTGAAAGTCATTGTGTGAAGAATAGGGACAAATGCCTCGTCCTTGACGACATTCATATGTGGCTCAACACGGGTCAATGTAGGCTTGACAAAGTTGCCACCGAGAGTTTCTCCACCAAACAAAACTTTGCCGCCTTGCTCCTTGACCTTATGGAGAGTCTCTTCGTAAACACCTACAGCAGCTTTTGTATGCAAGGGTCCACACAAGACGCCGTTATCCAAAGGATCACCAATCTTGACTTGATCGTAGGCCTTGATCAAGCGATCGAGTAACTTGTTATAAATCTGTTCTTGTACAATCAAACGACGAGTGGTGGTGCATCGCTGACCGGCAGTACCCACGGCAGCAAACAAAATAGCACGTGCAGCCAAGTCTAAATCGCAATCTTCCATGACGATGATAGCGTTATTGCCACCCAACTCCAAGATAGGCTTGCCGAATCGGCCTTGTACGACTTGACCCACTTGACGGCCAACCTTGGTGGAACCGGTGAAGGAAAGTACGGGGGCACGTGGGTCAGCTGCTAATGCGCTGCCGACGTCAGTACCGCCTGTAACAAGGGAGCATAGGGCTGGTGGTAAGTTGTGTTCGCGCAAGGTCTTTTCCAAAAGTCTAGTGATGGCGATAGAGCACAATGGTGTCGTGGGTGAGGGTTTCCAGAGTACACCGTTGCCAGTGACAAGAGCAATGGCACTGTTCCATCCATATACAGCCACTAGTTTAACCAAGGAGTGATCAGAACAAAGATTTATTAGCTCGATATTCTTTCAAAAACGTCTGAAGGTGCAATGAGAGTAGTAGAAAGCCAAAAGTATTAAAGTATTTACCTGGGAAGTTGAAAGCGCTAATCACGCCTACTGTGCCGAGTGGATTCCAAGTTTCAAGCATGACGTGGCCGGGCCGTTCAGATGGGATCATAGAGCCCTTCATCATACGAGAAAGACCAAGAGCGTATTCCAAAATATCGACATATTCTTGGATTTCGCCAATACCTTCCGGCAAAATCTTGCCTAAATAGATTTGTTTCATGCTCATATTAAAAAAGGCAGGAGAGAACGCTGTCTAGCATTTCATAAACGTTTGAAGAGTAGAAAAGATTTACCCATTTCTAAAGATACAATTCTGCCCAAAGGCTCGAGATTTGCAACTAATGCATCACGCATAGCCAACAAGACTTGTCCCCTTTTTGGTACTGGCAACTAAGAAAGCAGATTCGACTTTTAAGCATACCAGCTAATATACATAATATGTAAAATTAAACCAAAATGAAATGCATTAAACAGCACTTACATCGCGCCAGATCTTTTGTGCTTCTCCAACCTTATCTAGGGCTGCATCAAGATCCTTCACATTGCCCTATAATATCAAGAAAGCATGATTCAAAGAATAAGTATATATACTTAAGGCTATTCATTTCCAAAATAAAATTACACAAGCAACGAAAAAGAAAGAAGAAATTCTGATACTTTACCGAAACCACTTCAGCAATCACTTCGTTGTTAACTGGATTCACCGAAGTAATAACCGGACCGGATCCTTTCCATTTGCCATCGAAAACGCCCTTGTTGCCAGCCTTTGAAATACCAAAGCGTTCAAAGGTATCTCTGTGCTTATCGAAGATGGTAGACATGTAGCGTGCTCCGTACAATCGAGTAACTTGGAAAACTTGAGTAGATAGGATTCTTCCTTGTCGCAATAACAACATGATGACGGATGCTCTTTTATATTGAATCGAAGTACTTGGAGGAGAAGGAAAAAAAAGAACACCGATAGTTGAAAACGCATAATCCCGCTTCTCTCCTTGTTTTTGAGGGCCGAGGGAAGTCGTGGGAAACTTGTGATGACCCAGTGACCTTCATTATACACTTACTATTTCTTGCTCAAACTAGAGTCTTGTCTGGCTAGAACTCCTGTGTTTCGAATCGTTAAAGTGTAAATCTAAATTCAAAGTTTGTGAGTCATCGTTTCGCTCTATTGTACCCGTTAACTAATAAAGATTGATTTGTACGAGACGGGAACTGATAAGGTTGTGCGGAAGCAAAAGTGAAAATTACGCTAATCGCTCGGATTGTGTAATTCTTATCGATGCAATTTCGTAGTTTCGCTCTAAGAATTCCGTAACTTTTCACGCTTCTTTCCGATGGAACTCTCACTGATATTACACAAAACTTTCGGATTTCCGAGCCTACAGCCGCGCTTAACGGTAAATACCTCTCTTTTCATGGGACCCGCTGTTTCTGCTAGGTTTTTTAAAGGTAGTATACTCAGCAAAACCAGTCTTGATGGGCACTCTGTTAGTTATCTGATAACAAATTGTTCGTTTTGTAATCATGGAGGAAATAAATGCTTTTAAAGCACAGCCAGAGAGAAATTTGCCGAGAACTGATTGCCATTTAGACAATACTATGGTAGATTGAAAAGCAGAGCGTAAAGACACACGCTTGTCCTGCGACGATGCGATGAGAGTGGGGTAGTTTAGCTACCGAAATTACGGCGCGCCTCGAATCTACCTTTACATCACCTCCTGGGATGGGAGTTGGACACGCGAACGCGAGCAGAAACACTCGTAATAGACGAGAATTTTAATTCTACCCCGTGGGAACTTGTAGCCAAGGGTATGGACCTAGCACATACACAATGTATGATATTAACACACAGAAAAGCATACGTACTATGTCCCAAAAAATGAATATTAAAAGTTCAATATATATCCTGGCTTGGCATGGCAACGTTACTTATTGCTATGACGGCAGTTGTGAACCGTGAGACGTTTAGCTACAGATGCACATGACAACCAAAATTTGAAATACTATCATTTTAGAGAGTCGCTTCTTTTCTTGTTAAGATCCCGAATACAATGAAGGAAATGTTATACTTCGTTTGCATTTCCTTTTCTCCTTTTTGCCTCACATAGTACCCGGATTTTACAGTATTACGCAATAGCTGAAAGGGCGAAGACAAAAAAAATCATGCATATAATGAAATGAATCCCAGCAGTGGTTACCAAGGATGGTGTGAGTGTGAGGGATAGAAATGTACGACGCAGAACGAGTGGGGACTTTATATATGCACCAGCTGACGAAACGACCTTAAGGCTTTTTTCCCCTGCAACAGCTATGGGAACCCACAGAAACTTTGCCTCATTGTTTGACCTTTCCGACATTAACAACAGCAGCGACGTAACTTTACCATGGCAGCCACCGATCTCCACCAGGCAGCAAAAGAAACGTTTGAAATATTCTCGCGCGATCCCCAGCTAAATATGCTCAGCAATCTACTGGATACTGGCAAACTAGCAATAACCGAGCAACGATACACGGACGCTATCAGTTGTTTTGACGACGCTATCGGTAAAATCAGAAGCAACTTACTGTCGACGGTTTCACTTTACCGCGCTACTGCCTTTGAGTTGGCTGGCCATTACCAACTTGCCTACAATGATGCCTGTTGTGCCATCAAGCATGCGCATACACTTGCTGACGGCTATCTCTGCGCCGGCAAATTGTTGCTTTTGCAAGATAACCTCCGAGAAGCTGCCCTTAACTACCAGAAAGGTGTCTATGCCGTGCCCCGTTCAGACCCAGGTCATGCCGCACTGGTGAATATGGCACAGACGGTCGCTGCAGAGATCGATAGGCGCAACGCATGGAAATTGCCCTATGATGTGGTGTCGCATATCATTTCTATGCTGCCACTCGGCGATCGAGTAAGGTTTTCGGCAACAAGTAAATTTTGGCGCAATTATTTGTTCAAGTCGGCAGCCATGTGGCATACCCTTGATATCGTTCCCGAGTTGTCTACATTTTCAATGAATCAATTAATGGCAGCAGCGTCAAGACAGCATGTTCGTAAGCTCAAGCTGTACTCCAAGGAAGCTCTGAATCTGGTCGCAAAGAACCGATGGGAAAATATCGAGTCTTTAGGTATTTCCTCGCTAGTAAATAGAAAGCATGGATTAGGAGGGAGGGGAGGGGGAAAGGCATGTATGTGTTTGGATTAACATTAGATTGTTATTATCGTAGTACTGGACATTAATGACTGGATTGGGTCAGAAGCGCTGGTACGCCATGTGTTTCAAATGAACCACTGCAGTCTCAGAAAGCTAGCACTCCACAAGTCACCGCTTTTGGGATCCAACAGTTTCCTGGCAGATGTCCTCGCGGCATGTCCTGGTATTACTCATTTAGCACTGGATACTCATCCTTCCGACAACCTCGGGCCACCATCGCTGAATTCACAACTATTATCACCGCTTCCCAATATGTCATTCTCCATAACTCATCTCTATATCACGGATGCTCGCGTCGCTGTATACCTTCCCACTCTCCTACAACGATGTCCACAACTACGCCATCTTGCCCTCGCTAAACATAATTCGCTTCGAAATGACGGTACTATCCTAAAAACGATCCATCAATGGTGCCCTCGCCTCTGCAGCTTTAGATACGGAATCCCAACTCTGGTCAAATCATACAAACCACCAGGGCTACTGCTAGCTGAAGAAAAGAACCAGGATCGTGATGGTTTAAGGTACCTGGCATACTTTCCATACGACGGCGGTACCGTTGATGACGACTTAGCGCCAGTAATGGAATCCCATCACAACACTTTGGAAGCAGTTTATCTCGATATGTCCGCCATTGTAGGGGGGACATTCCGTTCAGTAACAGCACTGATATCCTTGGGAGCAACCCATTTGCGCGAACTCCAACTGTATAACTATATCCTCACCGGATTCGGCATCACGACACCTGAGATATCACCAAATCATTTATGCGGCATATTCCATGCTTGTACAGCACTCGAAGTTGTCAATCTACGCCGTGTCAACGCTGTAAACAACCAAGTGCTCGATGCGCTAGGTTGTCTAATACATCTAAAACGATTGCATCTTGCCTTCAAGTCTTACTCTGCGACCTCAGTCATGTTTACCAAGGATGGAATCCGCCACTTTTTTGAAAAAACGGAGAGCTTACAGGAATTTCATTTTCATACTGAAAACCCTTTTGTAACGGATGATATTTTGTATGCTGTGGGTGGCCATAAAGGATTACAGCGCTTGGAGTTGTGGAGTGATTCGAGTTTGGCTGTTAAGGGCGTGACAAGGTTCGCTAGTGAAATGCAAGACTCAAATCTGACGCATGTCGTGCTTCGCGCGCCCCCATACCTTTCGGTAATACCAATCGATTTCGCAAGACTGGGTATATTACGAAAATTGAACTATCTCGAATTGCGCGGATACAAGGAAAGTGGTGTAACAAAACACAATCTGCTTGCAGTGTTTTTCCAGCAAAGGTTATCTGATGCGGCTCGATTGACAGTCGTCTTAAAGCGAGGACAAGTGGCAGAGGAATATCTTAGCGACCAGTGGCTTGACAACTTCTATAATCCCCGGATAATACCACCTGTGAAGCTTGTAGAATGCGACCAAAAATACCTATCTCCTGAATGGATGATGTAGCTGTTTGGTAGTGTAATACATTTCTATTAAATCTTTTGCTTTCAGAATGTCTTAGTCTCGATTATTTATAACATACATGTTGCTGCTAAGAGTACATATGTGTTGGAGGAGTTAAGGTGCTGACTATAAAAAAAACCAGAGCAAATGCAAAGCACAAGATAATAACATCATCACCAAAGTCAGTCAATTTTGATTCTGATCCATGGTTGAAAACAGAGTTATCTATTACATTCTACACCTGTACACGTTTTAGATGGTAAAACTGAACTCAAACGACCTTTGCTAGTTTCCGTACTTGCGTCAGAACTTAATAGAAACCATTCTAATGATGTCGTCCATGCAAGCCTGTGGGACCGGAAACTGTTATGAGCGGTGTGTAATCTTACGTTTATTGTAAACGAACCACTGATGTTCAATAATCCTGCTCTCCAGTATACACAGATGGTTGTGGAATTGATCCTGCTGGTGCAGAATCTGATTCTTCGTCATCGAAATATTGGTCTTGTAAATCTTGCTCCTGTTGTGCCATATCGTCATAAGCCTGTATAAAGGAAAGAAAAAAAGCAAGCAATGTAAAAGTCAGGAAGCCATTTCAACAGCATTTATATCCTACCGTGGAAACATTCTGTATGTCTCTAGTACTTACTTCATTTTGGTCTACTTTAGCGTAGTCAAATTGTGTCTATTGTAGAGTTATATAAACTCTTTAACAAGCTACTCAACATACACTTCTTCTATATCTCTCGTCTCTTACATCTTTTCCCGCTAAGAATCGCTCTTCCAACAATCGCACAAGTTCTTCCCGCTGCTCTTCCCGAAATGTCATCATCTCCTCTATATCTTGTTCTTTTCCTGTTTCATTCGCCTCTGTCATCTTGCGGTCCCCGTCGTCATCGTCGTCGTCACTATCCTCTTCTTCTTCTTCAAATTGCTCCTCGTCGATAGTTTTCTGCTTTTGGACTTGTTCTTGAGCTTTGCTTCGATCCATGTTGCCCAATATCCGCTGAACAAGGTTTTCTTCAGGATCGTGCGGACGATCCTTTTCGTCTTGGGTCATATGCTGACCGATAAAGTGCTCATAGAGTACAGGATCATGCTGCTGCATGGACTCGTCTGAGAAATAGGTTGATCCGCGTAAATGTCTTTTGAGATATTCATATCGTCGATTATGTATTATGCTTCGTAGCATATGTTGCTGTTGTGGTGTTGGTAATAATTGTTTCAAATAGAAGTCAACTTCATAATCTTCCTCTATCGAAAGTGTGAGTTAAAGATAGTGAAAGAGACACCACGCAGAAGTGTAACCCTTACCTCGGAATGGTTCAAAAGCTTCGAGAATGCCCGGAGGAAGATGTCGACCCCAACGACTTAAGAATAAGCCGTGATCGTGTTCGAGTACCTGCTGCATGACTTGCCGTTTCTCGGCTGCACTAACTTCCATTTCATCGGGTTTTAGCGCCTTGAAAGGAATCTCATTCGCATGTTCATGAATGTAACCTGACACAGTGTCCATTTTTATGCAAAGTAGTATGGGTATATCCGTACACGATCAGTTCTTTTTTTTGACGTTTAAGCAGGAAAGAACAAAAGGGTATCTAAAACTCAGCGACCCAGCGAGCTTTTTTTTTATTGTTTCATGCTAAAGCACTTTGCCTGCTCTTTTTATGGAACACTACTTTCAGGTAGGTTAGATCGCGTCATAATACCGCGCATTCGGGCGATTCCCAGAATAACGTACTAACATGTATACAGTCCGACGTTAATGGCGTGTTAGAATATGCGCCCGTGACATCGCCAAGGTATAACCCATACCGCCCTTTCCTTCCTTTTTTTTCAACATCTTTGATCGCGGTCGCCTTTGATTAATCAAAGTTACTGCGCACCTTTTATTCTAGCTGTGATTTCGTCGTTGTTTTGCGCAAATCAATAAACAAAACGCTCGAATATTTTGAACGATCAGCTGAAGCCCTAGATGCTTTACAAGCTGTTCTGTTTCGAGCCTGGCGATATAAAGAAGGTAATAATAACTTTGAATGCGCTTCGGGTCACCACTGATTCGCGTGCTTTTTTATTTTTATATAGGGCATAATGTGAACTTCTCTATATCACGCTATGAACGAGGTATTCAGACAGAGGAGTTTATACAATTGATGGATTCGAATAACTTGTTTGAACGGACAATGAGCCGTCTTTACGAGTTGCCGGTGGAGGTACATATAGAAGATCAAGAAAAAGGGGCGAGGGGAAATGCATAAATCTAATTTCGCGCCAATTTTTTTCCAGGAAGCTATTGATGTGCTACAAGAACTTATTCATGCAGATCCATCTCCACGCTACCTCACCTACTTTTTACGTGTAGCCAATGTGATATCAGACAAGCCGAGTTATTCCCAAACTATCGATTTCATATTCAAACAAAGTTTCAAAGTTGTGGATGAAAATGATGCAGCCGAAATACTAGCTGTAATACGCGAGCAACAATCGCACGCAACCCTAACACAGTCAGTAAAACTCACGGAACTCGCAAACTGGCTGCGCTCCCAATCTCAACATACAGCGACTGCGATCCCATCCGAAAGCAATCCACGCAAGAAAAGAATCATCATCAAAACGTTTGACGACATTAGGTAATTCTTTAACATATCAAATACTTGAACTACATATACTTTTCGATCCTTTTCTTTGATTCACCTAATTTCTTTCCTTATCAAATATAGCAGTACAGATAGTGCTTTGGATCTGAGAAAAAAGTGGATGCTGGAACGAAACGAACCGAGAACAGATACTCACATACAAGCATTTATCCTGATTTGCCAGCATCTGCGGAAACATGCTCAGCCAGTACGATCTTTGGAATTTAAAGAAGTTCAGCTCAGAGATGGAGAAGATCAAGATGAAGAGGCATCTCTGAAGAAGGCTCTTGCGCAAATGTTACAGTACACCTCATCCGATAACTCTTCAGTTGCTTCCTGTAAGCGGTGGTGTTTGAGCGTGCTTTTAGAGCAAAGATCTGGCACCAAATCTGTACTGACAGCCATGGTTCAGTTTTCCGATTTGTGGATTACGTGAGTATACGGTTCTTCATACATGATTCCAAAAGGCTTCTGGGAGTCTTCACTCATATATTTGTTGGCGAAAATTATTAGGCAATGGATACAACCCTATGCACTGGACGCAATCACCTCGCTCATTATCAAAGAAAATATCATTGTACATTACTACCATCATCTTTACAAGGTCTTGTTTTGTATGTCACAAGAAGCGAGGGCGGAAAACACGGTATGATAACTTGCTAGTTCACTTGGTTTGGAGAGAGATCTTCTTGTTGACCCAATTGGATTTTCTGTCTCTTCCTCTAGATCACGGATTTGTGCTCTTTTTTCTACCAGTTATTAATGAAGATCACCGAGAAAACCAAGTTTCTAATATTTCGTGATTATGTTTATCGACACATGTTTGTAAATTTTTATTATGGTTTATTGGTTGGAAGGAATCTATTAGTAACTGATTTACTGGCTCTTTTACTTACCAGATCCTCTCAGCATTCTGCGGAATACAATTTATTCGATATCGAACATCCTCCGATGGATTTGGATGCTGAACTGACAAAAGCAATCAACCAATGCAACAGCGAAACAGTCAAGTGGGATTCGACCTTACAGAAACTTGGGGCTGTAAGTAGAGTATTTCAAGAATCACACTAAATCAACGTTATCTTCAAACTAAAAGGCAGCTTCTTTTTCTTGTTACTATCAGCTGACTGTTATCTGCCCGAAAGCAGTTATTCTAGAGATGGTTTCACAGTGTTGTTCAAACAAAGATCGCCATGCCACTACCATTCCGGTTTTGCGTGCGCTGGGATCATTATGCCGCACACGCATACAGCAAAAAGGAAAGGCGCCAACCACGATCCTTATCTACTGTTTGGAATTGCGTATGTCTGAATGGACCTCGGAAATGATAGAAGAAAACACCGCCAATATCGCGGCATTTATAGCGGCCTGCAGTCGAGGAGTGGTAAGAATTTGCAATATATCCATTATTCAATTGAATCATACTGAAAGATATGATATTATGTTAATTAGGATGTTTATGCTGAATATCCTCCTCTGCTGGTACCACGGCGTCACGTTGACGAACATACAGACGTTTTACTCGATCTGCAATATTTCGTGCCGGACAAGATCATGGCCTGGTTAGATATTGAACAACAAGGAAACAATGTCTTCTGTCAACTGGGTTTAAAAACGCTGGATATGCTTTGCAGCAGCCCGTCAATCCAATGGAACGATTGGAGTGCAGGTCTTTCTAAGCTGGAAAGTAGCGATGTACCTGTGGGCTGTATCGATCCATTACTGCTTGCACGCACCATTTCTGGGATACTTGATTTGAAAAACAACAAGAATTTTTCTCTGCACGAACTCGAGGCTGCGCTAGCTTTTCAAAAGAAATTGGCGTCTGTATTGAACGTCCTCTACAGCAACCGACTTTCCAAAGAACTGAATGTATTTTTTGAGGAGCTCAAAACTAAACATGGTAAGGCGATAAGTAGAACAGTGGAGAAAAAGAAAGCGGGTCATTAAACTTCTAGCATCTTTCCGGTTGATTTATCATAGACTGGCGAACATGTATGACTTGGTGTGATTTGCAATACAATGTATCCTTCAAACAAAACAGTTCGACGCCGGCAAAACTCAATATACCCATTCAACTCGAACCTATTATTAACGATTTGGGCGGAACATGCCAATTGTATCGACCGAAAAACTATGACGATCCGGAAACTTGGCCCACAATGTTTGAAGCATGCAAGTTATCCTCAACCTTTACAAAACAGTTATTCGCAGCCAAAGATTATTGGATGTATAGTTTGATGCTGCTGTGGAATCACCCGGACGATGATACACTAGTCACAGAGAAACTGCAACAGACACTCCATCCATCTATATCGCCTAGCGTGATGAACGAGTACGAGCAGCTGTTGGTAAATTTCTTGGGCGAGTTGTATGACTCTTGCGATACCGCTGGCGAGGTAGTGCGCGAGTACAGCTATTCTCATAAGGGTATTCAAACACTCGTAGAACTTCTCAACGATTCAGGTAAGAGTCTATAACACCGTAATAGCGTGATGATATGATGTTAATCACCAACGCTCATTTACTAGATGCAAAGACATACTGGATAGTACTTTATATGTGCAAGCTTTTGGAAACTGAGGCGCCGCCAAATGCTTATGCAGAAGATCATTTGACTTATACAGTGGGGATCATTAAGGCTTTCAATGTTTGTCACAACTGGACCCATCCTTTCCAAGACCAAGGCAGCCAGTTAGCCTCACTGCGGCGATTCCGAGACGCAGCTTTCGACGACGACATTATGCACCAAAATGTGGCAAAATCATGGGATGCGGATGGACAAGAAACAGACGAGTTGAGCAATGCAAAGGTGATTGACGTCAGCTATCCGTTTATGGATGCCAACAGTCAATCCACGCAGGCGCTTTCCATTCTCACTTTATGCAGACTATGCAATGTGTTCAATCAAGTGAAAAGTGATGCTATTCGTGAGATAGTACGTGTACCGCTGCTTCAAGTCGTTGAAGGGCTCAAAGGTAGCGAACAACGACAAAAGTTTCAGCAATTGGCAAGCAGTCAAGTCAAGTCAAGGCTGGATAGCTGGAGAAAGGGAAAAAAGCAAAAGCGTCGCGTCATTTTGCGACCTGTAATCGATCCAAAACATACGGATGTTGTGACATATTATACTGGACTACTGGAGGATCCTGGTTTACAAAGTGCTATATCACAAACCTTTAAACTAGTCGATGGTGAGCAGCATCAGCTGCCAAGTAAAAACGTGAACAAAAAGTATCAAGCGATATACTGTATATAAAAGAACAATGGTGTTTCCTTAGCAATTGAATTATTGTAAATATCGATATAAATGAAATCCTCTCTGGAAGAAAAAAAAAGTTGTTTTAGTGATCAACCTATAGTAGTGCATGTCAAACTATAGTTCAAAATGAATATTGTCGCTGCATTGATAAAGAAGGTCAGCCAGAAAATTGGGCTGACTTTGCATTGTGAGCTGGCTCGAGCCCGCTGCCGCTCACTGCATTTGAGCTTCCGCTGGTCGAAGACATCGTTCTCCCTCTTTTCCCTTAATCAGCCAACATGGAAGCTGTCCAGACTTTTGGTCGCAAGGTGCGTTATATACACGAAACGATGAATAAATAGATGGATGGATGAGTGCGAGATAGGATGGATTACGATACGACGAAAAAGGAACGAAAAAAAACCTCGATACACATGTCGTGAATGAGAAAATTCAGAAAATAATTGGAAGGGGTGGTTGGCCATGCACAGCCGGAAACGACACAAAGAAAAAAAACGATTGTCCAACCAACACTTACCTGGAACATCAATACTAAATTCAATATGTTTGAAAAATTAGAAAACTGCCACCGCTGTTGCTCACTGCAAGCGTGGACGTGGTCTTATCCGCGTTAACGGTGCTCCCCTTGAGCTCTTGGAGCCCCAAATCTTGAAGTTCAAGGTCTATGAAGTTGTCCTTCTCCTCGGTGAAGAGCGCTTCGCCAACGTCGACATCCGTCTCCGCGTCCAGGGTGGTGGTAAAGAATCGAATTCAACTTTTTTTTTATTGCGCTTGTCAATTGGAGTGCAAATTAATTTTCTAAGTATAAAATTGTTACACATCACTATTATAGGTGTCGTCTCCCAGGTGTATGCTATTCGTCAGGCTCTTGCCAAGGCCATCGTCGCTTTCTACCAAAAGTACGTCGATGAAGCCTCCAAGAAGGAGATCAAGGAAATCCTCGTCCAGTACGATCGTACCCTTCTTGTGGCTGATCCCCGCCGTTGCGAACCCAAGAAGGTCAGTATCTTTACTAAAGAGAAGAAATACCAATTCATTTTACGAGCGAAATTTACTTATACTTTTTTTATCTTCCCTCGTATATAGTTCGGCGGTCCAGGTGCTCGTGCCCGCTTCCAGAAGTCGTACCGTTAAACGCGGATATTGCTTCTATTCATCTTGTACTCTTTTTATTTTCGCGCTACGTTACGATAAAAGGAGTGTTTTACACATAGTACAAAACAAATATTGTCTCTATTCATATTGCTTGGTAACGGGAAGGGATTTGATTGCTAATGATGGATTTTTGACTTTGGTAAAGTGAGTGGGGGATTACGATTAAGAATACATTTGAGTGTCTGGCTGTGGAGGAAGATCATTCTGACCGTGCAGTGTATGTATACATTGCGGGCCCTTATGATCGAGGAGCAGTCAATGAAGATCGAACAGCGGATTCTTTAATGTAGAACCATTTTAAACTATCAAGTAGTTCAATACAATCGTCGTTTATGGGGATATATAAAGCTTGTCGATGTACTTTCTCAGAGAAAGTTGATAGTGTTACATCAACTGGTTCATATATGCTCAACTAGTTTGCTGCATAAGCACACTTGATACATTTTATGTTTAGATGCACTTTCGCTCTCGATCGCACTATTCTGCCTAAACCATAACTGCGGGTCTAGCTAATGTACGCGCCCCATCAACTCCTAGCCTCCCATGGTGAAATTTGGATATGATAAACCACAAGGGATTGTTAAAGACTACAGAGTATATACTACTTCATTACGAAGATGTAAGTCGCCAAGAGCTCTGGCTGTGGCCATGGTACTATCTACTATATGTTTATCTCGTACGAATTCGGCTCTTACCTTCACACAGCAGCCATTAATGATATGACAAAGTATAAAGCTACGATTACCATGAGAACAACCTTTTAACAGAGGTGGACTTTTTATACAAAGTCTTCAAAAACCTACTATCTATTATCAGAGCAAATGTACCAAGTACTAACTAAGGTAAGCTGAAGTTAAAGCCATTGTGGTCATCGTATGATAAGGACGATACAAGTGGCTTGATTAGTTGGCATGCACATTATCTTATTCGAGAGTAAGTACATATGTGTTTGCCGCAAAGAGACTGACTGTGGTTATATTGAAGTCGCTTTTATGTTGATTTATTTATTATGTAGAATTGGTCATTTCTGTAGCTTCGAAAATTTCCTTGCTCTAATTATCACTTGCTGTTGTTTTAACTACTACAGTATTTGTTTAATGCATTGAAAAAAGAGCACTTATCAATAGATAACGTACTATTAATTTTATGCTATATCGCTGTTTCCATGTAGTACGCCACTATTATTACTGCAATTGCACAGAAAAAAGGAGCATTTTTGACATGTTGTTTTTTGAAAGCAGAAATAACAATGCCGAGGATCTGGAGTTTGTAAAAGAAACCTTATTAGAATATATCCATAGCAGCGATATTGATGGATACTATTCCGGCGTATACAGATCAATAACAGTGTCGTTAGAGAGCTAAGGGCTATGGAACTCAGATAAAAGTGAATAACAAAATGCTCAGCACCATTTGGACCTTTTAAAAGTAAGTAGCATCATCTGAAAATCAACAAGAACAATAGTGGGCAATTAGTTGTGCCTGAATCTTATGATTCTACCCCGCAACACAAACAAAATTGCGAGGTGGAGAGAGAGGGGCTGTGCTGGGTTTTCTCGGGAAATACTTTAGTTTTCTAAAAAAAAACACCAACACCCTTTTTGGTGACCATGTCTTACGACGACGACGACGACTACGAAAGCGATTATTCTTACGGCGATTCTGTTCGCTCCGATGACGAAGAGGATCTCGAAGATTACAAGAAGGGCGGCTACCATCCCGTCTCCATTGGTGATCGCCTCAATCACGATCGATACATTGTCGTACGGAAGCTCGGCTGGGGCCATTTCTCCACAGTGTGGCTAGCCTATGACACAGAGTAAGCTGTTCCCCCTGATTTTCTATTTAAGTGATTGATACATTACAACATGGCTCATTTGACAATATGGGGTACCGTTTTTCATTGTAAACCAATAGAAAGAAACGACATGTCGCGCTCAAGATTGTTAAGTCGGCCCGGCACTTTACTGACAGTGCAAAAGAAGAAATAAAGTTATTGGAAGCGGTCAAAGTGTCGGACCCGAACGATGCAGGCTGGAAGCACGTGGCGCAGATGCTGGATCACTTTACACATAGTGGACCGAACGGCAAGCACGTATGCATGGCCTTTGAAGTGCTGGGTGAGAATCTGCTGTCGGTGATCAAGCGGTATCATTACAAGGGCATCCCGGTGCCTATCGTCAAGCGGATTGCGAAGCAGCTGTTGTTGGGTTTGGATTATTTGCATCGCAAGTGTGGGATCATTCATACCGATCTCAAGCCCGAAAATGTGCTGGTGTGCATACCCAACGTGGAGCAGCTGCTGACGATCGAAACGGCTGATCTGGTGGCAAAACTCAACTTGGAGGCAGAAAAGGAAAAGAAACAAAAGGAGAAGGCTGCTATCACGGCTGTGGCTGTTGCAAAAGCAAAGGCAGAGGCAAAGACAGTGGCAGCGAAAAAGGATGACCACCAGCAGTCAGCACCATCACAAGAACCACAAGGACCCATGTCCAAATCACGGAAAAAGCGGTTAAAAAAGAAGGCAAAGCAAAAGGCGGCAAAGGAGGCAGCAGCCCGAACGGTAGCAGAAGGCGGGGGATCAGCCGAACAACAACCACAACAGCAAGCGACGAAAGCAACACCAATAGAGAAATTAAAGATAGATCAGCCGAAGGTTGAACCATCGGCATCACCAAGCAATGACACCAACAACAACAACAATGAGTGAGTGGTTACCGCATTGCACATGAGCTTAGTCAAGCCATGCCAAGCCCCTAACTTGATTTACCTATATTAGCAAGCACGAGACGGTCGATACAGCAATGACGATCATACCATCAGCTGTGCTAGGGTCGACGCTGGAGGATTTTGAGCGGATAGAAGTGAAGATTGCGGATCTGGGCAACGCATGCTGGGTAGACGAGGAGAATACGCATATCATTCAGACAAGACAGTATCGAAGTCCAGAAGTGATTGTTGGATGCAGATGGAATGATCGGGCGGATATGTGGAGCTTTGCGAGTCTGGTAAGCGAGTCGCACTGGTGCCTGTGTGTGTGTGTGTGTGTGTGCGTTAAACTTATCAGACTTGTGTGTGTACAGATTTTCGAGCTGTTGACGGGCGAGTTTTTGTTCCATCCAGAAGAGGGAAGAGAAGGCGGAGAGTCGTACTGCACTGACGATGGTAATGTTGTATGCATGTGTCTGTGTTTGGTGTAACTGTAGCCAAGAAAACGGGAACTGACAGATGCGAGGATTTACAGATCACCTGGCGCAAATCATCGAGTTAATGCAACCGGGGCCACATAGCGCAAGCATGGTGCCTCGGAGTTTAACTGCGGAAGGCGAGGACTCGAAGCGGTTTTTTACCCGGAAAGGAGAGCTGCGGCGCATTAAGCGTCTTCGGTACCGACGGTTAAGGGACGTCATCCACGACCAATACGCGGCGCTGGCACCGCAAGCGGATGAGATAAGCGAGTTCCTGCTGCCCATGCTGGAAATGGATTTGAGGAGGAGAGCAGGTGCGGCGGATATGTTGAAAAAGAGCGAGTGGTTCATTGCAAAAGAAGAATAATAAAGGAAAAGAGCTACCCAACAACAAAGGCAGCGAATGGCCGAGACCCGCTCCCTCTCTCTCTCTGTCTCTGTCTCTGTCTCTGTGTGTGTGTGTATGTATTACAGTACCACTGTAATGCTTTTCTCGCCCCTCTGAGCTACAAAAATAGCAGCAGCAGCAGCAGCAGCAGCAGACCTTCGCGCCTTGCGGGAAGATTACATTATCCCCCTTTGACAGACTCTCTCCCCTATTTTTTTTTCTCACTGTTTTCTTTTTCTTCTTTTCCTCCTTTCTTTCGCTTGAGAATACCCATGGGCGCCAACACCTCCAAAGCTGCTGGTGCTGGAGACTCCACTCATTCTGCACATCACGCCCACCAGAAGATCAAGGATCTCGTCGACCTTGGCTCCGTCCTGCCGAATGGCCTCTACCCTACTGCTCAGCAGGACTATGACCTACGCTGTGTGCGTAACTTGATAGTGGCCCGCAAGCTGGCACCCTTTTATAAAGGTAAATAACCAAGGGAAAATGCATCGTATCGAAGCTGCTGTGTTGGTGCGTTGTCGGGGGGAATCGTGCACCAGGTGGAGGCTGACGCCAAGCAAAAACACACGCATACACTACAAACTATCATATCACACAGGTTTGCCAGACGCACCGGATCCTATTTTGCCGAAGAATAAAGACATGAGCCATAGCGGCCACAGTAGCAGTAGCAACAACAACAACAAACACTTATTACCGCCGGCACCCGCCCCCGCAGCTTCGTCCTCCATGACCACCGTCTCCTCTGCGTCAAAAAGAAACCTCAACACTAGACCACGCAGTGCATCTAGCAGTAGCGGCAGCTACTCCAACAACAATACCCACCCACAGAAAACACAGCAACAGCAACATCAGCAACCGCCTTCCCGCCCTCCCACAGAACGAGAACTGAGGATTGAAAGGATGCGCTTGCGTGAAAAGATGCTCTACAACGATGCGATAGAATGTCCTATATGCTTCCTTGTAAGTGTTTGAGGGTGGGGTGGGTCATTAGGATTCATAATGGGTCATTGTGTGTGTGTGTGTGTGTGTGTGTGTGTGTGTGTGTGTATGTGCGAAGGATAGAAGGTAACCAGCGTTCGTACTCTCTGCTATAGTACTACCCGTCCAACATCAACTATTCCCGTTGCTGTGATCAGCCGCTCTGCACAGAATGCTTTGTGCAGATCAAGCGACCACCGGAATCGCAGACGGCTCCGGCCACATGTCCGTTCTGCATGCAGGACAATTTTGGTGTTATCTACACGCCTCCATCATGGAGTGAGAGCCTAAAGGTACGCGTGTCTGTTGGGGTAGATTATAGATCCGTGTTTGTATGCATGGCTGACATGAAATTACATAT
Organism: Zychaea mexicana; assembly: GCF_025766255.1. Lineage (NCBI taxonomy): Eukaryota > Fungi > Mucoromycota > Mucoromycetes > Mucorales > Lichtheimiaceae > Zychaea > Zychaea mexicana. The sequence goes on from NW_026516674.1 coordinate 366,107, forward strand.
ATCATCCATCCACTACAGAAGTCATCTGACCTTTCTCCCGCCGCCACCGCAAAGACCAACGCCACGCATAGCACACCTCGACACACTACCTCCGGTATCAGCAACGATGCAAGGCCACGTCGCCAAACCATCAGCCATCAAAATCCCAGTGTTGTTCTTGTTGGTAAGTCGTGTGCGCGTGCATTTTTCTTTGCTATTCCATTCGGCTCATTTGAAAACCCTATCCTTCTGCTATAAAAAAGACCACGTGAGGCCCAACTGGAACCGGGTCCCGACTACTGCAACAACAGCAACAACGACGACGCGAAGCTCGCGAAGCAACTCTTCTGCGGCACAGTTGCGCACTGTCCCGACAGCACCCGGAGTGTATGCAACCCGTCAGGGGCGATCGGCGTCATCTGCAGCTACGTCAGAATATGGTCAATTCTTGTCCAACATGCGGGAGATGGACCTGGATTTGGATGCTTGGATGCTCAACGAAGCTATTAGACGGTCGCTGGCTGAACAACAAGAAGAACGACAAAGCGGCGGCAGCAATAATACCAGCACGACTCATGCCTCTCAATCTCCGCCTGTAACACAAGAACCCATTGATGAAGACGATGAACCCCTTTACAACACCGCACGAAGGCTCGAACAGCAGCAGCAGCAACAACAACAACAACAGCAACAGCAACAATCCATATCATCCACCTCTTCCTTATCAACCTCGACCTCTTCATCTGAATCCAACTTTCCTACCCCTGATACAGAAGCCACCAACTTATTCAACCGAACTGCTTCTGAAGAGGATAAAGTCAGTCATCCTCATACTCACGATAACGCTGCTGGCGCCAACAGTAATCCCACAAGCAACGACGCCACCGTTTACTAACAGTAAAGATGCATCTCACTTTTGTGTTTCAATACACCAAAATCTCACCCTTGAACCCATGTCTTATAGCTACGAATTGACTTCGTAAAGCAAAACACATACCCATTCAACAACAGCAATCACAACCATTCACATTCTGTATCTTTCCATTGAAACTGCCCCCACCCCGTATACATACAACTTCCCTTTTTCTTTTGCAAATATATACATTATCAAGAAGGAAAGCTATCAAGGATATCATCAAATCTGGGTCATCAATCTTGGATAATGCTGTTTCGAAGGTGTAAATTGTTGGTAGCTCCTTCGTTATTGTTCGACGAGGATCATTTGCTGTATCACAGAAATTAAAGAGCCATTGGTTTGGATGACTCCACCAAAAAGAAACCTTTACGCCCATTGAAACTCTCTCCCGATGATCGTATCATTTGGTAATGACAAACAATGCAGCAATAATAACAACAGGAGCATCGGGTCAATTTGGCCGTATCGTAGTAACAAATACATCTGTTTTACTGTCGCAAGGTCAACATGAACGCCACAGGATAGTGCTATGACGTCAAGTATCGCTTAAATTGTAGCTGTAGTGAATATCACGAATTTGGAAAAGCGTATGTATAACTATTTCAAGAACAGCAGTATTAGCTGTCTCAGTGGTTTGTCCGTCCATTGTGGTGATGACAATGCTTATAATGCCACAGCATCCAAATTGAAAACTAACACATATTAGTATAAGGCTGCATATAAAAATAAAAACTGAGGCTTAGATAAATCCAGCAAAGTCAAATGTACGCCTTTTATCGACTTGGCTGTGTTGTCAGTCTTACTCTGCGTCTATAGAGTGAACACAGCCCGGGCATTTGTTCGCTCTGCACTGCTAGAATATTGTCATTGTAATTATCTCCACCATCCCTTTCTCTATCATACTCGTTTCTTCTTTCATTTCTACGAACATTTTATACTTTTGTTCTTTTACGTCATTGCCATCAGCAAGTATGTAGGGATACAGTTGTACTTACAATTTACAGTAAGCAGCTTTCGTGCTGCAAACCTCTTCATATTTCGGAGCACAGGCGCAAACGCTGGGATAGCAATGGCTAAATCCTAAACTCAAACAGTTGATCATCCTGCTCGATATTATTGTTCACATATATTATAGCTGCTATGGAAACTTAAAAATCATGATAAAAAATGGGTCACTCAAATATGCAGCTTCTACTAAGTATCTCCAACTGATTTAGTAACACTGCGAGAGATGAAAGGATGACTGACGGTCTAGTTGTTGTAGAGATCTTTTGGTAATTCGCTTTGAGCATACACTTACATGTCCTACTAATAACTGTCACGAAACTATCATGCCAGTACATCTTTGTATCTTATTAATTTGGCCTACTTCATAATAGCAATCGCTGACATAAGGTGCACGGGTACTACAACCGAACCCATTTGGAAAAATACTTTGAAGCGCTACACTTTCAAAGAAGAGCCATGACACTATTTCATGGGTCCCACAATAAAGATGCTGAAAAAGATATATATAAATAATCAATGGAATAGTTTGTTCATGAAGCGATATATAAAAAGTATAGTCTACCATCTAAGAGGTTTGAATTGGCTTGCCTTCATTTAAATGCTTGTGTGCTCAAACCCAATGCACATCATTGGAACCACAACTACAAGGCTTACAAAATTGATGCGTAACAAGTCCAATTGTGTTCCAGAGTTTTCTTATAAAGAATGAGAAAGAAGTACAACTTTATCATAATATACTGTATATATTTTCGATTGTCAGTGCTCCTCATTAGCGGTACAGTACATGCTATAAAAGAGTAGTTTAGCATGATCTTTTTCTCATTTTTCTTTTCTTTTCTTGACCGTTTTGTCTTTTTGCTCTTTTGTTATATCCTTATGATGAACGTTTATATATTTGATGACGGCACACCGGGTCTACTCCCAGGATATAGCACTAGTAGAGCTTTGGAAGTAAACGATTTGAATATGGGGCGTCAGGTACTCCATCAATTTGGTTTTCTTGTAGTTGTGCACTTGATGAATATAGCTTGTACTGAAGTAACTTGAGACCATCGTCACCGTCATTAGATTCTTTTGTTTTTGTTTTTTTTTGTATGTGATGTTTAATGAATAGGGTAACTTCTACGTCTCTAGGTGCTTGCGATCTATCGAAAAGTATATTTATTTGTCATGATCACTAATTAACATTTTGAAATAAATATAATAGCGGGCAAGGACACCACGCCGCATAGTGAGCGTAATTGCGTAGAAATCGAGCATAGCGATAGATAATACGAAGTTGGTAAAGAGGTGATGTGCGCTGCGACGGGCGACATCCTCCTATCATACTGTTGCCTACAGCCAATTGAAAACGCCACCCTTTTGGCGTTACGTTTTTTATGCGTGTACCATGATAACGCTACTGCTATGGAAATGAAACTTTACGTTGTAAAAACTCACTTGACCATTGCCTTTATTTATTTAAAAAATTGTATACTGGTCAACTCGTTTTTATCGCATATTAGCGTAGCTTATAGCGTATTACGTGATCTAAGCAGCGAGAGCTCTGATTATTCTTTTTTTAGCTACTGGGGAATATCCTAGTTATCTTTGTATTTTTTCATGTTATTGCTGCCATATCTATCTACCCTTTGCGATTAGTGTGAATCATATCATACCTCTAATATTATAAGCGTAACGGGAGCCTTTACAGAATGTTCTCTCAATATAATAGTATATGCAGTTTATTTTCTCACATTTAAAATTAACTCTATTAGTAAAAATCGACATGTAGAAAAATTCACTGCTGTCAAATCATTACAGATTACAAAAACTTCAGCCCCCAGCACTTAAGCGTTCGAAGAAGCAATCAGTACTTAAGTCTTGAAACACTTCACTGATAAAATATATTATAAATACGTACTTGTCAACTGTTGCGAACAATGTTTTTACTAACACGGTGGGACAGAATCATCATATGATGCTTGAAGTTTTTAAAAACGTACCTACTGCTCTAATCTCATATGTGCGTATTTTCAAAAAAGTGGGGCATGTTATCCTCTGACGGATCAGACTTTATCCGTAGTTGGAATAACCGCTTCAAAATCTTTTTTACTTTAGTCCAGCTACAATATCCCATACCACAACAAGTGCATTCACAAATTTGACGTAAAAGGATAGATTGGCTTTATAGTGATCAGAAGGTTTGAGCGTCTATTACGGGCTGATCACAAAGTACCTGGTACAATACATGTCATAGGTTGGAATCACGCAAGATGCCCTACTATCTTTCTGTCGTACCTGAGAGAAAATGATTGATCTCCGATTGCCGTGTGTGCTGGATTCGCCTTTGGAGTGCTCTCTTTCTGTGAGCGTTGCTTGACAGATTTTTGCATCAAGTATCATCGGATGGAAGCTATATATTAAGGCGGAATGTGTAACTTGCTCATGTTTAACTACCACACATATCCAAGTGAAAAAAAAGTATAAGCCCCTGTCGTTCACAGCAACCATCTGATAAGCCAATGAAATAAGGAGAAAGATGGGTGCACGTCCCGCAAAATCTGATAAAAATAAACATCAACAGCTCAGATGAATAAAATTGTGCTTTCTTTCTCTCTTTTCAGGAACCACCTAACTTTCTGCCATGAAATTTATAATCCCACACGATAGATTTGTACGGAAAAGTGACTTTAACAAGGCCGCATACAGCTATGCATTATTTAGCTGGACCTTATTTTTCGGATACTGTGTTGCATACCAAATCAGTCGTATATACCTGTATCGCACTCGAAAACAACGGATACAAAACGACAGACGAGGAATGAACGCTGACGACGACGATGACGACAACGATATCAAGGATGACAAACCCGACAACAATCTTCCCCTTAACGGACTCTTCAACACATATGTACGGATACCTTGGCTCACCAATATGATACCTGTAAAACACGTTTTGGGCGTATCGTTGTTTTTTATTACGAATGTTATATTTTGCTTTTTTGCACCATTTGTACTCGCCCCGTATGTTCCTGAATACGAAGTCCCGATACCAGCTCTCATGGACAGAAGATGTGTTTATATTGGCATGGTGAACTGGAGCTTCGTTATTGTCCTTGGACTGCGCAATAATATAGTGACTCGAATGTCCGGGTTGACGTTTGAGGCGCTAGTCCCTTTCCATCGATGGGTCGCTCGGATTGGCCTACTTGAATTCATCCCACATATTGTCTATCGACTGTAAGTTCCATCAAGTCTTTACTTGTTACTCATATACACTTTATATAATTTATATAATCTATCAAATGATCTCATACTGTAACTTTGATATATGGCTTTTTCTAGATGGTGGGCATATGACCAACATAAAATTTGGTATGAAGCAATGACGTTGGACTCCGAGTACATGACGGGTACACTAGCAACATTTGGATTCTTCCTCATTTTCATCACGGCTTTTGAATACATCCGACGAAACCACTTTGAATTGTTCTATTACACGCACATCATCGGTTTTGTCATTGCCATGATTGGTGCTTTAACCCACGAGATTTCGTGTATTTACTATTTCAGCCCTGCAATTATTCTATGGATCGCCGACCGACTATTACGATCTTATAGATCATGGCGCATTCCCTCAACCCTGCAGAGCATCGAGCCTGTTTCCAACAATATCATGCGTATACGTTTCAAATACGATGGTCTTGGATCATTTGTACCCGGGCAATACGTGTTCATGGCGTTTGCTCACAGTGCCACTGATAAGCTGGGGAAAAAATATCGGTCGTGGTGGCAACATTACTTGAATTGGTACCCGATGACGGTGGCCGAAATCTCGAAAACGATCCAGTGGGACGAAACGACACTATTACCGCGGATGCGAGGAACCTCCGACACGTCGTCTGCAACGGTCTACATCAAGGCACTCGGCGACTTCACAAAAAGTCTTTATAACGCAGCATCACTTGGTCAAGTCCAGAGTTTTAAGGTTGATGGACCTTATGGACCAAGACTAGAATATCAAGACAGCCACGTTATGGCATGCTTTGCGCTGGGTGTTGGTGTCACACCAGCCTTAGCGCTTATTCAGGACTGTATGAATCGCCGCTCTGCAGGGAGTTCGACAGTACTTACATCAAGTATTCATCTTTATTGGATCATTCGACATGCAGGTAGCTAGCAGTGGTAGTAAGAGATGGATACGAGATACAATTCCCATATACATAATTTGGACAAACATGAGGGAAGGTGGTTTAGCGTGTTGAATTATTTTCAACAGACATGACTGACCTAAAAAGGAACAAAAAACTTTGCATACAATTAGACGAGCTTGAACCGTTGCGGGAAGTCCTGGAATCATGGCTGCACGCGTCCACTCATTCCTCGCCGCGATTCAATCTCTCGATCTTTATAACCCGTGGCACGGCCATACCGAACGAAGAACGGATGGTTGGTACCCGATGGTCGTGTGGGTCAAGGCCCGACATTGCCCGATGTATGGACAACATCAAAAAATTAGAACAAAACAAGAAAGTATGGGTTCATACCTGTGGTTCAGCCGAATTCATGCGGTCCGTTCTCAATGAAGCTGCACGGTGCCAATGGGAAGCACATCATGAAACCTTTGAGTTTTAGTACTGCAATTCTAGTCTGCTGCTCGAATCTATACAGTGTAATAGCTTAATAATATGAATTAGTCCTGACCTCTCAAACAATTTTTTATACTGTGTATTCTATGCTTATTCTTTTTTCTCTTTGATTACTATAACAAGGTAAAGTCATAAGTCTCTATGTGTAACATTCAAGTGTGTCCGCGGAGATTTGGGTTACATATTAAGGGCTGCTTTGGGGCAAAACCTGGTAAAAAAAAGTGAAGATCGTTTCGTATCACCGAATGTCAGGGTTTCGGTCCACTCTTATATTGAGGATGATTCTGTTTGTATATAATCTGGCGTGACACAACATCAAGCTGGATTTGTGTCTGGCCCGCGCAAGCAACATGATCGTGTATGTAACAATCTGATGATCTGATACTGAATTCTTTGTACTGCCACATACAGAATACGAGATCAAGAGAAAAAAACGAGACTAATCTAATATAAATTCATGACAATACAAGTAAAGTTCCCTTTCTTTTGTCTACCTTTCGTTTAAAACTTCTCTTAGCAATGGCTGCCTCGGTCAAGGATAAACGTGCTTCCTCATCCATTGAAAATGAAAAGGTTGATGTTGTGGTTCCACCATCTCAACAACAGCAGCTGCAACCCGAGGTAGAAGAAGAGGATAATAGCATGCAGCCTGGTGTCAAGAAAATTGAACTGCTCAAGCAGGTGTGGACCAAGTCTGATATTTATATCATTTGCATCGGGTAAGATCACAATCATAATATACATCAAACAACACTACTCAATAAAGCACATTGAGAAATGCATTTTTCTATTATTGATTTGGCTAAAAACTACGGTCGTCTATCACCATCTATTAGTGTTCTGTTCGTGTCATGGTCCTCTCACTGGGAAGGCTTCATTCTCCAGACTATCAACCCCAACGTGACCAGCTCCTTTGGCGCTAACGCAATCATGAGTATCCTGAGCACCGTTACCAACATTTTGCAGTCTGTTCTGTTTCCTACCTACTCCAAGTTGAGTGATATGATCGGTCGTGCTGAAATGTTTACTGTGTCTACTATCCTCTATGCCGTCTCTTATATAATCATGGCCACCTCCCAAAACTACGCAACGCTCGTGGTAATAATTCGTTGATACCTGCAGCATTTGATTCCTTTAGCTTATTTATCATATCTGACTCGTTGATGTTATTCTCTCATTTTTGTTTGTTCTGCAGGGCGGTAAAGTTATTAACACCTTGGGCGATACTGGTATTATGATTCTTTGCCCAATTTTGATTGGAGGTAAATAATTTTTGTTAGTTTAGGGCTTGTTTGCTATATGAGTTTTCAAAGAAAAAAATTCACATCGTTCGAAATGCACTTTAGATTTGACCAGTGTGAAGAAGAGAGGCTTTTACCATGGTCTGTTTAATATTCCCCGTATTATCAACTTATATGCCACATCTTATGCCGGCAATGCCTTTTGGTACAGTGGCAATTGGCGCTGGGGTAAGTCCCATTTCAAGGGGAAAAAGATGAAGCGTGTTGTAATGATCGTACAACAATACTAATCAGTTTTTGTTCTGCTGCTTGCACCAAAATAGGTTATGGCCATATTCCATTCCTTCTTTGCGGTAGCGCTGTCCCTCTCTTGTTTGGCCTTTTTCGTACCCAAAAAGTGTTCAAGGAGCGCGGCCTGTACGATAACTACAAGAAAGCCTACCGGGAGCGACACGGTCACCGTAGCCGATGGCATAGCTTCATATGGTATCTTGTTCAAATCGATATTGTTGGTGCAATCCTTCTTGTTGGTGGTCTCGCTATGATTCTTTTGCCTCTCGTGTTGGCCAGAAAGCAGTTCGGCGGTTGGGCTACTGCCAATACTCTTGGTACCCTCTGTGGTGGCGTCGTAACTTGGGCCTTGCTTGTCATTTGGGAATGGAAATACGCCGAAAAGCCTTTAGTGCCACTCACCAAGTGGCCTAATAACACTGCCATCTTGGGTGTTTGTGCTGTTTCTACGGTGACCATTATTTCATCGACCAATTGGCTTTACTTTAATACCTATCTTCAAGTTTCTCGTAAGATCTCTCCTGGTCACGCTAGTATGCTCGGTCGTGGTTACAATACCGGTTATATGGTCGTGCAGTTCATTGTCGGTTACTTGATGATGAAAACTCGGTAAGAAGCCTATCCTTTCTGCTTTTCTTTTGATTTATTTACATGATAGTTTATGTGGCACATAATAATCAACATTGATAATTTCTAAAACATAAATTCATTAGTGTTTGGCGCCCTTACGTATGGGGTGGCGTTACATTGATGATTCTTGGTCAGTATTATGCTGCGTTATCTTTACGGGGTCGATCAGAACACTTGAAAAGATATATCAACACGATCATTTGTGTGCTTTATAGGTGTCGGCCTCATGATTCCCGCTCGTAAACCAAGCTCTTCGGAGGCATTCGTTGTTATCTCTCAAACAATTGCTGGTATCGGTATGGCAACGAATTTTTGGATTGTGGGAAAACTTTGTTGGGCTACTATAAAAGTGTCTAATTCATATTTTTTGGAATTGCTTGTGTTACAGGTTCGGGTATGATGGACATTCCATTGACTGTAGCAGTACAAAGCTGTGTTCCTCACGATGGTTAGTTTATACTTATACACAATGTATGTATATTGGGAGAGATTACTGACGAGTGTATTGAACTGTGATAGATATGGCCATGGTCACCGCCCTGTTTCAAGTCGGTGGTTCTATTGCTGCTGCTATTGGCTCCACGATGGCAGGTAGTATTTGGAACAACCTGTAAGTCACTCCTCCAGTCTTTAACTAGACCTACTAGCCAACTAATGAGTTGCTGAAAACTTCTGTTGACTATAGTATAAGCTTTACTAACACGACAGTATAACAATGAACTGTTATTTTTCAGGTTGCCTCAAAAGCTTGAACAATATGTCCCTGGTGACTTCGATGCCGCTCAAATTATGGGTTCGATTTCGGTTGCCCAGGGCCTACCTGAAGAGCAGTACCAAGGTGTCGTCCAAGCTTACAGTGAGGTGATCAAGACATTGTCCACCATTGCTGTGTGTGTCGCTGTTCTTACTTTCTCCTTTACCATCCGCATGAGATCGTTTGGTCTATCGGACAGCCCTAAAAATCGCGAAGAAATGGAAAAGCAAAAAGATGCTTCGGATACTACTACTGCTACTATTGATGAAAAGGCAAGACAACGTGGTAAGAAATGCAGTTCTCGGAAATGGTCAGATCCGCAGCATTTCTTTGGAAGTGTCCAGAAAGATCCTCCTGTTCGATCAACGCGTATTGTGTATGATGGGATATTTGTTAACGCTCTACATACATAGATATGTAGTTGGCGGAGGGTATAAACTAGATATCCCCACTTCATCTTTTATGGTTGGTGGTGGCGAGTCTGCTGATAATAGTACGCTGGCGTCGTTGTGAAATTGCATTTACGTATTCAAAACAATGTGTAAAATTGGCATGTATTGCACGATAAACAAGTACGCCTCAAAGCTATTAAATGTAATTGAGCGATATTCATAGTACAAAAAACACGCCAATATCTGGAATAACTGTTTTTATATTTGTTTTTGTGTCCTTCACCTGATGCCATGGTAATGGTATTCATGATAGATAGAGTCATCCCTTTACCTTATCTAAGAGAGAGTGAATGCGATGTACTACTCTTCGGTCTAATAGACCGGAGACATAATAATGATTAGTTTAGTTGTTGTTGTTGTAAGGTTTGCGTTTGATTGTTACCACTATTACTACTACTATTAACAAGAATTCGCCACCAAAGTTTAGGTTCCTGCGCCCCTCGCTCGTATGACAACTAAGTAGCGAAAAAGTTGATAAACCTGCTGTAAGCTATGCGTTTAAAAAGAGGTATCAAGGGGGCCAATGGTGCTTGAGTGCTCAAGCGGAAGCAGGAGGAATCTCTTGTGTGAAGGATTGCTGCTGTTGTCACTAAGATAACCCCCGTATCGTTATGAGACACACATGTCAATAAAGAAAGAGAGAGAGAAGAGCATCTTTGACAGTTGCCGCTTTTAGTTTCTTTTCCCCTTAAACATAGAGTGAACGTCGAAAACAAGCAAGAAAGGCCAGCACTTTCTCGCTTTCGCTCTTTTTTTTCAAGAGCTCAATCAATCCAGATGAGCGGATGCGGGTACTTTCCGTAAAAGTTGGATTTGACACACGCCTCCTTTTCTTTTGCCACCAGAAAGAGAGATAAAGAGAGGAGTCCTGTATCCTACTACTGACTACCATTACGAGCGGTCATTTAAGGTATACAACAAGGGTGACCCATTCAGCACCGACATCAATAGCCTACGCTCAACGCCCATTCTCGGGGTGACGCTTTCCGTTTCAACCTCCCAGAATAAAAGCAACAACAGTAGCCACTACGGTGGACTTGCATGGTGCATGCTTGGACGCGCCATGGTACATTACTTACCCCTAAACTTTGTCTTTTGCTTTCCGTGGAGCGGCAAGCATGAATGCGTCGTATATGGCCACACGGAATTTCGTGGTGCTTTACTTGAAAACACGAGTAAGAAAGAAAAAATATCATCCTGTAGTGATTCGAAGCACAAACATTTGTAAGTACATGGTATACGATCCTTGTATTAATGAAAGGTAACGCAGTAAATTACGCAGTATGTCGATTGAGATGAGTATGGTTAGGCGCAGTACGGAGAAAAAAAAAGCGTAGTGTTTATTGTTTGCAAAACAATGCACGCTATCAACGTGTCATTAAACGTAAATATCCGTTATTGTTTACATAATATTTGTTGGTAGGATAAGAAGCTCATCACCACTACAAGCGTCCATCGTTATCAAAGATAATTGCTCGCATCATATTGCTTCTTTTATTTTGCAAAATATCATACAGCATTTCGCACAATATATAACGTGCCGTTCTTCCTCTCCACTAAAAGTTGTTTACGCGATACAACTTTTCCGATCGGGTTAGATCCGTGAGACAACTTTTGTGAACCTACAAAGCATTTCTTCTTGGCCCCCTCCTAGTTTATGCTCTCAGCCAGACGGGTGCCCTATGTTGCACTTTGTGAGCAAGTTTGGAGTTGAAGAGAACCTTGTGTAGTAGTACTAGCACCACAGTAATAGTGACAACGGCGGTGTTCTTACACAAAACACCGACATTTCCGCTGCAAACAGGTTTCAAGCAACTATTCTGTAGCATCTGCTGACACAACTGTTTGCCACAGTAAGGAAAATCAGACATTTAGGAGAAAAAAAAAAGAGGGTATTGCAAAAAGAAGTAATAGCCGATTTCTCTTCTATAGCAGCACTACGATCAAGCCAGTACTATTAAAGAAGCTGTTGCGAAGCACATTTTCATGTATGCTACGGCATAGATTCAAGAAATATCTAGTTGATCCATTGTTATGTTGGAAAACAAAGAGTTCTTCTTTTCGTCAATCTCTATTGTTTAGATAGTACAATAAAAGAAAAAAAAGCTACCCTGGGTCCACATATGTGCGTGTATCAAAGTTTCTTTGTGTGAAATGATAACATGCCACTTGACATTACTGTTTTGAAATCTTTTTTGTACACACACATTCACACATACACGATGTAAGTATCGGCATGATGTACATGTGTGCTTTTCCGATGCATTGGATCTGTATACTGCGCTGTAGTATAATGGTTATGATAGAGCCTGCTCCTCCTCCCCTCACAAGATGATATCGCCGCGTCGTTTTTCACAAAAACTGCGAAAAACGGAGCCGAGAACACAGAGTCTAAGAGACTCTTGTATTGCTCCCTAATTTCCAGATATTCCGGAATGTGGGTGGTAGAAGTACTCCGAGCCTTTTCAGATGGTTTTCAGATGGTCGGTGACTTAAAGCTTTGCTCTGAGAAATCTGGTGATACGACAAAAAATCTAAGCTTGGAACGGTAACCGACTGCTACTACATAGTATGTGTGATTTATTTCACTACTTGGATGAAACGACTGCGCAATACATCATCGGACTAGTACAGCATGATGCATTTACGATCTAGTAAGTCTGGGAATGTGCATCATCGTGGGCCTTATCGCAGGATCCTATCTATCAAACATAGTGTGGGGCGTGACGATATTGGGGGAGACGGATGACAATATGTGTTTGCTTTACACTTCCACGATCTACTACATCTTTCTTTGAGGGGGAAAAATACCCACAAGGGAGAACTTGGGGGCTAGCTAGTTTGAAGAGGAATTGGGAAGAGAACTTATCCATATATAAACAGTTAAACGCGCCCTTTAACATCACTTACTCGTTGTGCTTCTTTCTTTTACTTTTTATTATACCTCTTACTAAAAATAATGTCTACACAACTCGCTTACGCCGTAGCAGCCTTCATCGCAGCTATTGTCGTTTATCGACCATTCATAACCAGACTCGATCGCATGCGCTATATAATCTTTTCCACAGCAGTAGCCTTTGCAACATTGCTCTTATTTGCCTCATCCCTTTCTATTACCACTACCACACTGCTCAGCGGCAACAGCAACACTACTGTTCCTATTCTATTCAGCAATCATGTTGGCAACACGCTATATTACCAATGGAAAGCACCAGCAGTAGCAATTTCAACATACGCATACAATAGCTATAATGAAAGCACCATCACTGTCTGGAAAGATCTTTCTCTGCTCATCTTGCTTTCAGCTACATCCATCTCCTTTTGTGGTATTCTATCGCGATGGGATTTTCCAATTCTTCATGTCAAACCCAACGAACCTGCTATCTGCAATTTTGTACATCGTCATGTATCCTCGGTAGCTATCATTCTACTTGGAAGTTACAGGTAAATGGGAAGAAGATCTACTAGTATCTACTTTTTCCATTCGTGGTTACACTTGGTCTTCTAAATTGCCAGTTATTAACACACCACGTTTTTTTATAATAGTAACGCCATTAATAACACAGAACATCCACATCAAGTCGTGTCGATCTTGTGCCCAGCTATTGCCATGTTGTATCTGATCGCTGGCCCTTATCTTTTTCGCAGATGGGGCGTCGTCGTAGCCACAGCGTGTTTGATCGCTTATATTGGCCATGTCAGCACTTTATCTACTTGTAATGATTTTCAGCAATCGCTTTTTGCTTCATGGACAGTTGCCGACTGGCTCGCCGTCTCATTTATCTTTGCTGGTAGCACTGCTGCATTGGACTACTGGGATGCTATCATGAATACCTACCCATACCTATCCTCTGACAAACTCGAAGACCATGTGCGCATGCAGGATCCAATGAAAATACACTACTGGATCCACCTTACAAAGACCATTATGAATTTGTCCTCTGAAGCTGAACTTGATCCAGAACCTATTGAGGACTTGAAAGCCGCTATCCGCAGCTTAGGACACAACGGTCGGTCCTGGAAAACCATGTCGATCCTGTTCCCATCCAACCTACGACAAGAAATGTGCGTTCTCTATGCCTGGTTCCGCGTCTGTGACGATATCGTGGATGACATGGATCCCAAGATCTATGGCACCTTTGCACTCGATTTGGTCCGCAAATTTCTAAACGAAGTGTTCCATGGCAAGAAAAGCAAGCCCGTTTCTCGCCAGGCAACAACCAAGTTCGGCAAGGCTGCATTCGGAGACCCTAGCGTACCAAATGTGGTCGATTGGAACTATTATGCACAATACCTTAACGAAACTCAACTGGCGACCTTGCGCGGTTTCTCTCGACTTGCACCCATTCTTTGCCCCAAGGCTGCTTTTGCACTTACTGATGCGTGGAAAATCGATATCCATCGCCAGGCGATGAAGTCGCAAGACGACTTGCTCAATTATGCAGGTCTTATTTCCGGCCGATTCGCTGAACTTTGCACTTGCGTGATCATGTACAAGTCCGGCCGTGGAAACTGGAGCGGTGTGGATCCCGTTGCTCGAAAAGATGATGTTCTCAAGCGCGCACGTGCCACTGGACAGGTATAGAACAAGAAAAAGCTCTTTGCTTTGTTTGTTTACGTTTCTCAGTGTCAGATGAGGCTAAGTTTACTTTTTTCTGCATCATGTTATTCTAGTGTCTTCAGCTTATCAATATTGCCCGTGATCTGATTGCCGACAGCCTCGAGGGCAGGTGCTACGTTCCTCTCCAATACATGCCATCCCGACGGACGTACAAGACACTCAAGGATTCCCGTGACCCGAGCCGAATTGGTGAAAGCACTTTAAAATCTTACGCGATGCAGATCCTCAAGCTGGCCGACTGCCTTACAGGTCAAGCACAAGTCGGCATCGATGGCTTGCCCTATGAAGTACGCGACGGTGTCCGAGCAGCATTCGAGATCTACTCGGCTATTTCTCCTGCTATCCGTAACGCGCAAGGATTCCCAAAACGTGCCAAGGTCCCCAAACGACGCCAGCAGATGATTGCCTTTAGCTGCATCTATGGCTTCCATCCAGGATTGGGCCGTGTTCTTCAGGCTGCTCTTTACAAGCTTCTCATGCTTAACAAACTCAGTGGACACAAAAAGCTTGCAGACATTGCTCTCCCATCAAAGTGAGCCGGGGTACTCAGAGCTGAAGTGGGAGTTGTTGTATCTGCACATCATTCTTTTGTAGTGGTTTTTGTATATTTATTTCGCAAATGCATCAGCCCCGCACCCTCCTCTTACTACATCAGCAACAGCTGCTTTATCATATATCATATCGTGTCTGCCATTGAGCAACGACATCAAAAAAAGAATAAACATCATATTTTGTGCATAGCTTAAAAAACTGATAAACAAAATAAGGGACCCCGCAAGCGTATCTAGTATCTGTATATAAAAGCTGTTTTCTCTTTATTGTGTGTGTGTGTGTAATCATGTAGAAAGAGAGAGAGAGAGAGCATATGTGTGTGAACACAAGAAAGCAATGACGGAAGGGCGGAGCTGATCAGCGATGAAGAAAATACAGAGCTTTCCTTTTCCGCTGCCCTTTGTGTTGAGTGATAACAAAACTGTATTACGCAAACTGCACAGCGTCGATCGTTTTTCTCTTTTTGTGTGCTCTGGGCTGTATAACGCATACTATTTTACGTCCCTGTGATAAACATACAGAGGGATAGCGCATATTAAAAAGTATCGCACCAAGAAGTATAAAATGAAACCGTGATAAACGTCCAGCCATTGGTCACCTCAAAAGTGTGGAGCGCCGTCGGATGTAATCTGCAGCTGTATTAAACTTTTTTTTTTCTCTATCGGGGAAACGACGCGGGCAGCGTATAATGGCGTGATTGAGTGGTGCTCCGGGGAGTGAGAACCGAACTCAGAGAACGCGCCTTTTTTTCTTTGTTCGTTTTATCAGTTACCAGAAGCAGCAGAAGCAGCAGCAGCAGCAGCAGTACAGTGCAGCAGTAAGCAGGAGGGCAATAAGCAATCCGCTTCTATGGAGACAGAGGGTGGCCATGGAATGAGGGAAACACAACCCTCATGCTACTGTGGAACATTCGACAAGCTCATTAATAAAGCATGTGTCTGTGTGCCAGAGAAAATATTGAGAAAACGAGCGGCCGCTTGAGACATGTCCAACGCGCGCCTCTCCATTTTTCTACACATGCTTTCGCCTCGCATCGTTTTATTGTTCTCCTCCTCCTTGCATTCATCGTCCATCATTCTTCAGTGTATCGAATCGATTGGGGGCAGCCTCATCCTTCTCTGCGCAAACAAACAAGGGAAGCAGGACGATTGGTTGCACAGGGCACGTGTGACGAATGCAGTTTCAACAAGTTCGCACTTCCCAAAGAAGTACTCACGCACTATTTTTATCATTCCCGACGCCCCAAACAAGGCAACCATCGCCTGTCAAAATATGTTGCGTAAACTGTATATATTTATACTCTGGCGCACCCTCTCGCCCTCTGCTCATTTTCCACCTTTTTCTTTCTTCTTCCCTTTGCTGTTGTTCTTTGTCACTACCCTGTCCATTATCATGCGTTCTGCCACCGCCATCCTCTCTGCCCTCGTCGTCGCCATCGTCTGCATCAGCGGCTCCTACGCCCAGCAAGGCATCTTCAACGTCACAAAGCCAACGCCCAACTCACCCTATGTTGCGGGCCAGAAGCTTCCTCTCGTCTACGATGTCGCATCCACCACCACTGAGCAGAGTGAGTCTATAGAAGCTTCAGTAGCAAGTCAACGAGGAAGGCTAACCTTTTGAATTCTGCCATTTACCCAAACCTAGCCCTCCAACTGAGCGTCACCTTGATCGACCCCCGCAACGCCACAAACAATGTCCTGATGGTTCAGAACGGCGATATCTCCCAGGGCTTCAGCAACCAAAAGGAGATCGGCAACACCACCGTCTACGAACACCAGACAAACGTAAGCTATTGCAAGAGTGAAATGGTAATAAAAGGATTAAGCTTTCTAATGGGTGCACCTATTTATATTAGTACGACATTCCCACCAACACCGCCGCTGGCGAGTACCAGGTAAGCATATGACATAGATATAGAGTTCAGGGGCAGCAGCAGAAGCAGCAGCAGCTACCACCGCCCCGCCAAAAGCAAGCAAGCAAGCAAGCAGGCAAGCAGGCAAGGAGACCCAAGAATAACCCACATTTCCCCAATATAGGTTGTTTACACCAACACCATTACTGGCTACAACACCACCATCCCCATCACCATCGCCGAGGCTGGCACCACTCCTTCCCCTGCCTCGCCATCATCCACTGACGGCTCTAACGATGATGAGACGAGCATGTGGGACACCGGCGCTGCTTCGTCCATCTCTCTTGCTCCCGTCTGGTTCACCTTACTTGCCGTCGTTGGCATGGCTCTGAACATGTAAAAACCAAGAGGAAGCATCAACAAATTAGCTAATACCACTCTTCTTCATACAACAAATCATTTCCACAACACCATTCTGTAATTTTTTTTTCTTTTTTCTCAATGCATTTTTATTTACTTTTTTAATAATTTGAACAAAAAGGCTTAAAGATGATTTGCCTCCTTAAAAAAACTGCTTGAGAGCGAAAAGAAAAGAGAGAGACTGGAGACCACAGAGTGAAAATGGAGAGGAAGAATACAATTAACAAGAGTAGTCCCAAGTCACGCACCCTGACTAGTATATACACAAGTGAACTAGCCGCAAGAAATTAAACATGTTTATTTCTTGCCAGCCTTCTGGGCAGCCTTGGTGACCTTGCCAGACTTCTCAGTCTTGTCGACGGCCTTGATGACACCGACGGCAACGGTCTGACGCATATCACGGACGGCGAAACGGCCAAGAGGGGGGTACTCAGTGTAGGCTTCGACGCACATGGGCTTGGAGGGAACCATCTTGACGATGGCAGAGTCACCAGACTTGACGAACTATTATATCCACAACAAAAATGACATTAGCAAACTTGAGCACTGCAAATGTTATCCAAACCCACCCAATCTGACAAAGTAAAACTGCTTTCTTACCTTGGGGGCATCTTCCAACTTCTTACCGGAACGACGGTCGATCTTTTCCAAGAGCTCAGAGAACTTGCATGCAATGTGAGCGGTGTGGCAATCCAAGACAGGAGAGTAACCGGAACCAATCTGACCAGGATGGTTCAAGACGATGACCTGGGCAGTGAAGGAAGCGGCTTCCTTGGCGGGGTCGTTCTTGGAGTCAGAGCAGACGTTACCACGACGGATATCCTTGACGGAAACGTTCTTGACGTTGAAACCGACGTTGTCACCGGGGACACCTTCAACGAGCTGTTCGTGATGCATTTCGACGGACTTGACTTCAGTGGTCACGTTAGCAGGAGCGAAGGTGACGACCATACCGGCCTTGATGACACCAGTCTCGACACGACCGACGGGGACAGTACCGATACCACCGATCTTGTAGACATCCTGGAGGGGAAGACGGAGGGGCTTGTCGGAGGGACGGACTGGGGGATCGATGCTGTCGATGGCTTCCAAGAGGGTCTTACCGCTCTTGGCACCAGCCTTGGTTTCCTTGTTCCAGCCCTTGAACCAGGGCATGTTGGGGGACTCATCCAACATGTTGTCACCGTTCCAGCCGGAAATGGGGACGAAGGGAACGGACTTGGGGTTGAAACCGATCTTCTTGATGAAGGTGGAGACTTCCTTGACAATTTCGTTGTAACGGGCCTCAGAGTACTTGGTCGAGTCCATCTTGTTGATGGCAACGATGAGCTGACGGACACCGAGGGTGAAGGCCAAGAGAGCGTGCTCACGGGTCTGACCATCCTTGGAGATACCAGCTTCGAATTCACCAGTACCGGCAGCGATAATCAAGATACCGCAATCAGCCTGGGAGGTACCAGTAATCATGTTCTTGATGAAATCACGATGGCCAGGGGCATCAATGACGGTGACGTGGTACTTGGGAGTCTCGAACTTCCACAAGGCGATATCGATGGTGATACCACGCTCACGCTCGGCCTTGAGCTTGTCAAGAACCCAAGCGTACTTGAAGGAACCCTTACCGAGTTCGGCGGCTTCCTTCTCGAACTTCTCAATGGTACGCTTGTCAATACCACCGCACTTGTAGATCAAATGGCCGGTGGTGGTGGACTTGCCCTGTTGATCAAAGAAATAGAACGTTCACAGAGAAACATTATGCGTGTGTTTGTGAGTATACATGGATCAATCATGTTTATTAGGTGGAGAAATTTCAATGGAGCATTTTGAATGTTACTTACGGAATCGACGTGACCGATGACGACGACGTTAACGTGAGTCTTCTCCTTACCCATGGTGTATTGACTACATAAAAACAGGATGGGATGAGTACGTCTTGTCTTGAAGGATCATTGTATCCATCGATGCATCGTGGCATTAGGCCATAGGATGATGGATGGATGGATGCATATCGATGCTGTATGTATAGGTTGGCGTTACTCACCTTTAAAAAGTTAAAAGGGAAGGAATCCGAAGACGGCAGACCCCAAAAGTTTAAATATCCCTCCTCTCAAAGTCCGACAGCAAAAAGTTTTTTTTTTAGTTCTGCTTTTAATTCGATCACCATCCATCCTTAGCAGGCCCCTATCATTGCCTGAATCATCGTCTTGTGCAATTGCTCTCGTTCGCTTCCTTTTCTAATCATTTATCAGGCTTTTCTTGACACAATTGTCTTTTTTCGCTCATTTCGGGTACTGGGGCGGAGCTGGCTCCTGATTTCTGATATTTGCCCCACCCCCTTTATCGGTTACATTCACCGAAAAAGCGCTAGTAGGTTCGCGAGACCAGTTTTCTCCAACTTGAAGGCTGTCACAACAGTCGTAACCGCAAGCGAATGCCACTGCGATTCGTCGTTTCATGTTCGAGATGTTGAAGGCTGTGGCGTATCCACGGATGAGCGATAACGTATTTTCGAGTCAACCCCAAAACCAGGCATTATACGAAGAGCTGATATGTATCCCTGAGAGCATGCAGTTCGAATATGCTTCCGGGCAATGAGACACCGCAGCACAATAGGATTTGTTCTATTAAATGCTCCATCCCAATTGTTTATAAGGAAGTTACTTGCCAACCTTTATTGTCCTCATCAAAGTTAGAGACCACCGTCGTTATATGAGCCAAAACGTGCTGGATCGCTCAGTGGGAAGGGTGCCGGAATGGGTATGTCCGCTGTTGGTGCTTGTTTGTTGTTAATGGCGGTGTTGTCTTTTGCATATAAGCAAACAAACAAATTTACAAAGCTTCAAGTAGAGAATCTTGGAAGAGTCACTGGTTGCCGTTGCCGACATATAATTATAAGCAATACATGTCGAATCCTAGGAGACGAGAGAACCTGATCAAGAAGGCAAAATGACGATATTGAAATACGTGGGTGATGTACACATAAGCTACTGCCATTGAAGTTACAAGAAGAGTATTAGGTTACATTCACAACGAGAGTTCAGCCCAGAGATAAATTGTGCGACAGAAGCATTACTCTCACATATCGTAAGTGTGGTGACTAAAATATACCGAGTTCGTCGGCCAAGGGGCTTTGCGACCTGTTGTGACGAAATTTATGTGTACAAGTATATCTCTCACAAGGAGCTTACAGTGCTGTAATACTCATCTTGATCACGTATAGTTATAAAAATTGATGGTTACAACTTTCCAACAAGATACGGTGTTGTCCGCACTTTTAGCCATGAGGCCTACCCGTGCCTCGTCGGCTCTCTGCTTGTTCTTGTCAAAGGATTACTTGCACGTTATGTCTATACGGCAAGTGTGAACGCATGTTCTATCATACTTTGCATTAACAACAGTCGCGCGGTGTTAATAAAGCAGGAAAGGACATGTTTCAATGAGCATTCTATATGATACGAGCATTATTTTTGTCTTTTTACGCACTATGTACAATCTGTACTTACTTTTCTATGAACAGCTCTGTATAGGACGCTTCATTTTATTTTTCAATTTTAGCTTAGAATGCTTCTTGGTCAAGTTTCGTTATGCTGAAGAGTCTTGTGGAGTTGGCATTGATCTCAAAAACGAACGCAATTTTTATTTATGCTTTGCGATAGATCGGATAAAAAATTAAAAGTGTGTAATTGTAAAATTGTATGTGGGTGCTCTGCTTGTTTTCCTTGGTGAGCAGAAAATAAGTTCACTGAATTATTGTGTACGGTCGCTATAAGATGGTGACTCGACAAGCTCTGCCTCTGGAATTCCAGATTCCAAAATGGTGTAGGGTTCCAAGATCACCTTTCCAATTTGTGCTGCTTCGTCAACAGCAATCACAGCGATGGCCAATGTGTTTTCGCCGCTTGTGTTGAGAATACCCTTGGGAAGATAGTATTGGGTCTGTGGACCAAGATCATTGGCATATCTGCCGAGCTGCCAGCCATTGAGGAACACCAATGAGCGGTAACGTGCCTTTGAGTCATCCTCGAAACGAAGGCTCATAGGAGCATCGTAACCTTGAGGAATATCCATTTCAAAGGTGGTTCGGTACCATGAGACGCCAGTTCGATTTTCAGATTCGGGGATAGATGCCTCTTCCCAATCATCGTCAGGGAAACCAGGCAAGTGCCAGCCATTGCGCTCACCAAAGAGACCGCCTTCATTGTATGGGCCACGGACTGGATCAGCCAAATCCTCACCGCCAAGGTTACCTTTAAGTTACCAGAGTTGTTATTTTTGTTGTTGTCAGAAGTAGTGTTGCTTTTTTTTATGCATTTTAGCAAAGAAACACTGAATTACACAAACCTTGAATTCTCCAATCGATCGACCAAATGGTTTGGTTGCTGACACCCAAAAGCTCAGACTTTGTAAAACCGCGGGCTTGCTTATAATTATCATCGGCGTTCCAGTCGTCTTCGTGGCCAGTGGTCCACAGCAGAATAGAGATAATGTTCTCGCCTTCGGGATCAATGAGCGTGCCATTGAGATTGGTAAAGTCTTGATTGCCAACATCGAAGCCGCCCAAATAATGACCATTGAGCCAAACAATCCAAGCGGATGCAGCGCCAGAATGACAGGTCAAGTTAAAGCCAGTGATTTGAGAGGTGCCTTGGAAAGTGCCACGGAACCAGATATTGCCAGTGTGATAACCTGTGTTAAGAAATGCAGAGAAACTTAGTGTTTATGCAAACCATGTAACACAGCTGAGATTTTTTTACTTTACCGTAATCGTCAGCATATAGAATCGGCCAAGTATCAGGAATGGTGACAGAGTTGCTCTTCGTACGGTTTGCCTTGATCCAATCTGAGTCATCAAAATCGGGCTGGGATTCGGGAGCTCCAGGACTATACTTCCAGGTAGCCTCGGAGAGATCGGTGTACTTGACCTCGGGATTACCAAAATCTAAAGTACCAGACCAAGTTCCATGACCGGTGGGAGACATGCTGATCTCCTTGCCATTCCAGGTGAACGATCGAATGCTTTCAGGTGCAACAATTTGGATATCGGTGGTCTCATCAATATCACCCTTGAAGGCGACAGTACGGCCCTTGACTTCTGCACTGCGGACAAGATAAGGGCCTTGGATCAAAACACGTTCGTTCTTCTTGGCATCGGTAATAGGTGCCCACCAGCGAGTGGCACTGGAATAGCCGGCAACAAGCACAAGGAGATCTTTACCAGCGCCGCTGATATAGATAGGCGTCGTACCGTCGGGATGCTTGTAATTGAGTGTCAAAATGCCATTGTCGACAGAGTGGGATACGCTCTCGTCTTCGGTCTCGACCTTGACCCTCTTGTCGTTCTTAACCTTGATGGCAAATTCACCATCTTCTTCCTCGTAAGCGTACACTAGGATCACATCGTGCGAGCCCATTGCTTGATGCGTGAATATTTCGCTTGTAGAGTAGACCAAGTGATGCGAGTTGAAGTCGTAGTCGGACGTAAGAATCTTGGCGTCACGGCCGTTCAAGATGAGCTTGCCATCTTGTGGTACCTCAAAAGTGCCATCGGAAGTTTCCATGGTAATATGGAATCTTAAATAGTATCAATAACGAAATGATCAGCGTCCCGTATAAGTATTATATTATATTTGCTTAAACGGTATTAATATAAAACTTGTGCTACTTACTCGTCCTTTTCCTCAGAGGCTGTATCCCAGTGCTGAGCAATGTAGAACTTGGTGTTGGTGTTGACATCAGCAAGTCCGTCAATCAAAATAATATCACTGTTATCTGATTTTGGCTCGAAGCGCTCCGTAGTCAGGAACGGCTTGACTGTGTGGAAGAATGTTCCTGGAAAAAAAGTATGGGAAGTAGCATAGAAAAAAGATCAGTTTGTATACAGATATATGTTGTTTGTAAATAAATTATGCAAACCTTGCAGTTTAACTTCATAGCCCTTGGGCGTCATCAAACCCGGTTCCGAGATAGGAGCACCGTAGTCATAGCTCGTATATACACCTAAAAATTTGTAGCATGTCGATTAGTACTCTGTTTGCAATACTAAGCAAGAGATGACTATACGACTGATATGATACTTACTGGGCTTCGCTAATCCACCCCAACTCGTACCTGATATAAAGCATACAATTAGCCTTATTTCCATTATCGCAACCGATACTTTTATAAGATTCACTCGAACTTACCGCCATATGTCATATACAAATTCTGGATGGTTGCGCCTTGTCCATAATTGTTCTTATAGTATACCTTAGCGTATTGCTCGTTTACAAGTTGCCGGCAAGCGTCATAACCAGGTCCGCCCCACGGATCAAAAGCACCGCCTTGGAATTCATATAAAGCGAATGGTTGATCTGGGTTAAGAAGCTCATGCATATCACGCCAATGAGTGCTTCGGTTATTTTGCCAAACTGTTGGATTGGCACAATCGAAGCCCAAGGGGTAAGAATCCCAGCCGTAGATCTAGAGATTGATTCAGTCAGTTTTTTTTTAAAAAGTCAGCAGGTATAATAAATTCATGCAAGACATAATACCGGGACATACATCAACAGATCCAGGTCCGGTGATCCAATTGCCATTGGGTGAGCCAATATCATTGAAGATGGTCGGCACATCCATTCCATCCTCCTTGAACTTGTTCTTGATCATTTCCATATAGTTCTCATCCACATTGTCAGCGTATTCATTGTCTATAGGTTGATGGTGGATTTAAAGAAACTGTTCATCAGACAACACATTAAGTGAATATTCAAAAGTTACTCGAAGAAGGTATAATTACCAATTTGGTTCAAAATGATATTGCCTCCTTTGGTGATCTGATTAGGGACAAGGAATTTGTCGATTGCTTCAAGCCATCTATTTAGTTCCCGGGAATATGTCAGTAGTATTGTCAGTACAATGTATCCCCTATCCAATTCTCGTATAAATCAAGTGATACATACTCTGCTGAATTGGCATCGTTCTCGGGGTTGCTCTTACGCGCCATGTCATACTGGTTTACGAGCCAACCGGGGAAGCCACCACAATCCTAAACGACACATACGTTTGCAAAATGTGCTATCAGTCATACCGGGTGATCGCATAGGGCACATAAAGAACCTCACTTCGCTTTGTCCACTAATAGCCAGCGTCAAGAGTACGTTATGCCCTTGTATGTTTATGAGGCTACACTTACAACTTCAGCGTTAATATAAGGGCCGGCACGTGTAATCACATGGAGATCTGCAGCCTTGGCAGCATCGAATGCCTTTTGGACATTACGGACGCCATTGAAATCATAGACACCTTTCTTTGGCGAATGATAACCCCAGTCAAAGTAGAAAGAGATACCATTGAACTCAAGTGCCTTGAATTTCTCGGCAATATCAAACCATAAACCTGGTGAAGGCAAGCGATAGTACTAACAGACCAATTTATTTGCAAACAGCATAATCAGTTTCAGGCGCTTATCTTGATTGGTCGGTAAAACAAATAGTAGACGAGGCTAGTATTTACATGAAATTCGCCACTGAACAAGAATAATCGCTCGCCATTGACGATGAGGTTATGTGTATCCCAAGTAACCGGCCCATCCTCCTGTCGGCCTTCAAAGCTATGACCGACCGGCACTGCGGAAGTCGAGGTGATTGCCGTAATGGCTAGTGAAATGCTTGTCAACACACCCTTCAGAAGCATCGTGTATGCATAAACCTCAAAGTTGATAGCCCATGCTATACTCGTCCCGCTTATATACTTTGTTTTAGAAAATAAAATTGTAACCGTACAGGACATTAGCTAAGCGATCAAACCATGAGAAACTTATACCAGTTTTGGGAGTGCTGGGACGGTGTTCACCACAGAAATCATAATTTACATCCCATATACTTTGCTGGTCTACGTCTGCTTTTCGGCTTGTTGTACAAGGTCGTACTTACGGAGTGACACGATCTTTTTTTTCTCTTTATGAAAAACGATCCTAGCCCCAAAAAGACGACAGGGCGGGTAAATTTATTAATATTAGAGTTACCTGAGGCCTTCGCGCTAGACTGACATCACTATTTTATGCAAAAATACTCTCAACTTTCTCATACATACTGCTTCACATTAGGTCTGTTCGTAGCAAGCTGGCTGTAGCCGCAGGCGATACAAATGAAAGTGAGTGAAGTTAATTTAAGGACATTAATAATGAATTCCAGAGCTCACTTTGATTACACTCAATTCCCAGATAATATGTAGACACCAATTCAAAATCAATTATTCTTGAAGAAATTTCCCAACTCGCCTGATTTAGCAAAAGAAGTTGTTGCACACTGCAAGGAGAATTTTCGACCAGAAAGCTTGAGCGTTTTCCTCCGAGCTTTAGCATCACACCCTTCTTTTTTTTGCTCTTTCACATATACTTTATGACGCGTTTTCATAGGCATCGAACCAGAGATTCCGGCATTGTGGTACTGTCAGATCCATCGACACCACCAAAGTCTCTCCTTGCATCACACTTACCTTCCACTGCGTGAAAAATGGAAACAATCGCCTTGTTCTTTTCGGATACTGTTATATCTCGTTCCGTTATAATTATTACATAATTGATTACTTAACGGATAAGATGCTTTCTGGGGTTCGACAAACAACCCTGGCTGCTTCGCATTTTATTAATCATTTATCTGACCAGGAGGGCGCCTTTCTTGTAAATTCACGCTAGTGCATTTTCTTTACATGTTGATTAAATCAAGACACGTACTTGCACCTACCATTACCACAGAAAGTTACGCGTTATGTTTTTCAAGTATGTGTGTGATGTATACATTATTGCGCATGTATCAGAGGGCGTGGTAAAAGATACAGAAGCGTTTTTATTGGGCTTTGCGCCAGCAAGCTCCGTTCGAGTCACCTGAAAAAGAAATCTTCCCGCGGATGCTGACGTTCTGGTGGCATCCATGAATCTTTTTATCTGTTGGGGAGGGAGAAAATGCAATATATCGCATGGAATTATATGGATCGGTCTCTTGCCATCATCACCGAGTACATATGAGCAGAGACTCTGTGTAATAAAGTTACCGGTTTATTCTCACATTTACCGCAGCAAATCAAATGAAAAGAGTCAAACCAACAGAAAGCCTCACCTCCTTTCGGGAAATTACCTTTTTCCGCATGTCACAGATAAACAGTTTATGTGGCTAGAACGATTCTTTTTTTTGCGTTTAAAAATACATATAACCGGGCAGGTCTCAATCGACTAGTGCGATCCTCGTGGTACGAGTTTAGTTTTTATCGAACAATACAGTTATTTGAAAAGCTTTATATGGGATGTCTTCGAGGACGTTTATGCAACCGAAAGTCCTTGCTCGCACTCAGACGATCATACTATCACCCCGTATGGTTTATGTTATGCTATATGAAGAAACGTTTGTTGAAAACCACATCAATGTCATTTTGAGCGTTTTTTAATCGTCTGCCAGCTTGTTTGATTCCCATGACATCTAGGGTATGTGGAAACCTCTACTTTCGTCAAGCGTACCATTACGCAACCTCTTAAAATACCCAGAACAGACTCTTGCACCTATTTTAGATGACGACTGGTGGCATAAGTACATACTTCATCTACGACAGTTTGAGGTGACGATTGTATTGTTATATCAGCTCAGCGTTTCGTTGTCATACGATGACTTTGAATGAGGATCAAGCGAACGAGCACTTGCTGCCTTTGCTTAAAACATGATGAGCGTGCTCTTCACAATCTTGAGTAAATGTAATCGTAGTTCTATAGGCTTATCCTTGCTAAAGCCACCATCATTACCCTTGCCACACTCGTCTACTGCAAAGTTGAGACCGTTCATAATAACGAGAAGGTCTGACCGTACCGACTGCTGCTGATCTTCAATCGGCTTGTAGACGCTATTTTTAAAGCAGAGAGACTTATAATAATTAGTAGCAGTGGAATGGGAATGAGCAAACCCCCTCTAACATAAGGAAGAATGACGACATGTTCTTGAATTTTGAAATAAAAAGGTGGAAGGTTGCAGGAGGTGGCAAGCCTTCATGAGTAATTAAACAATAACAATCTTTTCTATTAAATTAGAATTATAAATATGTTTAGGGTTTATTGTTTATTCATCATACCCGTGTTGCAACATTCATAGAGGTCCTGTTGTCGTTCAAAGTGTGTATATTATGTATTCGTTTGTGTTTTTACATTAATAGTTCAGTTTCTCGACTAGTACACTGTTTCTTTAGTATCGAATGTTAGTGTCATTATTGAAACCAGAACATGAAAATGAAGACGATTGTGTTTGGGTAGAGTACCGAAAATATGTTCGACCGACACCTGCTGCATTCAATGTTTTGTACGATGAAGAGTGGAGTGGTGATGTCCTCTTTACATGTATTATTAGTGTTACAATGACAACAACAGTGTTTTTATAGCAATGTATAACGAAATCTTTCTCATTCTTTATTTATACATGATGCCATCTTCTATCTGTTAATGTATGCCCTCACCTTTTTCACATCGCCACACGCCTTGTACTTTCGCTGAAACCGCTATATACTCGATGGAAAACTAAAAAAGGCTGGGCTAGTAAAGAGTGGCCGCAATCCCTTTCCCTACTTGAGTATTGTTATCAGCCTGAGCAAATTTGCTGATACTGTCTGCGTAAAAAAGTGAAGGTCTCCATTTGCGTAGAACATGGCACGTAAACCGAAATACAGACAATGAAATAAGTATACTGCATTCTATCGTCATTAAAAGTGTTCTCATACAAGCAAGGCTTTAACACAAACCAGGCTTCTTGCTAGATGAATTACGATGGCCTGTAAATGTTTTATTTCTTGCTTCTAATCACCTATAAATTTCGGTGTCGTTCTGACACCCACAAAAAATTGTGCAAATCACCGTCGTATAGCATTTGTGCAGCTCTTTCAAAAACGCTGAGCCCATCAAGTGTGTCAGACCGTTCACCAAAGGGTAGCCAAAGCACAAGAGGAGATGTAAGTTTGGCCCGCAATTGCCATCAAAAACGATTACTGGTACGTACTGCTGTGTATATCTGTAGTCGTAGAAATTTAAGACAATCCAAAAAATTTGGAAACTATCATAAGGTCTTCTTCCCCTTGCAAAGGAAAAAAACTTGGAATATGATAATAACCAATTAACCCGTTGTTTTTCACATACTGGAAACTAATATTAGAATGATAACAATCACCTACCGCGCCGCATATACCTAACTTTCAAGAACAAAAAAGCATCGATGATTTTGTACTAGTGGCAGTGAAACAGTAAGTAACAATGAAATCGAATATTGAAGCTTTCTTTTTTTTGTGCCTGCTGTATATCTGACATCAGCATTTCTTTTTTTATATATAGAAGACAGACCAGGCTTTCTTATTTGTATACTGTATACCGATTCTTGTGGTTCTATCTGGCGGTTCTATATATCCCAAATAAAAAGGGATGGTACTGAGTATATCATACCGGGATTACCATCATTGATTTTCAAAAGTAACTTTTACAGCAGTGCTCGCCAAAGAAGAAGCATTAACATTGGCTGCCAAGACACTTTAATCCTCTTAGATACATATGTGAGAAATTCCATATCATACACGCATCTAGCACTTGTATAAAAGCGAACACCAAGACAGTATAGGTGTCAAAGACGTTTGCACATATAAGAAAGAGCGACGACACCCTAAGTACATACAGCACTTCGTATCAAAACGTACATAGCCAGTATTAATATGAGGATGTATGCTCGATGTATTATTAAATAAAATCGAGAGGTAAAATTAGTATATAAGGCAGATGATGGAAAGTGAATTCATACTTTCCGCCTTATTAGCTCTCAATTAATCTCACTACCACCATCAATGGAAAAGCCGTACTATACTTTGCTTCTGCCAGCTATGTTCCCGCCATGATCCAGAGCGAAAATTCAAATACTGTACTGTACGTAAATGAGTACCGCCGGGCCACCATCCGTACCGCTGTTACTACTCTTGCTACTGCACGCAGAGCTGATGGTATGGTATGTGTTTCTTACCTTGGGATTCATCGTATCATGTCACTAGCTTGAGATCTTTATCTTCGTTTTCCCCGTTTTGCGTAGCGATCTTCAAGGAACCGGGTTTTCGCTAGTTCATATCCTAACACTGCATGCGACATCTTTCTTAATATAAAATGACACTTTTAAAGTTATGCATAACATACCATAGCCTTATTGGTTTGAAGTGTCCCCTTGAGAAGAAGCAACAAAAAGCCAAGGCACATATGCTTTTTTGACGTTCCAAAAACAGTGCTAAAGCGGCGGCTCACTGCTGTAGCATCCATCATTCGTCTATACGATTGCCCTGTATGGGTCGGATGTAATTGAAAAGAATAAGGCAGGACATCAGGGACACATTGAAACAGATGTTTCATAAGAAAAAGCTTGTAGTATAGACTATAAAGTGCATGCTTATTACTAACGTTGCGTTTCATGTGATGTTGCAAGTTGCCTTGCTTTTGACAGATGCTGTTTGCTGGGTTTTCTTCTTACCTTGTAATACATCAAAAACGCCGTTTTCTTATTTTCTGCATCCACACAAAATACTCTCTCTCTCTCTCACGTAATGCCTGCAACAACAACAACACTCGAACACCAGGATAACGACCCTCAAACTGTTCTCATTGAAAAGGAAACAGAAAGCGATGCTGTTGAGTCCATAATCCAAGCAGCGCCGAATCAAGGCATTTGGGTGTTCGGTTATGGTTCTCTCATTTGGAAACCACCAATCCACTACGAATCAAAGTAAACCGACGACGTGAAAGATTTCCCTCTCTGACCCAACCATTTTTTTAACCTCTCTGAACGAAAGCATTCTCATTAAAACAGTAACGTTTAAAATATATAAACTTAGGGTTGTTGGCTATATTAAGAATTACGTTCGACGATTCTGGCAGGTAACTTTGGCTTTACCACGGTTTCTTGCTGCTCTGCGTTTAGTTATTAAAAGTGGGGGGAGATTATCTTAGCATAGTGAAGATCACCGAGGCACACCTGAGAAACCGGGTCGAGTAGTCACATTGATCCCATATGACGAGTGGAAAACAATGGAGGATGTTGTAAGTCTTTTTGTGAGATATAGAAGCGTCGTCAGTTTATTAATTTGAGTTTATATTAGCATGGACACGACGACGTAACGTGGGGTGTCGGTTTCAAGATCCCGTCGGACGACGTAGAAGCTACACGCGCTTATTTAGATCATCGAGAAAAGGTACAAAAGTCTACTTGCTTTTTTAATTATGCCACTTTTTTGTGTGTGTATTTGTGGCAAGTTTCATTAACAAGAATTTTGCACAATGATTATTTTGTAGAACGGATATACAGTTCACACAGTGGATATTTACAGCACAGAGAGCGATAAGGAACCAGCTGTCAAAAATGTAAGACGATAACCTTGTAGTGTAGATCATGGCAACGTACCATTTAACGCCCAGGAGCTAATGTAATGGTTTCGTCCCTGTTTTTTTTTTCAAATAGGCACTGGTATACATTGCTACGACTGATAACGAAGCATATGTTGGACCTGCTCCTATGGAAAAGATTGCACAACAAATCTTTGAAACTTATGGTAAGCGATGTTAATTGAAGGAATAAAAAGGGGGGGGGGTGTGGTTATTTTATACATCGCGAATCAAAGATTGAAACATGGATCTTTTAGGCCCTTCTGGATGGAACGCAGAATACCTAATAAACCTTGCTGAAGCTTTGCGTGAAATATGCCCCGATGCTCGTGATGATCATCTCTTTGAGTTAGAGCGACGTGTCAAGGAGCTTGTTGACAAGTCTACTGCCTCCTCCTCCTCATGAGCGCCCGCCTATTAGAATCAGATATAGCTGTTGTATACATTTGTTTCGCTATGTTTAAAACAATTATTAAGATGCTCGATGTTACGTGCGTACACGTTATTGAAAAAGAAGTTCCTCGAAAATCAGGATGGCTTCAGCAGTTGGTATAACCATCCCCTTATCTCGCTCCTTCCCTCACCCCTTGATGTTATTCCAATCAAGATTCTGTTGCAGAAACGCCCATAGAAATTCTGCCTTCGTTGTCGAATCCTTTGTTAAGCTACACATTTGCCTTCCGTCGTGATAGTAACGGACAGTGCTTATAAAAAGCTTAGACCTACACTTGTTTCCACTTGATTTGCTGAAGGATGCTTATTCGGTTTCTCTCCTTTAAAATGGGGAAAAAGGAACATCTTTGTTTCCTTTAGTTGGACGCACTGAACTGTATCATGGAACAAACAACCGGATTTGACATAATACCAACTCTAGGGCAAGAAGTAGAACCCGTACTACTGGAACGAAGAGTGCTGGTACCTGATCGAGGCTTTCGATTAGGGATTTCATATACCATAAAAGTAATAGGGAGTTTCACATGTGTCCTTAAATTTCTGCGTAATATTACTCTTATCATAAGCCAAAGAGGAACTTGACGTTTTTATTCAGGGCTAGACCAAATTATGCTTTGTAAATTCGGGGGTTAGAGCTGCTTGATTATTGTTGCATCTTCTAGCTAATACTAGGATATAAGGAGATTCGAACAACACAGCATCTGCTCCTACTACTGTATGGGCTGCAGTATAACGACAGTGTTTGACGCTTCAAGTACTACTCACACGTTACTCGATTTGACAGTGTAATATCACACAAAAAAGAAGGAGAGATTGATAAGCGATGTATACCTGGGATATCTCTTTCCTAATCTTTCTTTGCGACCCGTCAATCAGCTGTTGCTTTATGACAGGCACGGGGTGGATAACTAGAAACTCTACTCAAATTTCTATTTTGCTAGTAATTCCATCATAAAATCGGAAGCAAGCAATAACAAGAGTTGTTTACGTACGCACAAGCAGTAGCAGCATAAGTGGCAGTGAAAGCCGCGAATACACTGGTAGCTATTGTGGCTCGCACCTGCACAATTGAACTTTAAGTGTATCTGCAGTAGTACGTTTAAAGGTTTTATATTTTACGTCGCTGGTGAACTGCGTCGGTTGGAGATATTTTTGCTCGAGACAGATAGTAGGATTATAGCAAATTGCAAGCCCTATGAAATAAAGAGAAAAGTAGGGGAAAGGTCTTGGACATATGTATAGCACAGTGCTGCTTTGCTGATCGTAATCGCGTGCAAGCATCCTGCGCCAGCACTGTTTCATCCGCAGATTGTGATATAAGAAAATATATAATGTAAAAGTGCGCTATATACCAGACAAATTGGGAAAGCGGTTTTCACTATGGTGCAGTGATATGGTTGTAGATCTCGTATTGTTATTACCCAGTAGATTCATGTATATTTGGAATACCTTGTCTTTTATCGAGTTCCTGCTGCCATGTGTACCATCAATACAGGCAGAAAATCCATGCGAATTCACGTTTATATATACGCCGCAACGAAATAACCCAAATTTCGGCTCAGCTTCGCTCCTTTCAACATACCGACCATTTTGCAGTTTGTGTCATGGTAAGCTTTAATGCTAGAGAACGAAAAGTAAAGCGATCAAGAAAACTAATGTAGAATGCTTACACTGTAACCCCTTCATTCTAGTCGGTAAGCTCTTATCTTCTCATTTAATTAAAATACGTGACTTTAAATACATAAAGACCAATGGAAATCGTGTTGCTAAATGATTGAGTCTATAACAACACATGTAGTATTTCTTACCTCATTTGACCAACGGTAAGCATTTCTTTGTGTGTCTCTCTCTCCCTCTCTGTATAGATCACGATACCCTTACTAGCGATCCAGTATAACCAAGTTGCTAACTGATGCTTGTGTTACGATTGCAGGCTGGCAAGTCGATCAAGCCATTCTTTCAGAAGAAGATCGTGTTGTCGTGATCCGATTTGGCCACGATTGGGATCCTGTGAGTAAAGGAAAAAAACAGAGAAGCGTTTTATCTTTAGGAATAAGAAAAAAAGGACTTTAGCTCATAACTGCTATTCATATTTGTTTAGACATGCATGAAAATGGATGAAATCCTGTATAGTATCGCTGAGAAAGTAAAGAACTTTGCCGTCATCTATCTGGTAATGGATAAAGAACTGCAGTAATGGAAAACTAGACAGTAGCTATATTAACTCGTCACCTGAACAAACCGTAAATAGGTGGATATCACTGAAGTGCCTGATTTCAACAAGGTAAGTTTTTAATACATAGCGAAGTATTTGTGTGCTTTCTGAAAAAGTAAAAAAGAGATCTTTAAACGTTTTGTGTGTGTGTGTCTGTAGATGTACGAATTGTATGATCCATGTACAACCATGTTTTTCTTCCGAAACAAACACATCATGGTTGATTTGGGAACGGGTAACAATAACAAAATCAACTGGGCATTGGATGACAAGCGGGAAATGATCGATTTAGTTGAGGTAATTAAAAAAGAAGCAAGTGGATTGCACCTGTCAGAAAAGGAAGCTTTGAGATAAACTGAATATGCTTTTTTCATCATAGATCGTCTATCGTGGTGCCCGAAAGGGTCGTGGTTTGGTCGTATCTCTCAAGGATTATTCGACAAAGTACAAATATTAGCGAAGGAAACGGAGGAAAAACGAACATTACTTTGTCTCTGTCCCTCTCTCTCTCTTTCTCTTTGTGGGTTGTGTGTTTTGTTATTACATTTCGTTGACAGCATCCCAGCACGTAAACATCATTTACATGCTTACTGCACGTCTTGGGAGCACAATCAAAGAAGAGGTACAACGCTTTTTTTTCAATCTATAAAGCAATAAAATCATGTGTTTATCTCAACTCGAAATCATTTTCCTCTCTGTACAGTGCTTCCGGAAGTCGTGTCTAGCGGGGCGTCACAGTCGCTTCGCATTAATTCACTCTTCCTGCTAACATCAACTTGCTATATCTATCTAAGCATTCGATGGGTACTTTTGGAGGGGCGGTAGTGGCGCTTTGAAGAGATTTGCATTTGTTTAGATTGGTTTTTAGTTTTGACATAACAAGCGGAACCATGCCAGTTCACGCCAATTGCTCAATATGATACCTTTCTTTTATTTCACATTTTCACATTTCTTCCCTTGTCTTTTGCCCGTGCAAATCTATTAGTAATGCTAGAAAAAGCTATGTACGAGCATCCAGCAGCCGCCAAGAATTATACTCTTTGTGTGTAACAGATCCAGAAAACTCCTTCTCTAATGCAAGACGTCATATCCGCTTGCCTGGTGGAACGATCAGGTATTTTCCATCTACTCCCCCATTCGCCTTTAGCTGAAAACAGTAAATCATGATGTATGCTTTTAGTAAGTATCAATTAACAAATTAATTATAGTGTAAAAAAGTGCCCAGCAAACTGGAGAGTAGCGATGATGATGTGGTGGGTAAGATTGGGGAAGGATGACAGAGTGTGGGAGAAAAGAGGAGGCACTATGTATGATATTATGCTAAGCGGTTCCGTATTTCGTAAAGTTCTTGACTATCGAGAATCAGCGTCTTTTTCAAGTTGCCTACTTGACGATACTGTATATCCCCACTCCGTTGTTGAAGCATAGCCGCATCGTCCAAATAATACTG
Source organism: Zychaea mexicana (assembly GCF_025766255.1). Taxonomy (NCBI): domain Eukaryota; kingdom Fungi; phylum Mucoromycota; class Mucoromycetes; order Mucorales; family Lichtheimiaceae; genus Zychaea; species Zychaea mexicana. Next base: position 400,983 of record NW_026516674.1, read on the forward strand.
CCAATCACCATTGTCAACCATCCTATCGCCAGCACTACTGCTACTGCTACTACTGCTGTTGTTGCCATGGCTACGACTACCGCTACCATCAGCAGCAGCAGCACTATGACTACTGCTGCAACCCAGACGACGTTTCCTGGCAATGACGGACCAGACAACCGAAGGAATATCCTGAATTAACCAACCCGACAACTCGAGCCAACGCAAACGAGTACACTGACGCAAAACATGCTCCAAAGCATGACTCTTCTGACGCTGACGACCCGCAGCGCGCAGGGACAAATGAACGACGTGGGAGCAAAAAGTGGCAACAGTTCCAAGAATCCTGGGACTACTCCCACAGCGGATCGATAAGAACTGGTTTCCATAAAAAGCGAGGACGTCGCACAAGCTCTCTTGCTCAATGTGTTGGAGTGACACAGCGAGGTTGCGGATATGAAAGCAATGCTGGGTCAGTGCGGTCAATGCACTATCGTTGGCCGTGCGTATTCGGTTGTGGTTGGCGCCAAGGTCGATCGTCGTCAGATCGGGCAAGCAGGACAAGAGTTGGGACAAGGCCGTTTCTGAGAAATCCGTCCACACCATCGATAATCGGTTTACGCGCTTCAGTGGCGACGCTAACAGGGCGTGGATGTTGTGGGTTGTGCTGACGAGGTTGCAGTATCGGAACTGGAGCGTTTGGAGGTGGCGACAGTAGAGTGCGAGCTGGCAGACACTTTCGGTAAACAGGACGTGGAAATCCACAAAGGTCAGCGTGTGAACATGCGGTAGTTTGGGAAGTAGCTTGGTAAGGTCGCTCATGTTGCTGCCGCTCTGTCGACACACAAGTGTTAGTTCTTTGGTGTGCCGTGCAACAGTGTCTCGTAGCAATGGACGATGTTGCAGGCCCATTTCAAGTTGGTGAATGTGGCTGCGAAAACTTAGATTGAGATGTCTGTAGAGCTTGGGCAAACATAACTCGTAGAAGCGCTGAGCTGTAAGACAGAGCTGAGCCAGACTGGATCGTGGTAGTCTGTGCAGTATCTGTTGCAAAAGCTCTGGCGGAAGTTGATATAGACACAACGACGGTGAAGACATGATGTAATTATGATAATTAAGAAGATAGTAGTAGCAGTAGCAGTAGTAATAGTAGTAGTAGATGGTATAATGAAACAAAAGCAAGTAAAGTATAAACGTATGTCTGAAGGAAGCAGTTGAAAAGAGCGTGGAAGTTAAAAAAAAGAAAAAGAGAAAGAAAGAGTGTAGCACAGTAGTACTGTGTGAAGATTATTGAAACTTTTTTTTTTCTTGTTGAAAGAATGGTGGTACGATGTCTGATTAGGAGGATGGATGATGATGATAGAAGTATATGCTGTATAGTGTCAAGTTTGTAATACGAAGGGGAGTAAGGTAGACTATGGAATACGATAATATATATGATTACATACGGAGCCAAAGGTCCCGTAAACGGTTTGTGCTTGATGATTTTAGCCGTGGTTCTACCAAGTTTGAGCGCTTGTATTGCTCCTAATTGATTATACGTTATTTTTTTCGATGTTAGTCTTCTCGAGCCACTTGCGCGCAAACTCTTGTAAAGTGCTTACATCTTCGCTAAGAATCTCAGTGTCAGCAATAAAGTGAAGGATCTTGCCATCGGGTTCGATATCGTATGCAGGACATTGGAACTTTATCATTGCTACAATACATTCGCCCATCAATCGAAACTTCTCCCAATGAATCGTTCCATCCGGGCGCAGGTCCTTGTTGCCTTCAGCAAGCGATACGAGATCTTGATTATGAATGCCACTATATAATTTTTTGTTTTGTGGAGAGAGAGAGAGAGCAAGGGGATTAGAAAAACACATATACGCAACGCAATAACAACAACATCAGGGCTTTCTATTTGACCTTTTTGTCAATGACTTACAGATAGGGAATACCCGGTGCTTCAGACGCCTTGAGTGCAAGTCGATAAGAACTAAATGACCTATCCGAACTCATCAACCGTTCAAGACTCTGGAACTGCTTGTAAATCTTCTTGTCGGAAATAGCATCACGCGTTTGCTTCAGTCGCAAGACGGATGCGCTGTTCAGCCCAGCCAAAACTGCCATAAGCGAGTTGTAGTTGTTATGATTTCGCAATTCCTAGTAATAATAATATATGTGTGTAGTGTGAGGCAACAGTGAATCCGCAATGGAAACAGACTACCAAGAACTTACCACAGCAATGGACATGTACTTTTCAAGCAAAGCAGCGCGCTTGTTTAGCTTTGGCTGTGTGACAATGATGGTGGCCACCCAAGCGGAGATGAAGTTAAAGTGAGCTATCGAGGCAACCACGGCACTGTGGCACTTTACTTGGTCTTCGGACGCTATCGAGCTCGGTCGTGGGGCCCAGATGTTGCGTACAAACTCGCGTGCCTTGATCTTGCCAAACAGCTCAGACTCGATCCATGTCAGTTGGTCCGCCACAGCCTGGTCAGGGATCTCCATCATGACCCTAAAGTTGTAACTGATCTGGTCCTTTTCGGACTTTTCGCCGCGAAACGCTGTAGAAGACGTGTTATTGCCACCACCAAACACGCTGATAAAGCTGGCAGCAGAAGAGGAGATGGTGTTGGCACCAAACGATGTCCAGCTAGGCGAGGTGGACATGCTGCAGTGTGTGTCAATGTTGATCAACCCGCCTGCAAACTCGGTCCGATTGCTATTGCCGCTGCTGACATTGGTGGTAGGAGGAGCACGTTCTGCGGTAGTAGTAGCAGTGGTTGTGGATCGCGCATCAACGGATGGCCGTCGCGTGTCTACTTTGGATGCAGGTGTGGATGGACTCGTGACAGGCTGCTGCTTCGATAAAGGCCTTGGTTGGGATGGCAACGATGGAGGCGTGGTTGTCGTTTCTTTTTTTTTCGGTAGAGGCTTTTCCTTTTTGGGTTCTGGTGACTCGGACGCGTGTTTCGGCTCTTCCTTCTTTGGCGTCGTGTCATTGTGTTGTTTTGACGCTTGCTCTTTTTGTTCTTGTTGCGACGCGTCCACGGACTCTTCTTCCGCCGGTTTGGCAGCTGTCATGGGAGCAAATGAAAATAGGAAACCAAGGGAAGACGTAATGGACGATTTGCGTTGTCGACTGCTGTTGCTACCACCACCACTGCTACCGCCAAACAAACTGAAAGAACTAACACTGGCAGTGCGTTTTAATGGCGGTGGTGGTGCTGCTGCTGCATCTGCATTCGATGTTGTTGCAGCATAGCAGCCCTCTGAAATGGATTTGCTGTCCTCGGCCTTGTCAATCTTGGTGCCAGTGAAAAAGTTGACAAACGATTCTGATGAGTAGCCACTGTCCTTTTTGTTTTTGGTGGTACCCGATGTTGTTGTTGTCGTCGTGCTGGATGATGTTTCTTCTTCTTCCATTTCATCCATGGTTGTACCCTCGCATTCTTCAAAGACATCATCGTCCGAAGAATCCGATGCAGCGTCGTTGTCTTCCTCGTTGTTGATAGGGAGATCCAGGTGTTCGTTATCGTCATCCGCCATGCCCCAATGCGCGTCGGGATCCTCGTCGGGCGGCATCCGATTGGCCAGTGGCGTCAGTGATTCACTGATCGGTCGTAGCACCTCTTCTTTGGATATCCGATCCAGAAAGTGCGTGATCAGCTTTCGTGTCCGTCGGCTGTGGAAATCATTCCAGTAACTGGATAACCAAATGAGGAAAACGGCCTGGATCCGCTCTTGAAGACGCGTCGGCGGTGGTTCCAGTAATCCGTCACTGTCGAATCGGTCAATAAGCACTCGTGCCAGCTCACTCGGCTTCATGAAGCGTCGGAAAAACGTGATAAAGATCGTTGCAATGTGTTCGTCTGTTGTTGAATTACATTTGGGAAAAGAGAAAGTAAGGGTGAAAAAAAGCACGAACGGAATTGGTTTCGTTAGTGAGTTTGAAAAGAATAAAAAGAACGCATAAAGGAGGTATTCAATATAAGTTATTTTAACATACCGGAACGAGGTGGGTCGTCCGCAAGTAGCTTGTCAACGAGATCATCAATCGTCAAGCCTGTTCCCATGGACTCGCTATAGAGATTGGGTTATATTTTAGAAAAGAAATACCTGTCAGCAGCAGTTACAGTATATCTGTAGACCGTAAAGAGGGGTCTTCTGGCTCTTACCAACTGTCTTTGGACCCTCGCCGACTGGCAGCCAAGCCTTTTCTAGCATATGGTGTATTATGCAAGCTAGTCTTACGCTCAATGACTTTGGCCGACGATGGTGATGCTGTATCGGTATTACGGGCATCCTTGAGTTGTTTTTGCTTTTTTGCGGTTTTGTTAGAAGCCGGTGTTGAATGATTGGCTGTGCTGGTTGTAGCGGTTGATGCAGTGGCAGCGGTAGCTGTTACGGTCGCTGTCGCTGTCGCTGTTGTTGTTGTTGTTGCTGTCGTCGTACTAGTTGTTGTTGTTGTTGATGTTGGCGCATACACAAAGCCTGTCAGCGGTTTAGATTCTGCATCGGATGCAGCCGCTTGTGCAGCAGCAGCCTTTTTGGACGACAGTGACGGGAACCGATAGTCAGATGTAAAGCTATTCGTGTCACTTGAAAAGCTTGTTCGCCGTACTACTGACTCGTCGTTATTGTTCGTGTGGGTGCTGTTGCTGGTGCTGTTGACACTGTATTCCGACAAGCCATCGGTAGACCGACGACTTTTCAATGAAATTGCCTCACCCGAGATGCGGCGTTCACGCATTGTCATTGTGCTTTCATTATCGGAAGTGGGCGTCGGTGTTGCTGTTGCTGAGGATGATGATGGCGGTGCTGCTGCTGGTGGTGTTGTAACTGCATGAAACGACTGGAACTCGTCGCCGTGATCTTGAATGCATCGTTTCACCAGCATTGTGTAGATGTCTTTCATGCGTTTTGTGCCGTCTTCTGAAAATGCGTCGACTTCAAGCAATTCGACGCCGAAAAGGTTGCCAAGTTTCTTGCCGAGTTCAAGGTCGACTTGTCGTAGGCTGGATAGATCTGCTTTTAGGCCGACGAGGAACGATGGGATGTTGCGTGACACGTAAGCGTCTGGTGGTAGTGGTGGTGGTGGTTTGTGAGAGTTTCAAGAAGAGAGGTTGCAAGAAACAAGGGGAGGGGGCGAGGAAGAAAGAGGAGCAGAGAGAGAGAGAGCAGAGGAAGAGAGAAAGGAAAAAAGGGAAAGTAAGAAGGTGAGTGAGCAACACAGCCAAAAAAGAAAAGATCAAAATCAATAAAAAGTGTTGTTGTTGTAAATATTGCCTTACTTAGTAAATCCGGCAGGCAATCCATGGAGTCACGGTTGGTGGTGTCGTAGCAAATAAGCCCTCCGTGAACATTTCCCAAATCCTGCAAGTGCCCCCAAACCACACATGTCCCCCCCCAAAACGAACCCCCCAAAGCAAAAAAAAGGTTAGCAACGATCTAGGAAACCATGGCAATAAGCTAAAGCAGAGCTTCTTTTTACCTCGGGGAACTCGGGTGGATCTTGATTGGTGTTGACCATGGTATCATCGATTTCAATGATGTCCAAAGGGTACTTGACCTCATCGACCGTGAACATGGTCCGATGACATTGCCACGCTAAAAATATCCAAACAACAACAACAACAACAATAACAACGAAATTAGTCTCGACCATTTCTCTCTCTCTGTGTGGGAAGAGCAGCTACTAGATCAACCCAGACGGGCTTATTACTTGCGTGTTGCATTGTTTGGATCTGCCGTCAAATTCTGCAAGCCGAGTCGGATCAGCGTGGACTTGCCAATGTTAAGCGTCCCTGAAATCACCACCGCCATTGTCTTGTCGCATACCTACCACAGAAACACATCTTTTTTTTTAGAACAACCACACTCCATACTTGTTTTTTTTTCTTTATTTTACTTGATGCGTGGGCAAGTCTGGCTGGATCGGCGGAAGTGGTTTGGTGACTGGATCAATCGTCGTAGTCGAAGCTGCGGTGGAGGTCGTCGTCGTCTTGGCTGTCGTGGTTGACTTGATGGACGTCTTGGAGCGAAGTGATCCCCGGAATGATCCCAAGGTCCGGATCGATTTCGTGGTCGATTTTGCGTCGGATGACGAGGACTTGTTGGATTTGATCTTTCGGAGCTGTGTCAAGACTGCCTTGGATTTGGATTCCTTTGCCGTTGACGTCGATTTCTTCGAGCAAGAGTCTTTGTCCTTGTTGTCTTTTCCCTCCTTGTTGGATCTGATTGACTTTGCATCCCTCTTTGCTTCTTTTTTCGCTTCCTTTTCTTTCTTCTTGGACTCTTTTTTCTCTTTCTTTTCTTTCTTCTTGGACTCTTTCCTTGCCTCTTTAGCTTCTTTCGTTTCTTTGGATGATGAAGACGTCTTTTCTTTAGATTTCTTTTTCGAGGACTCCTTTTTGCTTGATGATTTTGCTGCTGTTGCTTCTGCCTTTGATGCTGATGGGGTTTCTTTGACCGACTTGCTCGACTCTTTCATCGCTGATTTGGATTCTACGGTGGTAATAGTAGTAGTAGTAGTAGTAGTAGTAGGCGGAAGGGTTTTGCTATCTTTTGTATGTGTGATAGCAACAGATGAGGGTCGTTCTTTTGGCGCTACTGTTGCTATTGGAGTTATGGTTGTGGTCGTTGGTTCGGACTCTTCTTTGATCGGTACGTTTTTTGCTGGTGCTGGTGCTGGTGCTGCCACTACGGGTGGAGATACCGGTGCCGATTTGACATTGACAGCTAATGTTAGTGATTTGGATAGTTCTTTTGCTTCACGTGTCTCCTTGATCGACTTGGATGAAGGTATAGACTGCTGTTGCTGATGCTCTTTGACAGGTTGCTCCGGAGGAAGTTGCTTCTCCGGGTCTTGCTTTTTCGGCTTGCGGTCAAACGACGCTAGAGCAGCAAGCTTTCGCGTGAGCCACATGCCCTAAAAAGGAAGGTCACAAAGAATGGAGAGTGAAAGAAAAGAGAGAAAGAGAGAGAATGCGAGACTCTAAAGAGGTAGTAGACTGAAAACAAAAGACTCGAGAGATATTAAAGAGAGAGAGAGAGAGAGAGAGAGCGAGAAAGAAGGAACGGGCACAGAAGAAGTAGAAGAAGAGCAAAAAAGAAAAAAAGGTTAGGGAATGGGGAAATTTACTTGTTTATTGTCAATGGGATAATTAGGGGCTCATGTTTATGTCTTTTGTGTGGGTGTGTGTACGCTTTTGGAAAATGATTTGATGCGTGTGCTCTCTGTGGGTATGCGTGCTATGTGGTTGCATATCCACCACCCGCTTACCACCACTGCCACTACTATACCTGCTACTGCTACTGCTACCACTTAGTCACCACATTGACAACTGACCATGATGAACCCGGATCCATCCCCTTTTCAAAGCTCTCTTGGGTAGGAGCTCAAATGCCCGAACTCTTTTTTTTTGTGACTCCTGCACGCGCGTTACAAACTTATAACCCCCCATCCCATCCCATCCCATCCTCCTTTGTCAGTGGACGTGTGTTGCACCCCACCCACACCATCCACGCTTCTGCTCCTACTTTACCTTTTCTGCATGTTAGTAGCGTATATATGGGCGTTGATAAGATGATATTTAGTGAAGACACAATAAGAGGACGAAGAGAGAGATAGAGAGAAAGGGAAAATAAATGTGAGATAGAGGGGAAAGAATGGTAAGTTACTATGTGTAGTTATGTGTATACATATATATATATGAGTGAGAGAAAATCTAGCTAGCAAAGGTGCAGTACGGCTACTACTACTACTACTACTTTTTGTGTTTTGTTTTTTTTTTACAGGAAACGTCCCAAATCAGTGGATGCCAGGTTGAGGTCAGGCGACTGTGCATTCAGTGCGCGAAGGAGCTCAATCAACTGTGCCCGGGTGGCATCAGCAAGTTGCTCCTCACTGGAGAGCACGCTTGAGAAGATCGGCAAGAATTGAGGGATGTGTCCCATCACCTGTACGACACACACAAACACACACATACAACCAATGTTGTAACCCACACCCCCTCATTCCGTTAGTGTCTGTCCATTTTGACTCGTTTGATGGCAACAAGAGAGAAAGAAAGAGACTTACGAATGGGTTGTTGGCACGGAAGAGGTGGAACAGACATTCAAACACAGGTTCATTCTCGGCATAATCAAACTTTAAGGGAAGGGCATTCAGGAACACGGGTAGTACCTGATCGAGCGGAATCGCATTAGGGTGTGCGAGGATCAATCGTGCAACTGCACCGGAGGCGTTGTCCGTAGTGCCCGGAAGGCTCTGGTTCTCAAACAGAGGGTGCAGCGCAGACAAGATCGCCGGGTATTGCCTAAAGCGTGCGTTGAGTATTTCCATCATCTTTCACACCGCGCGTCGACCTTTTTTGTCTCACGCATGTGGAAAAGTTTAATAAGGCCCTCAAGTTACACTTACTGGGAGAGATCGGTTTCAGTGTTGGCTACAAGGATCCCCAGTGCAAAGGCAGCATTGCTTCGTACAGTCTCCTCTTCGTCACCGGCGGCCTTCAAGAACACTTGAAGAAGCATCTCGGTGTGTGGAGTAACGCCGGCCTTGATGCCACCAACGCATTCACCCAGACAGCCAGTGGCCATCAAACGTTCACCAGCACCCTTGGTGGATTTCTGTTGTTCATGTTCACAAATATACAACTCCGGTTAGTGTTCATCGTCGCCATCGTCATTGTACATGAGCGGACAGCTAAACTTAAAAGTAGCAGAGGTACTTGCATAATATTTGGCAATTTGTGGCAAGAATACGTTAAAGTAGGACACGTAGCCTTGACCGATCGTTTCACAAAGTGCAGCCACCAAGTCCGCTGCTGCTGCAATCAACAGGGACTCAGATTCGGCCTCCTCGTCTTCATCATCCACATCCTCAACGTCATAGGTCTCCTGGCAAGTGGATCGCTTCTCAAAGATTTCCAAGATATGGTCAGAAATCTCCTCGACGTCTAGATAGCAAATATATATATATATATATATATATATATATATATCAGTAACCCCATTCACAATGGCAGCTCGAGTAGGTAGTTTGGGTCGTCCCCAATCAACTTACGATCTGCAACAACGCAAGGGCCCATTAATTTGAGTGCCTGAATCAACTCTTTGCAGATCTGCACCGCAACCATACGATCGTCCTCGTCACTCCACATGGTGAGAATAGTGGGAATGGCCAACTGCAGGATCTTTTGGACGTTCTCGTGCACAGCATAGTTGACAGGCAAGCCCTGGACCCAGTCGCCGTTGCTGGACAGCGAGTAGAATGTCTTGATGTAAGCGAACAAACTGCCAAGCGAAGCCTTACGGACTCCGTCAAAGAGGTTACCGGTAGCCTCGACCAAAGCCTGGAGCGACTCGTCGACATAGGGCAAGAAGTGGCTGCGGGTGTTTTCAAACAGCTCACCCAGGGCATCACAAGCAAACTCCTTTTCATCCGCAACCGCCGAGTTGAAGTTGAGGCTGCTCGAGTCATCCTCATCCTCGTCTTCGTCGTCATCACCTGCAGCAGTCAAGTCGATCTCGGTCTCCAACGTCGGCTCGTTGCCTTCCTCGGCCTTGCATGAGTGCAAGATCGCTGGCATGATTGTTGGCAAGAACGGAGCAAACTCTTCGCCAAAAACACCGGCAATCACCGAGAAAAATGCATAGGCGCATTCACGGAGACGCGGCGAGTCGAGGTGGAGTTGTTCGATTGCAAGATTCATGAAATCCTCAGTGTGAGGACGGAACATGTCAGCTCCCACAGCTTCGGCAATGGCGCCTGCGGTGTCGGTAGCAACGCCACGCAACAAGGACTCGTCAGTGCCGTTGGTGGCGGACATGAACTGGCGGATGCGGGGCATGACTTGGCCAAAGTAAGGCTGGAATCCTTCGCTGGCAGAGTGGGCTGCGCTGCCAATGGCACCCAATGCGGTTGCTTTGGTATCCGTGTGCGTGCCGTTGTCGAGCAACCAGACAAGCTTCTCCATCAACATGGGGAGGTATTGGATGACCTCGCCACCAAGGCCGTCGAGCATCGGATCAAGCGCGTTGCAGGCGTGCTTGGTGATTTCTGGGTTGGTATCGTTCAGCAGGTTGAACACGAGCGTCATGATGGCCTGGTGGTGCTCGGCCATTTCGACAGGCAGCTCTTCTGCAAGGCAGCTGAGAGCCATGCAGGCTGCACGGCGGACGATCATTTCGGGATCTTGCAGACCAGCGCACACGATGGGGAGTATTTCGTTCAGCATCGTGGAAATGTACTCGGCACAGCCTTCGATAATAACGGCAACGCTCATCATGGCAGCCTTGCGGTGGCCAGGAGATGAGTTCTGCATGTAGCTCACAACAAGAGGCAAGATGATGGGAACGATCTGCTGAGGAGGCATGTTGGATGCAAGTGCGTTCAAAACCTTGAATGCCGCCTACAATAGAACATGGGTCATGGAGAGAGCAAAGTCTAGTTTAAGCCTCGTGGCCTTTTGCAAATACTTCTTTTCCACCTGTACGACTAACCCTTCTCTCATCCTCCTTTTCCCTCTTTCCCCCCTTCCCCTATCTTTTTTTTTTCTTTTGGTACTAACTCGTGATGGAGAGTCGTCATCTACATCCTCAGGGTCTTCCTCAGTGCCAATAGGGATGACGTTTTCGATGATTGGAGCGACAAGCTTGAGCGACTTGATCTTGCTCTGCTTGCTAATTATAGTAGCCAAAATCGTTACTTTTGGGATATCTTCGTGCCAAAGAGAAAAAAATAAAAAACTCAAGGAGCAAAGGCGTGAATACTTACTAGATGGAGCCCCACATGAGCGAGTTCAACGCCAATTCACGAAGCGAGTCATCCAACTCGCGACTGGAAGCAACCGTCAATAAGAAACGGATGAGATCAGCAAGGTGTTCAGTGAGGAATGGCGTATCCTGAAAATAAAAAAAGAATGTTTGTGTTACTTGTCAAACGCAAATATCCTCCTTTCCGAAATCTTTTTTCTCTTTCCACTCCTACTTGTTGAAATATACGGACTTACCAACATGAACAAGTTCTCAATGACCTCAAAGATTTCTCGGGCGTTCTTATCGTCGTTTTCCTTAAGCGAAGCCTGCAACACGTTTACCATGGCAGGAATCATTTGCTTGAACGAAGTCTGGAAAACAAGGTTTGAGTTAGTTCATGCAGAATAATAAAACAATAAAGCCAGTATACTTACGATGTTTTCCTTATCTTCGGGGTCAATGAACTCTGCCAACTTGCCAAGAGCACTAACAAAACGATTTCATCCATCCATCGTATCAGTAAAGGGAACAACGTTTCTTATTGTTTCTTTCGTTCCTTCCCCTCTATTCCATCCGAGAATTCTCTCCTAAAACGCCTGGTAGCGTTTCTTTTCCACAGTTACAGTTTTTTTTCTTGCCAGGTTCAAAACTTACAGAACGGTGGTAGCGCGTACTTCTGCGCTCTCGGGATCAACAATGGTCTTGGAGAAGAGTTCGAAAAGCGAGGCCGTCTGGTTCATCAAGAACTCGGCAATAACCTCAAAGAGGGTATAAATACAGTAGATACCCACTTCACGGTGGGCGACGTTCTGGCTCGAGCTAGCTTGGTTCAAGAAAGCCAACAACTCGGGCCACTTGTTCTCCGCAATATCGATGCGTGCAACGGACGAAATGGCACGGGCAATGGCATGGCGTACGAGATTGCTATTCAGTGTAATTTGTAAGATTATAAAAAGACAAAAGATTAAGCATGCAAGCTTTACGATGGGGGGGCTTTACCCTTTCCCGAAAATCCCTTTCATTTGTTTCTTTTACTTACTTTTGTTCGGTAAGAACAACCTGAAGCAACTGAGCGCGAACGGGGGCACGGGCAGCTTCGTCCAACTTGAGCCACCACTTGGAGACGCGCTTACGAAGTTCGACCGCGGCAAGTTGGCGCACTTCAACCATGGGGTTGGTGCTAATAACTTGCACCAAAGCAGGAATACATTCAGGGGAAACATACACTTGCGTGTTCAAGGTCGAGGTGATCTATAAAAGACACATTCGTGCATGGCATCGTCTCAGTCCATGCGCGCGATTTTCCTTCCACACACACACACAATCCTTTGCAATACGAATACTACTCCTACTTACGGTACGAATGGTTTCCGAGTCCTGGGCTCTCGCAATCTGAGACAAGAGCTCCTCCACTGATCTCTATATCGTTTTCGTCCCTGAGAATTAGTACTTGATCCTTCGAACGATCCAACTTCTCTTAACTTACAGCGTCCATGTTAGCCCGAGCAAAGGAAAGTTATAAAGGAAGAAAAGGTGTACTGGAAAAAGTTAAAAATTTTTTCCTTTTTTTTTTCTGCTGCTACTACATGGCGGATTGTAGATACAACAATCCAACCCGAAACAAGCATATTCGTGTAACCTTACCAGTATTCTCGCGTGCCTGAGAAAGAGTTACAGCAGAGGCACGAGTTACAGTAGTAGACCCTGGGTTAAATTTTGCGTTTTTTGCGATTCAACTCTATTTCCTTCGAGAACAACTCTAAAATAGCGGGGGAATAACGCATGTTTGGATGAGAAATATTAAAGAAGAGAAGAAATGATCGTGTTACTGACTGTCATGGATGAAAGAGTATGAAAAAAAACCAGACGCATACTACATCTTCGGAGCATTTTTGGCTGTCTGATTACATATTTTAAAAGTCAAACAGGTTTTTAATTTTGCGTTACTTGTGAAGGGGTTACCTTCGAGAATATTTGGTAGTAGAGAATTACATAATGTATCATATTATAAGGAAGAATATGCTATATATGTAATAATAATATCACAATCCTCGACTCAAGATACAAAACAACTCCATCAAATTCACTGGACCCTTATCAGCTCTTCATCATAAACATGGTATATCATTTAACATATATGGAAATACAAATAGTAAAGAAAAATGGATGATATGCTTACAAAAATTGTCGCGTTGAATTCACTGGTCGTGATCAGGACTTCCTGGTACGCTCATGGGCCCTTCGTCAGTAACAATAGTCATATGCTTTGCTTCGTTCAGTCTTACTATCACCGGATCAACGATACGGGCAAGGGATGTTGTTTCTGATCTATTTCGTAGAGCAGTAACATGCTCTGCCTTGAGCGTTCTCAAGATATCGATAAATTCAACACACCCAGCCTAAAATTATGCAAAAATAATTACATCAAGTGAGATTGATTGCTTCTTTCATTCCTTCGATTTGTACTACCTACAGCAACGGTTGAATAAAATTCTAAAAATGGAATCAAAAACTGGTAAAATTGACAGGTACTTCAGCACGTTGTTCCTTGTTCATGACAAAAACACCTGGAGCCTGCACCGACATGCTCCAATGACGAACTGCGTCTCCTAGATACAAAATAGTCCAAAAAATATTAATATAGAACATAAGATTAGCGATAACAGCCATTTTACTTACCATGTCCATGTAAGAAATGCACTTTTAAAGTTCGGAATGTGTTGAGTGATGCCTTTGAATATTTTTGAGCTATGATATTGTTCGCAACATAGCAAGCATTCCGAACATAGCTTTGTAATAAAGTAGCTTCTGAAGGACAGATGTGATACGCAGCGAAGCGGAGGGGCTCACATCTGTCCTTTAGAAGCCAGTTTATAGCTTTGTAATGATCAAAGCTAGATTTTCCAGTGCTATTACTTCCATAACCGTTTGAGACTTCCGTCAAGAGAATTTCCATGTCCGGAAATTCATCAGCACGAAGCATTCCATCTGCCTTGTAATGATACCGGCCATCTTTCATCCCAGAATGTTGTAATTGTTTGGTGATCGCATTCAATTCGATTTCACCAGGTAAGAACGTAATCTGGTATCCAGTGCGACGAAGATACTTGGCAACGTTTTTAAGACACGGATCAAATACGTAAGATCTGTAAATGGTTTCGGATTTTTGCAGCACTTCTACTCCCACGTTGACATACACTTCTTCAGCACTAAGATTTGTAAGATACAGTAATGATTTGTAAGCCTCTTGTAGTTGCATAGCAACCTCGATTCATTGCCGATAATTTTTACTTACAATATCGAAAGTATGCTACTGATGAATTTTCTTTTGGAAACCAACTGATCATCGTCAAGTTCTACGCGATCTAGTTTTTCCACGGTATCTTCCATTATCTGGCTGGATGTCTAATAAAAAATCAGTTACTATCTTTTTCAGGTATTCTCTCTCCTTTAATGGATACATACCGCATCTGCCACGTCATTTGCGATATCAAATAAATGCAAGTCAACGGTTTCACGTTTTAGACTGCTTACTTCCTTGACCGTTTTTATATATAGTTCTGCTGGCTAACAACTTCGACGTCGTACCAGCTTGCCACACCATATTACATTATGCTTTTCCGGACTAGTCAAATGGCACCATTCTCGATCAGCAAAACATGTTACATACTTTACATTTAAGGTGTGGAACGGGAGATCTTTTCTGTTTACCTCAATTGAGATAAATCTGATGTTTGTCCGGGTTGCCCAAGAAGGCTTTTCATTCGGTCCAAATACATGCTTCTTTGTCGTCATCTTCTTCCCCTTCAACAATACTAGCAATGGTTCGTGCTCTCTTTTGCTCCATGTTGCTGGTATTGCTCGAACTCTCTCCATGGTTTTGTTTACGTGTATTCTTTTTTTCTTCATCAGCAATTTGTTGCGACATTACGCTTCGTAACCGTGTCTACAATTTTATGTTAGAGTAATTTTTACCTTGATCTTGCCCGTAACTATTAAACAATAGGTATACTTTTTGTGTCTCGAAAATCATCGCCTCTGTTCCTGTTGGTGTAGCATGGTCTCTGAAGTATTTTGTTGAAATACTTTTTTACTTTGAGTGTTCTGTAAAATAATTAGAATGAGCATGCGAGTAATACAAGCGAAATCTAATATTAACTTACTATTATACTAACAGTTGGGTAATTTGCAATAGCTGCAATCATGGTTTCAGCCATAGTACCAGCCATCACATGCTCTTGTATTATCTTGGCGTGATTAAGGACGTGAACTGACGCGCTTCGGTTGGTAACGGCTGGGTCAATTTTCACCAAGCTTTCTAAATAGTGTGTGAGAGCCTAGTGACAGGGCTCTTCCAAAAGCCAAAAGTCTACAGAGGTAAACAAATAAAACAAGCATCTGTAAACTTTTCGAGCCAAAGTAGCACAATTTTTTTACATGATTTGAGTTACCTCTTAGATGCAAATTGCATACAACTTCTTCAACAAATGTAGTTTGGAAAAATCTCCCATTGATGGTTTGCATAACAAATGGATCTTATAAATCACGAAAAAATAAAGTATATAACCAGAGAAGAAGTTGTTGAAAGAAGGTAAGTTAAAGTCAAGGAAATGTATAAAATGAAAAAAGGATTACAGGATTTTTTCATCTCCCAGCAGATGTTTGAACTTTTATTAAGGCAGAAGAAGGGATCTAATTTTAAACAGAGTGGGCATAATTATTAGTCTGACTAGACATAAGCAGGTGCATAAAGTCATCGTCTCTACAATAAGAAAGTTTTTAAAAGAGAATAGTGCTCAACCGTACAAAAGAGATTAATAGAAATTTGCAGGAGAGCTGGTGCGCAACCGAGTCGTGAAATATCTACTACTTTAATGATAAGTATAACTGATGCGAGAAAAAAACCAAAACGTGCTACAGTACTAGAATTTGCTCTATTTTTGATGGAGACACCATCATAGTTTCTTTAAAACAAGACGTATCCCAACTATGTATTACATATCCCGCTTCTAAAAGCAAAGGATTACCTCTATTTTTCTTAGGATTAATTGTATAATGGCAAGTTTTGTCGTTATGTCAAACTACCATGCACTGCGTCCGAGCATTAACGACATAAAATGTACAGCGTGGATGTATGGTACACTATATACCCAAAATAATGATATACATGTACCGAAAAAAGACATAATGTATTACATCATATTGCAGTGGTATTACTGTTATGGTGAAAGAAACGCTAGAACCTGTCTGTACGTATTCTCCCATATTTGATGATGTAAACGAAACGGCATCTCTGTAAAGTAGAAAAGGGTTATGTTCATGACAGCAATGTAAATCAGCAAGAAAGCAAGTTTAAATGAAAAGGACGAGCCATCGAGGTTTACGTTATAAAGACAATTGATGGCATTATGTTGTCACATACATAATACACAATTCGATCTAACTACTATGCAACTATGCAAATCATCAACAAATGAAATAACACAGCATGACTTAACCATTTGTTCAGCGGACGTGTCTATGATGCTGACGTAAACCTGGTTAGTAAATGAACAACGTTAACCCACCGTTCTCTATATATTACAGCTACTAAACCTTGGGAGTTTACGATAAAGTTAGCGAGAATAGTTCACAAAGTTGTTCTGTACGACTCTGCTTTTGAGCCATCCGAGCACTGTGTCCCCCTGTGAAACGGTGTTAAACGGAGCCTTTTGTTTGTTGTATGCTTGTCCCACACATTCAGTACCTCGCGCGCGCATTAAACAGCATGTGCGGGGTGGGGTGTGGGGGCGAAAGATACTTTTTCCTTTCAACTAGGTTTTTGTTTGTACATTGTCCGTCCTCCATTCTTTTCCTGTTACCTGTTTGTTTTTGAATTTACAGCGCGATCTAAATATTCCAAGCTTCTTTTACTTTTCACACGATATTTACATTTGGGCAGTGTGTGATTACTTCTTATGCTCCTCTTCTCATCATCATAACTTTCTGCACTAGTCTATATACGACAAAGGAGAAGTATCTGCTTCTAGTTCAGAAAACGTGCTATAGTCTGCGTTGTCTTACTGTTGCACACAACAACAACGCTTTTCTCTTTTCGCATTTTACGACTACTACAATGAAATCGTACAACACGTAGAATATGGCAATAGCGTCTTGATTTAATGTGATAGAGCGTCTTATTGAATCTTAAAAAGTTCGTTTATTCTTTTAGCGCCACAAGTCAATAAACTCTTACCCGCAGTACATATGTATGCACATTGCGCGTACGGTCATTATAGCTTCTTATTTCACACACTAATACTATATGTATATTCACCGATACAGTAATGTGTTTTAAATTTGATATATATATAAAATCTCACGAATTCCGCCGCAGCATAAACCATTACATAATATATAATAAGTGAAGTTATGGTGCAAAACTTTACTTTTTACGAACGATGGCAGTGTATGGATTAATATCGTGGCAGAAATATTTTTCCTATCGAATCCTATCGAATGGAAAGTTCACACATTATTTAACCGGCAGCACAACAGCAGTTTGACAAGAAATCATAAATATAAAACGTTGGGCGGTTGGTGGTGTACAATCGTTCTCAAATAAGCAACCGCTACCGCATTAAGCTTACTTTTGAGGTAACGCACACGAAAATAAAATTCTGTTGTGTTTCAAAATTCGATGGCAGCACATGAATCGTGGCTTGACTCCATTATCCTAAACGCGTGCTTACATATCTATTTGTCACTAATTGATAGTAATATTCGTTCCAAATGCATCGAGAACTTGTTGCTACGAGAATTTTGTCATCGTTCCCAATTAGTTCTCTAAGCGGTTATCGTTAAGTAGTAGCAGTAGCAGTAGCAGTAGCAGTAGTGGTAGTGGTAGTGGTAGTGGTAATGGCAGTGGTAGCTAGTAGCATGATGTGCCATCTAGCAATCCTATATTTGCTACTAGGTACATGATAACGGTTCTTTACGATATTTGCACTCGACAAGTTTTCTCCCACAAAGTAAGAGTTTATGACGCTTGTAATCCTTTTCTGCGCAGCCCAATCTCCTAGCCCCAACACCTGCTGCTTGCTCCCTACTCAATCACGATTGACTAATTTCCCAGATTGATGATACGCCCAATTAAAGGGATATAAGGCAATATATGTTTCCTTAACAAGTTAATTATCTATCCAAAGGTATGGAACAAGGTATTGATAGTTTTCGCGTATATATTTTGCGCAGTGCAAGATACCTCCCCTTTGTACGACCCTTCTTCCACCGTCAACCCACAAGCAAGCTTATCGTGTGCAACCATTGCGGCCCACCTGCCGCGAGCTTCCCCCACACAACCCATCTTCCCCAACCTGTCGGGGCTATGCGCCTTTCGAGCCTTTTCACCGCTAAGACTATACACACGCACACAAATAACCTTATTGTCGAAAAGAAATTTTCTTTATTATTATACAATTTTACTTCTTTGCAATTGCTATTGTTTACATACAAAAGTATTGAGCTGTTTGAATTGGTCAAATAAAATCATTGGAGAGAAAGGAGAGGTCGAACATGCATTTAAATTATAGAAGCGTGGGCATAAATTAAAAAATGATTAAAGACAAGGCGGTTGAGAAGCATTGGGAGTACTTATATCGGTGATGAAATCAGACAGAGAAGGAGATGCAGGTGGAGAAGGGGAGGGTGAAGAAGTGAGAGCTCCATGATTGATATGATGATGATGATTGGGCGAAGTGGAAGAATGGGGAGATGATGATGATGCAGTAGTGATGGTGGATGCAGCAGTAGTGGTGGTGGCAACAGTAGCAGCAGGACCAGCATGGTTATTGTTGCTGTTGGTGGCACTGCCGCTACTAGCAGGAGTAACGGAGGCAGTGACGACGGGCGGCCAAGAGACCTGGAAGCGCACGTTAGTAAAAGGCAGCGAGAAGAAATGCAGGGTGGTCGGAAGATTGGTCAGGGTATAGAGACGAGTTGTGGATGCGGAGACGATGCCTTTGACTTTGGAGAATGTCCGGAGATGATCGGCCACTTCTGCGCGTCGTGCCACAATGTATTCCGTGACCCTGGGATCGAGTGGGACCGAGTATTCGAGATTCTCATGGATGGGCTGGAGCGCCTGGCAGATTTCGTTCGCATCCGGCCGGTTTTCGGGTCGTGGCTCCAAGCAGGCCACGTATAATTTCTGATACCACTCCGGCAAGCCTGGCACTGTATCCACTCGATATACGTTGTCCTCGTTGCTGTTCCCCCCTGCTGCCGTCGGCGTGTTGTTGCTCGAGCCGTCCAGTAATACGTCGGGCGAAGGGAAGATCACTTTGCTGACCAGCTGCCAAATGATAACCCCCAAGCTGTAGATGTCGGACTTTTCCGTGTAGATCCCTTGCCGCACCTCAGGCGCAATGTACGGCAGTCGTCCATAGACCGCCTTCGTCAGTGCTGTCACCGACGATGATTCTTTCGATGGCGTCGAAAAGCGGTAATCCACCAAGAAATAATCGCTGTCTGTGCATACTATATTTCGCGGATGCACGTTGCGATGGCACATGCCCACCTTGTGCAAATCGGCTAAATTCGCTGCTAGCCGTAAAATCGTACCCGTAATCGTCTTTAAATCCAAGTCGCCTAGTGGAAGCAGCTTCATGTGATCTTCTAGGTTGCCGTCGTTGCTCACTTTCATCACCATCATAAGATCGCCCGTGCTTTCGCATACAGTGAGCCCCTGGAACAGCAATGGTAGAAATGCTTTGGACTGGACCGCAATCTATGATTGTTGTAACATCTTAATTCCCCTTCTTCGCTAACGTCCCATACATCATATATCCCTACAAGGGTTTGCACTGGTACATCAATGTCATCTCGCCACCCACCCCCCCCCCACCCCAACAATTGCATACCTCGTTCAAAATCTTGTCGTCGACGATTTTTAAGGCAATTTTCATGGGCTGCAAGTCGTACGGCTGGGTAATCACCGCCGCATACACAGCGGAGAAGCCGCCCGCCCCGATAAATTGCATATTCGAGAACCACGACCATGGAAACCATTGCATATATTGATCCAACTCGTCCACATAAATCTGCGATGCTGCCTTTTGTGCTCGTGGATGTGTCGACGCAATGACATTGTCCCGTCCGTACTTTTCAGCGAGCATCTTGTATGATAATTGCTGTCGCCATATTAATGCCCAATGCTTAATAATAAGAATAAAATGAGTTTCAAAGTCTTGTATAAATACGGGTCATGACGAATCCGTGAGAACCTCCCCACACCCACTACGCTCGACAAAGTAAAACACTGTTTCCTCTCCAGCTTGACCCGCTCAAACCTTAAACTCGCCGCCTCCTCCTCCTCCTCCTCCTCGTCAATCCAAACCCGCACAAAAATAAGAGAAATGATACAATACCCAGGAATGATCGAATGTGATTGAATTCTCGCTACAGTATTCACAGACCTCCTGGTACAGCTGTGCTAGTTTCTCGGGCACTGTCGATAAATATCGAGAATCAGCCAGAATGAGGTTTTCAAGGCCAAATTCATGAGGGTACAATTCAATGAGGCGAGTGACGGCCTGTCGTGTTTGTTGCAAAAGCTCTTCTTGCACTTGCCGAGTATATAGTTTCTCTAGTTCGTTATCGTCCATGCAATGTTGCCCTCCAGTAAAGATTAATGTGGATGTTCTTTTTGTTGAAAAAGAAAGGTAAAGTGAGTAAGAAAAGAAGAATGGGAAAAGGAGAAGCTGGAATAACTGACACACCGGAGATTCTTTTGAGCTCAAGTCACTTTCACGCACACCGAGTGACTGAGCAACAGTGTCACCAAACAAACTCATTGGTTCAGGCGGATGAAAACAAAAAAG
The DNA here is from genome assembly GCF_025766255.1 of Zychaea mexicana. Taxonomy (NCBI): domain Eukaryota; kingdom Fungi; phylum Mucoromycota; class Mucoromycetes; order Mucorales; family Lichtheimiaceae; genus Zychaea; species Zychaea mexicana. The sequence continues at coordinate 421,571 of NW_026516674.1, forward strand.
GAAGCCTCATCAACCCCGCACTTCAATAAGGGCCAACCGATTTGGCAACGGAAAAGGCTTCAGCACACAACGTGGGTTACTATTGTTTTAATTATTACGTTATTATTAATAAGTAGTAATAGCGCAAACTACTGGATGGCGTTCTCTATTTAGATTTAACGCATCATTGTTCATCTCTTTTTTTTGCATGTTTGCGATAGGGTGCATCAAGCGAGATAGATAATGCGTGTGCTGTGACACCGGTTCCGCACATTATCAGGCCCGTGCGACTACCACTTTCACGGTAACAGCGCTATCAATCAGATACCGTTATCAGTATTTCTCGATAGGGTAAACGATTCCATTATATTATTGAATAACAACAACAATTTTTGTGGTGATTAAAACTTTATGAGAGTGGTGAATGGATAATGTTATAGATGCGAAAGTCGAGATTACGATGGGGTCGTGTATTATGTGCTTTTTTTTTCTTTGCGTAAATGTGTGTGTTATGCAATATCTAAAGAAATAGGGCTGGGTATAAAGAAATAGAAGGGGGAGAATGATAGGATATATGGATGGATAGATAAATGGGTAGATAGTGATATAGTGTATAATTATAAATATAAAGTAGATCCTCAAGTCGATTTTGGAAAAGAAGTTGACATGTGGGCGCCAATACTTATGCAAGAAGCTGTCGTTAAGACTGCCTGGTAACACACTAATAAAGCTGGCACATGCAGTCGTAGTGTGGTAAGTTCTAAAGAAGAAAAAAGTGATACAGAGTTAGCATTGGACACACTTTATGCATGCTGAGGTGCATTAGCTCATGTAAGTAAGGAGCATGACAGTGTCGATGAGCGGACCCGTTTATGCAAGAGAAAGTAAAGATTATATACTAACCATGCTAGTATGATTTTAAACAAAGAAAATGACAAGAGAAATATTTGGCTTTGCGTTTGTTTGTTTGTTTACTTTGTGTGTCGGTATTGTTGGATTAATGGGCTTCAAGGAGGCGGTGGGAGTGAATCCACGTCAAAGCCCATTTCACAAGCACGTTGCTTCATATAGGTGTACATTTTGTATTGAAGCTCAAACAAGGGCGAGTCCCGCTCGTTCATTAAACCGGTGTCTGACATTTCGGAGATATATGACTGAACACCGAGAATGAGGTACAGTAATGCATCGTTATTATAAGAGTCCACGCTTGCTGCGCTTTGTCTGTCTTCTTCTTCTTCGTTACCACCGCCCTCGTTGTCATGACCATCATAGTAGTATTCTTCTGTTTCGCCTCCTAGAGACTGCTGCCGCTGATGACAAGGATCTGTGGCTTTTTCGTATAGCATGGCTGCCGCTGCTGACGTGCTACTGGTAGGCTCGACGCTGTGATTTCGCTGATGTTGATGGCCATTCTGGTGGTACCGGCTGCTCTGCAGTCCGTAATAGTAGTCCTGAAGATCCGCTTCGAATCGTACTGCTTCCATAGCATGATCGTATTCGTCGAAATAGGAGGGATCGGCTATGGAATCACTCTGGAGTGATGACGTTGAAGTAAAATCATTGGAATATTGGTGTTGATGGGAACAGGAAGAAGGATGTCGATGCCTGTGCTGCTGCTGCTGCTGATGGCTATGCTCGCCAAGTACGACGTGGTCAAAGTTCATGTTTTGCTTGCCTCTTTGTATTTCGATTTGCCGTAACTGCTACTGCTGTATATATTATTAACGAATACTATCCTTTTTCTTTTCCTTAAGCTGGAGAGAAGAAGAATATGGGTCCGTGAAAATTAGAGTGAAAAAAAGAGGCTTATAACCTCACTAATAAGTAATAATGATTATAATGTAAAGAAAACAAGAAAGAGAGAAAGACAAGTGTACAGACGGAAAGAAATGCTATATAAGGAGGAGACTAGAAGTAAAGAAAAACGAGGGATAAGCCCAAAGAAAGGGATAAGGAATACCTCCTACCCGGGTAGCAGAAATGCTATATAATATCCACACATCGCACTCATGTACTTATTCATATACAGTATTTTTTGCTAAGCTGTAGTACAAATGATGAACACGTTGATCCTACGTGATGTTCCTATTGCAGGTGGTGCGTATATGATTATGTACGTTATGTATAAGCTGTTAAGACAGCAGTACCTTCTATATCTGTTTTTTTTGGCATTCGGGATGTCATATTATTGCCTAGTACATACATAATAAGAGAGAGAGAAAGACACACATGATGGGGGGTGATTGTGTGTATATTTAAAGACACAGCTCAGCAGCCAACAAGTAAATTCCGCTCACATTCTGTTTTTCTCTATGTACACACTCCCAACACACCGTCATGGCTACCCCCCAATCGAGACTTACTCCCTTTGTCATTATATTCTTTCTTTATCTTCTGGGTAAAAGAAGACGTCGGATGTGAGTAGGAGATGGGGGGTTTAAGAGAGCGAAGGAGCTCTTTCTTAAGATGCTAGTTTGCATATGTTGTGGGAGAAGAGGAGCATAAGATGAGCTATAATAAAACATTCGGAATATCTTATTGCCTTGCAATGAAACATAGTACACTTTGTACGTAATTCGATTTTTGAATGCAAGAATCGAAGTATGATAACCCAGTGAATGATCATGTTGATCCGTGTAATTCATCCGCAGTCGCCATTTTTTTTTCTGCTGTTTTCTATTCCCTCTCAACGCACAGATAATGAATATTCGTACTGGTCACCTAGATCAATCTCAAGGCAGGGTATAAACTACCACAACAGCAGCAGCTGTCGATTTTTATTATCTTTTATTTTTGGGGCTATAGGGGATGGGATGATATATACTGTCATATAGACAGTAGGTAATGCATTATGCATTACTGGCAGCAGGGACAATACCTATTTACTCTTCACACTTGGTCCAATATATGCTGTTGCTGCTTAGTAACCGCTATTATCTCCTTGGTAGCCACTCGTTGTCATGGGGATGCTATTGGGTACCATCAATCAATACATGGTTGCCTTTTTAACTTCTTTACGTATTCTATTGAGCTAGCGTTCGTACAGTAAAATCATCCAAATCTATATTGAGCTCCGCCCGTGATTCGCAATAACAACATGAACAACAGCGGCCCTGAAACTCTCTAAACGCCATAGGAGGGGTAGCTAAGAAAAGTTCCCCTTGGCAAAAGTAACACCATCACCCTACTACTACTGGATGATATGTGCGGAACCGGATCTATTATAGCATGGGTTGGATGCTGTTCCTCTCCCCACCATATTCTTTCGGGGGTGCTGTAATTATGATGTTGATATTAACACATGCATTCATTTAGGCTTTGTTGGTTCCTTCCATCATCCCCGACACGATTTTTACAGACAAAGAAAAAGCTAGTTACACCAAAGCAATGCACTATCAACAACCACATGTTTTCATAGCTCATAATCCACACCAGTTGCACCACATTATAGTACGTGTCATAGGTCTGAATATGTATTGAATTTTTCCTCATGATTGGCTTGACGTGATACCAGTTTCTAGTTGGCGCTGAGAGGGTGTTTAGTACATGAGACCCACTGTTCTTTTCAGCTTGGCACCCATGGTTCATGTCGAGTCAATATAGAGTAAAAGACAAGGTAAAAGAAGATAAGTTAAATAGCTGCAGCCCTGACTACGCGTGAGAGCGCAGTGATGTGAGTCGTTTGCCTATGACACAAGCGAGGCGCTAGCGAGAAACACCAACCCTCAGTATAACTAATGTGATTGTCTGCTGGGAGAGGGATACGCTTTTTTGCATCATATATGACGACAAGTGGGACAATGACAACGGTAACTGATAGCAAAACATGCAACAACCACCGATATTTATCTTGTCCTTGAAAATCAATGCATAAGCGACTGTACGACAAGTACGTCTTAGAGCACTTTCGCTTTATCTAAAAACAGAAAATGGGTCCATCAAAAGTACTCTTTTACTTATCAGATGCATTGGCCATTGTATGTATATCACTCTGGATATAGTTTGACCGCCGGGTCATATAGTAATGAAATGAGCGGATATCCCATGTGAGCTATGATAGTAAACTTGCGGTGCGCACCGTAACATAAGCAAATAATGTCATATACCAATATACGTCTGAGCAATACTGCTCTTCGTGTGCGTATCCGATCGACGTCAATGGATTCTACGTAAAACCACAGTGTCAGAGAGCGCATCCTTCATGACCCTCTATTTGACGAGTTTCGAGCCATCCGTTGCATAAAAAAAGGAGCCATCCGTTGCATAAAAAAAGAAAAAAGGAACGATAGGTCTATTTACTCCAGTGAAAGCAATGCCCGAAGTGCAGGCAGCAATCATGTTTACAGTTCGGGAAAATGTAAGAAATGCGCATATTGATACCTTCCACCCTCAGTAGACAGTCCAACAACATGACACGCATATCGTGGCGTCTTATTGCCGTTGCATCTTTACCTTGTATTTTTCTCTATATTGTCTCGACATGAACCATGGGTGCCACGTTGAAAAGAACAGTGGGTGCCATGTACTAAACACCCTCTCAGCGCTAACTAGAAACTGGTATCACGTCAAGCCAATCATTAGGAAAATTCCAATATCAATGCTGATCTACGCGGAGGATTTGGTGGTGAGTGCTGTGCACTATGTGTGTGCACAGACTCAGTGGCGGCACCAGCGAGAGGATGATGAAGATCTCAGCACCATAGAGTGCATGGGACTGGTCCCGCTTACATAGCAATTATACCACAATCATGCGTAGTGGATTCATCACGTTTATACAGTATTCAATATCGTCCTGCCGGTAGCATACTACAGCGAAAAGAGGACTCTGTTGTCAATTCTCTTTCAAAGCTGTGTTGCTCTCTTTCATCCACATTAAAGAAAAGGCTGAGCAGAGTTTTGAGCCACATCTCACAAGTTCTATTCTTGGGACAATGGTTACACCAGAGCAAAGCCCGCGCTTTACTATCCATCAAACAGGTGACACAACTGTGGCCCAGTAACAAAAAATAGCCAAGAAATGGTATAGTTTCGGAAAAGAAATCTTTTTCAATGGGTAAATGTAAAAATAAGGCAGGGATGATACTACATTTTGGGTTGCAAAAGTAGAGGTTCTTGTGTGTGCGAGGAGAAGGATAAAAGAGAAAGAAGTATGTATAAATGAAAGAAGAGAGAATGAACGAGTGGAAGTAGTAGTTAATATACACAGACTATGTGGGCTAAAAAATAATGGGGGACGTTGCTATGGAATAGATAAGTCTGGGAAGAGAGTGTTTTACAGAAAAAAGGAATAGTTGTTGTATGTAAAAGAGTAGGAAAGATGATATGTTTTTTAATACACTGACGTCTTGTAAGAAGTCTGCGGGAAATCTTCCAAATCGCGAAGTGGATGATGCTGAACACGCTGCTTGAGGCGGGATGCGTACGCAGACACAACACATGCAAAGTATATCTACATAGACACATGTAGTATCCGAGGGATCAGAAACAGACACACTTAAACGCAACCTTTTCCCTTGTATATGTCTACTCTTCACTTACCCCTATGATGTTGCCAACCACGACACCGACACCGCCACCAACCAACATTCCAGTGACGGTCTTGTTACACGCATCCGCAGCCTCTGTTCCGGAGTATCCGTACTGATCAGCATAGTTATCAAGGTAAAACTCGCAGCCAGACACGACATCCTCACGACGAACAATCAAAAAGATCCACGTTGCAAATGAGACAATCAAAGCCAAGAGAGTCATGATCCAATAGACGAATTTGAAAATGTTGACCAAGCCTCGCTTTTGCTATAGAAGACACAGATCATCGATCAACCCATTAAAAGTTGGAAATCTGTACACCTCTGTGGAGAGAGAGAGAGAGAGAGAAGGGTCGAAGCAGCTTACAGCAATAGCACCAATGAATCCGAACAGTGCTGTGACGATAGCCAGACAGCCGATCGCAAGGCCGGCGTAGTAAGCTGCTTCCATATTAACATAGGTCGCTTCATCGTAAGACAAGATGTCTAAAAAGAAATCAAATTATGAAAGCGTCAGATTGCTTGATTCGAGTACTGTTTTTGTTTCGCGTGCGGGTATAAATGTCTGTGCTATTGTTCGTACCTGATCGAGCGATGGCGAGGTAAGCGACTGCTGCGGCACTAGCAAGCTATTACAAAGGGAAGAAAGGAATCAGTATACATGACGGCTTTCACATACAAGTGTTTACGTACCAGATCCAAAATCGCGATAATCAGAACGCCAACTCTGGTGCATTAAAAGCAATATTTTTATTATTAGTGTGCTCGTCTACCAGAACAAATGTGATATGTCGTAATTTACCTTAGCGAAATACAGCAGCAGCACTTTTGCATTCTTGTATTTGTGTTGTTTAACGTGTAAAGTGAAAAAGTGAAATCTAAAAAAGAAAAGAAGACGTTGTCGTCGTTGTGGAGAGGGGAAACCTTTTTATTTTTGACTGGACCTGCTTGTTTATATATATAACTTTCTGGCTCTTCCGCTTCTTGTGCACACTTTAGGAATAGTGACCGGAATGGTGTAACACTCCAACCCGAGCCTCACCGTGTAACTTTTTTGTTTGCTCAGGCGCTAAACTCTGCTAGGCGTCTCTTTCATATTCACAATAGCCGATCCAAAAAGCTCTTTTTGTTTTGGTTATACAAGGAGATAAAAATAGTAACCTTTCCTCTTACTATTTGCCCTGGCTGGCGACTACTGTACTGTGGCTGTTTAAGAAGGTAAAAGCCCAGTCGAGCGACAAAAAAAGAAAGATACATGGTCCAAAACCAAGGGAGAGAGTGAAGGATGATGCACTCAGCCTCTTTGCTTTCGTTGCAGCTAGTCGCTTTTTCTTGCGGTGTTTTCTGTATGCTCTATGTAGGTGCATCGCATTCACAGCTGCGATCTGTCATCTGAAAACATGCATGCAGGCTGAGGGCAGCAACGACAGCAACAGCCTATTTTCCATTGAGCTATTATAGACATGGGGTGATGGATACGCCGAATTCGGACAAGAGCTGCGATGACGATGAGGTTGTATGTGAGGGTCGTTTTGGCAGTCAGTTCGTCGGGTGATCGGTCCCCATCCGGAATTCTTCGTGTTATCCGTTTTGTGTCACCAGCATGTCCCCTTTACCTTTTTCTTTCCTCGCTGTGCATTAGCCTCTCTGAGCCCAGCTACGTATGCTATTCGGCAAGTGAGAGCGCAAGCCTCGTTTAAGATGGTGAGTGTGTATTCCAGAGAAACTGATTCTTGTACTAGTCGTCTTCTACCCTGTTGCTACAGGATTACAGGTAGTGAAGCTAGTTTTTGCCTTCTGTCTACGACTGACGATCTTGTGCATATCTTCTATTATGAACTTGAAACGGAAGCAAAAACAAATAACACTGCCTTTACAACATTGGACAACGACCGTCGAATAGTGTATACAAACGAGTTATAAGAAACCTTTCCTGTTGATCAGCGGCAGCACCGCCACATCAACATAGTGTGCGAGCACCGCTCTTTTAGTCTACAAGAATAGTTTTCGCTCTGGACAATAAGGATAGGCCCGGGTAAAGTCCAGTTATCATGAGTGTAGCAACATCCGCCAAGGAAACCGGGAAAATAATACAATGACGGGACACAACAACTTTAACTCTTCTCATCTTTCTACGCACCATTCCTTTTGCTTCGTAGCTTACAATGTAATTGCAGTGAAGAAAAGTGATGAAAGGATATAAATACAGTCGATACAGTCGTAGGTTTGACAAATAATGTCCGTCTATAATAGTACAGTAGATGCATCCGTTATCGCAGCTTAAGCTCAACATTCAACTAAGGTAAATATGTAGGATGCAAAGAAAATTACAGGGATCGGTAAGAAGAGTCGTTGATACTCCTACCTTAACAAATACTAGAAAGTGGGAGATACCATCATCGTCAACGAAGAGTCATATAGTACATGAACGCTTAGCATGACTTGTTCTTTTTCTAACTCTTACCAAATGTGTGTACGTGTACAGTGTTTCCAAGAAGCAATGTCGCAGCCAATCAAGATTACCAGTCAGAATTGATATCACAGGCGAGTCAGAATCAATGTCGCCAGCCAGTCAAAATCAATTTCGCATTTTCAGAAATGTTGTCACCTGTGCAACCCATTCTGAGTATTTGAAAAATACGGCCTCTGGCGAATCTTCTTTGGCTTTTTCAGTGGCGAATGAAAAGTCAAAAGATGAAGATACTCGTATGAAGGAGGCAAACACTAAACGAGATTATGTGCGATATACTGTCCGAGATAATGTTAGGTTTTTCGATCTGAAGATTGAAAAGTGCATGAGTGCATCAGCTGTGGCAAAGCAGTTGGGTATACACATTCGAACGGCGCAGAGATGGGCTAAACAGCATAGCATGAGTCCTGGCAACATTTTTGACAGTTGTACTAGAATCGGTCGTAAATGTATTTTAACGGAAGAGCATAAAAGGACTATTATCAATTTCATTGATGCCAATCCGTCTGTTACTGTGGTTGAAGTCACAGAGCATTTTGGATCGATTCAATGATCTTAAGGTTTCACGCAGTACTGTTTATAACTTTATGAAAAGGGAATGCAACCTATCGTTGAAAAAGGCTGATTTTCATTCCATTGAAAGAAACAGTCCAGCAAAAATTGAGGAGCGATACGATTGGGTTTGCAAATGGCAAAATACAGATATGAACTTCATGACGAATTGCGTGTTCCTTGATGAGTCTGCTTTTGACATAAACATGAAACGGTTTAGAGCTTGGTCCACAAATGGGTACTCGTGCTATTGTTACTAGACCTACCACGAGAGCAAATACTACGTCTATATTGGGTGCCATTTCTGCATCAGGTTTGATTGCAGTGGGCGTAAAAAAACCGAGACCTGCGAAGAAGAGAAAGGCTGAAGGATATATCAGCTCAGGAACAGTAACAGGTCACTATATCAGTTTCCTAAAAATGACTCTTGATGAAATGGACAAGTATCCACATATGAAAGGTCATTACATAGTTATGAACAATGCACCTATTCACACACATGAAAATATAAAGAAATATATTGAGTATCGAGGATATAAGTGTGTGTATCTTCCTACTTACTCTCCTGAACTTTACCCCATAGAACAATCTTGGGCAGATGCGAAGAGTAAGGTTAAGCGCCAGAGGTTTTTGCAAGAAGACACTCTAACAAAGAGAACTACGGAAGCTTGCAAAAGCGTAGATAAAAGTCAGTTCAGAGGATTCGTTTTAGATTCTTACAAATGTTAGGATACATATCAAAACAAAGAACCCATGTAATGATCAACCAATTCATCGAAGCAAATAATGCTGCGAAAAATATCAGGTAAGCAAGCAACAGTAAATACACACTATTAACAACCTTTTGCTATTAGCAATATATATTCGTTTTTATTATAACATCAACCAATTCCAAAAAAAAAAACGTTTTGGAATCGAGAAAAAAGAAACGACTTAAAAGTCGCCCTCTCTAAAAAAACCCAAAGGGTTTTTGTCGACACCTTTATTTTTCTGACGTTGTCGACAACAATTACTGATATCTCTGTTGTTGGCAAGATCTGATAGCCAATGAAAAGCCGCCTTTTCCAAAAAAACCAAAAGGTTGTTGTCGACACCTTTATTGTTCTGACGTTGTCGACAACAATTTTGGGCTTGTGGCCTAAGTCCGTTCCAAAGTCTATTCTTTATCCGCACCTACACTTTATGTCGAGCAAACCCGTCTCTAACGAACGCTCCAACATGTCGTCTCTAGACCTTGGTTGCGGCTCTCAAGTAAGTTAAAAGCAAATGCGCGGCTTGTGTCAGGGTTGTTTGGTGTCATTACATTATGCATGATACGGGATGCTTACAAAGCCAAACTAGCAAAATTCCAAATCCAAACTATTGCGGACCGGTGCACACGAAGGACAGAAGCAAAGGGCACGAAACACACTTGCAAGCTCTGGCTTCATCGTGACGGCAAGTTTGACTGCTGGAGAGATTCCTGAGTAAAAAGTCCTACTTTCACAATCTACATCTTTCTTACAGTGTTTGTCGTTGGTTAAGTTTCTCTTGCTGTTTACTTTATCACTTTAAACATATTATTGATAATTTAATACGATCTCATTGAATCCAAGTGATTCTGCTTGAGTTAGCTGCAGTTTTACTTGCCTGCAAAGATGCTTCCCAAGGAGGCTGGATACGAGCCGAGGAACGGCTTTCAAGGGCGATTTCCGATGCATACAACTGCCGGTATTGCTATTCATTGAAAACCACTGCCCGTCGGACGACTGTAGTTGAAGAAAGAAATCATAGCAAGCTGATATCCTGCTAAGAACGATAAAATTTGAGAATGTAACGTCTATGTATCTATAAGCTAGTGATCTCAAAATCATACCGAAACACACAGAGCATGACATAGAGAACAGTCTCTACTATGTTCGATATCTTGCTCTCATTAATAATAACCACTATTGATGATACCATTGATACTTCTAAAAAAGTAAGGAATGATATCATAGGAGAAGCTCCCTAGCTCTTCTTTCAAAAAGCGCTTATCATACCGCAAAACATCAGTACAATTCATAACCATGATATAGAGTGGTTTGATTTTAATTTGAAAGAGCTTGCATTAGCTATAGTTCAGAACAAGTGTATACAGCCGGCGCTCACTGTACGGTGAAATTTTACATATGCACATTTTTGCTTCATTTAACTTTTATGCTTCAGTGATTGTGGGGATGTGGTTTCAGCCGAGCACTTCTGCTCGAGTTTCAATGAAGAACAATGTGTGAGAATTATATTTAGCTTAAACTGTCGCTGCATCCTCGTGGCAAGGTGGATGTCGAGAAGGCAAGACAAGAAGTGTCGCGCTGTTGCTGTCTGTACTATCATATGAAACTTGAGCTTATGAGTATGATACTTGTCAATAGTAATCTTAAAAGCTGGTAGATGTGTAGCTGAGAAAAGTTTGTCGCGTGGAGCTGTAAATAGCGTGCATTTACTATTTGTTATTTATCCATACATGCGCATGGCGTACTTCATCACCATCTTCATTGAAAGAGGGAGTGGGGCAGAACTGCATATCCAACAGAAGCAGTATCGTCTATCCTTGGCTCAAATCGCAAATACTTTCAAACGATTCTCGGGCGGCCAATCAAAATCGACAAAAATTCCCACTCATTTTTTGCCATGGTTATAAAGTCCGGCTATCTCAGCTCAGTTTTTCGCTTCTCTTTCCCTTATCTCCATGCTTTTCTATTTCGCGCAGTCGTAATCGTCATAAACGCGGCCTTAGACCAATCACAGGTAAATTCCTTTATAACCCTGCTTCTGCTGCTTTACACACGCTCACACTTGTGTTTTAGCTTTGAAGAACCGTAGTGGGTTGTTTCAAAGGCCCACCACTTTTTGTATGTGTCGGTAGTGTTTCTGGGCACGTTTGCAGGTTCGACTCCTGGCTTGACACAAAGGTGGGCGCTACGTCGAGGTCTATTGTTCATTTTGGGAGACCATTAGTCGCATCGGCCCCGCGCAAAAGAGCTCGATCACCTTCAGTGGCTATCCTGAACGATCGGGTCCCGCCTTGGACGATACAAGCGTGTCTGTTATAGCCTGGACTTGCCGTACTCTCCGGAGTATGGTGTGCCTGTCAGATAGTCTTGAAATAACGCTTGAGGAATTGAGGGAATAAGGAATTGACGGAAAAGGCATTGGCATTGGTGTCATTCCTGAAGGCTTGCCGGAAGGCTTGCTGGAAGGATTGGCGGTGTAGGTTCCAGCTTCGAGCTGGGACTGAGGCTGTGGTGGACATGGAGGTTGAAAGGTGATTTGTGCCTTTTCTCAACCTCCTTCTTTCTCGTTCATTGTCAAATCAATGGACCAGAGAATTGCCAATGCCTTCTTCTTTTTCTTCAGCTAGACACTTTTTTCACCTTTGTTATTTTTCTTACATTCTTTGAAATAATAAAATAACTCTTCCATCTGTTTCCCTTTACAAATATATCTGTTTTTTAATAGCGTATATCACGCGAGCTTTTGTCGCTTTGATGTAATAGACGTTTGCGATGGCAACCGAGGCATAAGTGACCGCTAAAAGTCGTTGCTATAATAGTATGGCCTGTTCTCGCTGTTGCGCAAGACAAAGTGCTTATCAACGGCGTAGTGATGGGATCGTCACAATTCTTCATTCCCACATGGACTCTGTGACCAAGTTGCCATCGCTGGCTTCACTGGAAAACACTTTGCATAAATCGAAGCGAAGCCCTCCAAGCACGCAATCTCGCGACAGCAGTTCATTAATCTACCTCAGCACTCGATCGGCTACACAGATATTTAGAGCAGTTCCTGGCAGTCTGCGTCGAAGCATACGCGCAACAGGGCAAAGTCGTAAAGGTGTATAGTGATGCCCTATTCTTTGTCGACAACTTTCCCGGCTATTTGAGGACATATGGTATCGCCACACGTATTTTTGATCAGACAACAGAGATTCAAGAAAGCAATAGCGATATGTGCAGGGTTCTGAATAACGGTGAAGGAGGGTTCCGCAACTTCCGATATAATCCGCTGGCGGGCACATTGTTCTACCTCTCCAATGAAGCTCACCATATGCTTGAAAAGCGTATGGACATGATGAAAGTGCAAGCTTACGATGTGCTCACCGTGATACTAAACGAGCTCTCTTTTGGTGACATCCTTCGGTGCATGACTGTGTCGCCAATGCATCAATGATTGTTCTACAATGGTACGCTACAAAACTAATATCCACATTCGAATGACATAGGATCCTGCGAATTACGAACAGAATACAACGGGGGGATGGATCTAGCATGGCACTTGGATGCGTCCTATGTCTTGAACAAGTAAACAGCAACGCCTATGAGATACTCTAGTAACTACAGCACCAGCAGCGATAATACCCACATTTCGTCGCCATGTTGTAAAAGCGAAGGAATAAGGCTAAAAAGAAGGCACTACTGTAGGAAGGCTGACTGAATTAATCTTCTTCTTCTAGCTCACGTATTAGGAAGACACTAAGAACCGCCTACTATGTAGTGCTACATTGTCTCTTTTCACGCAGTCTGATACTCTATCCACAGCTCCAAGTTAATCAATGGGCAATGTCTGTGAGCGTGATAAAAATACCCTGATGGTGACTGCGCTGTGGGTGTTTCTTAATTATAACAACCATTGATTAACCAATCACCACCGCGAGTGAAAAAAAAATAGTTCGGGATCTCGGTAAGTTTATTATTGTTCGAAAAGTAAAGTTCAAGACTGAGGCAAGAGGTAAAAAGAAAAAGGACGTACTTCGTCGTAATATTCGGAAGGCTGTATGATATCCATGATAACCCTTTTTGGGGGCAGGTTGCCAATTTCCGTTGTTGTTTTATACTCTTTACTGATAATGGATGATGGGCAGGAATAGTAAAGGGAAGAGAGCGAATCGACCAAGAAGCAATCATAATCCTTTTTTTTTGGAACGCAATTTGAATTTAGTGTGTCTGTGTGTCGAAACCACTGCTCGCTACACGGTGTGGTATCGTGACCTCAGTCATGAAAAGAAAGGGTTGTCCTGTGATTGGTAGAAGAAGCAATCAGATCATGCGTAGTGCTCGGCTGCTTTGTCTCTTATTAATCATCTCAATGTAATCCAAGTATTACAACACACGTCTGAAATGGAAACGCATGTATTCATGACTTGAATGAGTCATTTTAATCGCCCTTCGTCAGCTGCCTGCCTGCTTTATCCTGCTGCGCGAAAGATGCCCTGTAACAAATATGCTTTATGTAGCCGGAAGATCACTACATGTCATCGAGCACAAATATAGATTTCCGTAAATATTGATCTCTCCTCGTCCCCATGTGCAATATTACGCTGGGTAAGCTGAAGGAGAAATGCATCAAACTGTCAATATCTTTCGACAGGTCATCCTGCAAAACAATTGAACGGGTCTAAGTTACACAAGGATCTCGTCGTTCAAGTAAGGCAGTCTCTCTTTCACATTCTCTAACGTCTTTGCGCATCTCTCTCCAATGTGAAGTAATAATAAACGATTTTACACACAACATTGTCCAAAACGAAACACGAATGTGCTCGATATGCGATGAGAGTTCTAAACGGAAAGATGACTTGTGGGTTTTGGCCATACAACCCAACGTACAGTAACATTTTGCAATGACAAGCGAAGGAAATTAACTCCAATAACGGCGCCTTCTTGGTATTGGTACTTTACCAAAAAAAAAAAAAGGTCAGTTTGAAAGGAGGATCATCACGGCAACCAACAAAAGCACCAACTTATTAATATATTGCATTATTCGTATCTTACACCTGAAAACGCTTTTCGACCACACTATTCTCGTTGAGGTAGTCGCCACATCGGAATCTGTAATTTTAACTACTAGCGATCCTTATAAGAAGAGTTTTTTACTGGATTATTCCTTTTTCTCTTCATCCAAACAAAGGGCGTATATCTTGTCTCGTTCCGTATCACGTTATCGATGACTAAATTCCACTAAACACCATACTCGTTACTCTCAGGAAATATGCCAATGAATCAATGTATCTACTACGTGTTATAAATCGATAAACCATTGTTCAGTAATTATTCCAAGACACGATTGGATTGAGAATAGATAGCAGGAAAAGGTGTTATCAATGTATTCAGACTATAAGATGGATAGAGATGATGGAAGGCCATAGAACGAATATTAAGTTACGAAGTTTGAAACATATAGTTTGGGCAAGATCATCTTATCTAAAGGCTGAAGAGTGTCTAGGTGCCGAGATTACAAATCAAAATAGCTTAGATCCATTTTATTATATAATTTTAGATCCTTTTTACGTGTCCGACATAACTGTCAAAAGTTATAAAAGCACGGGCGTTTTACAAAGTTAATAAAGATCAGAACATTGTCTGGACCTGTCAATTATTACAGTTTCCTATTAACATTTTATTTTGAATTCAATACTGTATTTATTGTCCATTTTTTTCCAACGATTGTATGCATTCTTGAGACTAGCATGTGTGGAGTATTTTTTGAAATAACCTTTGCGGCGGTCATCACGATAGCAAGCTTGCCAATTCATCCTATCGTCGCCAATTTGTTCTATGTAACCCTCAATATACCACCAATTTTTGCTGCTCTCGTCGGTGGTTGCAGAATCATTAATTGATGATGGTTGTCCAGATGGGATGGTTTGCAGGTGAGATGATGATTCTGGAATGCTGTTTGCTGGCAGCAGGCTTCTTAATTCACAGGCAGATGAGGTGGTAGAAGACAGTGGCATAGGTGCTGATGATCAACTTGATATGAATTGGCGCTTGCATGTTCTTAAGAAAGTCATCCCTTCCTTCAGATAATCAATAGTTCGCTTCTTTTTGCATTAGTATCCTAGACATTGTTGTCAAGCATGTCTATGAGAGAAACATTCAATATTATTTTTTATTATTATTAATATAATTAAATATAAAATATAAATCAATGTTATTATCTTTTATTAATCTTAACATGGTAAGTTGATTAAGAAAACTTACACTGTGTTTTTTAATCAATTTTCTTAAAGAAAAAAAAATATTGAAACAGACAATCTACAATAATAAAATTTATTTTTATTAATAATGTACTTGCAGAAGATTCGAAACTTGATGGGTTATTATTAGGGATCCACACGGTTCGGTTCGGTTCGGTTCTTGAAAGGAACCGAACCGAACCGTCCAAAGCAAGAACCGAACTGACTAGAACTGATGAGAACCGTAGAACCGAAGAGTCGAACCGAAGAACCGAACCTGTCATGTATATAAAAAAGGCAAAATCCAGTATCTTTGAATGAAAGCTGATATGTGTGTGTTCAAATATCGCGGTATACTTGAATACTGCAGTAAAAAAGAATAGTTTATTATTGTACATTGAACAGCGATTTCAAAATGAATAAGAGTTACAGAATATAAACATTTAATATACAATGTGGGTCATTGCATGGTTAAAAGATTAAAGCTAGGGATCCGTATCAGAACCATAGGACCGGGACTGAACCGAACCGAAACCGAGAAAATACGGTTCGGTTCCTACTAAGAACCGAACCGGAACCGAATCGGTTCTGTATACGTAGAACCGAAGAACCGAGTGGCAGAAGATTGCATTTAGCGATTTTGGTAATCAGTATAAAGTAGGCTATAATGGAAGATACGAACAATGTTACTCCTTAAAGACCAAGAAGTAGTGTATTTGCAAGCCATACTTTATTCAAAAACTTTACAAAACCTGCAAAAGCAGAAGGGAGGGAAAAATAGTAAAGAAGAGAAAAGAAAAAAAAATATAAAAAGACTTGTTCTGACGGCAGCTTGCTTTCTCCGCCCATGACGCGCATCATTACTTGTTCCTCTACTTTGCTACCCACAATGCATTTTTCTCTATGACGTACTACTTTACTAGATTTAGCATGGCTTCTCGATCAGTTTTATCAAGTTTGTGCATTCCATTTAAGATTGTGCATTCTGGGGCTCATAACAGAATTATCTTACCTATTCACCCTTTGCCTTTTTTGAGACACTATACACTATACACGCATAGAGACACAGCAGCTGTGTGTTCAATTCCTCCAATATTACGATAACATATTGTACTAGTAATACTAAGTCGCTCCAAGTACTATAAGCTCCACCACTTTTTGTAAGAACTGTATGTGCTTTCATCTTTTAACCATGCAATGACCCACATTGTATATTAAATGTTTATATTCTGTAACTCTTATTCATTTTGAAATCGCTGTTCAATGTACAATAATAAACTATTCTTTTTTACTGCAGTATTCAAGTATACCGCGATATTTGAACACACACATATCAGCTTTCATTCAAAGATACTGGATTTTGCCTTTTTTATATACATGACAGGTTCGGTTCTTCGGTTCGACTCTTCGGTTCTACGGTTCTCATCAGTTCTAGTCAGTTCGGTTCTTGCTTTGGACGGTTCGGTTCGGTTCCTTTCAAGAACCGAACCGAACCGAACCGTGTGGATCCCTAATAATAACCCATCAAGTTTCGAATCTTCTGCAAGTACATTATTAATAAAAATAAATTTTATTATTGTAGATTGTCTGTTTCAATATTTTTTTTTCTTTAAGAAAATTGATTAAAAAACACAGTGTAAGTTTTCTTAATCAACTTACCATGTTAAGATTAATAAAAGATAATAACATTGATTTATATTTTATATTTAATTATATTAATAATAATAAAAAATAATATTGAATGTTTCTCTCATAGACATGCTTGACAACAATGTCTAGGATACTAATGCAAAAAGAAGCGAACTATTGATTATCTGAAGGAAGGGATGACTTTCTTAAGAACATGCAAGCGCCAATTCATATCAAGTTGATCATCAGCACCTATGCCACTGTCTTCTACCACCTCATCTGCCTGTGAATTAAGAAGCCTGCTGCCAGCAAACAGCATTCCAGAATCATCATCTCACCTGCAAACCATCCCATCTGGACAACCATCATCAATTAATGATTCTGCAACCACCGACGAGAGCAGCAAAAATTGGTGGTATATTGAGGGTTACATAGAACAAATTGGCGACGATAGGATGAATTGGCAAGCTTGCTATCGTGATGACCGCCGCAAAGGTTATTTCAAAAAATACTCCACACATGCTAGTCTCAAGAATGCATACAATCGTTGGAAAAAAATGGACAATAAATACAGTATTGAATTCAAAATAAAATGTTAATAGGAAACTGTAATAATTGACAGGTCCAGACAATGTTCTGATCTTTATTAACTTTGTAAAACGCCCGTGCTTTTATAACTTTTGACAGTTATGTCGGACACGTAAAAAGGATCTAAAATTATATAATAAAATGGATCTAAGCTATTTTGATTTGTAATCTCGGCACCTAGACACTCTTCAGCCTTTAGATAAGATGATCTTGCCCAAACTATATGTTTCAAACTTCGTAACTTAATATTCGTTCTATGGCCTTCCATCATCTCTATCCATCTTATAGTCTGAATACATTGATAACACCTTTTCCTGCTATCTATTCTCAATCCAATCGTGTCTTGGAATAATTACTGAACAATGGTTTATCGATTTATAACACGTAGTAGATACATTGATTCATTGGCATATTTCCTGAGAGTAACGAGTATGGTGTTTAGTGGAATTTAGTCATCGATAACGTGATACGGAACGAGACAAGATATACGCCCTTTGTTTGGATGAAGAGAAAAAGGAATAATCCAGTAAAAAACTCTTCTTATAAGGATCGCTAGTAGTTAAAATTACAGATTCCGATGTGGCGACTACCTCAACGAGAATAGTGTGGTCGAAAAGCGTTTTCAGGTGTAAGATACGAATAATGCAATATATTAATAAGTTGGTGCTTTTGTTGGTTGCCGTGATGATCCTCCTTTCAAACTGACCTTTTTTTTTTTTTTGGTAAAGTACCAATACCAAGAAGGCGCCGTTATTGGAGTTAATTTCCTTCGCTTGTCATTGCAAAATGTTACTGTACGTTGGGTTGTATGGCCAAAACCCACAAGTCATCTTTCCGTTTAGAACTCTCATCGCATATCGAGCACATTCGTGTTTCGTTTTGGACAATGTTGTGTGTAAAATCGTTTATTATTACTTCACATTGGAGAGAGATGCGCAAAGACGTTAGAGAATGTGAAAGAGAGACTGCCTTACTTGAACGACGAGATCCTTGTGTAACTTAGACCCGTTCAATTGTTTTGCAGGATGACCTGTCGAAAGATATTGACAGTTTGATGCATTTCTCCTTCAGCTTACCCAGCGTAATATTGCACATGGGGACGAGGAGAGATCAATATTTACGGAAATCTATATTTGTGCTCGATGACATGTAGTGATCTTCCGGCTACATAAAGCATATTTGTTACAGGGCATCTTTCGCGCAGCAGGATAAAGCAGGCAGGCAGCTGACGAAGGGCGATTAAAATGACTCATTCAAGTCATGAATACATGCGTTTCCATTTCAGACGTGTGTTGTAATACTTGGATTACATTGAGATGATTAATAAGAGACAAAGCAGCCGAGCACTACGCATGATCTGATTGCTTCTTCTACCAATCACAGGACAACCCTTTCTTTTCATGACTGAGGTCACGATACCACACCGTGTAGCGAGCAGTGGTTTCGACACACAGACACACTAAATTCAAATTGCGTTCCAAAAAAAAAGGATTATGATTGCTTCTTGGTCGATTCGCTCTCTTCCCTTTACTATTCCTGCCCATCATCCATTATCAGTAAAGAGTATAAAACAACAACGGAAATTGGCAACCTGCCCCCAAAAAGGGTTATCATGGATATCATACAGCCTTCCGAATATTACGACGAAGTACGTCCTTTTTCTTTTTACCTCTTGCCTCAGTCTTGAACTTTACTTTTCGAACAATAATAAACTTACCGAGATCCCGAACTATTTTTTTTTCACTCGCGGTGGTGATTGGTTAATCAATGGTTGTTATAATTAAGAAACACCCACAGCGCAGTCACCATCAGGGTATTTTTATCACGCTCACAGACATTGCCCATTGATTAACTTGGAGCTGTGGATAGAGTATCAGACTGCGTGAAAAGAGACAATGTAGCACTACATAGTAGGCGGTTCTTAGTGTCTTCCTAATACGTGAGCTAGAAGAAGAAGATTAATTCAGTCAGCCTTCCTACAGTAGTGCCTTCTTTTTAGCCTTATTCCTTCGCTTTTACAACATGGCGACGAAATGTGGGTATTATCGCTGCTGGTGCTGTAGTTACTAGAGTATCTCATAGGCGTTGCTGTTTACTTGTTCAAGACATAGGACGCATCCAAGTGCCATGCTAGATCCATCCCCCCGTTGTATTCTGTTCGTAATTCGCAGGATCCTATGTCATTCGAATGTGGATATTAGTTTTGTAGCGTACCATTGTAGAACAATCATTGATGCATTGGCGACACAGTCATGCACCGAAGGATGTCACCAAAAGAGAGCTCGTTTAGTATCACGGTGAGCACATCGTAAGCTTGCACTTTCATCATGTCCATACGCTTTTCAAGCATATGGTGAGCTTCATTGGAGAGGTAGAACAATGTGCCCGCCAGCGGATTATATCGGAAGTTGCGGAACCCTCCTTCACCGTTATTCAGAACCCTGCACATATCGCTATTGCTTTCTTGAATCTCTGTTGTCTGATCAAAAAATACGTGTGGCGATACCATATGTCCTCAAATAGCCGGGAAAGTTGTCGACAAAGAATAGGGCATCACTATACACCTTTACGACTTTGCCCTGTTGCGCGTATGCTTCGACGCAGACTGCCAGGAACTGCTCTAAATATCTGTGTAGCCGATCGAGTGCTGAGGTAGATTAATGAACTGCTGTCGCGAGATTGCGTGCTTGGAGGGCTTCGCTTCGATTTATGCAAAGTGTTTTCCAGTGAAGCCAGCGATGGCAACTTGGTCACAGAGTCCATGTGGGAATGAAGAATTGTGACGATCCCATCACTACGCCGTTGATAAGCACTTTGTCTTGCGCAACAGCGAGAACAGGCCATACTATTATAGCAACGACTTTTAGCGGTCACTTATGCCTCGGTTGCCATCGCAAACGTCTATTACATCAAAGCGACAAAAGCTCGCGTGATATACGCTATTAAAAAACAGATATATTTGTAAAGGGAAACAGATGGAAGAGTTATTTTATTATTTCAAAGAATGTAAGAAAAATAACAAAGGTGAAAAAAGTGTCTAGCTGAAGAAAAAGAAGAAGGCATTGGCAATTCTCTGGTCCATTGATTTGACAATGAACGAGAAAGAAGGAGGTTGAGAAAAGGCACAAATCACCTTTCAACCTCCATGTCCACCACAGCCTCAGTCCCAGCTCGAAGCTGGAACCTACACCGCCAATCCTTCCAGCAAGCCTTCCGGCAAGCCTTCAGGAATGACACCAATGCCAATGCCTTTTCCGTCAATTCCTTATTCCCTCAATTCCTCAAGCGTTATTTCAAGACTATCTGACAGGCACACCATACTCCGGAGAGTACGGCAAGTCCAGGCTATAACAGACACGCTTGTATCGTCCAAGGCGGGACCCGATCGTTCAGGATAGCCACTGAAGGTGATCGAGCTCTTTTGCGCGGGGCCGATGCGACTAATGGTCTCCCAAAATGAACAATAGACCTCGACGTAGCGCCCACCTTTGTGTCAAGCCAGGAGTCGAACCTGCAAACGTGCCCAGAAACACTACCGACACATACAAAAAGTGGTGGGCCTTTGAAACAACCCACTACGGTTCTTCAAAGCTAAAACACAAGTGTGAGCGTGTGTAAAGCAGCAGAAGCAGGGTTATAAAGGAATTTACCTGTGATTGGTCTAAGGCCGCGTTTATGACGATTACGACTGCGCGAAATAGAAAAGCATGGAGATAAGGGAAAGAGAAGCGAAAAACTGAGCTGAGATAGCCGGACTTTATAACCATGGCAAAAAATGAGTGGGAATTTTTGTCGATTTTGATTGGCCGCCCGAGAATCGTTTGAAAGTATTTGCGATTTGAGCCAAGGATAGACGATACTGCTTCTGTTGGATATGCAGTTCTGCCCCACTCCCTCTTTCAATGAAGATGGTGATGAAGTACGCCATGCGCATGTATGGATAAATAACAAATAGTAAATGCACGCTATTTACAGCTCCACGCGACAAACTTTTCTCAGCTACACATCTACCAGCTTTTAAGATTACTATTGACAAGTATCATACTCATAAGCTCAAGTTTCATATGATAGTACAGACAGCAACAGCGCGACACTTCTTGTCTTGCCTTCTCGACATCCACCTTGCCACGAGGATGCAGCGACAGTTTAAGCTAAATATAATTCTCACACATTGTTCTTCATTGAAACTCGAGCAGAAGTGCTCGGCTGAAACCACATCCCCACAATCACTGAAGCATAAAAGTTAAATGAAGCAAAAATGTGCATATGTAAAATTTCACCGTACAGTGAACGCCGGCTGTATACACTTGTTCTGAACTATAGCTAATGCAAGCTCTTTCAAATTAAAATCAAACCACTCTATATCATGGTTATGAATTGTACTGATGTTTTGCGGTATGATAAGCGCTTTTTGAAAGAAGAGCTAGGGAGCTTCTCCTATGATATCATTCCTTACTTTTTTAGAAGTATCAATGGTATCATCAATAGTGGTTATTATTAATGAGAGCAAGATATCGAACATAGTAGAGACTGTTCTCTATGTCATGCTCTGTGTGTTTCGGTATGATTTTGAGATCACTAGCTTATAGATACATAGACGTTACATTCTCAAATTTTATCGTTCTTAGCAGGATATCAGCTTGCTATGATTTCTTTCTTCAACTACAGTCGTCCGACGGGCAGTGGTTTTCAATGAATAGCAATACCGGCAGTTGTATGCATCGGAAATCGCCCTTGAAAGCCGTTCCTCGGCTCGTATCCAGCCTCCTTGGGAAGCATCTTTGCAGGCAAGTAAAACTGCAGCTAACTCAAGCAGAATCACTTGGATTCAATGAGATCGTATTAAATTATCAATAATATGTTTAAAGTGATAAAGTAAACAGCAAGAGAAACTTAACCAACGACAAACACTGTAAGAAAGATGTAGATTGTGAAAGTAGGACTTTTTACTCAGGAATCTCTCCAGCAGTCAAACTTGCCGTCACGATGAAGCCAGAGCTTGCAAGTGTGTTTCGTGCCCTTTGCTTCTGTCCTTCGTGTGCACCGGTCCGCAATAGTTTGGATTTGGAATTTTGCTAGTTTGGCTTTGTAAGCATCCCGTATCATGCATAATGTAATGACACCAAACAACCCTGACACAAGCCGCGCATTTGCTTTTAACTTACTTGAGAGCCGCAACCAAGGTCTAGAGACGACATGTTGGAGCGTTCGTTAGAGACGGGTTTGCTCGACATAAAGTGTAGGTGCGGATAAAGAATAGACTTTGGAACGGACTTAGGCCACAAGCCCAAAATTGTTGTCGACAACGTCAGAACAATAAAGGTGTCGACAACAACCTTTTGGTTTTTTTGGAAAAGGCGGCTTTTCATTGGCTATCAGATCTTGCCAACAACAGAGATATCAGTAATTGTTGTCGACAACGTCAGAAAAATAAAGGTGTCGACAAAAACCCTTTGGGTTTTTTTAGAGAGGGCGACTTTTAAGTCGTTTCTTTTTTCTCGATTCCAAAACGTTTTTTTTTTGGAATTGGTTGATGTTATAATAAAAACGAATATATATTGCTAATAGCAAAAGGTTGTTAATAGTGTGTATTTACTGTTGCTTGCTTACCTGATATTTTTCGCAGCATTATTTGCTTCGATGAATTGGTTGATCATTACATGGGTTCTTTGTTTTGATATGTATCCTAACATTTGTAAGAATGTAAAATGAATCCTCTGAACTGACTTTTATCTACGCTTTTGCAAGCTTCCGTAGTTCTCTTTGTTAGAGTGTCTTCTTGCAAAAACCTCTGGCGCTTAACCTTACTCTTCGCATCTGCCCAAGATTGTTCTATGGGGTAAAGTTCAGGAGAGTAAGTAGGAAGATACACACACTTATATCCTCGATACTCAATATATTTCTTTATATTTTCATGTGTGTGAATAGGTGCATTGTTCATAACTATGTAATGACCTTTCATATGTGGATACTTGTCCATTTCATCAAGAGTCATTTTTAGGGAACTGATATAGTGACCTGTTACTGTTCCTGAGCTGATATATCCTTCAGCCTTTCTCTTCTTCGCAGGTCTCGGTTTTTTTACGCCCACTGCAATCAAACCTGATGCAGAAATGGCACCCAATATAGACGTAGTATTTGCTCTCGTGGTAGGTCTAGTAACAATAGCACGAGTACCCATTTGTGGACCAAGCTCTAAACCGTTTCATGTTTATGTCAAAAGCAGACTCATCAAGGAACACGCAATTCGTCATGAAGTTCATATCTGTATTTTGCCATTTGCAAACCCAATCGTATCGCTCCTCAATTTTTGCTGGACTGTTTCTTTCAATGGAATGAAAATCAGCCTTTTTCAACGATAGGTTGCATTCCCTTTTCATAAAGTTATAAACAGTACTGCGTGAAACCTTAAGATCATTGAATCGATCCAAAATGCTCTGTGACTTCAACCACAGTAACAGACGGATTGGCATCAATGAAATTGATAATAGTCCTTTTATGCTCTTCCGTTAAAATACATTTACGACCGATTCTAGTACAACTGTCAAAAATGTTGCCAGGACTCATGCTATGCTGTTTAGCCCATCTCTGCGCCGTTCGAATGTGTATACCCAACTGCTTTGCCACAGCTGATGCACTCATGCACTTTTCAATCTTCAGATCGAAAAACCTAACATTATCTCGGACAGTATATCGCACATAATCTCGTTTAGTGTTTGCCTCCTTCATACGAGTATCTTCATCTTTTGACTTTTCATTCGCCACTGAAAAAGCCAAAGAAGATTCGCCAGAGGCCGTATTTTTCAAATACTCAGAATGGGTTGCACAGGTGACAACATTTCTGAAAATGCGAAATTGATTTTGACTGGCTGGCGACATTGATTCTGACTCGCCTGTGATATCAATTCTGACTGGTAATCTTGATTAGCTGCGACATTGCTTATTGGAAACACTGTACCTTGAATCTTCTGTTGCGCCAAACCACTTGAGGCTTTGTTCCGCTGACATTTATTTTTTCTCGATCTACATATCCTAAAGCAATTTTTGTGATGACCCAAGTACATATATGGGGATCAGTAGTCCTTGTATTTATAGAGAAGGTATATGTGAAAGAGGTATTGGTAAAATAAAAACATTGAAGAAGCGGTTATTATATTTTTTACTATCATACTGGTGCATATCATGCCTTTATTGGACAACAGCTACGATACGCTTATGCATGGATAGTATATGCAGCATACTCTTCTTTCATCTATCTATAATTTGAGCCAGCAGCGTTATGACTTGCAGAAATAATTGTACGTACAAAAATATCATGTAATCAGTGTTATGTAGAATTTTAAAGAAAGCTTTGGAAGATTAGTTAATATGTCAGTGGGATTACACATAATAGACATAGTAATTGACAAAGTTTAAGTTGTTAGTATGTGCATAAGAAAGTGTGAAGGATAAGTTCTTAGCTTTGCTGGGTTCAGTTGGATCTATCAAGTCATGAGGTGCATATGTTGGTGTGGTGGTCGTGATGTGGCGCAGATATCACATGCAAATGTCCGTCGCACATTGCCACTAAATGATAGTCGTCTTATTTGTTGCAGATTTTTGACTCCACCAATAATTTGAGTTTAATCTCTAACATAAAAAAAATAAGCGCAGTAGTGCGGTGCTATCACGCATAAAGAGATTTGTAAAAGTAATACATAACAGTATATATACTTATGACTACTTCTGCTATCATGAAAGTGGTAATGTAATAGATCGAGGAGATCAACTCAAACAGAAAGCGAACAATGTCCGGCTTGACCATTGGTGGAAACAGGTGCTATAAATATCGCATATATATAGATTTGTCGCTATTGTAGTTCTTGAGATGAATTATAAGAAGAAAATATTCAAGGAAAGCAAGTACATTTATCGGGAATCGTATCATGAAGCATCTCTCAAGAGACTTTCTTGTCAATTCTCGGTGAATCGCCATATATGATACACTCAGCTCTGAGAAGGAACTACACTTTACCGCTAATTAGGAAGCTAAATTTCTTTTTTACTTCTTTTATATTATATCGTCGTACCTATGTACTGTAAGACTTCAGGTACTTGAGGATCTCGCGTCTTCAATATGATATTGGATTCATCTGAGTAAGAACAAGATAAATTAGAAGAGAGCTTCATGTACAAAAGAAGGTATATTGATAAGCTTGTCAGCTTGAATGATAATTAATACTCACAAGGAAATGATTTGATCAACTAGGTGGGTTGTCGCCCGCCTCGAGCTCAACATATCTCGTTACATAGCAACCTACATACTGAGAAAAAAAATTATACTGTATGCAGTTTAGTATGGTGATGATGCACACTCTCTTTCATTATTATTAGATGTGCACAATAGAAATGTGGGTAAATGATGAGATAGTCGGACCCTTTTTTCTTGTGCTGTATACAGAAACACTTTTTATTACTATCGCAATTTTCTTAAACGTACGTAAAAGTATATAAGCAAATGTATTTTTATCATCAGACAAAGATCTTCATTACAGCGCGGATTAGTTTTTAAGGAGTTAAGCGGATGTAGTAAATTAATAGCGATCAGCGGTGCTAGAGAAAAAGAAGAAACTCGCACTTGTCGATCCAAGACTTTTGTACGCATACCAACCTGCAAACCGGAGCTGTTTTTTTGTTCTCGGACGCATCTGCTGCTGCTGCTTCTGCTGCAAGGCTTAAATTTAGACTATAAAGTATTATACAGATCATCAACCGCCACACAAAGTAGTAGGATGCTAAGCTACAAGTGAGGTATCTGTA
This sequence comes from Zychaea mexicana, assembly GCF_025766255.1. Classification (NCBI taxonomy): domain Eukaryota; kingdom Fungi; phylum Mucoromycota; class Mucoromycetes; order Mucorales; family Lichtheimiaceae; genus Zychaea; species Zychaea mexicana. Next base: position 448,086 of record NW_026516674.1, read on the forward strand.
AATACGTACTGGACTGCTACATTAGTTGTTTAACATCATGATTTACTAGTAATAATTCGTACAAGTGGAAGTAATTAAGTGGTGTCATTTTATGGTATCAAGCAGTTCACTATGAAACTGCAAGTTTGTTGTCTTTTACTAATTGCGACAGTCACCCCTGGTGTGTCCTCTTTCGCTCTCTCAGCCTGCACTAGTTCGATATAAACATCATATAAGCAAAACTTCACCTGCACTCCTTTTTCTCTTTTTTCTTCCCTTTTTTTTCTGCTTTTTTGTCTTATCATAGATAATAGAGACACTGTTTCTGAAATAATTATTCAAAAGAAAAAATGTTAATTTTTGCTTCTGATTCCGTCACGACCAGCATACTTGAACTATTGCTCTGCACTACAGCTTGGACTATTGCATCAGCTCAAGTGGATACTGGAGGCAAGTTATCTTAAAAACAAGGTGGTCATGCAGGCCGTGCTGCTGTTGTTTTTATTTTGTCTTATATTTTCTCATGAAGGGAAAGGGAGGAAGAAGAGAACAAATAGGAGGGATATATATAAGAGGAAGGGGTGAGGGTCTTGCGCTACTACAGCAGGGTTCGTAGGCTGTAAAGCAGCACTAGCTTACCAGCAGAATGTTTAGAGGATAGCGATCCAACAGGTGACGACTCTGCCGGTTTAGGGGATCCTACAGGCGACGACACTTTTTCAGATGATCCAACGGGGGAAGACGAGCCCGAAAACCCAACGATACAACCGCCTTCTTCTGCAGCAACACCGGGCCAGCAAAGTGGGTTTCCTCTGACAGAAAAAACATCGATGGGCTAGATGGGGTTATTCAAACTAACTTATTCTGTGCATGTGATGTGAATTGATATAATATTATGGTCCATACAGATGGTGCAGGAAATCCTTCTGCACAGGCGAGTGGTAGCAGTAGCAGCGACCAATCAGCAGTTGCAGGAGCAGGAACGGCACCGTCAACGCCGACTGCACAAAACGATAACAGCGCTGCAGATGCGGCCTCTTCTGCTTCCGCAGCGTTGTCACCATCATCATCATCCACACCAGCAATATCGGGTGACAGCAGCGATAGTAGTAGCGGCGGCGGTAACGGAGGTGCCATTGCTGGTGGAATTATAGGAACTCTGATAGGCCTAGCCGCCCTGGGTGCTCTTGCCTTCTTTTTGATGCGAAGAAAGCGACAACAAGATCCAGCGGTACAAAAGACTTCAGCGGATGACCTTGAAGAGTTTCGGCCGCAGAATGAGGAAATGGTTGGATACCACGCTTGGAACGCGGCGTCATCCTCCAACATGCTCGCATCGTCAGCCGCATATCATGCTCCTCCTCCCCCGCCTCCTCCACATCAATACGTATCTGCGGGTCAGACGCCCAATACACATTGATTCTCCCGGTTTTGATTGATTTACAGTACTCTTAAACAAAAGCTTTCGCAGTCTTCTTTATTCTTTATTTTGGTTTTTTCTCCAGTTATTTCTCTTCTAGAAGATAATATCCTCATCGCCTTGGTCAATCAGATCGATTTGGCCCGTTTCATCGGCTGTACGGAACTCGGGCACTGTGATTGTTTTATGTACCATACATTAGCTCTTATTCTCTCTATCCTCCTTATAATACCTGGCAATCTTACCTTCTCCGTCCTGCATTGCAGCAGCAGCTTGGATCGCTCTTTGTTTTTCCTCGGCAGCAGCACGTTCTTTCTTTTTGCCCTGCACTTTCTTTAATCTAATAAAACATTAAATTACAGCCGTTGAGTTTTCCACTAGCAAGTGATAGCAAAAGATAAAACACATACGAAAATTACCTGAAAAATTCTTCTCTGTCCTGCTCATCGAGCTCGGAAATGATATACTTGATGGTATTTTCGTAGCGAGGAATAATGACGTGTTCGATTGCATTGACACGACGATTTGTGGCCTTGATGACCTCGTCAAGAATCACAAAGGCGGTTTGTAAACTAGCAAGCTCAACCAAGGTCTCGACAGCTTTTCTATAAACTTCTTTGGATCGCTGGATATGTTGACCACCACGTCCCAAACCGGTAAACTCGAATGCTGGTTTTCATAATATGTCAGTTTGAGCAAAAAAATTCGAGGTAGTTGTGACAGTAGCAGAAAAACAGCGAGGTACATACCATTATTGCCTTCGGTATACATGGCGAAAGTGGGTAACATAACGCCAGATACGTTTTCTTGATTGGCTCGGACACGTAACTGCGCCGATTTGCTGGCTTCTTGAATTTGGTAACTGGAAATTGAACGCATAAGATTAGTACGAAGCTAATCCTCGCGACTACACACCTCTCTCTCACAGAAGAGAAACCACACATGTGTACAAAGAAAGATTTTTCAAGATATGTTTTATCCAATATCTTTACCTAATATCGCCAGCAGCATATTGAACTTCGGCAAGCGAAAATGACGCTGCTTGCATGATTTGGCCCATCTTTCGTTTAAGCTATAAACAAATATGCACGTTTAGATTTATTCCAGTTTATATCCGCACGAAAAAAGCGTCTGGAAAAACAAGATACCTCGTCAATACGCTGCGTGATAGTACGGAAACGCTTCGTGAGAGCTTCGGCTTTACGCTTAAGCAACGAATGGCCAGTTTGAGCACCCTTGAGTCGGGTCTTCATGGTCGTCAGGGCCCTAATCAAGCAGTCAGACAAAAAGGGTTAATGCCTTTAGCAAAACAAAACTTTGTTTTTGAAATTCAATGGGTAGTTTTTATATATAAAAAAGACACACACATGCGCGTAGGGAAAATGCTAATTCGTTGATTTGCTCCTGACATTTTCCGTCTATCGAGATGTAAAAGCGGAAAAGGGTTGAAACGGAGGGCGTTTCGGCTCGAGTCACTCGTAAGTCGCTCATCATTGTCGGAGCCGAACAACGGAAACGTCGGTGCTGGAATAGCGTATGTATGCCCTCAAAAGAAAAGAAACCAAGTTTCTTATCGTAAAGAACGTGGCGGAAGTGAGGTTGGTCCTGGATTGTTGCATAATAGCGAGAAGTCTTACAAAAAAAGAAATAATGTTTGTTTGTTGTGGCTCGCGTAATTGTTGCATGGTAACCAGTGATATCGCGCGGGGCCACGAGTAGGCAATGATGATGATGATTGTATCATGGCAGCATATAGACTTCTTAAAGAAAATCAAGATGGTATTACACCGCTGATTATCAGGTGAAACAACGCAACGTCCTTTTTCTGTCCACTTTTTCCATACGCTAAGCATTGGTAACTACTGTTATTCTAGTAGCGTACAAGCTGAAGCTGCTGTTGATTTACCTTTAACGCTAGGATAGTCGTTGATCACAACAGAATTTTTTTAGGAAAGATTCGCCAAAATGCTCTCAGCCAAAGATGCAATCCCCTACAACCATAAATCTTACCATTGGCGTATTCGTTAAACCTTCAAAGAGCTTCAGGTACCCACAGGACGCAATCAATTACTACATATTGCTTTTGTATATCTTGTTATAAATATAAAAAAGACCTAGGATGCTGTGTATATGATACGATGTGCGATTTTAAGTGCACCAAAGGTGATCAGATAAAATGTCAAATCCCTAGTGTTCTTGTCAGCTACAATTATGGTCCTTGGAATGTTTGTGTTTCCCTTGTAAAATTTGTTTTATTAAACAATAATAAAGTATGTATAATGGTGTAATAGATGTTCTCACATGTTTTCAAACACGTGAACCTTTATGGTTGAAATATCTTGTTTTATCTGCATGATCAATACCAATAGGACGATGTCGAAGAAGATACTAAGGCCAAAAGCTGCAGAAGAAGACGCCTATTTAAAATAGTTAAGGTAGTTAAGGAAGAGCGGCATGGTTAGCGTCCAGTAATCATATTCTGTCAATGTTTGCAATATAGCGTAATTCTTTCTAATTGCGTTTACTAGACAGCAACAGGTGCTTTATCCAATTCTTTAATGATCTCCCCATTATACTTACGAAACTCTGTTTCACAGTTGCTGTGGGTGGGGGATGTTCATCATGACGTTGGGCGTCAGGAGCAGAAGGATGGGGCTGAGAAGAATGAGAACCAGGAGAGATCACTGTTGGTGATCCAGGAAGTTGGATCCTTACTCGATGTTCACCGTGCTGCTGTTGTTCCTTCTCCGATACACCAGGAGTATACAAGGTGTCGTGTTTGACATTTCCTAAATCGAGCTTTACGCGGGTTCTAGTGAAAGCGTACAGCTTATCCAACAATCGATAACCGAGGGCACCGAGGACACACATGTAAACATAGGGCTTGAATCCGGCAGGAACAAAAAGAGAAAAGAAAATAGTCGAACGAGTAAAAGTGAGAGGCAGGTTTGGAAGAATGTATGTGTATGTGAATGCGAGAAGTGAAAGTGTGATAGTGTAATTCGTGTAGGTGTGAGTGGGGTAACATAGGATGTAAGTGACAATACAAAAGGTAAAGATATTGAAGTTTCTGTGCAATAATACGAAGAAGCGAAATAAGAAAAGTATAGGAAGATAAATGAGAAGAGCAACAAAGGCTATTATGCCAGCGAGAACCTGCTGGTTTCTCGGGTCTTGGAAATGATGATAAAGTATGAACATTAATAAAACATAGGGACATGCACCCAAAATGTTATATACCATCTTTCGAATAGAGAGGCGGTTATCAGAAAAAGTTATCGAAAGAAAAAGTAGAGCAGTTTCTCAAATCATCTGCTTTTTATACGATGCCTCTTCATTTTTGATGTATGAAACCGAGCCAACTTTTTTTTCTAACAATAAAACCAATGGCATAAAGCCATTGTCTCTGCTTAACCAGCTATTATCAAACAATGACGACAAGCTCTCTCGTCGTGCTAAAACTGTTTAAATCGTTTTGTTTTTTCTCCCGTAATATAATTAAGCACAGTTAGCAACGCACCGTACCTGTCAGTGGCTAAGCCATCACTCAGTCATAATCGTAGTATATTCACCATAGGCTTATATTATCGCTTATTAATGAAAGTGAATATTTGTCACTTCCGTATGGTTTTGACGGCTAAAAAGCCTATTAACGATAGATCTCTTCGCCACTCTTCAATATATCACATTGTATACATGTGTATTCACAATGCTCTGCATTTCTTGTATATAACGCCGTATACATTATTAGGCTTTTGAGTCATGAACAAGTAGCGAGAATGTGTAGCTGGAAAGCAATATGCTATTCTTTGGTGAGGATGACGAGGGTGATATTATTGTGTTATTAATCACTGCTCGCTTACTTTCATGTGAGATTGCTTTGTAAGAATACATAGTCTCCTCCAAATCTTTACCAAAAAGAGTTATTCGAGAATCTTTTTTCAAATATAGACTAATATCTACCACTTTTCATGATTTTATCAATAACGTACATATAGCGTGGCGGAGTGGGTATGCATAAAAGCTCTCAATGAAGCTGGTGGCAGCACGAGCAGCAAGAAGGACGTTCTAATGTTGTGTGCCTATTTAATCTCGCTTTGCAACTTCTTCTGCTATTTCTGTAGTTGCCTTATCTAACATACAGTATACTTCTTACATAGCGTCGATTGGGTCAAAGTGTATATTTGTCGCTGAGCTCTGCAGCAACCGTTCAGGTACTTTACCTGCAAAAAAAACAACACATCCGCATGACATTTTCATGCGCAATAATAGCGTGGAACTTACGCCTCCCCATTTTTTTTAATCACATATAAGCATGGTACGCACAAAGAAACCAGCAGTAGCCACAGCTACCTGCCCGCAAGCCATTCAACTTCCGCGAAGCGTTTGGAGGACAAGAGATTATTCATTACTAAGTTTATAGAAGGAAAAGGGCGTATATAGCCATGTATATATCGGATTATAAATCTATATTAACCTGGTACTTGATATTTTCATATAATTTGTAAATCAAAACATATCTGTTAGTGTTAAGAGCAAGAATGATGTCGATTATTTATTATAGTAAACGATAAAAAAATGGACTGTGGTAAAAGTGGTTGAGTGCTGCAAAATGTCATCTTGAGTAAAACTGTAACTGTGTGGGTGTGTTGTGTAAGAAATCTAAACCAGGAAAATCTCGTTTTTGCGTTTGGGTATTTTTGTTACTGTTGGGATTTTTGTACATGAATGAAGAAATGGAGAATGTGGGTGGTTGATGCGCAGATGGATAATAATGATTAAAAAATGGATGGATGATGTAGTACATCAGCCTTTCAGGCTTCTGCTGTTGATGCTTGCTAATGCTGATATGGGGGAAGAAGATGAGGGTTTGCGGAACTGACGTATTTGCTGTGACACAATGGCTCGATTAATAGGTTTGCAAAGGATATCATCAAACGAGCCAGCTTGTTGTGCCGTGCGCTCATATGCAGTGACAGCCACAATTGGAGTATCCTGGTTGATATTGTGGGTGGATTTGATCATACGTGCCGCTGCGTCGCCGTCAACTAGTTATAATAGTACATGTTAGTTGGATAAGAAAAACAGTGCCTTTCCTCGATTCATAGTTACTGACTACGATAGTAGTAGCTAGATATAAGAAAGGTGACTTACTGATTGGCATGCGAATATCCATGAAAATGATATCAAACTGTACATCCCCCATGGCACACCGGATTGCCTGTGCTCCGTTCCTTACGATCACGCAACGGCAGCCGAGCATTTGGAGGATCGTTTCGAGAATTTTACAGCTGACAGGATTATCGTCAGCGACAAGACAATCGAGCGTCTTTTTTGGTTTAGGTGGCAGGCTCACTGTGGTGGAATTAGAAGCAGCAGTAAAACTAGTAGCAAGGTTGTTACTCATTGCACCGCTGGAAATTTCCAATGGATGTGGCGGTGCCGGTTCAGCGACCACCAATGTTAACGGCTCTTCTGCGGGAGGCGTGGGATAATTCTCAGATTTGAACCGGCTATTGATCCGTGCCTTGTGGTTCCCCGGCGACGAAACAGATCTTGCGCGTGTCGGTAACCATTCCATAGCAGCCTTTTTTAACGGATGTTGTTGTTGTTGTTGGTGGTGGTGTTCAAGGGATCGTCGAGGAACTACTTTGGTTGACGTAGACGGTGAAAGACTGTGTGGAGTATTGGGGAACGACATTGCATGCCTAAGATCCAAATCAAAGAGCGATCCACGCTTGGCGACCTGTTTCTTTTTCGATATTGGTAGCGATCGAGCACCAGCAGTCGTGGTAGACTTTGCACTAGCAACAATGCTATCCTGACGGATCTTGCGGATAGCAGACTCGTTGGCCTTTTCGAGCATAGGCAAGTTCTTGTACACAAAGGTACCAAAGTCATCGCGGCAGACGGACAATTCCAATGCCATCTCTGTCGATGATTTGCCGTTATCACCGGGCAAAGGTGTCAATTTCTCGGGATTTTGCTCCTGGATAATGGCTTTGGCTCGCTCAACTTGCTGTTTGCTGTCTTGATCGTCGTCATCCATTAGCATCATCGTAGCCCCTCGTGCATCAAAATAGTCTGTGTCCTCAATATCAGCTGGCTGTGGCACAAACGAAGCTGACTTGGTCAACAGCGTGTCCCATTCAATATCTTTGAAAAACGGATGGTTCTTGACTTGCTCAAAACCTTGGCTACCAAGTCGTTTTTCTGGGTCAAGCCTCATGAGACTTTCCATGAAATCGCGTGCTTCAGGTGAGATCGTGACCACATCCTCATGCCAATCGATGCGTCGGGACAAAATGTTGTCGAATACCTTGTCTGTGGATTCTGCATGAAATGGAGGGTAGCCGTACAAAAATTCGTAGCTAATTACGCCCAGTGCCCACTAAATGTTATATACATCTATGTTAGAAACCGCATTATTCGCAGGTATACACATTGATTCTTGTAAAACTTACCCAATCGACCATTGAATCCTGGCCGGTGCCCAGAATACTTTCTGGTGCTAGGTAATCAGGTGTTCCAACAGCATTTCGAGGAGCTGAGCAGTCATCTGGTTCTTGTCGCCGAAGTTGCTCAGGATGCATATACCCAGGCGTCATTATGCTCGGGGTAGTAGCGCTGAAATTGCTGGAATAGGCTGTGCTGGAACGGTGCCGGCCGCTGCCAGTCGTAGGACGATCATCAGAGACCACGGATCTTCCGGATGAGCTGTATAATCCATCAAGAACAGGTGTCCCTGAGCCTTCAGCTGATGTAGCACTGCTTGCTATAGAACCCCGTCGACGATCGTGATCGAAAAGCAAGTTGAAATAAGATGGCCGATACATGCCATTGTTGAATGATGATGGTTGGTCTTCACAAAAAGGCGGCGGTGTACCGGATCGAGAAGGTGCTGGTGATGTAGGCTGCGCGTGTTCAAACGACTCTGCGCTGCCGTTTGACAATTCATCTCGCACACGTCGATCCAAGAATCCGATCCGAGAAAGACCAAAGTCAGTCAGTTTGAGATGGCCGTTTTGGTCGATCAGCAAGTTATCAGGCTTCAAATCCCTAAAAATTACAAGTGGTTGAATGAGTTTATAGTTATTCCTTTAGACATATCGAGATTCAAATTTTGAAAGTTCACAGACAATTATTACAATGGAATTCAAATTGTCTTACCGATGAACAATGTTATTGCTGTGCAAATACATTAGACCCAAAGTAACTTCTGCCAGATAGGTGCGGGCCCATTCTTCGGGCAGACTTCCCAGGACCTTGATAAGCGTCGAACAATCACCGCCATTGAGATACTCGAGCACCAGGTAGAGGTAGTCTTTCGATTGAAACGTATAATACAGCTTGGTCACAAACGGGCTATCTGTCTGGGTCATCAAGATCATTCGCTCCGACTTGACATTTGTCACTTGGTTCTTTGCAATCATATCTGCCTTTTTCAAGAACTTGATCGCATAGTAGTCGCCCGTGGTCCTTTTCTTTGCAAGAAATACTGAGCCAAAGGCACCTTTACTGATTGGTTTGACGATTTCAAAGTCCTTGATTCCTGGCGCTGACGGTCGTGGTGTGATCGGTGCTGGCAAAGGTGTCGTTGGTGATCGACCCAAAGCTGTTGAGCAACGCGGCGAGTTTGAGCCTACTGATGCTTGAATATTCTTTTTGGCCGGCGCTGACGTTACATCCTTGGGTGGCGTGGAAGAGAATGCTGATCCTTTTGAGGCCGACTTTGGTGCTGCTGTTGATGCTTTACGCCTTTGCCGCTGAGTAAGTCGGCCCATTCGCTTCGGTTTCAATGTCTTTTTCAGCCTACCCAGAAATGACTTTTTTTGGTGTGGCTGTGGCTGCTGCCCTTGTTGAGGCCGAGATGATGGTACTAATGCTTGTTTTGATGATGAAGAAAGAAGAGACGTTGGCTGTTGTTGTTGTTGCTCGTCATTGTTGTTTTTGGCATTGTAGTCTTCTCCTTCCTCAGACACGAACTCTGTCCACCCAGCTTCTTGTTGCATTGTCTTTTGAAACTCGATCCGTACACGCTCATTGTATTGCAAACGGTCTTTCATCCGGTTAACTGCATCGAGCTTGCCTTTGACCAATGCCTCCACGTCGCGTATCAAAGACATGGTGCTTGGATCATCCGCTTGAGGCACTCGCCAGTATATGATGCGAACCATGTTGTCCCGATCTGCATCACCTTCATCGCTTCCAGAGATAGATAATGCCACGTTTATAATCTCGATCAGGTCGCTATATATTTCTAGTTCGCATTGCTGAATTTCATTCGGGTCGCGTACTTCCTCTTCTACTGGCAAACAATCACTTCCGTATAAATCATCGTCGTCAAGCATAACATGATGCGCTGACAACAAAGATGGAGCTGTTGATTGCTGGTGCTGGCCCAAGGGTGTGCGACTAACCTCATCCGATAATTGCTGAATATGATGCTTTGCTTCGTGCAAGTTATCATCGCAGATCATGATGTCCATCTCTGTTCGATGTATTTCTACACATAGTACTGAATGCTGCTCGAAAAATGCAGCAACAACCCATCGTTCACAGACACGACAGAGAACTGGCGGTAAGGACAAAAAACTGGATGGTGAAGGTATCAAGCTTTCTGAAGTAGGAGCACCACCTTGTGATATGGCGCGCCGCATGGTATGGTCGTCATTCTCGAGTTCAACTTCGTCGGCATCCAAATCATCGCTATCGCTGCTGCTATGGGTTCTGCTGATCTTACGCATAGCCCCGTGCATGATCTCGGCAGCAGGTTCCGAACGCGATCGATTGCGTGCAATTGGCTCGCTTTTGTCAAGTTCGTCAAGTACTCGCTCCTCGGTTGGCGTTAAACTGAGAGACGATTCACTTTGAGACATCGCGGCCGCCGCTGTGAATGTGGAGCGCATCACTTTGGGTGTCAGCATGTTCGCTGCTGCTACTGCGGCGGTTGCTTGATCGATCAGGGACCAGCGTGTTTGCATTTGTTTCATCACCCACATTGTGTGGCTAGGCTCGTCTGTAACGCGATCGTACATGAGCATGCCTTTGGCTTCCATTTCAATCTTCTCATCTTTGTTCTTGATGACTGTGAACTGAATCTCGACGGTTTTGGAATCATCCGATACGAGCTCGTCCGTAGCAATGTTGAATACGCGACAGTCTTCTTGAGCCAATAGATCTGATATCTTGGTGCCAACTACAGTGTCTGTGCTTAACCTACAATCAAATGCAAAAAACATGTTAGAACATGATGTTACAAAGTAGTTCCCCCAAAAAAATGAATAGCGCTAATATGCTTTACCCAGTAACATCTCGCCATACCGGACTCAGATATTGTATAGTAGCTGTGCTCAAATCGAGCTCCATGACAACCGTTTGTCGCTGACCACGATCGGCTGCTTCTTGCAGCTGCTGCACGTGATCCTTTGCATGGTCGCCAAGATCATACTGAGGCAAGCTCTCGGTATCGGACGCTGATGTGCATTGCGACAATCGTTCTTCATCGATTCTTTGCTGCGGGGTGTAATCAAGCTCGTCTTGGCCAAAACTGTCGATGGCATCATCGTCGTTGTCGTCTTCTTCTTCCTCGTCGTCTACTTCAGCTGCTGCCCAGAGACTTCGTTCAGCTTCCCACCATTCGACCGCTCGGTTAAATGCAGCAACGTTAAGCAGCAGTCGAACATATTGATCGCGGCAAGGCCACTCTGGATGCTGCTCCCATTCGAAGCCGATACCTTGGATATCACTGACAAGAACTGTGTATTTGTTTGTGTCGTTCAAAAACACATCCAGCGGCGTGTCAAGAAGCTTCTGCGCAAGTTCAATCAGCTCCTGCAGGGTCAAGATGAAAGGAGTCGGCATGAATGTGTCTTCGGAGATCATGGCAGCTGACTGTCCTTCTTTTTCGTCGTCTCCTTGAGGTTCTATTGCAGAAGCTGGCATGCCAAGCACCGTTTGGACCAAATCAGTATAATCCGCATCCTCCTCATCATTTTCTGCTTCTCGTTGTTGTCTACTGAAGCTGGCCAATGTTGTTGTTGCTGCCGATGATGTTGATAAGTGCTGTTGTTGTGCCTGGTCGGCGTCGCCATATCGCAAACCCCTCTCAACATAGTCATTCAAACTGTTTATGACTTGTTGCAACTCGTTCTCACATGTATACTTAATACACTGCAGATGCGACTTGATTTTGCGTCGAATTCTTGCTGGCATTTTTTCCTCTGTTGTACTGCAACCCGTAGTGCTGACACTACTATACGGGTGATCGTCAATGGAATTATTAGATTGTAGCACCTGCGTCGCATTCATTCTGTAATCCGTAGCGTACGGATGAAGTGGTGGATGATGATGTTGATGATGGAAATTCTCAAAAGACGATTCTCGGGCTGGACGGAAGCATTGTCTCAATGGTGACCCGACAGTAACATTGGCGGCTGATGCGGAAGAGGAAGTTGACGGAGTCCGCTCATCTTTGATGCCAGTCAACAACGTTAATCGACGTGCCAAATCCGTAACATCAACAGAGAGGCTACGTTTTTTTCTATGACTTGGCTGTTCTTCTAACAGTTTGGGCAAACGTTTAAATTCAGCACCTGATGCTGAAGAAGTTGATTTGCGCTGTTGCTGTAGTGGGTGCTGCTGCTGCTGCTGGTGTTGCTGGTGTTGTGATTGTTGATCCGGATAGTGATTTGAGGAAGACGAGGTAGAGGTGAAAAAGGTCAGGTTTGAATTAACGTTACGCCACCATGGTTGCACGCTATGACGAATCAATTGCGTATGTCCGGCTAGACGGTGCTCCGCTAACCAATCTACCCACGGTATACTGTCCAAGCGTTCCTTGATATTGTTGTTGTAGTCACGCCCGGGCATCCAACGCCGTACTTTGCTTAGCCGAGACATGTACAATCGTTTGGCATACACTTGTTCTGGTTGTTGTTTTATGATAAAAAGATAAAAGAGATAAATAAATAACGATGAAACAATGTAAATATTAATGTGCTGATATGCAGAATAGTGTGTAGTAAAGTATCCTTCGATGTTACCTTCCACCTCTTCAAAAAACATCATATCGGTGTTCCTTGAGCCGGCAGCTGTTGTGGCCAGGTCTGTTGCACTGCGCTCCATGGGATCAAGTGTGAACTCTTTGTAGTAATTGCTGCCGACACAATTGCCACCACCAGCAGTAGTGGATCTTAGCAGAAGCGCAGGGTACAAAACTTCGCCGCTAAACCCATTATTGCTACTGTCGTAGAGCTCCAACTTATCTGGTGCTGGTGCGATTGTTGTCGATGATGACGATGATAAATGCAAAGGTGCTTTAAAGGAAGATGTTGTAGCAGTGGTAGCGGTTCTGGGAATAGCAGCCGAAGTTGAACCGGCGGCAGCAGTGGAGGAAGAAGAAGCGCCAGAATCCAAATTCATTTCGTCGACGTCCTTGTCTGCATCAGGATCTTTACTTCCTTCTTGACTGCTATTCGAGAATTGCCGTTGCATGAGGGAATGAAGCGACAGCTGGTAGGCGGGTATTTTGTTGCTGTGATCTGCATGATAACTGCCACCGCTATTGACACTACTTGTTGCAAGACTCCGAGATCTAGTATGCCAGATCGTTGGACTTGGTGCAAGTGGCGGGTGATGCTGCTGCTGCTGCTGCTGTTGTTGTTGTTGTTGTTGTTGCTGCGATGAGTCGAAGGAATGGAGGTCACTGTTGTTATTGCTGCTATGGACATTGGATTTCGAGCTGAAAGTGGACGACCTGCGTCGGCATGTGCCGCTAGTGCAGCTTTCACTCGACGAAGCTGCCCGTGCAACCATGGGAGACCCAGAAGACGATGTAGAGGATGCTCGAACAGATTCTTTGCCTAAAAATAGAAAGTCAGCATATATTGCATTTCGGAATACATCCGGCAAAGTACGGTTTGCAGACATACACGCACACACACACAAAATACATAATGTATATCTTGCATTTACCTTTGGAGGTTGACGACGACGACGGAGGGCTGCTTGGTAACTGCAAGGGTTGATAAAAATACGGCGATGACGAAAACAAATAGCAGCAGTCGTCGGTACTGTCCGTCAAAACCGACGAAATCGACGGTGTGCGAACGCGTGTGGCGACGGATGCAGAGTTGGTCTGTTGCGGTTGTCTTGAGGAAGATGACGAAGAGGAAAAGCTAGTGACTGGAGACATGGAAGAAAACCATCCATCGACGACAAGGCTATGATTGCTTTCTTCTTGCCCAGTCGTGGCTTCTTCAGGACCACTGCCACGCAACTTGGATGACGAGCCTGACTTGTGCATTGAACGATAATGGGGTGATGGCATCATTCGACTGCGGACATTTTCCGGTAAACTGACAGGCGTGGAAGGCATGCTGGGAGATTCATTCGAGGATGGCGAAGCAGCACGCGTATCAAACCAACTTGCACGCTTGGATGTTGTTGACTTTAACATATAGCGACCTCCACTACCCGCAGGCGGGCTCGCATACCTCGGCGATGTTTGCTTGTTGGCGTTGTTGCTACCACTACTATTGCTGCTGCTGCTCACGGGCGACGAGCGCATGGCGAAGGTACCAGTACCGGCAGCAGAAACGGCGGCATGTTGCTGAATAGGAATAGACGACGGCGATATATAACTGTCATCGTTGTCGTTATTATTAGAATCTTCCAACGACGAATCCTTTATGTTGCTGTTGTTGATATTGTTGCTTCTGTTACGGTCGCTACTACTCGTAGTAACAGCAGTAGGTGGTAGTTGTGCGAATGACGAATTATGACGTGCGGGAGTCATTGACAATGAATTCGTAGTAGCTGCTGTCAGCGATGGCGAATGCAAGCTAGCAGCTGTGGCGGCAGTGGTGATGGAGGATTCATCGTCGCATGACGACAGCGATGTTCGGCTGGTACGTCGCTTTAGCAATAATGGCTGAGGAATAGGCACGCTTCGCAGTTTGAGAGAAGACGGCTGCTTTGTAGGTGGTCGCGTTTCGTCGGTCATTGTTTTCTTTTAGCCCTCGCTATTGTTGTTGTCGCAGTCGTTGCTGTTGTAGTTGTAGTTATTGGCGATAGTCGTCGTCGATCCGTCGTGCACTGTATGCGAGTGTCTAGTAAGAGAGAAAGAAACTATGCTTCCGTGAAGGGGGTGTGAGGGAATGGTTACCACTACTACAACTACAAACTGTTGCAGTTTTCAGTTGACGACGATGGTCGTTGTAGGAAGCAGCGGGAAGATTGAAGAAAGAGAAAGACGGAAAATCAAGAGTGCGTACTGCGGATGGGGTGGGGGAGGTATGTGAGAGTGTCAGTGAGAGAGAGTGTGTAGCTTAGTTCATGAAGAAGGGGAAGAAAGGAGGAAGAGTACGGTGATGGGAAATTTGGCTGTCTGTTGTGGCAAGTGGGGTAAGTACGCTAAATAATAATAATAATAATAATAATAATAATAATAATAACAAAACAACGCTAATAGCAATAAAGAAGCGAGAGTAGCAGCGATGGTATAGAGAGCCCTTCGGTTGGTGTTGTGTTTGTGTGCATCTTGATTTGGCTGTCGACACCTGATGGAAGGCGCTCCAGCCCATAACAATCCACTACCCTCCTTCTTCACTGTGTTTCATTCATTCAATGAAAAGCATAACCCCCCCCCTCCTTTGCAACCCTCTTACACATACTGGGAAGTCGCTCACCCCTCTCTCTCATTTTGATTGGTTATCTCTTTGACTGGCCAACTTTCCCCCACCACCCAGAATGCTCCTTCTTTGAGAAGTGCATCTTCTTCTGTGTGTGCATCACGAAATATAGGCTCATCTTGGTGTTCACACAGTATTGCATATTCTTACACGATACATCATATTCAATCATCTTTCTTTCTCATCACTCTTGCAAATAATGTATGTGCGTAGGTGTCCGCGGGTGCGTATTTGTGCATTAGACCTGCTACAATCCACTGTGCTAATACTGATACTGTCTGCATCTTACTGAACCCAAAATCCGTTCTCTTGTGGTACATTGAAATGTCATGTGGCCATCCCCTTCTACCACCGCCCAAACAGGCCATAACCCACAGCCATAAACCAATGCGAAACAAGAGAATAAGAGAGATGGAGTACACATCATTCATGATAATGACGATGAGTCGGTATCTATGATTTCATCGTTTATCGTCATGCGATACTGCTGCCTAATGATGGTACTCGCCAAAAGGAGCGTAACACTATCATTTGACCAGCAAAGAAAATTCCCATCTTCATTGGCACGGACCAGCAAGGGAAAAAGAAAGTTGTAATCCCAGAAGAGTCTTTCGTACATCACGAAACGAGACATACATTTTCTGCTGCGGGGTTAACTGTGACATACATACTGTAGTCAGTTTATATAACACAACTAGGGCGCACATACACACACGCAAACATGGTTGCTTGCTCGGATCGGCGGGTTTCTCACGATGTTTTGTAGATGCACGTCGCTTTATTGACTTCCACGAATGTCTTTCTCTCCTACGTTCTTACTTTCTGTTATTAGATTGAGACTCTTACGCGTGACTCCTCTGAAGAACGTTAAAAACGCCCTTTCTCACCCCCTCCCCAAATTACTTTGTACATATGGAAATAGTCTGTCTACTATGCAATTTACAGTGGTACAAAGCATCTCGGTGATGATGCATTGAAAGATTGTAAACAAGTAAACTGGCAGTAAAAGAGCCAATTAGGAGTGGACAGACACGGTACGCATGGCTGGGTAGCAGTTTGTATTATCTTTACTTAACGGCTGACAACACCTTTTATGATCCCTCTTGGCTGAAGCGTTGATAAGATACAAGTGCTATACATATCTCAGGGGTAAATTAACGATGCGACGTCATATTAGATATGCTCTTCAACATTACTCAGCCCTACTATAGATATCGGTTATCGACGACGCCACAAGTCAGCAAACTTAAGGCGTTGCCTATCCATAATGTGTCCCGAGTAAAGCGTTGCAATCTTGCCATATCTACCTGTAAATTTACCGATATTGATCATCGCTAAACTGTTTTGCGATATGTACGTTTTTACTCCTGGCGGTACCATAACCATACCAGTGCATAAATATAAAGGGATCGTAAATGCAAAAGGCAAGCACAATGGCATTTTGGCTCGCTGATAAAGAAGAGCTAAAAAATACGAGGTTTGTGAATCAACAAATGACGTTTGAAAGTTAGCATCGGTACTGTAAAGGCAGTGGACTATATTAGTCGCACTATAAATTTCTCCTATATCAAGTAATAAAAAAGCCAGACAAGATACGTATGTACCGGTCTTGCGTAGCATGAGCGTGAGGCTCTATCCGCTCGTTACAGGCTTACTTTCGGTAGACTCATTGACGTGAGCGACTTGAAGTGATTGACGGAGTTGGGGTAGGCGCAACTTAAGCCTGATAAAGCATTGCACCTGTCCACGATGTTGATGGATGCAGTGCAGCTGTCGTCAGCGTTTCCGCCACTGCGATGTAGTGTTGATTTGATTATGGCAATTAGTATGAGAACATGTCTCGTTAATGGCATCTCACTATGACGGTAAACCTCTCATCCACTGTAGATCGTCACTGGAACTGTTCAAAGCAGATTAGGCGGTTAAATGCTACATTTACTGTCATGTGTGCATATTTACGCTATAGAATACTCATCGACTTGAGTCATTATGTTATATTGTTGTCCCGCGGAAATGCATCTAAATAAAGATCAACAGGCCCATGTGTAACTTTCCTTGCCCTTGTGCTCCAATGCGCGTTATGTACAATCTTTTCTCAGTGCTGTGATGTGCCTGTTGAACGGTGTTGCTGGGCTTGTTTCTCTTTCGCTTCATCGACTTGTTGGAGGAGGCACCTTGAGCATTGAACATCATTAATACCAGTATCCGCTTGATAAACCGGATGATTCGCTAAACCGAACATCGATCAGTTGGCTGTGACATATCGGCAGAAATCACCTAATGAAAGCTGTATTCTGCTAGTCATTTCACATCGGTAGCCGAGAAGTCAATTCATTCAAGATTGATACACTGTTCTGTTTTGCTGCTGATGCGATGTGATGCAGCGGCAACAGGTTGGTGATCAGCAAGCTTATCCATTCTCATATCCCAGATGCAGCCCAAAATCAAGCATTGCAACACACTGGGCCGTTTCTATCCAGAACCTCATTGCTCGCGTAGTAAAAAACAGCATTTTAGTCTACATGAACCTACATGTAGTATATATTCGTTTGGCAGGAAAGAGACTGCCGTATAATACGTGTTGCACGATTTCATTGTCTTATGTACTCACACTATTAAAGCGTTGTATGTATGATATGCAGAATACTTACGGAAATTTGAAGCAAACGGTTGCCCTTTGTTGTACATAGGATAGTGCATGTGAGCTTATGGTTAATTCAATGAACATGTAGATGAAAAGGAGGACAAAGCAGTAGCACCGGTGCCAAAATGTAAAGTGAGAGATTGAAGGATGTTGGACGGTGTACAAGTAAAACAGAGTTTTAAGACCTATGATTCGTTTACTCGCTGCTAATGCGCGCTCGCGTGGGTTGAGTGTGTGGGGAGCAGCCAAAAGCGCCAACACTGTTGCACACGGACACAATGGCCCGGTGGTGGACAAAAAATAGTGTCGTACAGGACAATTATGTTTTCTTTTTGGCAAATCTATTACAAGAAATGTTTCATCGGATGATGCAGGATGTGTTGTAGTTATGATATGCAGAAAACACTGTGTCTATAGATCACTGAGACGCTTTGCCTTTTACTAGCTAGATACTAAAGCAAAACACTGATAAGTGCCCTTTGAATAGGTGATAAGGTGGATGTGTTATTTCATTTACTGATAGATCTTTTGCATAGTCTGATTGGGTGGTGCGTGTGCAACCAAGCGGCCTTTTGTGTGCTTTTTCCCTGTGTCACCTAGTGGCTGTTGTTTAGGAAATTCGATTCTATTCTATTCTGTCTGGCGGATCTCTGGCTCTGTTAAATCGAGGGCTCCTTTGAGAAATCGAGGTTCATGAATTCAAAGATATATTAGCCACAAGAAAAAAAAGAAGTATATGTTATAGTTTGTGCTGTTAATGCACGACAGTATTATAGTAGCAGCATTATATGTCATGCATACAATGTTTATGTTGAAATTTTGACGCAGCGTTGCACAAGAGAGAGAAAAGAACCCACTTTCCTAACTCTAAACAGCACATATTGCCAAGTAGGAATACAGTCTACGACACAAATATAGGTCATATCCTTTATAACTGCTACTGCTAAAAAGACGTTGCTCGGCACTATCTCTAGCACTCAAAAAAAAACAAAACAAAAATTGGTTGAGACAGAAAAAAAAACAGATGGATCGCCGCTTCAATGTCTGTCAATCCCGGCAAACCAACAAAGCAGAAAAAAAAAATACGCCACTTGAAGATTTTCGTAAATAGGGCACAGACATCTCTTTTTATCAAGGAGTTGGCTTTGCATCATCCCATCATCAATCATTCTCTTCCGTATTCAATATGTGACGTAGTAATAAACCAGTTTGTAAACCCTAATGCCAGGAACTGACGAGATGATTACGTGTGCCTGACTTGAATGGTGCCTGAAATTATACTGGAGGAAGCTCTTTCCTGCTGCTGCTGCTGCTGCTCGGCCCAGAACTCAATATATCGTCATCGTATTTGAAGCGGAGATGCGGTCAGGGAAGAGGTTTTCCAATGTGCTTGTTGCTGCTAACGATCACCCCGAGACCGTTGATCCAAATTCTGTAACCTTCCCTTTCTCTCTCCTTCTCTCTCTCTCTCTCTCTTTTCTTCTACCTTTTCTTCACTTCTTTATACTTTCCCTCCTCCTCCCCATTTTCCGGTGCCTTTTGCAGGCCAAATAGCGTGCGCGTTACATTTACTAATTCAGTGGCCCCATGGTCGCCATGAATCTTTACAACTATGACCTGGAAATTACACAGATTAATGGTTATACGTTTGAAACCCCCAAGTTATTGGAAGGGGTGGACAATGTCGCCATTGCATATGGTCAGAGGTACAGTATTAAAAAGGGGCGGGTACCTGACTTGTGATTTTTTAACATAAAAATGCACTAATACTGGATACTGATATACATATATACGCATATGGTACAACAGACACAGGGATCGATTACCTGTAGTGGCAAAGCTCTCCTATCACGCTTTACGACTCGAACGAGAATACCATATGGTGAAACGTCTTTATCGCCACGCCGACGCCAAACAACTGCTCTGTCAGCCGCTCGAAAAACTGTCATTGCCGAATGGCCTCATTGCACTCATCTTTGCCGACTATGGTAACCTTATAGTAATAACCGATGGGTTTTCTACGCGCAAACATTTTTTTCTTACTTGCTTTTCTTATAACCTTTTCAAGGCACCAACAAGCTCGATGCATATCAGCCAACAACAACACAATCAACGTCTATCACTGCTAGTACCACCAATGACGACGAACAGGCACCGCCCCTCGGCATTGGCACGTTTTTAGACTTTGCCATCCAATGCTGCAATTGCCTAGAACTCATTCATAAGCAACAGAGTAAGTAGTACACGCAGAAAGACAGACAATAATGAAATTGGGGGGGGGGGAAGGTTATAGATCTGATATATTAAATGAATGACAATTTAAATTACCCTAGTTGTGCACGGTGAAATTAAATTGAACGCCTTTCTATGGCCGGAAAAAGAGACAGCGAAAATATGGAACTTTGGAGCCGGTGCGCGTAGTTTGGAGAACAACTTGACATCAGAGGGATGGCGCAAGACCGTACAACGGAATGGTGCCAACAATTTCTGGCAGATGCTTATTTACATGTCGCCTGAACAAACAGGTCGAACCACCTTTCAGCCTGACCATCGTACCGATCTATACAGCTTGGGCATCACCTTCTTTGTCGTTTTAACGCAGTCCATGCCTTTTGCTTACAACAGTCCCATGGAGATCGTTCATAGTGTGCTCAATCGCAGAATCCCCACTTTGCACCAAGTGCGTACGGATGTCCCGGTCGCGATTTCATCCATTGTTGAAAAATTGACGAATAAGGTATAGATCGAACACAATTACCCTCCCCCCGTTTCTTCGCCTCTAGCTTTTGGTAATATTAAACAACTGACTGATATTTTCGTTAACATAGTCACCTGATGAACGGTATTCGAGTGCACATGGATTGCGAGAGGATTTAAAAGAATGTCAGCGCCATTGGAAGGGTGAAAAGGTTTGTATTCGTGACGACGTAGCAGAAAATACAAGATCACTGGATGACGGATTGGATGTTGTCACGGGATCTAAATGTTTACATATGCCTGAACGTTAGGAAATACAATCGTTTGCATTGGGCAGAAACGATATCGCGAGTGTCTTTACATTACCCAACGCATGCTTCGGTCGTGAAAAGGAAATCGAGCAGATCAGTACTATTATTCGACGAACAGCATACACCTATGGCCATGTCGTTCCACGCCGGTCGCGCCTCGATAGCAGCACAGTAGATTCGCTCTTGACACCACTCGAAGATGCAGACAAAAACCGATTATCATTGTTCAAACGTCTGAGCAACAGCAATAAACGTACGAGCAACTTGTTTAAACGGCGCACCGAGACGATCTCTATTTCTGGCAGTGCAGGAGTTGGTAAAATACATTGGATCCTACAGTCAAAATTAGACACGGTAAAAAAAAACCTTACAAAAAAAATTGTTTTTTAGGCAAGTCCACACTGCTACGACAGATTCAGCAAGTTGCACGGGCATACGGCTACATTGCCACTGCCAAATTCGATCGACGCAATCCCATGCCGTACGGATGTATCTTGAGATGCATGAGCATCTTTTTCAAACAGATACTGACCGAAGTGCCGAGCGAGGTGGATCGGTTTGCCAACATGCTGAAGGAGCAGTTGGGTCCCATTGCACAGCTGCCTATACTCTTACTGGACAACGTGCCTGAGATTCGGACACTCTTGAGCGAGGCCAAGGACACTAGGCTATCAGCAGAATGTGATATTGGAGGAAGTGAAATCAAGATGCGGTTCCACTCGGCCTTCATTGAAATATTCCAAGTCATGGTGCGGTACAAGTTTGTAACTTTGGTAAGCCAGTTCAAAACATTTCCAAATTCACCGGGTGACGTTGATTACGTCCATGTTGTGCAGCGCTCTTGACTAATTTTGGTATATGCCGTCAACGCAAATCACGCAATAATCACCCCACGAACAAAAATAAAAGTTTCTCGAAGATCTGCATCAAGCGGGTAAGTCTGTGTAACGTGACACGACAGCAACAACAAACAATGATTAAAAACTGACATTACGTTTTGTGTGTGTAACTCAACTGACTTTTTTTTCCGCTTTCTTTTCTTTTGGTGTGTTAACAGACGACGCTTCTATCGAGCTCCTCGAGTCTCTTATTTCCGCTCGTCTCAACTTTCTCGTCATCATCACCTACCGTCGATCCGAGCTATCTGAATCCGTCAACAAGCTGCTACAGAACGAGAACGCTGCCGTCACGCACGTCAAGCTGGACAACCTCGAAAAGGACGCATTGATGGATCTGGTGCGCACGCCGATGCATCGAAATGAAGAAATCGACAGCGTCCTACTCACACCGCTTGTTGATTTCATATACCAAAAAACGCGCGGCAACCCATTCTACGTGTGTCAACTGCTGACAACACTCGAGAAGAAGGGTCTTTTGTACTTTACATGGGAGCAGCAAGGACGGTGGGAATACAATCTGCAGGAAATCGAAAAGGCACTTTTGAGCGAAATGGGTGAAAAGAACCAGGACATTGACGTCGAGTTCCTGGTGCGTCGGCTCAAGGAACTACCGAGGGATGGACGTAAATTTGTGAAATGGGCGTCGTTCATTGGCAACAACTTTTCGTTCGAGACAGTCCGGCATTTGATGATGGACTGCGAAAACGATACGAGCTCGGCATCAGAATTGGACAGTGATAACGAGTTCGACAATGAAGAATTCTCGCCGTTATCAGCGTCACCACGCAAAGAGGCACCGTTGGAAATGAAACGCAAGAATGATGCCATCAATGGATTGCAGTCAGCGCTACAGCAAGGATTTATCGAAGCGTTTTCAAACGACGAATTTGGCTTTAGCCACGACCGGTATTCACAGGCTGCCATGATGCTAGCCAAGCCTGAAAAGCGCGACAAGCTTCATCTTAAAATCGCCTCTTACTTTATGGATAAGCCCAACGTTGACACGTTTTGGGTCGCAGACCATCTTAAGGCAGCACTGCATTTGATCAAGGCTTTTGACAAAAGGGACAAGCACCGCGCGCTCTTGATTCAAGCAGGCAACAAGGCTTATGGATCGGGTGCTCACAATTTGGCGTACTCGTACTATGCCGGTGCACAAGAGCTGCTGAGCCAAGACCCTTGGACGGATGGACATGACAGCAGCTACCAAGAAACGTTACACCTTTTTACTCGTCTGGCAGAGATCAGCTGGTTTATGGGATACGGTGTGACTCCCGATCTGCTCAACACAATTTTCAAGAATGCAAAGTCTGCTATCGACCGTGCTGCAGCTTACCGTATCCAACACCGCTATCACTTTTCCCGCAAAGAACATCAAAAGAAATCATCGATACTGCTCGAATGTCTAGCCGAGTTGGGTATTGAAAACGTACGTCTGGACCTGATGGACGAGGAGCTGCGCAGGCTGCACGAGGAGACGCGTAGTGAGGTGCTTGCTCTCGGACTGGACAAGGTCTCCGATCTGCCTGTGTGCGAGAGTCGTTTGATTCGCACGCGGCTTTCCATTTTGGAAGAGGTGTGTCTATGGGCATACTGGATGAACGACACCAAGGCCATCCTATCCATCGGTTCTCGACTTGTGTTGATGACACTGCAACATGGCACATCACCTACGACCGGCGTCGGATTTGTATATTTTGGCATCGCTGCCATGCAACTTTTCAAGGCTTACGAGTTTGGACAACAAATTGGCGCGGTGGGCGTATCGCTCTGCGACAAGTATGGTGGCAATTCCGAGTCAGCACGTGCTCGATATCTCTATGGTGCGTTTTTGAGCTCGTGGAAGCATCACTATCGCGACTCGTTGCCATTGTTCCGTCAGTCGCTCAAGCAGAGTCTGTTGGGTGGCGACAGAATCTATGCCACATTTTCTCATTTGCATATTGTGATGGGCATGCTGCTGTGCGGCGAGAACATGTCGGACACGCTACGCGAAGCCAAAATGTGTCTCGATGAAGTCACACGATGGAACGAATTTGGTACATCCATCTTGGTCACGACTATCATCCGCATGGTATTGGCGCTCCAGGGCAAGACTTTCCTTACCGAAGATAAGATCTTTGATGACAAAGATTTCGAGGAAGCCCCGTTTGTAGCAGAAATGTACGAGCAAAATCCAGATTCCGGACTGCCTATGTTTTGGTATTATGCTCTCAAATTGATCGTCCTGGTTATCTACGGATACGACGAGGCGGCGTTCAAGATCGGACACGAGTACGCCCAGCTGGCGGATATGCAGCCTTCGCACCGACACACACATCTCATGTTGTTCTTCCACTGTTTAGCCATGATACGGTTGGTGAGAAGTGGCAAGGGCGACCGAGACGCGTTACTGAAGCAGATCGAAAAGCATCATGATACGCTACAGGAATTTGCAAAGCACTCGTAAGTTTTTATTTTTTACCTTCTTTCACAGTAGTTTGTAATAGTTACCCTCTTTCAATATCAGGCCTCAGAACTTGCAAATGTTTGTTTCGTTGATCGACGCCGAACTCGCTTCTTTGACACCTGATATGCGACGTACGGAGCAATTATACGACTTGGCCATTGACCAAGCCAAGAGTGGCCAATGGGGACTCGAGACGAGCATCATGTATGAACTGGCCGGTGAATACTACATCCGCTGCGGAGCCCGTCATGTTGGCGCCTTGTTGATTGATAAGGCAGTGGCCGGATACCGCCATCAAGGATGCTATGGTAAAGCCATACAGCTTGAGCAGCTCCATGCAAGCTCACAAAAGACCAGCGATACGATTTGCCGTCACATGGAAGTGCAAACAGAGACTCATGTTGTCAGCCCAAGGCGAGACTCGTTTGGCGACATCAGTCTTTCTGAACCTTATTCTGTCGACGTGTCGACGAGTGCCCAAGCGTCCCCCGAAGAGACCTTACTCACGCTGGACGTGGTGGATCTCGCATCGATATTGAAGAGCTCTCAGATCATTTCGAGTGAAATGAACTTTGAATTGCTGATGGAACAGTTACTTGGGGTATGTTGGTTTTTGCTATGGATGAACATGTGGCTTTAATGTCGAGACATTAAAATCTTAGTTGATTCTTAGATTATCTTGGAGAATTCCGGTGCTGAATCGGGTGTGATCATTATCAAGGAAAACTCATCGTTCCTGATCATGGCACGTGGTTCACAGGCTGAAGGCTGTGAAATCCTAAAGTCACCCAAGCTATTGTCCGAGGAAGCCACATCCATGGTCAGCCGTGTGGCTCGCTACGCCATACACACCCAAGAATCCCTGCTCATCCCCGATATTCACGAAGATCCACGCTTTAACGACTTTGCAGCAGCAGTCAAGTCGGTGATCTGCGTTCCTATCACACACAAATCTGCGATTGTCGGCTGTATCTACATTGAAGGTGCCGTTGGATCGTTGACCGCACGCCATGAAGTTGTTTTGCGCTTGCTGTCGCAACAGATCGGCATTTCGGTCACCAACGCTCTCTTGTTCAAGAGTATCCAAAAGGTCACCTATGCCAATGTCAAGATGATTGAAAACCAAAAGGCCGCTCTCGAAGAAGCACGCAAGAGTAAAGAAGCAGCATTACGAGCCATGAAGCTCAAAGCAGACTTTTTGGCCAACATGTCACACGAATTACGCACACCCTTTTCTGGTTTCTATGGCATGATTTCGCTGCTTTCAGAAACTTCGCTGGATGCTGAACAGTCAGACATCGTTCACACTGCCAAGGAAAGCTGCGAAATGTTACTCAAGATCATTGACGACCTGCTCAATTTCTCCAAGCTTGAAGCCGGTAAGGTAGTACCCGATCTAGGCCCACTGGCGGTGGAAGAGCTGATTGCCGACACATTCGAAATTCTGAGCTCCTTGGCAGCGCGTAAAGGCTTGGAACTGGCATACATTGTTGAACCGGATGTGCCCGAAACTGTGACGGGCGACTCGTCGCGTCTGCGACAAATCTTGACGAACCTGTTGGGCAATGCCATCAAGTTTACGCACGAAGGCGGTGTAGTGATCAAGTGTTGCCTCGACGAAGAATTGGAGGATGATCATGTGCGACTCAAGTTTGAAGTGATTGATACTGGTATTGGCATCAACACCGTACAGCAACGCAACCTGTTTGAACCCTTCTCGCAGGTGGATGGAAGCACCACACGGATGTACGGTGGCACGGGCCTGGGTCTCTCAATCTGTCTACAGCTCGTACGTCTTATGGGTGGCAACATTGGCGTTATCTCGCAAATCGATCACGGATCCAATTTTTGGTTCTCGGTTGTTGTCAGACGCGTTGGCAAAGAAGCCGAAGAAGCGCGACCCACGCCTAGCTTGCAGTTGCGACAGAGCAGTATTCTCATGACAACCAACCAGGACGCTACGGCCAACATGATGCACGCCCTATTAGCGGATCTGAACCTCAAACGCAACACCACAGATATGCAGCACGCAATTGCACAAGCATTGCAGGAGCGCCACGAAATCCTGTTGTTGGACATTCCACCCATGCCCAACAGCTACATTGCACAGCAGCTACAAAGTGTCGATGATGATCCCGAGTGTGATTTACACATCATTCTTCTTTACACTCCTGCAACAGAAGGTCACAAGGTTGCTGCAGAGGCCACTAATTCCGCATCGGATCGCCGAGGCCGCATTGTCAAAATGGCCAAGCCTGCAAGACGCGCAAAGCTACTACGTGTACTTGAACAAGTCCTTAGTCAGCCACGACTCACTATCCAAACGACACCTATCCAACAGCAACAGCCCACACCAATGGTTACGCCCATGCCCACACCCGTGAAAGCCGTGCCTTCGCAACCCACCAGCAAGATGGCCGAGTTCTTCACTCCCGATGAGCTTGAATGGTTCAGGGAAAAGCCGGTCTTGATTGCCGAGGACAACATGGTTGCGCAAAAATTACTGCGGAAACAACTCGAAAAGATGGGTTTCGTTGTCGAAAGTGCCAATAACGGTGAAGAAGCAATTCAGTTGTGGCAACAACGACCGGATAACCATTTTGTTATCGGCTTCTTTGATCATCATATGCCTGCGGTTCGTATCCTTCTTTAGCCCTTGAAATTGAACAAGCTTAAATGTCTTGATTGGCACAGTTGTCAGCTAACAATGGCTATGTATCGATTTCTTTCTAGTGCGACGGCGTTGAAGCAACCAAAAAGATACGAGAAATGGAAATGGCCAATGATGAACGACCCACGCGTCTTCCAATTATCGCACTTACTGCGGACATCCAGGACAGTGCCCGCGAGTATGCGATTTCTGCGGGTATGGATGGCTACTTGACCAAACCATTGATTCCCAAAGACCTTGCTGTCACGCTACGTAGACTCTGTCCTCCACTTCAGTCACAACAAATCCAGCAATCACCATCACCACCGCCGTAATCTAGCAGCAAACGATAACGATACTCCTCCTCTCATTCTCTTAGAAAATCGTAAAAAAGTTTCTTTTGTATTTTTATTATTTTATTGTACATTTTTATATTCACCCGCACACACTTCATCCTCTTGCATACACGTTTCCGTAAAAATAATACCACCCCTTCCCCACTATATACTTTGCATCATTCAAAACCCAAAAAACAAGGCCCTGTTTATTTAGAAAGAAGACTCCGAAGCTTCTCTGCTTTTTACATATTCTACAACTCACATTTTCTTCTTTTTATTCCTGTTGTCCGGCTTTTCTTTTTCCAACTTAATTGATGTTCAACTGGCTATGGAATGCATTCAGTCGACAATCCGTCTCTCACGTGGAGCAATCACAACACGATGACGATCCTTCCAACACCGATCGTCATGTTAAAGAGATTAACGCACAAAGTGACACTAATGATCCTGCACCATTTGACGACACAGACACGAATAAGACGCCAACACAAGGTGAATACATACTTGAAAAGCTCCAAGTGCGCATATAAATATAGAGTCTATGTCTAACTCGCACGCGTGCTACTGTGTTCGTTTTAGATACACCAACAAATGAAAACAGCAAATCTCGATCGCGTTACACGGGTAATTTGTGCCCCCCCCCCTCTCATACCTTTCAAACAGTAGCAAAAGTGCATTAAAGAAGCTCTTGCACTCTAACACACACACAAAAAGTCAAAGATATACAGCCAGTGTTGTTTTACTGTCCCTATCAGCATTGTTCCTACTCGGCCTCACTTGCAGCAACGACATGTCAACATATTCGCCGAACACACGATTCAAATTTTTTCGTATTGCTATCAAACCAAGACGCACATGCTGCTCTGTTTACTACAAGTACACCATCTGATCAATCCATTTCGTTGCTAGGTATAGATAGATCCTTTTGCTCCATCCAATATCCACGACTTTTTGCTTATCGTACATGTTAATTCATGATGGTTTCTTACTTCTATCAGATCGCAATACATCCATTGAACCGACAGTACGATTGATAGCCGTAGACAACAATGATGTCAATGGAGATAAAAAACATATCCATTACTATTGCCCATACCAGAACTGTTCACATGATACGGATGAGCAACAGGAGATCACTCGGCATATTCGCCTAAAACACTATCCCGATTTACCTGAAAATGGCAAAGCAGAGCACCAATGTTATCGAACAGTGGATGGCAAAGTCATTGTTGATTTCTCTGGTATGGTACTACGGTAAACTAATATATGGATATCATTGAGTCATCCCAACGGTCGTGCGGTTCTGATCATGATGTATTCAAATGTAGAGAAATATCATTCGGTTCTACTACCCAACACAGTATTGATACCATGTGATGCGAGTGGTGACGGTAAGAAGTTTTTTATTTAATTATTTGTTGTCAAGCATGAAGTAGTGCATATGTTTTGACACAACTCTTTTTATTAGTTCCTAAACAATATGCTAATGCTATTTTGAATGATCCAATTACGGCCTCTTCATCGAAAGCTGCGCCAAATGGAAACAAGTCAGCAGTAGCATCTACTAAACCGAAAGAAAAAGCAACAAAAAGACGGCAGCAGGTATGCTAGGAGATTGTAAAAGAAAGTTGTCAATGATGAATACCAGTCAACTTGACTATGACTAACTCTTTTCGGTAATAAGAAGGCACCCGAGCCACCAGCTAGGCGCAGGAATCCAAAGCGACGGAAACGCAATCCTTTAGAGCAAGAGGAATGGGTTCTTTATTAATCAACGCAAAGTGTTTAAAGATGTACATAATAAAAAGAGGATGTGTAATAATAGCATCGTATGTAACTATACATAGGTCTCACACTTACAAACACGAGTTCTTTGAAGATGACGGAATATCACCTAAGCCATGTAGATGGATGATTGCTCCAATAGCAAATATGCTGCGAAGGCTGTCTTTCTTCTTCTTCTTATTTATATAACAATAGGACAAAATTACTCATACAAGACATATTGGTTGATCCCAGTGACTTTTTTTTTAGGAAAACAAGGAAATTAATGTAGAAAAAATGCATATGTGGAATGAAATATATGTAACGAGCGGCTTATTACTGTCCCTCCTCCTTGACGTCATCTTCTGCCTTTCGCTTCTCACCAGTGACAGCTTCGGTAGTGCCCTCTCCTGCGAACTCCTTTGACTCTGCACCTGTAATTTCAAAACAACACGAACTTTAGTAAATACAACGACCACTCTGAACGATGTTGTGTTTTTTCATTCTTACCGTTTGCTGAAAAGAATTGTGCGCTGACCGACTTGTCAAACAGTTCACGGACCATCTGGCGAGCTTCGCCACTCGACAGCAAAACGAAACCAGAACCATCATCCTTTCGAGTGATCTTTTCTACCTTATCCTTGCCAACCAAATCTTGCAACTGTGTGTCGTCGAGGTCCTTGGCATTTCTGAATTTGAGCAAACGGTGGTTGGCGCCTTCGTACAAGGCCTTTTTGTCGTTGTTATTGTGCTGCTTACGGTTGCCCTTCTTGTTGTCGTTGTTGTCGCCGCGGAACTTTTTGTTGCCGAATTTTTGTTCGCGTTCCCACACGAATGCACTGAACTTTCTGGAGACTCTCTTCTTTTCTGCAGAGTTCTTATCCATATTTCGGTACTTTTTGAACTTTTCATCCAGATAAGCTTTCCTATGGTGTTAATAAGTGAGCAATCCATGTAAGTGTCTGGTTTTTTTCAATGTCTCCAATTCACAAAATTCACACAGGAGTCCTAACGTACTTTGTCTTTAAGAGAAGATCGGTGCCTTCATATTGCAAAGACTTTTGCGCAACTTCTTCGGCGAGTTGGGGACTATCGAATTCGACGAAGACACTTCCCTGATAAATCAAATTGAAAAAAATCAGTCAACCCAAAACCACCACAATACACGTTTCCCCTTTGCCCAACGTTTCGAGGATTGAGAATATTTACCTTGAACTTTGAGGGACGCGCATCAGTTTTGCGGAGACGGACAGCAAGCACTTTGCCATGCTCTTGGAAAAAGTCTTCAATCTTGTCCTGAAGTTCAATCAAAGCATCCACAGGCTTCTCGTTGTTCTCATCCACCAAGGGAAATCCTTTCTACAATAGCCCACGCAAATTGAGTCAAGTCAGTTTAGTTCCCAGTTGCCCTACCAAAAAGACACAAAAAGATTTGACATCTTACAGCATAAACGGACCGAGCCACAAAGTTTTGTTCTACCAAGGGCTTGGTGCGTCTGATCTGATCACCCGCTTCGTTTAATTCCACAAGATCAGAATTGGCAGATCGCAAAGCAGACACAACGGTATCCTTGTCATCAGTAATCATTTGCATCTTTTTGAAGCCAACGATAGTTTCGAGAGGGATCCCTATATAAAAATAGAGTAGGTTTTTGCCCTTGTTACTTACTATTTCTGTTCTCGAACGCTTATAGAAAAAAGTTTTTTTTTTGAAGGAAATCGCGTAAAAAGTGACCACACTCTTTCCCCCCCCCAAAAAATATCTTACAGCCTTCGCTGTTCTTCTTGGAAAGGAAGAACAAAAACTTGTCAAAGGGAAAATTGGAATCGCTAAAGTAGAATTCTACTTGCTTGACGATCTTGGCGTTTGTGTCCATTATTTTTTTGTTGTATAGGTGTGTTCGTGTGGCTAGAAGAAGAAAGGAAGAGGCAAAAAAAAAATTTAGGCGGGGATGACTTTGATGGGCCCCAATGCTCGGTTCTGATTGGGTCATTTGAACGAATAGAAACAGAATCAATGCTTCTTTACGTCTCCCCAACAATCAAAAGTTTACCGTAATCATCAGTACTACTTTAAAAAAAGCAGAAAAGGTAGCAGCATTGTGATTCCCTTCTTATATATTTTCTCTTCACCCGGATATGTATACAATTAGAGCCAATCTTACTCGGCTCTTTACGGATTTTTTTCGCTTACAAAATAGACTCTTACAGTAGTAGAAATTTAGAGGGGATTTTGTTTGGCGGTGTCACCGAGAACGTCTGACAGCATTATTTATTATGATGTTCTTTTACTAGCTACTGTGCGTAGCTAAAGAGATACTCCGGACATGAGCAACACTGTTTAGGGTGCTGTTGCTGCTGCTGCTGTGGGTTGGCCATACAGTTTGAACATATAAGCAGAAAGGGCACGAACAGATTCGCATATGATATCATCATTCCTACGCTTCATTTTTGTGACGGTGTATAGTATGAAGCATTGTACTTTTCTTAGTTGCTATAGTAGTGCATGTAGCTCTAGTCGTGACTTTGGTAGAGTCATATCTCCGTGTAAAGCTATCATGGCAATTCGACATTGAAGCACTCATCTTCCTTTCCATGCTGTCCTGTCGCTCAAAATATCATTCCATGAGCCGATCTGGTTAAGGATTTAAAAGACGGACATGCCTCAATAGGCAGATGATGGATCGACGCTGCTTGTTGGTATCGCCTTATTTGCAAAGCTCAAAGCGGATATATGGGGATTGTTGTTGCGCTCTGCTTATAGACCTTATCGTGCTTGTTGAATAGAATTCCTCGCCCACTTTAGGCTACAGCAGCAGCAGCAGCAGCAGCAGCGATCACTTGTAATTTAGGCACACATGTTCACAGATGTTTGGATATCGAGAACACACTTTCAAAAGACAAAGCACTTCGTCTTTGAGGAACTAGTGTCAAGCCAAAGATGACAATTTTCGCTCCTTGAAATGGAAAACGTACTTTTTCGAGAGAGAACTTTTATCTCTAAAGCCTGGCAGTACCTATTGCTGACATCATCCGCCAAGCAAAAAAAGAGCAATGACAGTTTCAGTGATCTTCATAACAGAAAATAGGGCTTCTGAAGCTGGTTGTGAAGAGTGCTACAGGTGAACACGGAGGCAAGGCGTTCTTCCGGTGCTGGGTATTAAGGCATCATACCCGATAATGAATTACATGTTGGATTGTTCATTTTTTGCAACTTGTCGTCCTTCCAATACGAGTTGGTAACGGTGTATTACGGTGCCTGCTTAGTATCATTGCTACACTGCTTGGGTGTATAGCAGCTACCTTGCCTTTTTCAATCAAGTACAGTACAAGGAAACCAGGGCGAGCGTTTGGTATGTACCTGAAAACCGGACTCGGGGTTCCCATATAAGAAGCGGAGATGGTGCACAAGGTGAAACACGGATCGACACTATATACTACAGCGGCATGACAGCGACCGTGTGTGTTTCCATAGTGTCAATCCAACGATACTTCTTTTACTTTTGCTTTGGCACAGCAAAGAACAAAGGAGAAGCAGAAGGGCTCTACAAAGCCAATCACGTGATTGGGCGACTGCGCTTGAAAACCAGTCTTGACCTGCTGATCCACTAGCGTGTGACTTTTTTTGGTTTTTTGAAAAAGTATAAATACAGGTCCATTTTTCAGAGCAAGGATTTCTTTATGCAGTAGCACCAACAGATGTTTGGGGGCATCGGTGTATACTTTTCCCTACGGGGCCCCATAGGAAAATGACAAAAAGCACATTGGTGTGCACCACCAATAGACAAAATCAATAACACAAAAAGTGTTGTTGACGTCTAAACTATCTGATTGTGTGTGTTTCCTTGACCAACAAGGTGCACCACTACAAAAATAAATAAGAAAATGATAAAAATAAATAAACACAAAAAGTGTCGTTGAAGTCTGATTGATTGCGTATAGTAGTTTGAAAGAAATTCGAAGGCTGCAGTAATGGCAGGATCTTCAAGGCTGCCGTCTAATTAACAAAGTTGTAGCGCTTGTCGTTGGACTTTGTCTTCCTGAATGTCAGCTCCACTACATTTATAAAAAAGGAGTGTTCCGTGAAGCACAGACCGTCTCGCACTGGAATTTACGCTCGCTTGTCATTAGCAGCCAAGTACTACAATGATGCTACAGCTTTTTGAAATGGCATTTCAATCGAGTTGCACGATTGCAATAACGAACAATGGCTGTTCTTTTTTAAGCGCTTAGTACGCGAGAATTATATTTGCAATCGCAGTTACAGTTATTACCAGCTCCTGCAATCCAGCTCTCGGTGAAAACGGTTTTTTCATATAATATCCTCGTCACCATCAAAATAGCACTGTTACGTACATAGTGAAGCAAAAAAGCATTTTCTAGTGCAAGATATATTTCGACCCGGCGTTAGCATTTTATATTGGCACCTTAGATTGTTAAACGCGATGACAATATATACAGTACGACCAAGGAGGTGTACTTTCAATCAAATGTTGCACGTAAAAGCTTACATGAATCAATGAGCTTCCAAAGCCTCCTGATTGGTTTGAGTGTAGGCCTAAGTACTCGGAGGTTTGCTATAGACAGTGCTACAGGGCCCAAAACTCCGGCAATCAAATTCGAACAGACGACTTGGGGCTTTTCACACTTATTCTCCTCGAATCCTACTGAACAAAATGAAATTCGTTTCTCGCTCCATTGTCGACCAAAATCAAGAACAGGAGATTGAAAAAAACGACAGTCAAGAAGGTTAGAACTATAAAAATATAGCAAATAAAGCTGGTTTTTTTTTCTGTGGTGTGCGAATTCAATTGCGATTGAGTTAAAAAGAGCCATACACGGGACCAACAATAACAAAAAGATATACAACTACAAAAAAAAAGGCAACAGTAATGATGCGCCTCAAGAAGATTACGATCCACGGACACTTTATGAACGATTACAAGAACAGAAGAATATGAAAGAAGAGTTGTTCCAGGAGCAAACGCGGTTAAGCAACCTGATCAAACGCGTAGACGACGAAGAGGCCGAATATTACCAAACCTTGTCGGATGTTCAAGAAAAGTTGGATGTGGAAAAGAGACGAAAGGAAAGCGAAGAATTAGAAGCTTTCAAAAAGTGCGTACCTTCTCGTTATTGTTTTATTCTTCCTTTTGTAGACGGCATATATTACACAAAAAGAAGTTTATTTAACGAAATTGATGGTTATATCGCGGCAGGGCACAAGCACGACATACGGTTTCCACACCTGAATTACCAACCGCAACGGCGGCAAGTGCTACACCATCGTCATCATCAACAGCCACCACTGGTCCTAAGCAAGGTCGACGCAGGTCGTCAAAGAATGCACTGGATGGTTTAGTGGTAGTAAAGAAGAAGCGATCAGCAGATGACAAGGAAGACGAGGAGAAGCAGGATGACAAACATCAAGCGAAAAAAGCCAAGCCTACAACGGCAACTACGACCAAGACGGTAACCGAACCGAGAAAAGACGAATCAACAACAACACCATCATCGTCAACGGGTGGATTATCATCCTTGATGGCAGCTTACAGTAGCGACAGCGATGAAGACGACGACGAATGATGGGATCGCATTACCACTCAACAGCGAAAAAATAACCGTCTGATTGCTTGGTCTGATGCTACAGTCGTATAGCTGCCGAGCAAACAGGGAGCAGGAAAGGGCAGTCATTGTACATATAAAACTTTTCATACCAACTAATATATATAGACTCATTTTTGTTCAAGTTAAACATCCGTCCTCGTCCATAAGAATTAAAATAATGGTTCAACTTTCAAAGCGAGGCGATTTCGTTTTTGACTACAATCCCAATGACTAGTACCCCGAAGCATGGACATTAGGACCACCGTTCTCAGTGCGGTTTTGATCCTCTTAATTGCTACCATCATACTGGCTCGAACGTGTTGTACTAATGCAGCGGTCAGCCTACACAAATGCGCGCTGCTCCTCTTCTATGCATCTTTGCTAAGGTCGTTTCCAACATAGACATGGCTGTAAACAGTGTATATATGCGCCAACATCAAACGGCTCTACGAAGACACAACAAAAAGACTATCACAAGTAGCTGGCGGCAAACTAACATCCGCAGATATGATATTAATAGATTAGTTAATTGAAAGTGGTGCACAGTTAATGATATATTGTAGTCTTTTCTCCAGAGACATATTCAACATGTTAACTAGTGATATATACTATTTGTAGTAGGACATATGGTATTATGCTTTCAAGCACTTTTTTTTGTACATGTAAAGATGAAATTTTTAATGGGGTGGAAATTTAGTACTATTAGTCGAGGTGTCCTACTCTTTCTTGTCATTTTTTTAGAAATAATTGTGTATACAAGAATTACTAGCTTAAAACAAATGATCGTTTTGATGGTTTATAATGCAACGTATTCGAGAACCTAAAATGATCAGCAAATCGTTAAAAGTCCAATTCTTTTGTGCGTTATCATTTTTGATGCAGTCATTAGAAAGGACGAAAATATGCATACCTGTTTATGAGGCAAGAATGCTAACCAATCCGATGTTGTAGTAGGCAACAATCCCATAGCATTGACCTTATAAACACCGAGTAACATGGTTAATATATGCAAGCCCAAAAAGACCAATTTAGGTACAATCAGCTCAGTGGCAGTTTCTTTGGATTCGAAGCGTGCAAAGTCTACATGGACATTACAACATTGAGTTTTTCCCCAATAAAGACATATCCACTTTTTTTCCCTCTGTTTATCTGATGCTGGAAATCCTTACTTTGTTGAAGGGACATGATCGCTTTGGCAGGCTGGAAGAACAACATGGCGGTAATCATGACACTAAAAATTTGCACACCGTTTCCGGTCATATAAAGCATGAATGCATTCATGGGTATACTCTTGGCCGGGCTCCATGCAACATCCCAAGCTCTCTATATAGACATTAAGCTTTATAAGCTAGACTATCATGACCGTCTATGCACCGATTCTTGCAAAAGAAAAATTAAAGGCGCGTGTAACGCGTCTTTACTCCTTCTCTTCTCCCATCCCTCTACATTCTTTAGTCATTCGCGTTCCATCTTTTACCCGGATCTTTAATGCAGTATCATTATGTGTTTCTTGCGCTGTAGATTGTCGTGTCGATTTCTATTTTTATTTTTAAGAATGAATACAATTTTGTAACGGTATCACTGTAGTAAGAAAGGAAAAGGACGAGTGTATAACGTACTGATCCAGC
Organism: Zychaea mexicana; assembly: GCF_025766255.1. NCBI lineage: Eukaryota > Fungi > Mucoromycota > Mucoromycetes > Mucorales > Lichtheimiaceae > Zychaea > Zychaea mexicana. The sequence continues at coordinate 484,166 of NW_026516674.1, forward strand.
TTTGGCATTCGAAAGAGCGCCCTGTTCAAATCCAACGGGGTTGGCAATGTTTGACTTTCTAAACGGGTGATTCATATATAAAAGTGAGTCACATTGTATCAGAGTTATGCCTAATATAAAGCGTCGATTTAACTAACTTTTTGATGGGATTTATTGACGCATAATCGATCGACCAGTCTGCCATGATGTAAGTTGTGTTGGAAACAAAGAAGAGAAGCGGACTTTGGCGAAGAGTTGTACTTAGAAAGCTGGCTCGCATTGACTGAAGTAAAAATCGAGGCTCACGATAAACCTATCTATAAATCAGCCATCTTTGTATGTCAAGCTCCATATGACTAGGTACTTGGACTTTCATATGTTTTTTTCTTAGCTTATAGCATCTTTTTCATATACAGGAAATAAAAAAAAAGCCGATTCATCCTTGTTCACGACCAGCTCATAGTTATCGATTACCCGCACAAACAGTTCCAAAACTTTACAGTGTTGCCGTCTGATATGTATTACGCATGTATCAAAGATTCTACTATATTTATAAACTTCTGGTTTGACATGACAGATGCAGCAAGTAGATATTCTATACTTTGAGAATATATCGAAAACGAGGAAATCGACGATGGCAATTCAGGTTCCTTTTTATGGGGGTCTATAACTGTATGTGGGAAGCAAAATGCAGTATTATAATAGCTACATATAACTTTTAATACAGTAATACTTTCCACTTCCTGAGACCTTTGCTCACGTATATACCCATGTCGCTGCTGCTCAAACATAGTACAGACACACCCCGGGTCGAGTCTTAAAATCAGCGTTTCGGCTGTTTATAATTACTTGACCCTACACGTAACTTGATCATGGTCAAATTATAAAGTGGTAGCAATGTGGTTTTATCCGATATCATTACTGTGTTTTACAACAAGCAAGGAAACTTGTATAGGGGCTATGATCGAAGTCAAGTTTGGTAATTTTCGTACGCAATCCATTTTTGAGAAAGCATCCATCCGAAGAGACATGCTTAATTAGTAAGCAAACCTTATTCCTTTGCCACTTTTCCATCCTTCAGTTTACTAGGTACTCGGTAGTAGATCATTCTAGAAACAGAGAAAAAATCCAAATAATGTCAATTAGAGTGGTGCTTGTTTCGCATAGTCGCACAAGTTTTCAACTTTAAAAGATCTTATGGATGACGAATCTTTTGAAACGCAACAATACACAGCGGATTATTATCCCAACAACGAAGAAGTGTGTGCATCAGATGTTATCATACACAAGTAAAAGTAACATATGCCCTGGTAGATCGTTTGTCACACTAATACTTGTCCCATAATCTTTTAGTTCTTGCGTCATGTGCATGAAAGTAAGAATTTGCCTGCGAAATTGCGTGCGCGCGTGCGCCGTTGATTCACCGACTAGGCCGTGGCCGAATTTGTCAGCAACTTATTAAACGCATAAAAAGCGTTGCTCCGGGGAGCGCGACGCTTTTCCCCCCGGAAACACTTTTTTTTTAAAAAAAAACTATAACAATGTCTGGTAAGCACAATGACAAACGCCTTTTTGGGACTTTGTAGATTGCACGTCCACAAAAGAAAGGAACTGAAGCATTGACTCAAGTACTCTCTTCTATTGCTCAAAAAATAGATAAAGCTGTCTTTTACACTGCTGCTATTTGCCCATACGCTCAACGCGCTGCCATCGCGCTCAAGGAGATTGGATTAGAGTATGAGCACGTTGAAATTGACTTGGCCAACAAACCCTCTTGGTAAGTCACGACGTAATCACGGTCTCCATAGTCAAAAGAAAAAGAAAGTTTTTTTGCTTATGAACATATATATATATATATATATATAACAGGTACCCGAATGTCAATCCCGAGTCCAAGGTTCCTGCTCTCACAATTAACGGCAAAAACATCGCTGAGTCTCTTGTCCTTATTGAACTGGCCAACGACTTGAAGCCCGAGAAGGGGTAAGCTCATAGTGCCAAGTGAAGGGAAAACGGGAAAGGAGAGGCAGAGAAGGGGTTTAAGAAATATGCGCAAACGTTGTTAAAGCAAACTCTAATGTGTGTGTACAACATTCTAGTTTGCTTCCAAGCGATCCAGTGCAGCGTGCTCAAATCCGATTTGCAATTGAGTACTTTGCATCCAAGGTTAGCTCGGCATGGTATGGTTTCTTACTTCGTGACTACAGCAAGGAGAATCTTCCAAAGTACACTGAAGGCCTTGAAGCCGCATATTCTCGCGTAAGTCGTTTTCCTTTAACTATAGTACTATATTGGAATTTTAAATGCTTGAGGGCACTGCTACCGATACCTGTACGTATACAAGACACTGATGGCTGTGATGTTGTATAGATCAACGAACTTTTGCTTGAACAAGCTCCCTCTGGCCCTTACTTCCTTGGCTCTGAATATTCACTCGCTGACATTGCAATCGCGCCATTTGTCGCTCGTCAGGCAGCCACTCACAAAGCCTTGTTGAATGGCCTTGAAATTGAAGCTGTCAAGAAATATCCTCGTCTCCAGGAATGGTTAAATGGCATCGTCAGCCGACCCACCTTCAAGGACACCTACCCTGGTGATGATGCTATTGTCGATGGCATCAAGTCCAAGTGGAACATCACCAGTCTTTAAGTTATAACATTCCTTAACCATATCTTAAATAGTATCTTCATTTTTTTTGTACTCATGTCCCCGCCTTCCATGAAGATGCGTATATTTAAAAGGATGTTTATTTGCGTATTCGTAACAACTGTTGGTTTTGAGCATCGTCTCTTCTGGCGTGGATACGTAGTGCCACACGTTCGTTTCAAAGCTTAAATTTACTTGTTATTTTATGATCCGATATAATATATAGCGCAATAACATCTTGACACAAACATCATAGCGGCTAAGTATGTGCAACAGAATACACTTATATACAGTGCAAGCAACTAATATATGTCGGGTAAACGGTTATACAGTAATTTCTGTCGCCGTATTCCTTTTTACATTCATGGAAAATTATATTGCAGGATTGCGTGCGCGCGTGCGCCGTTGATTCGCGGACATGGGAAACCGCATTCAGCAAACGCATAAAAAGCGTTGCTTTTAGAGCGCGACGTCTTTTCCCGTAATATTTCTTGATTTATCCAAGACTTAAACAACAACAATGTCTGGTAAAGGGAAACGCACTTATGAATCTTCTACATTGCACGTTAGCAGGAGAAAGGGACAGAAGCATCTGTCTCAAGTACTTTCTTTCTATCGTTACAAAAAAAATAGATGAACTTGTCCTTTACGACGCTGCTGTTTGCCCATTCTGTCATCGCGCTGCCATCGCGTTCAAGGAGACAGGTTTAAAGTATAAGCGTGTTGAAATTGACTTGGCCAACAAGCCTTCCTGGTAAGTGGTAACATGGCAACGGTTGCTTTCACACTGAAGTAGAAAGATCTTTGCTTAAGTATGAGTGCGTATTTATACGATAGGTTTAAGGATGTTATTCCTGATGCTAAGGTTCCTGCTCTCGCTATCCAAGGCACAATCATCTCCGAGTCCCTTGTTCTCATCGAACTCGCCAACGACTTGCAGCCTGAGAAGGGGTTAGTAAACGCACTTGAGCGAAAGAGAAACTGAGCAAGATTTAAGAAACGTTCATACTGTATACCCAATTTTACTTAAAAAATGTCAGAGTAAGCACTAACGGATGTGCATTCTATATATAATCTAACGTAGTTTGCTTCCCCGAGATCCAGTGAAACGTGCTCAAATTCGATTTGCAATTGAATACTTCTCATCCAAAGTTAGCTCTGTATGGTATAACTTCCTTATGCACGAATTTAAAAAGGAGAACCTTGCAAAGTGCATTGAAGGCCTTGAAGCTGGATACACTCGCGTAAGTTTTTTCTGGGTTATCACTACTACAGTCACATTTCAAGTGTTAAAATGCGTGATTCCCAAGTATGCGAGTTACTGATAAAAGAATTGGCTGTCATACGTCTGTTCTTCTATAATCTTGCATAGATCAATGAATTATTACTTGAACAAGCTCCCTCTGGCCCTTACTTTCTGGGATCCGAGTATTCACTTGCTGACATTGCAATCGCGCCGATTGTCGCTCGTCAGGCAGCCGGTTTTAAGGCCTTTTTGAATGGCCTTGAGATTGAAGCTGTCAAGAAATATCCTCGTCTTCAGGAATGGTTGGAAGGCATCGTCAGTAGACCCACCTTTAAGGAAACCTACCCTGGTGATGAAATTGTTATTAACTTTTACAAGAAGGAGTGGAATGTTTCTAGTCTTTTAGACTAGAGCATTTTGTAACCATATCTCTATAGTTTTTTTTCTTTTTGTACTTTTTATTACATTCACCAGCCCTGGATGTAAAATCACCTGTTGTATAAAAACAATCAATATATATAATTGCGCTAACCACAAATGATTGAGAAAATGTGAATGAAGAAAGCTAGAGGAGCTTCTCATCTATCCGTCCGCGACTAGTAACGGACAAGGCGCAGATGACTCAGAGAATCCTCTTTTATAGATGAGATTTGACAGCAGCTTGCTTGGAGATTCATGGAAAAACTAAACCTATTTAACATGCTCGCTACTGTACATACTATGAGCAACATGTCATAAAAGTGGCACTATTAAGCGGTTCTAGATATCACTACTGTATTCATGTTAATGTTATCCGGATATTCTATGCTCTTACGCAAATGTGCGGATGCGGCCTTTTAACAGCGAACTCGTGAAAGACAGCCGGATTGTACTATTGTTCTATGATATATATCCGGTGACACTATGGATCTTATGTCTTCTGGATAAAAAATGAGTGCAGAAACGATGCAACAGTGTATTAAAAAGCACCAGTGACCACCAATAGGAAGATGCACTGTATGTCGTTCTGAAGGTGGTCTTGTTAGACTATCACTACAAAAACGCTCTAACGCATATATTTATACTGTATTTGATGATGATACAAATCATAATTAACATCATACAGTGTTATTATCATCAAAAAAGATTGTATACTTAAAGTGAATGTGCCCTATCTGGCGAAAACTTTATTCAAGTCAATAGTTACGAATCCATTCTCACCGACAGAATTGGAGGAGATTTTGTATGTTATGGCCGAACACAACATTATGTACAACATGAGTACTATGCCAATCAGTCTATGTGATAATGCTGTAGTTATGCTGCGTAACTACATGATGCTACTACAGTGAACCTCGCTGATGTTGACCCATTAGGCGCATATATCTGAAGCGATCAACACTATTGAGGGTTGACCAATTGCGAAGATCTCGGATAATTCTGTTTAGAAGATGCTCTTGTTGATGCTGTCGAGGGTTAATGCTAACGAGGTTGACTTGACGGTGATCGACCTGTATATATCAGCACGACCCCATATCATCATGTGAATCCATTCGTACTAGTGGCCAGCATATGGTGCTAACTGCGTCTGTGCGTATTACAACATAACAAGGAAGCAAGCCGTAGATCTACTTGTGTCCTGCTGTTAAATTTCTACGGGCAATTATTATAGACATGTTGTCTTTCAGCCGCAACTTTTGAAATCCAAAAAACAGCTGGAGTGCACATATTATCTCAGAAAAAAAACTTCTAACAAAAAAACTTTACTGTATGCCTACAGCCTACGTCCTGAAGATAAAAACTTTGGTAGATTCAAGCAGAATCAATTGTGTCATGTGTGCTTTTTATTAATCAAGAACTACCCCTGTTAAGCTCAACCTGCTAGAATGACTGTTAACTTTTTGTGCGCGTAGTAACTTTCTTGAAATAATACATTATCTCAAAGATTTCTGTTATTGTCTTTGGTTTATTTGATCTTTGCAAAGCTCTATGATAGTCATTTCTTTTTTAATTTATCATAGATATGAATGATATAACCAGCCTACAGCATTTATTGATGCTATATTATTATATTACTGACGCTTTTTATCTTCTAACATGGACAAGGCCAATTCAATCAGTGATATATAAAACCCTATTACTTTTTTTTACAGTAATCCTATTTAGACCTTCCATCGATAACTCGCACAAAACCACGACAGCAACAAAAGTATTTTTACGTTTTACTGTTATTACGATAATCAAAATACACATTATATGTGCATATTTGACATCATCCATATCCAAACAATAGTATCAGTAAGGTGTCCTTCAGAATCATATTCATTCTTTGGATTTAACAGGTTAAGTGAGAACGTCCTGAATGAGGGAGTACTTGTAGGAGATTGCGTACTTTAAAGGGGGTCATATATGCCATTAAGCAATTAAGAAGGCATTGTTACTTTTAACTGGCAAACATGCAGAAAGTGAAGCGACTTGAAGAAAGCCAAAGACTCTGACAGTATGCCTTAGTCAACTCACATGTATATTGGAAGTCGAAAGTTCCAAGTACTGGTCTTGATGCAGGAAAAACTCTCTTTTCATGTCATGATGAACTTGGTAGCCGATATAGTTGAGATTGACACAGTAGTGTCTGTCATTGCTGTGAAAAAAAGGAAAGTAAGAGAGAGAACAAGATTAATGGCTCTTTATTCCTTAGGACAGCCAAAATTTGCGGTCTCTATAAGAGATCGTGTCCAACACCATAAGATACCGTGGAAGACTTATTTATTTTTTAAATGACACATTACCATTCACAGGATAATTGAGGATATTCCAAATACTTCTTTCCTGCTTTAAATATGTATATGCAAAGAAAAAAATCGATAGTAAAAAAGGTCAGATTTGTATTGGCCAGAACTGCTAGAGAGCCACTATTTGCAGTCAGATCCTCGGGTCCACGGTGATCTGCTACCAGCATCCTTGCCCGTTTGGCGATTTCGCCACAATTCTTGTCTTGAGGATACTGATTTGGTATCCGAGCGTTTTGAAGAAGCAACAGAGCCTTGTCTTGAGGATACTGAGCTGTTAACCGAGCGGTTTGAAGAAGCAACAGAGCCTCGTCTTGAGGATACAGAGCTGGTATCCGAGTGTCACAAAGAAGCAACAGAGCCTTGTCTTGAGGATACTGAGTCGATATCCGAGCGTTTTGGAGATGAAGCAACATACTCCGGTGATGTAGGCTTGACGACTTCTTGTTCCTTTTCTCCGCACAGCCTATAGTATTTTGCTTGGCAGGAACTCTTTGTGCGCCCCATCTTTTCAGCGATATCCTGCCATAGCATTTGTCCCTTGCGCATCTCTACCTATGTCTGCTCTCTTCGCTACTCCAGCGTCTACCGGTGGTACCTTTCGGCCCTATAATATAACCATAAGGAAACTTTGAGCAATGGTGGTTCCTAGCATCACTGCTTTTATACTGTATATTTTACATGACCCTATCTATCATTTTCATCAACAGCTAGACTACAACGTACCATTTGCTTGATCAGTAGTGTTAGCCTTGCTTTACGAGCGGCTATTGTACAACCCAGCTCAAAACCGATACTGTCCCATGACGCATTGTTTTTGAACATTTCCAGTAAGCGATTTTCACTTGCAGGGGACCAGCGTCTATTGTGATTGGAAGGCTTGCTTGCAGGGCCCTGGTTAAAAAGATACAATGTAAAATTAGCAGACAGTCTCATATTCCACTTTCCATTCTGTTTAATATGTATCACTGGGATACTAAGAAAATCTCATTATCATACAAACAACAAAATGTTTTCGCGTTCGGACATTGATAATCTCCTGAAAAGATGTTGGCAGCCTTTAGCTGAATGACGATATTCGATGAGCTCGGCAATATCTTTCCAGGACATCTCCGGGTTGTCTGTTCTCGCCTTGACGACTGTCAACTTGTCTTCTGATGAAAAACGGGAAGCCATTTTTGGAAGGGAAGGATCTGACAAAAGGTGTGGCCACAATTTGGTATCGTTGGAGAGTAAGAAGAATAGCAATGTGAATCTCTGTATGAGAAACTGAAAAGTAGTAGGGCTATCCATTCGTGTTGTAAAACCATACTCATCTGCATTGTTTGCAATCAGTGCCTGTTGTCGTCGGCGCTTTTGTTTGTCAGATGAAAAGTGATCTGGTGGCTGAAACCCTTTCATAGCAACAGACCATCTTTCGATCGCATCAGAATGCAGCTTTTCGTCATGTAACCGGCTGTCATCAGTGGCATCGAATCCCTGGGGTCGGTACTGATTCAAAGCGTTTCGTAGTAGGTGGTGCTTTCGCATTCCTACATATCGCATCGCACTGGCTAAAAGAGAGGTGTTTTCATCGAGACTATAGAGCCACCTACGCCACGATGACTCACAGGATCGGTGGATATGCATATGTGGCGCTGGACAGTTCGTTCTCCAAAGTCTATCAATTTGTCTGCGTCGCTCGGTGATGCGTGGTGCATATTCGGCAAAGCCATAACTGCCATACGTAGTTCAGCGGCTTCGTGCAGGGCTTCACTTGTAGCTCAACGCACAACTGGTGGGTTTTGTCTCCGTCGCTTTGCACGAAATTCTTTTTCCACTTCTTTAACCGTTTTCAATGTATTGTACAGCAGAGCTAATCGATGATCCACGTTCCTTGAATCAGGATCGCATGCACGTCATAATCGTTGAATCACTTGGTCACGGGTGCAACTCTTCATCCTGGTGGCGTATTTAATGGTGAGGCCGCTAATAACAAGCGTGATAATCCAGGTGAGATCGAGCAGTTGAGTATTTAAATCTGTTGGGAACGCACCGAGTTCCTCAAAACTAGGATTAATATGCGGAATCACAGTGGTCAACTGATTGTCTGAAAGTGCAACTGAATTAGTGAGCCAGTCGTCGTTCAGCATGTGGCATAATCGAGGTATTCCGACATAATCGACAAATGAGTCGTTTCGTTGATTCAGAATGCCGCAGTCGTGTAGAAAATTCCCAAAAGCAACAGATGTGACTCCTCGAGAGAAAGTGACAGTAACAAGTGGTTGTATTATGCTCATATGGTGGGCGAGCTGTTGTAAAGCGGCATCGCGACTGTCTCGAACGTAGGTTCAGGGGAACAGGTTGACAAATGGAAGTGGCGTACAGTCAAAGGAAGTTTCGTCGTAGTTTTCTTCACCGCTACTCCACGCTTTTTGTCGTGCGAGGATCTGCCTTGTTAGCCTTCCTGCTCGCGAATCAGCAAAGAAGGTCTGTCTCGACGAATACAGTTTCGCTAACTTCTGAGCCAACCAGAACCAGAACAACGTGATTATGAAAGACGCGAGGCAGCGCTTGCTGAATCACCGTGTGAATGAGATTATCTGGTATCATATAACCATTCTTCGGTTGCTCGCTGCAAGCCGTTGCACTTCTTGAACTATCAATTGGCCCCAGAAGTCTAGTAGATTGCGACGAAAAGATCGGCTATTTGATATTTTTAAATCCTCGTGAAATGTAATCGCGAAGGTAGAGTATTCATGGAAGACTGGTGGGCCGGGCACATAAGCATTGTCAAAGCCACCATATTGCACATTTAAAAGGTTGTCGATTTCAGAGAAACCAATAGCGATACGCTCATTCAACGCTTCTCTAGACCGTGTTCCGCGATGGATCTCATAAATCCGCGTGTTGCTTAAGCGTTCATGTCGATCTCCAGTAGTATGCTGTAGAATTTACCGAGAAAACCACCAGCATTTGCAGCATCGCGTATGTGTTGCTCCAATGGCGGGCAACCAGTTACTACACCAACATACCGAAAGTACATTGGTTGATCCTGATGAAGAGCTGCAAGCTCCGCCCATATATCCGTCTTTAAGAATTCCTCGTCGTCCTCGCTCAATCGAGCAAGAATACCCTGAAATGTTGCCGGAGTGATAGTCCAACTACGAAGATATAAGATGGTGGTGTTGCGGGGTACTACAGCGCTTGTTGCTTCTCGTAGACCAAGGGCTGAGACGAGTGTGGCATCGTCGACAAGTGAGTTGTTGTCCATAATTCTAATAATTGTTTTATGGAATTGTCGCGACTGGTCATGGTCGTCACGAAGCAAGAAAGAGATTGATCCACAGTTGACGCTAGTAGTATCTTGTTGTACCTCGCACATGCGCTCTCTGACCTTACAAGCACAAGTTGCTCCACTCGCAGTGATGGTAAACGTTCTTGCAGTCGACCATGATGTGGAGACATTCTACAACACAAGTACAACGTATAAGTTTAGACTGCTGTGTTCGCGGGAGAAAACTGTGCTCTATCATTATCGAAAAAGCTGAAGCCATCCTTTTTTTCAGTTAGATGTACGTACATTCGATATGGAAAACGGTAAAAATAAAAAGAAGTAAAAGAAAGCAGTCATCAACTTACGCAAGCACTTTTAATTAGTAGGAACCATGAATACCGATTTATCACTGTATTACTATATAAATAATAAATAATATACCTTTACATGAACTTTTCTATCGCATATTTCTCACAATGGGCGTCAAAAATTTTGGCTTCATCAACACACTATAGCAGCGCAAGAACCAGTACATATTGAAGGCTACAGCGGAAAAATAGTGGGAGTCGATGCCTCAGACTGGCTGTACAGAGGGTTATACGCAGACGTTCAATATCCACGGGAGGACAAATGGACAGGAAAGCGAAGTATGTATATTACAATTGTATAGGAACAGATTAGACTGAAAAAGTATGTCGAGTATAGAAAATCAAGCACTGCATTTCTTCAAAAAACAGGTCATGGCCATGTTGCTTCAAGGTGTACACCCGTTTATCGTTTTTAATGGACCCCTTCGACCTAAAGCAAAATTAAAGACCGAATCAACACACCGTAGCGAGTAAGCGTTATTTCTGACAACATTAGAAATGATAATATTTATATCATTTTATTTTCTCAAGAAACGAAAAGAATCCACGACAAATCATACCTAAACTGCAAGAGGATTGCATCAAGGTCAGTAGCATATTCCTGTAATATGAAGTGAGTGCTGCTAATGTCCTTCGACTCATGTTGGCTGATTGTTTACAGTATCTCGAGGAGATTAAGGTGCGACATATTGTTTCTCCGTATGAAGCTGATGCCCAGCTGGCGTATTTGGCCAGAAGCGGGTATATCGACGTGGTTATGAGTCAAGACAGCGACATGCTAGTATATGGATGTCCTGCTGTTGTGTGCAAAATGAATCTTTTAAGAATGCCAAGAAGTAGCCATATCACAACAGCAAAAATGGGGATGGGGATTGAAGTGACGCTAGAGCGACTGCTAGCTAAGTGGAATATGAGCTTTGAATCCTTTCAAGATATGTGTATACTTGCAGGCAACTCCTATACACGTTCACTACCAGGAGCTTCTTTGAACACGGCTTACAAGGATATTATTCAGTTCGGCACCCTTGAGAAGGTAAGCTTGGGAACCGTCCACGCTATTTCTGTTATAAAAAGTGTCTTACACCGTAATAGGTTCTTGATAATTATAAAAAGCATGGATACTTGGATCAGCAACCTAATTACCATCAAGAATGCCTCTTGGCCAAAGAAACGTTGCGAAACCAGCCTATACGGCATTGTGGCTCATCTAATGCGGTGGTACCGCTATCTCAAGCAATTGAGGAATAAAAAATTTGCAAGCCTCCATTACCAGAATAAACTATTTCGTCATCTTGCTATTACAAACAAAAATAAATCGAATCAATCAGTGAGCACAGTTTTGTTTAAATTATTGATACTATTATTATGATCACCGGAACTACGGTTAGAATCAATATACCAAAAGTATTCTCACTATTATTATCATAATAAGTAAATAGCACAACATATTCTTTTTTATTTTAAGACCGATTCATTTGATCTGCTAACCAGCTAATAAACCCTTTGTCCAATTCTTTTATAGTCTGTTCATCCTCGTCGATTTCTTGACATAAGAATGTACATGTCACGACGACTAGAGGTAGATCTACCACCTTCCTTTCATTGAGTGAATAGCAACAGCTTCATAGTATATTCAGCATTCATTATTAGGTATTATAAAGAGGACTGATTACAGTGGACCCCCTTTAATGTCAACCCTCAAGTACAGCTGAAAGTCCTGACGCCAACGGGGGTTGACGTTGAAGGGGGTGGACTATTCAGACACAAAGTTTAACCGTATAGTAAAACTATTACGTAAACCAGCGTACCCGACACAGTATATGTATGCAACGGAGTCGTTCCTGACAATATATTTTCAACCAACAACAAAATAAACTCTTTTGCTTAGATATGTCTGACCTCAATAAGAAGTCAACCCTGGCCAAGGTGTTGACATTGACCTTATGTAGTTGAAATTTATCTCTGCTAAAATGTGAGGTTCTCAGAAAAAAGGTTGACGGTATCGGGGTTTGACATTAAAGGGGTTGACATTAAAGGGGGTCCACTTTATATTATTAAACAAGACCATCATATAAACTGAGGGCTTGTACAATTGTAGGGTCCTTCTTTGATCCTTCCTTGAACTCTGCCATTGTTAAAGCACCATCTTTATCCTATATATACATTTGAATATGTAAGAGTTATATTAAACTGGTGCAATATTTATAAGCTGTAGGATGTGGGGATGCAGTTTCTCGAGGAGAAAAGAAAAAAATAACAATAAACCCAAATACTTGCCAAATCCATCAAGTCAAAGATCTTTTGAACTCGTTTCTCGGGAGTGTCCTCGTCCTCAGGCAATTTTACCATGTTACCAACCATCTTGTAAATGGCATCCACAATACGAAGCATCTCGTCACGAGCTATCATATACGGCCATCATTGTCTATATCATACAGCTGTTGTTGTTGTTTTTTTGGTGCAAGACAGATAAGAGTTATTAAAACCTTTACTCTGATTAAATGACATTCTTTGCCATCATTCTTATACAGTATACAATACCTGAAAAGCTCCTGGATACATTTTGTTTAAAATGTTTATTCTTTGGGATTATGTATCTACTGTAGAACCTTGTCTTCGAGCATCATTATTTTTGTTACATTTCTAGCCCCGTTTTTCGGTGAATAATATATCCTATAACAGAGAAGAGGTATCGTGTAGACGATTATGATACTTATTGCTGAAGAAGCTTATCTTCTCTGGTCGTCATAATTTATGCATAACAGGCAGATTAACTATAAATTATTGTTATGCGTTGATGTTCACGATGACGAACCTCCGTCTCCCTTAGTATATCCATTCGTACTTTCTGTTGTTCTGGTACTCTTCCGCAAACCGATGAATTATGCTGCATTCTTTCGCCAATATACTTATATGAGCGGATTATTCTGAGCGTACTCCTCGGTCTAACTTGAATCAATTGGCAAGGTTGTACATAATACATATCAATTGTAATATTTCAAGTTAAAAGCACGACATCATGGTGTCAGATGTTTATAACAAAAGTACTTTTACATGGTTTGACAACAGCATCAGGATATTTCCATTTCGGAAAGCGTATTCGTAAGTTTACTCCCTTTTCCGATAAATTTCTGATCGCAGGCGTTCTACATTACTCCGCTTCTTCAGTATCGTTGTTGTCCAACCGTCTAAACGCTCTTTGAGAAAATCAGTAGCAGCTGAACACGCGCGCGTATGTGTGCGTGTGCAGATGAATAATGGCCATACATGAATAGCCCCGGCGGGCCTACTATGTCTCCGTGTACATAAGGGTTGGTACGCGTGTATCTTAGCGGAAGAGGCTACTCTAGTAGGCAATTGGGGCGTTTACAAAACCTGCTACGTACACCATTTTTCGCGCCGCCGAATTTCCTGAGAATGCAAGCGATTTTTGTCTTACACCAGAACAATTTGTCAGCATTGAACAAACTCTTTGCTGGGCGTACAAGGTATAAAGCAAAAGAGCATATATAGTCATATCTCATTTTGCTACTTACCCAAGACTTTTTTTATCATTATTTTCCCACTTTGTTTTTTAAATCGAAATCACTCACCATCACCATCGAGTGCTACCAATAGCAAGCCTGTCACTACCACTATTACTATATGTCTACAGTTTGTGGTCAGAACGAACGATAATTATCATACTCGTTCATTATATATAGCGTAGTGATATGCTAGGTGTTGCCGCTTTTTTTGCTGATATATCACTTGTCTCCACGACCTCGTTCTTTTTATATCATCAACTAATATAGCTGATAAAACTATACTTTACATTGGTACCACTTGCCCCTTTTCTCAAAGGGTGGCTATTGCCCTTAAAGAAGCCGGGATCGAGCATGAAACGGTGTTAATTGATTTATCGAATAAGCCAGCTTGGTAAAACTAATTATTACACATTATAAAAGAAACCTCACTGCTACACTAATTGAAATATGCTGATGGTTGCCACAAACCCTTCGTAATTGACTCATATAAAGGTATCAGGATGTTAGTATGGATAGAAAAATCCCGTCGCTCACCATTCAAGGCAGAAACCTTGCCGAATCGTCAGTTTTACTTGAGCTTATCAACGATTTGAATCCCGAGAAAAGGTATCCTCGCGCAGTTGATATCAAAAAAAGGCTCAACAGACATCAATGCTAATACTCTTAGCAACCTTTAAATCGATGAAAAGGTTGCTCCCGAGTGATCCTATCAAACGCGCTCAAACTCGCTTCATTGTTGAATATTATTGGACAAAGATTGCCCTAGTATGGTTTGGTCATTTCCACAATTTCAAGAACGCGGATCTGGCGAAATATGGCGACTCACTCAATGCCGCTTATGCCCGTGTAAGTTCAGTAAAACACGCGCACCCTATTGCACGTCATTATCCCAAATGGTAGTAGTAATTATAATAATAACACCTGTGGTACACCCTCCCAGCTCAATGAATTGTTATTGGAACAAGCACCATCCGGTCCCTACTTTCTCGGATCCCAATACAGTCTCGCAGACGTTTTTATTGCGCCATTCTCATCCCGGCTTGAAACATCCCACAAGGCCTTTTTGAAGGGCTTCCAAATTGACGCGATCAACAAATACCCTCGTGTCCAAGAATTCCTCAAGGGCATCACTGATCGTCCTACATTCAAGGAAACCTATCCAGGTGACGATCTTATCATCGAAACTTTCCAACGTGCTTGGAAGATAGTGCCATCTGCGGTCTGATCGACATCCTATTGCAATTATACAAAAAAAAGGGTTTTCATCTTGTGGGTGCTTTATGCATTCAACTAACAAAAAAAAAAGGAAATAAAAAAATTCTTTGTATTTCAACTGTTTTTTCCTCTAACATACCAACAAACATAGTTTTCTCCTGCGCTCCTACATTATTGCGTATTGCATACTAATGAACTGACTGTAAAAAATATATCGCAATTAAAAAAATGGCTTGCCATGAAAAAGACAAAAGAGCAGGAAGAAAAGGAAAAGTCGGCGGAGGCGGTCATCACCGGCAGTATTACAAAACATCTTTCAATGGATTGTCACGATAATCCTATGTCTTCTTCCTTTGTTGACGACTGTATCAACGCTGCCGCGGATCCATTTCCCGTGGCTGCTGGTGCTGGTGCTGCTACTACCACAGCAGAGCCCAATACTGGTAGTGGCAAGGTATTTGAGAAACCTCTCCGCTATTCCCCGTCGTCGTCGTCTTTGTCGTCTTTGTTATGCCGCCCGCCATCTTCCTTCAACTCTCAATGGCACAATGCATCGCCTCCCAACATTTATGGAGGGTTGGCTAAAATTGGAGACGACTCAAGCCGTAGCTCTGATCGAGGTAACATTGTAATTCTTGGTCTTACATTTGCGCCTTGCCTTTATGTAATACTTTATTCTTGTTGCTTTTCGTGGCCGTACTAGTTACAAAGTTAATAGCCGAAAGTCCACAAGTCAGGCTGTCGTATACTGTGCATGATTTTTCTTCGTACTGTGGTACATACCATCCTAATAGTATTCGCGAAAATAAACCTGCCGAACAGTCGTCGCGATGGTCATCGGGAACTCACGATCAGGCGCAATTCGTAATGTTACGTCTTGATAAGCCGGTAGTTGCCTGTATTGTATCTTATTTTTTCTGTTTTTATTCTGTGATCAAGAAGCTTTTTGCTCCCAAAATAGTTGACAGTTCTCAAACGTTTTATCCTTAGGTGCCATCACGTTTGGCAAATTCCATCGAGGTAAACATGGTTCTATGTAATGATATTATGCGTGAAAAAAAAGCCGTCGATGTGTAGTGATATGTACTAATGTAAGCAACAAAAAACACTAGCCCATGTATGTAACCTTAGAGAATTCAAGGTGTACGGCGGTATGGACACAGATGACATGGTGGAGTTGCTGCATACAGGTAAACAAAGAAATCTGCACGAGGGAATCCCTGATGTGTGATGCAGGCTAAGCTAACGTATGTAACACAATGGAAAAAAAAGGTTTGCAAAACAACACAGAACCCGAGTCGTTTTCTTTGCTTTATGCTCTGCGTAACCTGGTTAGGATTGTTCCTGATTTCCCTTGCTTTTATTTCGTTTTTCTTCATTATGGCTAATGAACAAAGCATTTCAGATATTCCCGGTGCAATACATAAAAATCGTTCCTCTTGCTACGTTTGGCCCTAATTTCAATTACAGTATCTGGTTTGTCGGGCTCAAAGGCCATAGCGATGAAAGAACCATGAATCAAGTCATGTATGAGTATCAGAATGTAAGTTGTATACAAAGGGAAATCTATGATAAAGTGGATCAAAACTATACTAATAAACATATAGTACCGAGAAATGGAAACGATCCGACTATGCTTGAAGCATTTTCGCCAAAGAAACATGATGGATATATTCTATCTGATCCAAGATCGAACCGGCGTTGAGCTCGAGAATTCCTTTCTCACTCAACTACACAAGCATCTTGTTCAAGATGCTGATTTTACAGCAGCGGAGCAAGTTTTGGAAGCAGCTCATGCACGTCATATCTTCAAGGATTATGCAGCAAATGCAGAGTATACGCCTATCTGGAAGCGAATATGGGCTACCAATGAAGGTGAGTTAAATAAAAGAGCTCTGCCATCTTGTAGTGAACCGCTGTATATTGTTTTAACTTTATCCAATTATATGCTACGGGTTGCTAGATGGTGATGCCCCATGCGGTCGAGGAGGTCACCAGATGTGCATTGATGTGGAAGAAGAAAAAATCTATCTGTTTGGCGGATGGAACGGATACTGTGATTTGTCCGATTTGTGGTGCTATCATATTCGTGAAGGTCGTTGGCGACTACTTAGTGCTGATACGAGAGAGTAAGAGAGATATGAACACACGCATATGAATTGTTGAAAAACCTGTTTTACAAAAGTTTCTAATTTAACGTAACAATCCCCTCTATAATTCAATCTACTTTAGTCAAGGTGGCCCTGGCCCTCGATCATGTCACAAGATGTGCTTTGATCCAGATACGAAATCTATTTTTGTTTTGGGTCAATTTGTTGAACCATCTGCTATCTTAACGACCAACTTGGACTCGGACTTTTTCAGATACTTTGTTGAATATGATCAATGGGTCAAGATCAGTGATAATACTGCGGTAAGCGGATATGTCCCCCATAATAAAGCGCCGGGGGAGGAATACGAGATATATACTTACGCTAATAAATCCTATATAGAGAGATGGGGGCCCTGAATTGATTTACGACCATCAAATCTGTATCGACTCTAAAACTTCTGAACTCTATGTATTCGGAGGACGAGTCGCATTCGTGGATCCAAATGGTCACAATTATGGCGGCTTGTACTCGTACCATATCCCTACAAACACTTGGCAGCTCATCCGGTAGGATTTCCTGAACCATTATGCAACAGGAACGATTGCGCAGACATATGATTTAACCACATGACATAATCTCAATATAGAGAGGATGGTGCAGCCAGATCAAGTATCTTCTTGTCATCTGGCCCGCAAAACGCGATGAATTTCAATCGGTTTGACGACAATGTACCACTAAAGTCACGTGTCGGTCACTCGATGCTATTTAATCCATGTACGCGAGGTTTGTACATATTCGCTGGCCAACGTGTCAAGGATTATTTGGCCGACTTGTACTGCTACACGATCGACAACGACCACCTCGTAGAATTGGCACCTGAGCATTCAAAAAGCTTTGGGCCCAGGGCCGGATTCACACAGCGAGCGACAATCGATCCGACCGCACAGGAAATCCACGTGTTTTCAGGATATCGCGTGCGGCAAGGATCCGATACAATCGTGAGTGAATTCTGGGTATACAACATTGAGCAAAATCAGTGGAAGAATGTGTACCAAACAGACAAGCGATGTGACGAAAATGGCAAAAGCGAGCGCCCTTGCCCTCGCTATGCACATGACATGGTCTACAATCCAGTCACCAAGACACAGTATATCTTTGGTGGCAATCCTGGTGAACAGCGACAACCACAGCTAGGCGCCTCTATTGAAAACGGTTGCAAACGGCTGTCTGATTTCTGGGCGCTTCAATTGACAAAGTACAAAAAAAAAACAGACTATATTGATATAGAAGACGGAAGGACAGGGATTTTGAGATATATTGACAGGTGTGTTTATTCTTTTGATGTAGGCCAGATCCTGCTGGTGTCTTTAGAAAGTGTTTGCTTATGCTTCGAATGCAAAGACTTGAGGAGCTATGCAAGCTTGCCAATCGACGAAGGATGGTGCCCGGCAATGTGTGTGACGAAACACTGCAAGCTTTAGAGTATTTGCAAAGCCAAGTTGCGGTTTTGGTCGACCATAATATTGAGGAAGAATCCAACCAATTTCATCAACTATGCGCGAAACTATGTCTTTTGCCACCAGTACCTCCATCATCATCATCACCATTATCATCATCGGAAATAACTGCTAGTAGTACTAGAGAGCTAGAGGAAGCGAGAGCCAGAGGTCGGTGAAGGTTTCTTTTGTATATTTGTGTATAAGCATGTTTAAAAAAAGTAGTTGTTATACTAACAAGCGTCTATTCTGCTTTGATTAGACGAGGACGAATCATTTGAAGAACGCACACAGCTATTTGAGAAAATACTGGATTACTTGCCGACAGAAATGAAAGAGCCATCTGGACAACTACTAGACGCAGTCAAGTTTGTCTAGAGCCTACATTATTACATATTAGAGATTATCCCCAACTCCTTCATTTTGTTTTGCCTAGTCCAACCCAGAATTTTTATCTTTTCGCTTCTCTCGCCAAAACAACGCGCACATACACACACATACACACACGCTTGTTAACAATATTACATATCTAAAAGGGAATTATATTTCCTCTCTTTTCTTCCCTTTGCCTCTACAATAACACCAATTAGTCGTTTTTTTACATCTCCGATAAACTACAGTCTTCTTCCTTTCACATCCTTCATTAGAAAAGATGCAGTGGCCAAATACAACAAAACACGTGATGATCGATGCACACATATGGATCATGATGACCGTGTGGATGGTCTTTGTGCCGCTGGCTGTGGGTGTTGCGGCATACGGCCGCCATTTTGATAAGCCCTGGTGGGCCAAGGCACACATGTTGATTATGGGATTTGGCGTCGCCATACCCATGACTGCCGCCGCGATTCTTGGTATCGTCGCAACGAAAGGATTTCTTCCCAGAGCCCACCTGGTAAGTCATTATTACGATTAATTGGATAGCAATGCACCTTGTCAGCGCTTTCTCTCTCTCTCGCACACACACAAAAGTGTTTATTACTTGAGTGAGTGTGTATATGCTGTCAGATATACCATCAACATCAACAAAATAAGTGATATATTGACTCTATATAATTAATTTCAGATACTCGGTACCATTATCATCCTCGGCGCATGGTTCCAGATTGGACTTGGAATTGTAAACCATATCATTTTCCGCATTCACGGTCGTGCCAAAGGTGCAAAGCGACCAGTACAGAATGCTATCCACGTGTGGCTTGGCCGCTTGCTGGGCATTTTAGCCATGATCAACATTCCGCTGGGTATGTATATGCATCATTCGCAGTTATCGTGGTACATTGGCTATGCGATATGGGTGACTCTATTATGCGGTGCATCTGTTGGACTGTTTTGGAAGATTGGCAACCACAATACGCAAAAGGAACAACGGCGAGCAGAGATTATGTTTACAGAAGAAGAATCGAATGGCGATATTGGAGAGAAGGAGAAACCAGGACCGGAAACAAAGGTGTCAGGCAACAACAATAGTAGCAGTAGTGGTAGTAGTAAAAATGAATAATCATCCACTATGATATCATTATTTTCCGCCATCGTCTTTGTTTGTTATATTTGTAGCTGTTGTTCTTTGTTGACTCTCTTATCTTTGTGTGCGTTCTTTACATCCCGATGTAGCCACGACTTGCGTAGTGCATGGCATTTTTCAGTAGATAAAAGTACATTCTACGACGGCTAGAGCCTAGATAGGTGGATGATTCTATATACTTTTCATATTCTTCGGGCGACATGCCCTCGATGTTTTCCCAGAGGTTCTTGATCATCAGTTCGACATGGTCGCCTACCACGCCATCCACTCCCAGGGCCAAGCACTCATGCATCTGCTCCACCTCGTTGATCGTCCAGGTGATCACTTTTTTGTTCAGAGAACGGGCCTCCTTCAAAAACGCATGACCGTCCGCATCTGCAAGTGCAGCAAAGGGTATGCTTAGATAATCAGCGGTATGAAGGAAATGCTTGCGGGCCGCAGCGAGGGAAAGGCCAATGAAGCAAATGGGAAACCCAATCTTTTGAGCTTCGGGCAAGAAATCAACGTGCCATATGCCAATCACCAATTGGCGAGCAAGGGTGTCCATGTGGTCACCAAATTCAGTTTTTAGTAGTTTATGCACCGCTTCCATGATTTCAATTGGGTTATCAAACTAATTGGATTTAGGGTTATCAGCAGCAGTTTAAACAAAGGGTCTTTCCCACAAGTGATATAACATGCGCCCATTCTTCCTCCCGACGCACATGCAGTACATACCTTGATGTCGATAATCATGTACATATTTCTGTCAATAACATCCTGACGCAGCATAAGCTTCACCACGTCTCTAAAAAGGGGTATAGGCTGCGGTGGATCCGACTTTGTTTCAAGGCCATCAATGTAACCATGATAGTTGACCTCTCCGATCTTTCCGTGGCCAGTCGTCGTACGATTCAACTTCATGTCGTGCATCATGATGATCTCGCCATCCTTTGTCAGTCGAATATCTATGTTGAGCGAAAATGTTTTGTTTAAGAGGGGGCAGCGTTCCCATGGCAACGAATTTCTATTACTCCTTTTTACCTCCTTCCAACGCTGTTGCCTTGGCTTCAACACCTTTTTCATACGACAACATGGTATTTTCGGGGTATTTGCCGGAATAGCCACGGTGAGCAATAACACCGGGTAAGTCTATTTTGCAAACATAGGATGTGCATATATGCAGACTTGATTTTAGAAACCTTGTTGTTTAAATTTATCTTTTGCTCAACCTTGAATTTCCCGGTACTTGCTTGGAATACTGGAGTCTATGGTCATATCCTTTGCTTGTTTTGTGAATAAAAAAAAAGTAGGAAAAGGGAAAGAAAAAAAATATCAACAGCACTACGCATTCAGGTCTAACTGAATTTAAATAAACGATCGGTCTCTGTCTCTCACTCTTCTTTGCGTACTTGGCAAGGTACCAAAACGCTAAAACGGGTCAACAAAATGCCAAAAAGGCACTGAAACCCAATCACATGCTATGCCTAATCCATGTCTCCGCAAAAACCGGACCGATATAAACCATTGATAACCTAACACTAATGATGCGTTTAAGAAATTTGAAAGGTAACACTCTGACGACAGAAGAAATTCTGTTTGGAAATAGTGACCAACTTGGCAGTTACATAACATAGTTCATCAGGTCGAGTTGCATAGCTCCTTATTGCTGAGCAACTCATTATTAGATGGATCATGATTGCATAAAGCGAGATCGTCGGTTTAAAAATGACGTATGTTGGCAAAAGATGATCGTAGATACTATTACATAAGCAGCAGCAGACGTACAGTTTAAGTTAATGTGAAGATTGAGAAGAATTCTTTATTTTTTATGTTGTAACAAAGACAAAAAAAAAGATGATGATTAGGATGGTTTTAAAGTGTTATATTTGTACATGCTTAGATCTTCTGCATGGCAGCAACATCGACGGACTGAACGTAGTCCTCGAGCTCGCAGATGGCATCGGTCAAGTCATCCATGGCAACCTAATAAAAGCATGCAGTCAATAAATGATGTTTCTTTACATACCCTTCCTTTCTCATAATACCCAAGTTGCACTTTTAAATAAAATTATCCTTTTACCTTGTCATCCTCAACAACGCAGTTGATCTGGAGCTTCTTGATACCATAGCCAACGGGGACGTGCTGGAAACCACCCCACAACAAACCGTCCATCTTGATATCACGGACAGCCTTGGTCATCTCATCAACATCAGTCTCATCATCCCAGGGCTTGACATCCAAGGTGACGGTGGTCTTGGCAAGAGGCTTGGGCTTAGCAGCCTTCTTGGCCTGGTATTCAGCGAGGCGCTGAGCCTTGATCTTCTCGGCCTCCTCATCAACTTCTTCGTCGTCAGAGCCGAAAAGGTCCATATCGTCTTCGTCCTCAGCGGCAGCGGGGGCAGCATCCCTTTATTTTTTTTTAAAAATAGAGACACACGAATCAATACAACTTGAACTTACAAGAGCGCAATCTCCCCACCACAAGTTCATTGCATCAATTAATATAGCAGCTAAAACTTACTTGTTGACTTCGGCGAACCACTTGCCAACAGCGGGGAACTCGGCAGAGGGAGCAGAGCCGAGGGCCTTGGCAACGGCAGCATCAGCAGCAGCCCTGTAATGAATGACAATGAATTGACATAAAAAAACGCGTTTAGTCGAGTATATAAAAATTAAACAGATTATAAAAAAAAAGGCAGGGCAGTAAGTAGATTCTGTATACGCACGATTCAACGTATTTGTTCTCGGCAAGGTAGCCTTCGAGAATGTGGAGAGCCAAAGGAAGTTCAAGAGTAACGGACATGACGTGAAGTTGTGAAAGAGGGATTCCTGACGTTACCACACTCAAAAAAAATTTTTTTTCTTTGCCTAGCCTTGCGGAACGAAAAAAAAAAAAGCGGAACAGCACCAGTCTGATTCCGCAGTAGTACAAACGTGCCCAACAGTTTGCCACTCTCAAGACGTGCATGATTCATTGATACCTGAGCATATAGTAACAAGGCCGAGACATAATACGGGTTTTATTTAAAAGTGTACTTTACTCTGATTTCACAAGAGCCACACTTGCTCTCTATGGTAATAAGCTGTACGTAGCAGCTCGTGTAGGTTGTGGTGCTCTTAAGAGCAGCAAAATAATTATCTAACGGTTAAAAAGATGTATATTTACGCACCTCTAGCATAATATTAACACTATCATTCTTAGTGTGATGTTAAGACTTTTCCGACGCACCGAACTACAGCATACAGGCTGAATTAAAGACCTGAGTATTCAACATTATAGGCTTATAAATCAATGGATTTGTCAGGTTTAGTACATATCAATACTGTACCTTGCTCGCAAATGTTTGGAGAAGGATTGTTTAATGCGTGAGACTGTGTATGCTATGATATTACTCTTGTTGAGTAGCCAAACACTCTTTCTATGACCTTGTGACTCAGGTCACTCTATTGCAGGCTAATATCCCTTACATAGTAGTAGCAACGAACGGGTTGATACTCGAATGTTAATCGCCCTAAAAAGGCACGAGTTTCCATCGCTATTGGTTTTGGATGCTTAGTATGATAGGTGTAAAGCTGGGCCAAACCTTGTAGTTAGTAGTAATTGGTAACAAGTGTGACACCACAGTGTATGCTTAGTAAGTACTTTCTATTCGATGATGCTTTCCGGTCTGAGCATTGGTGTATACAGCGACAATTCTTTATTCAAAGTGGTGGGAACTGATAGACAAGTGGTTAACCAGCCATTTCATCAGATACGAGATAACTCAGGTGGTGCATCGTATTGATAATTGCAAACACTCAGTACAGTCTTTATTATACTAGCATCAACAAGTCCCAAATGTAGTTATTTCATCCCACTTTTGTTGAATATGAACGATAGATGCCAATGAATTAATAAATCCACCCTAAACAAACTAAAATAAAATGACACACGCAAACTAGCTTTCTGTAAAAAATAATGTGCAATGGACCAGAGCTTTGTATGATATATTGGGTAATTTTCATTTATAACGGAAAAGTTTTAATTATATATGCGCGTTTAAAAGAATAATGAAAAAAAAAGGTTTCTATCAAGATAGAGACAGACGAGATAATAGAAAAAGGGAAAAAAAAGGAAAGAATTAATGCAAAGTGGTATAAACTGAACTGGAAAGTTTCTTGCAACTTTACATGACAAGGAGAAGAAGAAGAAAGAAGCACTATACATATTTTCGGTGGTAAAGCCGAAAAAATAAAAGGAGGTGATAAAAAAAAGCGGGGGAATAAAGGGCGGAAAAAAAATGACACAAAAGGGGGGGAAAGGTGTTTTGGAATACTAAGAAAAACGGTATTATAAAAAGAGAAAAAGAAATGCCTTTGTTCGAAACGGGATGAATTATGCAATAAAGGTGCCCTAGAACTTTCGCTTTTGGGCTGCAGAAAAAGGAGGTTGGGCGGTTTGGAGTAAAGGAAAGACACAGAGAAAGAGAAAGAGAAAGAGAGAGAGAGCGAGAGCGTAAGCGAAAGCAAAGAAAATAGATTTAGGAGTAAAGATGATAGATAGGAGAAGTGTGTGAGTGGATAAGTATATATGTATAGAGTGTAGTATGCGGGAAGGGATATCCTGCGTGTATTGCTCTTTTGGCGCTCTCGGTTACAACTTTCTTTTTTATGCTGCTGCTGCTGCTGCTGCTGCTGGTCTCTCCTTAATCGTTGCTACGGAATGATCTTGATGTGTACGAGTATTGCGTGTTCTGATTTTCATTTTCGTGATCCGGGGGCACCCATCCAGTTGAAGGAGCCGTGGCCACGAGGCTAGGAAGCATCACAGATGCAGCAAGTGCTCCCTGCTGCTTTGATGAGGGCTGGGTGGTTTCTTCGGAATGCTTCATGGACTGGATGCCCTGCTGGACGTCATCGTATGTGTTGCTCCACGACATGCGCTCGTTACCAGCCATGTACATGGATGGCACCTTTTGCGAATGACCGAGGTATCGCTCACGGGTAGTCGACTTGAAGAGGACAAAGGCAAACAGGTTGTCCGGAATAAGACGGATTACAACGCCAATGGGCAGAGCGAGAAGACCGACAAGGACGGAAATGGCCCAGTGGATGCCGTCAATTCGGACAACCTGGAATGCAGCGCCGCCAAAGTTGACGATAAGTGCTTGACCGGCGACACAAATGATAAAGATAATAACAAAGAACTTGTTGGCAAATATGTTGGTGAAAACATTGAGCTGGCTGTCGATGCGTCGGCAGCTAGTAGTAACACGGAATAGTGATTAATAACTAGCATTTGTAAAAATGAAAATGAAATAAATTTAAAATACTTACTTGATTTCGTTAAAGATCTGGCAAAAGACAAAGGTGTTGAACACCACAGTTTGCAAGACAGGACTTTCGGTATCATACTCGAGAACGTTGCTGTAGAGCAAGACTACGGTTACCACAATCTGGAAGATAGCTTGACCAAAAATCATCTTCCACATCTTGAAAGTGATCAAAGGTGCTGAGCGAGGTTCAGGTGCACGTTCCAAAAGTTCTTGTGTGGGAGGATCGGTAGCAAGGGCCAAAGCAGCGAATGTGTCCATGATCAGGTTGACCCACAAAAGCTGGACAGCCGTGAGGACAGACTTTTGGTTTGTACTGATGACCGAGGACAAGAAGGTAGTAACAACGGCAGTAATGTTGACAGTCAGTTGGAATTGCAAGAACTTCTTGACAGCGTCGTTGACACAGCGACCCCAGCTGATGGCCTTGACGATACTAGAAAAGTTGTCGTCCATCAAGATAATACTGGAGGCTTCCTTGGCAACTTCGGTACCGGCAATACCCATGGAGAAACCGACATCGGCAGACTTGAGTGCAGGACCATCGTTGGTACCGTCACCAGTGACAGCGACAATGTCACCGAGATCGCGCAAGCGAGTGACCAGAATACGTTTGTCTTCGGGACTCGAGCGGGCCAGGACTTGCAGACGAGGAAGAATGGCGTCCATTTCAGCAGGTGGCAAGTTTCGGAATGTGGGACCTTCCATGACAACGCCACCGGTTGTGTAGATACCGCATTGCTTAGCAATGGCCTTGGCTGTTACCAAGTTGTCACCGGTAACCATGCGAACGAATACACCGGCGCTTTGGCAGGCCTTGACAGCTTCTGTGACGCCATCGCGCAGAGGATCTTCGATACCAACGATACCCAAAAGGGTTACTCCCTTGTCGTGGACAATGTCTTCATACGGGACTTCGGCTGCTTCGCCGTCCGCATCGGGCATGGGGCTGCTAGCAGACTGTGGGGGCCATTGCTCAAAGTCGCGGTAACCGATACCGAGCGTACGCAGACTGCGAGAGGCGTAGCTCTGGATAATACGCTCAAGACGGGTGTTATCTTCCTGAGTCAAGCTGCGTGTTCGGACATCATAATCATGCGTGGCGGACTTGTAGTTGCTCTGCTGCAAGGTGACAATCTGGTTACAGTTCTGCAAAAGGATTTCAGAAGCGCCCTTGATGTGGACTCGGTAGATCGTGCGCTTGGGATCGTCTGGGTGAGGGACACGAACAACGGTGGCCATGGCCTTGCGCTCAGAGCTGAAAGGGAAGGCGTGCTCGACGGGATGGTTGTTGCGGATGGTATCGTAGTGATCCGATCCAACGTCACGCGAAAAGGCGAGCAGGGCGGTTTCGGTCTTGTTGCCCACAAAGACATCGTTGCCGTTCTCGTCTTTGCCTTCAAATGCAGAAGAGTTGACGGCAATGGATTGGTTGAGCATGTTCAGTACCTGCTTGGGTACCTTTTCAGCCACCTGGCTAATGTCAGACAGATCAGTGCGGTCAGAGGGAGCGTTCTTGAGGAAGCGGAACGAGCATCCCAAGGTGCCGGCGACGACAGCCATCTTGTTTTGTGTCAATGTGCCGGTCTTGTCAGAGCAGACGGTGGTAGCATTGCCCATGGTCTCGCAAGCTGCAAGCACACGCACCAAGTTGTTGTCTTTGAGCATGCGCTGAGTTGCATAAGCAAGGGCTAACGTTGAGAGACAGAGAGGGGAAGATAAAAAAAGTTAGTGTCACATTGAAAAAGCTCTATTGTTGGTCTTTGCGTTGCGTTGCACAAGCCATCAACAACTCACCAAGTGTAACAGCCAACGGCAAGCCTTCAGGAACAGCGACGACGACAATGGTGACAACGACGATGAGAATCTTCATGATATCCATAACGATATCGGTTGCCTGGTCGGGCACACCGTCCTTCCAAGTGACAAAGTAGCGGATAAGCAAGACGATAAGCATGAGCAAACCGACTGCTGAGCCAAGCTTGGCAATCATTTCGGCAAGGTAGTTGAGCTTTTCCTGGAGTGGGGTGCTTTCGGGTTCTGAGCGCAAGGCCATCATGGTACGGCCATAGTACGAGTTGGTACCGACACAAGTGACAAGATATGTGCAGACGCCTTCGAGCACTTTGCCACCCGAAAGGATGAAAGGATCCGTGTTGGCCTTGTGCTCGCCTCCTGCAGGAGCAGCTGGTTTCTTCAGATCGGAGCCACCGGCGTAGTCGTTGTTGGCGCCTTGCATTTGACGGTAGCAGGTTTCCCAGTTCTGCTTGCGGACGGCGTCAGATTCACCCGTAGCGGCAGACTCGTCACACTTGAGGTTGTGGCCTTCAATAAAGACACCATCGACAGCGACAATGTCTCCTGGTTCAAGATGCAGAATATCACCGACTTGGACATCGCGGACAGAGATCATGCCAATGACGCCTTCACGTGTAGCCTTGTTGTTTTAAATGACATAATATTTCGTAAGATTAGTATAGCTGTTATTACTACTACTTGAAGCATTTGCATTTCAACACAGAAAGAGAGAATGAAAGAAAATAGGGGGGGAGCTGCATGATTAGGGTTCTTTTTACCTTGACGACACGATCTTCTTTCTTTGCGTTGAGCTTGCGGAACTGGCGTTCCTTTTGAAAGTCGTTGACGGAACCGACCATAACGACGAGAAGTACAGCAACAATGATAGCGACACCTTCGACCCACTTGACACCGGGTATCCGGTTGCCCATGGCATCGTATTCTGGGACAGCAATGTCTTCATAGAGACCGACACCCAAAGAGACAATGGCAGCGACAGTAAGAAGGATCTATAGATAGATGCAAGCGACAATATATCAGCATGTCTGTCAGTTTGCATTGCATCAAGTAAACAAACAAATAAAACGATCCCTCTCTCTCCTTTCTAAATTAAAAAGAGAGGGAAACAACTAGCGCTCTTTGTTTTTGTAATTACCAGAGTTTTATCTTGGAAGGCCATCCACATCAGCTGGAAGATGCTTTTGGACTTGACGTCTGGTAATAAGTTTGCGCCAAACACATTGACGCGTTGTGGGAAAGCCGTGGTAGGCTCTGTTCGAGTGGCGCCGGTGGCAGTGCTCAAGACGGTCATGGAACGAGCGCGCGGTCGAGGCTCTGGCGGCTCAGACGGCGAGTCTGCTGCATTACGACTCAAGGGCATCACATCGTTTAAGGTGACAGGCGTCTGTATTTTAGTGTTAGGGACCAAGCCAGTCTGCAGATCGACGTGCAGACCCTTTGCGACGCCGTCAAGACCACCATAACTGTAGAGCAGCGGCAAGTTTTTGGGATCCATCAGAGCGGAGAGCTGATCGGGGGTGAAAGCAAAGAGATTGGATGGGTCGTTGTGTGGCGTGAGGTGGTCGCGCAGATCAATCTTGACACTGTCGTCTAACGGTGGTGGTGGCTGTTTTGGTGATGCTCCACCAGGGTAGCTGGAGGATTTTTCTTCTGCTTCTTCATGGAGGGCGGATGGAATGGGAGTATTAGCGGAGGGTGTTGGAATAAGAGTGGGGTCTTCGCTTATGAGAACATTCTGTCTGACTGAAATGGAGGACAGATGCCGAACTTCTGATTGCGGTGATGGCGGTGAATTGTCATTGGACGCCATCGTCTTTATACTGTTACTATAAGAGTAATGTGGGTGATGGTGGTTTTTTTGGAAAGGGTGGCCGGTTCAAGAAGAAAAACGAAAAAGACGAAGGGTTGCAGACGTTTCTTTTATCTTTTTAAAGGAGTTATTTGCTCGCAACTCACATAACGCATACACTCTCACATAACGCATACATACATACACACACTCGGCCAGCACCACTACAGCTAAGGCTCGTGCAACTGTCTCGGACGCAAGTAGAGTTTGGGGGGAGGGGAATGATGATGATGATGATGATGAGTATAGTTGCTGGACTGCCGGTACCCCCGGCCTGGAGTTGGGGGGGGGTGTGTGGAGGGAGGGAGTTGAGAGGAGCCAAAGAGGATGGAACTATAAGAAGAGGGAAGAGACGGGATAAGCGTGGGGGAGGGAAGGGGAGATGATTGTCCTAGAGCAGGACAAGGGATTAGAAGAGGCGCAGAAAGGGGGGGCAAAAGCGAAAAAAGAAAAGAGAGTCGAGCTGCATTGGAAGAGAAAGTTAGGGGTGTGGGGGTGGAAGGAAGGAAGGTAGACAAAGTGCCATCATCATCGGCAGCAGCAGCAGCCAGCAGCCAGCAGCAACAACACCACCACCGCCGCCAACATCCCATCCACACAAAGATTTTGGCCGCCTGAACTTATTGGAAGTTTCCTTGCATTCGGCAGCTCACGCACGTCGACGCAACCAACCGAAGATTTTCTTTTTGGGGCTGGTTGCATGAACTAAGCTTCTTCTTCTTCATCGTCGTCGTCATGAGCCCATTCTTGATTTCGACAGCTCAACTAACTGTGTCATTTGGCCAGCCATATCATATTGCTACGACGAGATCACTTAGCACCTGCTATGTGGCATCTACTAGCATCATTTGCAGAGAAGCGTCAAGGTAGAGTAGACAAAGGAATTTCTGGAAATATGCTTTTCGCATATTCCCTTTAGTAGCGATGCGCCTTCTTCCTCTCTCTCTCTCTCTCTCTATCATATGGCCTCAAGGTTTTAGTTTTGAGTTGCTCTATGCCGCCATCCAATAGATAGGTAGGCTAAAACCAGAGAGAGAGTAAAAAAAAAAAGGCGGATATGGCTGCATGTGGCAGAGATACTTGGCTGCCATCCATTCCATCACCGCCGCCCAAAACAAGCGGCTCACACTCTCCACGGCACCAAGGGGGGGGCGGTTTTCCATAAGGTCTCCTTAATCATCATGTTTGGGGGCGCAAAGGGATTAAGAAAGGACTTTCCACAGTGATAGATTCTCTCTATGCCAGTAAGGGTATCACAGTAGTTAGTGCTAACTACTTTAATGATGTTGAAGACCGGGATTAATCGTTTTTTTTTCCCTTTCCAATCGTTGCTTAATGCGATAACATGTCGCCGAGCAACAGGGACTCACAGCAAGAGGTACACTAAACTCCCCTTCTTCCTCTTGTTCCTTTCTTTCTTTACGAACGGCGATCACCGCCTTAAGTTTCGTAAACGCCTTTCGCTTTCTCGCTTATGCAGAGCGATAAGCTGCAGGTGCTCTCCAATCGAAGCAATAGTATCGTCATATCAACACAGCAGCAGCAGCAGCAGCAGCAGCATCCGATTTCCCCTTCCTTCTTGTTGTTGTTGTTGTTGTTGTTGCTGTTGTTGTCGCGGTTATTTCTTCCTCTTGCACTGTAAATCTCAGAGGGATCGACCGGCTTTTTTGCGACGTGGCAAAGCTATAATGACGGATCACAAATAAAATGTATTAAAAGCGAGACACATAACGCGCATATAATACACATTATACTACTACTAATCAAACTTTTTTCCTCCCCTTGCTTCCCCTTCTCTCCATTGCTTCTTTAGTACGATGTACATGCAGCATACAGTGCTCTCTCTCGTGTGTGTGTGTGTTTTATGGTCCATCTCTCACACTCTCTCTCAGGGCAACACATCATATAATATGTGGATGATGGAACACAACTTGAAACCGCCCATTTTATTTACACATCCGTATGATCAACATCTTTAATCATGTTACACGCACAGAGGATTTGCCATTGGAGAAATACTTTCCCCATATAGACTTTTTTGCCCTTTCTGCGGGACGTGTACCAGGCAGCCTAGTGTATCGCGTGCGGAATTCCAAACTGTCCCAATTTGGGATTCGATATTGACAAAAACAGCATGAATGAAAGCATTCTCTCTTAATAGCAATACAATAACATTCGTCAATTCTTGAACAAAGAAAGGAACTAATGGATTCTGTGTATTGTGCTCGATAGCATTCCTACCTTCTTTCTCTCTATCTCCCCTCTTCTTACACACACTCTCTCAATTTCTTTCTTCTCTTCTCCACTCCATTGTGTGTTGAAAGACGTGTCATCGTTAACTTTACCGGCTCTACTTTATAACATCAGTTCCTCTCCAACCACCTCCACTAACACCCCCTCCCCCCAAAATAAAAGAAGCCACACGACCCATCTTCATCATGGCACCCGTAAGTTTTGTTTTCAAGAGAATGTTCTGCCGTACACACACATAACATATCCGCGTATATACTCATCTCCGCTGTTCATGTAACCCTGGGGAAAATAACCAACCAACCAACCAACCAACCAACCGGCCCCTTCATCATCATAATCAACAAAACCAAACTGCAATATTGAAAAATAGGTACCTCGAAAAACAAGACAGCGAAACCCACGACAAAACTCAAACGTGTTTGCCACGATTGACAAACAGCAGTTGGAAGAGTTAAATCAAGCATTTCAGCTGATGGACGTCAACGAAGATGGTGTCGTGGATGCCGAGGACTTGGAGACCATCTTTGAACATCTCGGTAAACAACATACTTACTCCTCTTCCCCTCTTTTCCCTCCCAGCCTACTAAACACACCCCGCGCGCGCTCTTTCATCCTTTTGTCTTTATCTGCTACATGAGAAGAAACGGGAATTAGGTCATATAGAATTTCTCACGCAATAACAACATCTTTTATTTCACAGGACAACCCGCGACTCCTGACCAGATCGAAAAGATGATGAGCGAGGCTCCCTCCGGCTCATCTCATATCAACTTTATGGTATTCCTGACCATGATGGCAGATAAGCTGACTGGCACCGATCCAGAACAGGTGATCATAAAAGCTTTTGCTGCATTTGACGACGACGGCAAGGGTGAAATCAATGCAGATTACTTGCGAGAATGCATGACGACCATGGGTGACCGTTTCACAGATGAAGAGGTATTGAAAAAAGAGCAGTTTTAAGATAAAGTGGATCGATTATGTCCACAATCCCATTTGATTCAATAATAGGTTACTAAGACGTGTCTGTTGTTGTCATTCCCCCCCTCCCCTCAAATAGGTCGATATCATGTTCAAAGGAGCTGCAATAGATGAACAAGGGAATTTTGACTATAAGGACTTTGTAAGAGTCCTCAAACATGGAGAATAAATAATGAAAGGGAATAATTCTCCTAAGTGTGTGTGTACATACTGCATAATATGCAATCAACTTTTTACTGGCATTGAAATCTAATGGTCAGTAGTAAATCCATACCATCTTGTGGTATTGTGTTGTCCGAATTAGAATTTTCCAAGCATCCATTATAATGTGATTTTCACATTTCCATACTCAGCTTTTGCTTTCTTTTACAGACACCGCAGGTTATGCTTTGGGTGTGTGTTGTGCATAGTGCTTGCATAAGTATTGCAGCAGTAGTAATGGACTGATTTGCTCTCCATAATCATCATCATCATCATCATCATCACCTGGTTCATTTGATAACGCCCAGCATAGTGAAGAATACGCACAAGGGAACATTATGTAATGATAATGATGATCATGATGGTTTCAGGGCGATTAATACTGTTCCCCCCACTCCCCCGATGAATTTATCCATCTAGTCGTTTTTCAAGATCTACATACTACTAGCTGTACATATTATTGCGACGAACTTCGAGACCTTCTCCTTTTGCTTTTTCGGGCTGTCAATGCTGCATAACAATGCAAAGACAAATCTGTTGATAAACGGCATACACAACAAGCCTGCTCCCTAAAACAATACGGGTTATTTTACAACCTTTTGTAAAAAAAAAAAAGCTATAAAAAGAACTAAAAAAGAAACATAACATAACAAAGACGTGTGGTCGGGCGTTTTAACATGTATAAACAGAAAAGCAGCTCAGCGCAGCATTCATAAGAGCGCCTTGTAATACCTGTAATATCTTATGCCGCATCTTCTTCAGGCTTATTTATATTATGCATTTTCGATTGTATAGGCTTAGCACATAAATAATTCTAGTGATCTATTAGTAAACGGTGCTTTTTGTTATCATTTGGTTACATAAGCACTAAGCATTCTAGGAGACCCTCGTGGTGTTTGTACGATGATGATGCTTTGGTAAAAAAAAAATGGGAATAACATGTGCTGTTGTACATGGCTATTTCAAAGTTGTCGATGCTGCTATGACCACAACACTCAGCCGCGCCATTGCAACAGAAGCAGCAAATCTGATATTATAATTTATGATGTTACCGTGGCGGAACGGGTTGCCATCGCATCATATACATAGCGACAACTTTAATACGCCCCGATGGAATCCATAGTTACCATGTAAGTTGTATGTTGATCATCATTGCCCAAGGGAAGGATGTGGCGGCATTTGCTATATGTAAATATCTGGGGGGAGGGGTTCTGGGGGTTGGGGCGAAAAGGGATGTTCAGGGATAAGGTGGTACAGACCTGTGTTACTCCAAATCTGTCAAGATATAAATGAATTCCACGAGATCACAAACAAATGATGTGCCCAAATACTGGATGCAAAGAAGGCGACACAAAGTGGGAAATACTATATCTTGCTAACAACTGATATATCGTGTGTCTATACCGAAACTCGTCCTATCTTATACGCTCATCGGAAGTATAACTGGGCTGACTTACTATTTGAATGTTATGCCGCCATGCGTATCTAGGTACGGATCTACCTTTCTGATACGTGCATGTCATAGGCAATTGGAAGCCGCTCCCTTTTCCTCAATGACTTTTTTTTTGGGGGGGGGGAAATATGTAAACACATCGCACCTTCTATGTAATGCGCGATATGCTTCTCTATTTTTGGCAGGTACGTCAGCTTTCTTCTTGGGGGGGGTATCGAGGGCTGGAGGAATGGGGCTATACGGAAAGAATCTAAGGAAAGGGCGAAAAAAAAAAACTTAAACTTTTCTTTCTATGCATTATAGTAGTAGTAGTAGTAGTGGTGGTGGCGGTGGTGGTGATAGTAAAGTATAGTGTATATATTGCGAGAATGACATTATACATAACATTTTGTAAAGAGTGAATAAACTTTGGGTAGCTCACATATTACTCCTGAATATGTATCAATTAAGAACGAACGAGGCGAAGTTCTGGCTTCTTTCTTTTTGTTTCTACACTATGAATCCACTGATCACTACAACACAGACAACTCTGAACGGAGAGAAATTCGTTATGATCAAAACAGATGCAAATGTTTTGTAGTACATGATCTAATAGAAAAGAGGCGCGGTAGAAATAGGATGATTTGCTATGGACAGAGATGAAGAACAAGGATAAACGCTAGACCGCAAATGCATAAACAAGGCTGTAATGAATTTTCGCCACAGGTAAAGATATACTCAGCGGCATCAACAAAACATTGATATTGCCGTTTTTCGACAAGACTACTACTACGAAAACTCAAAACTAAGCTTCTTTTTTTTTTTTAAGGAGTACAAGCAGCATGCCGATTACGTATACATATATACTGCTCATGATAGCATAACCATTTCCTATACACTCTCTGACTCTCAGCGCAACTTAGTTGTATGCTATGAATCTTTTTATAAAAAAAAAAGACTTGCAGCGGTAACAAAAATTCGACACCCGCATTAACGCAGTTCTATTCCTGCTGCAGCCTGCCCCATCAACGTCGGTTCGTTCTTTTTATGCTGTGCTCATAATAAGCAGAAGCTATCTTCTTGCATTTAGTTTCTTCTTTATTTGCGGAAAGGGGATCTTTATTCCGTTTTCCCGTGATCAACCTAATAACAAAGTCTGCTATGAAGCCCTTGTTGGCTCGAACGAACGGAGCCGATGGAACGCACAATATATATATGCTTAGCTCCCGCAGGTGGAGACTTGATTAGACTAAATGAAAAGTATAGGAGGAGATACTTTTGCTTGTTCGACACAAATATTCATCCAGATATTACCCTTTGTGCTACGAACACCTGTACATTGTTGTTCCTTTTTAAGAAATGCATACGCTTTTGCTTAAAAAGTATTAAAGACATAATTCCTCTTGAATCAACAGTACTGGTTTGCAACCTTCGAAAATGGTAAAAGATGAATTTTTATTTGGATGTGTCTGTGCATACCTTAAATTCGGCAGTCCATGTAATGACCAAGATACTTGCCTAGCCACGGGCCGTCGTATAGTCAAGCAAATACCGAAAGAGACTATGGCAATAACAGAGTAGTCCGTGAAGAGACGGAGGTGATGTATAGCTCAGCCAGTATGATTCGCAGCTAGCAATGTGGCACCTAGTCACTGCACAGGTTAAAATGTTCTGGTCAGTGGTATAAGCCTGATTAGGTCAAAGCGTCCCAAAGCACAAAGTGTTGACTGCATTATCTAGAAGCATTAGGCTTTTACATTGCTGGAATGCAATGCAAGCTAAGCATTACAGCCTCGTTCACAGGTTTCAAAGGTTTTACAGCAGCTTTTTTGATAGGACTATTTCTTACCAAAGTAAAGGTCGAAGCATGAAAGATAGATTCGTGTCTGCTATCGTTGCATGTATCCTACTAGGATGATTATGCACAGTAGGATGGGCTGGAGAATTTTGCACACTCAGTACGTGTAAATTTGCATGAGGTGGAGGAGACAGACGCTTTCCCTCCCCTGTTTGCGCCAATGAAATCATCAAACTTGCTTTTTGGCCTTTTCAGATGATTTTTTTGCTCTGAAAAGCTTCTAATAACATGGAAGGTTTTCGCCACAGTTTTTCTCTTCTTCTTTGCACTTTTGCTGCTTTTCCTCGACGGGCACCGATTTGATGGGCAAATTTAGCTGAGGTCTTTTTCAAGTTGCGACAAACACTCTCCCAGTATACCGTTGACTATACGACGGCCTCGAAAAAGTAGGTTGGGCTTGCATCATATCAGGCTCCAGAAGCCAGGCTCTGATTATTGTATGGACTATCTTAAAATATGCATGTCTCTAGAAAAATTTGCACAGTTGGTTGGAGCCTCCCATGTTTATTGAGCAGACGCAAATATTGTAAAATGCACAAGTGGCACAGTAGCACAATAATGCGGCAGTAACAAACCATTACCAGTATAGTATGTGCACCATCTACAGAGGTACCAGGAGTCATCATACAGCAGTAAACAAATACGTTGCTGCCGTGAACATGACACATTGCAGCATGATTAAACGGAGAAACGGCTGGATGATGCTTGATCATCACTTATTTGCATGTTCAAATTCTCGGGGGGAGAGGAGAAGGGAGGGGACATAACGCTTTTTGATTATTTAACTTACTAAAGATCCAGCACACCAACGAGGATTAAACATGTAAAGTTATGCAATGTGCTTGTTATTTACCACACCTCGCTTAATTTACAGATTAGGCTTGTGATATACATGGTAACACTGACTTGAGCCTTTTATTACTGTTTGCAAACAGCACACAGGCTGTAATTTTTAAAGGCTGCAACCGAAAAAGCAAAAGGTTTGGCTATTATATTACGACCTCTCGCGCTTTACATGCTTGGCTTTTGCATATGTACATGTACCTCAACATGGCCATAAAACAACAAAACAGCATGGTCTATGCATTGATTTTCTCGTGGGTCTACGATTACTAAAGGTGAAGGAAATGTGCGCTGATATATCTGTAATATCCCTTTATTCTTCCTTGGTCACTACCTATTGTATTCGGCCCTGATCCTGGAGCGAGCACATCGCGCAGCATGCACGCACTCGTCCCATGAAACGTGGCACGCTTTAATAAAAAAACACACATAACAGCATAAAATGAAAAAGAGTTACCGATTAGCCTGTTATTAACCGCATCGTGCCATGCTTTTGGTTACCTCCTTTTTTTAAACTTTGAGTTGGGCTGAATGAATCGCACTGTTTGCGTTTTGCAAGGAGCGGCTGGGTGAGATTCAGCACTTAAGTTCCTACACATGATAGTGGTTATTTATCCAAACCTAATGCAACGCTAACCGCGCGGTAATCACAAGCTGGCCGAAATGCATAAAGCTTCCGACATGATAATATACGCTATGGACAACTGTATGAACAACTGTTACATGGCTTGCCCTGTTCCTTTCAGGTCTCATTCCGATTCATGGTGCTACGACCACTGCCTACAGATTATTAATGTTTTTCTTAATATGATATGGTCCCAAAGCAGATCCATTTCTACTATGCATGATAGCAGCTTTCTGGAAATTATATGCGCCCCTTGGATATAGTTTTAAACCTTTTAAGCTGGAAGCTCAGAGGATGGTACAACCCATGTTGTATGTACCGCAGCAGATTATTGCTGTGATGACCAAAACCAGGTATTTCAGCAATTCAAAGAACAACGGTAAAAAGAATATCGAGTCGATATGTGTAGATAGGAACAACTAGTGGGGACTTTTTCAATTAACACCAGCGGTGTGTATATTTTTCACTATATTATCTTTGGAGAGAAAGATATACTTTTTTATGTAATGCTATATCAAAAAGAAAAAGGAAGATAGAGAGAGAGTGTGTGTGTGTGTGTGTATATAAAAAGACAGATGGGAGGGATGGGAGACCTTGAACGAGGAAAAGGAGTTCTATATTTGAGCAAATCCAAAGCGAGAGCATTTCCGCATAGGCGTCTCAAATAAGCTTCCCGAGGAACGCAATATCTGATGGGTGAAAGGATTGAATGTGCCGGTATAAGTGTGAGTAGGTGTCGCGTTGGTGAGGAATTCCAATGGACTCATTGTGAGCTTATCGTCATCCTCCTCTTCGTCGAAATCACCATTTCTGCTGAGAGGGGGTGCTTGTTCACCGTCTTCATGCAATGCGCTCACGCCAACAGGTGCATCCTCGCCATCCTCATTTGCTTTGTCATGGGTTGGCAGTACCTCGCCAAGCGCTTCACCCAGAACAAATCCAATCAGGCCATCATAGCCGTACCGTGCTGCCATCTTATTGGTGGCAGTAGTAGGAGTATTACTAGTATTGTCCGTTCGTAACAAGTCGCCAAACTCCTCTCCGTTGCCGGCAACGGTCACCAGATCAGGCTCTGTGGCAGTAGATGGCGTTGCAGGACGAGATCCGCTACTGCTCTCGCTCTTTTGATTGAGTAACTGTTGTTGCTGCTGCTGCTGTTGTTGTTGTTGTTGTTGTTGCAATTGCTGCTGTTCCTTGCGCTTCTTCTTATCCTGTTTTCGCTTAGCTGCATTAGCAGCCTGCTGTTGTTGCTTTTGAGCAGCAGCCGCGGCCACAGCTACAGCTAATGGTGGACCAAAGTTATCAGGCGTCAAGGATCGTTCTGGAAGGACACCTGCTGACCTTAAGATTGGCGTGGATGGGCCACTTCCCGCCTTTGCCCAAGATGCTGTTGCCGGCAACGCTGGTCTGTCATCGTCAACAACATGATCGCTCGCGCTCACCGATGTTGCTTTGGGGTGGGATGGATCTGGACGACTGCTTTTGTACGATATTGTGGCCACGGACTCCAGCGTTGCCGGTTTTCGTGCAGTGCTCGAAGAACCACTACCACTACCACCCATGTCGCTGCTAGATATAGAGCTGGATGAATGTGTGTTGCTGATGTGAGTTCGGTGTTCGGCATCTGACGACATTTGATCCCGCATACGATGTTTTCTAAAATTTAAAAACAAAAAAAATCTTCAGTAACAGAGATTCATCAACTCATAAAAGTATACTTGTATGAAGTATAGCTGTCTCCCTCTTCCTTACCCAGTCGCCAATTCTTCCTTGGAGATGGTATCCGCTTCTTCCCCAGGTTCATGCAGATACAAACACGTGGGATTTGGACATGTCATGTTTCGTAAGTAATACGTGCAATATTTGGTTGTACCATACGACGCTCTGCCAATCACATCCAAATTACTGGTCAGTATCTTCTAAAGCTCGTATATTATGAATCACGATCCACAAAATAACAAAAAGAATCTCGCTCACCTTAATATCCGCCCAGCCATCACCGTTCCATCAACACCGTGTATTGCTTTGGCAGCATCCTCCTTGCGCTGGTAGGTCACATAGATTGCCGCGCTTGGTTGCATTGTCGTTGCACCTGTAGCAGTTGCCGTTGGCGCTACCGGTCGCTTGTTGATTACCACCTTTGCAATTTTACCAAATTGACCAAAGAAATCATTCGACCGTATTACCTAGATAATTGTTCCCATTTAGTAAACTACTCCCTCCATCAAAAAATCAATGACTCTCCCAAAACTTACGTCTTCAGTGGCAAGTTTTGGATGTAAGCCAATAATGTAAACCAAATTCTTTTGTACAACACGCATATTCGCAAGATGACGTCGATTTGCCGCTTCCATATCTTTTTGTTGTCGTTCCTTTTCCTTCTTTTCACGTTTAATACGAGCGATTCTATATTATTTAATATATGCAACACGTGTTTTTGTTAGGGTTCGTTCTCATTCTTATTATATACAGTTTAACTAGTATACAACTTACTCGTCGGAACTGATTGGCTCAAACTCGGCCATTTGATCAGAATATTCTCGTCGACTATAACAATTTTGCGTCAGCATAAAT
Source organism: Zychaea mexicana (assembly GCF_025766255.1). Classification (NCBI taxonomy): domain Eukaryota; kingdom Fungi; phylum Mucoromycota; class Mucoromycetes; order Mucorales; family Lichtheimiaceae; genus Zychaea; species Zychaea mexicana. The sequence continues at coordinate 524,014 of NW_026516674.1, forward strand.
TTCACATTAAACATCGATCGGCCCTCCCCCCTTAAACTAATCTCTCATTATGGAAAAAGTGCCAGATTTCCAAAAGGAAAGAGAAAAAGAACAAGAAATTTACCAAGCTGGGCATCTCCCATTCAAATTCTCTTTGATGTGGTGCCAACAAAACCGACAGATCTTTAAATATATGGTAATGGTGGCTCAAAATTTTAGCTTATTTTTTCACAATCTCAAATTATACACATTAACTTTCCCAGTAGTTAGGTTACCTGATAGCCACAGGTACAAGGCTTGAAATTGCGATCAGCAATATCAAGTTCCTCCATACAAAGGGGGCATTCATAGTCGTCTTCTTCGGAATCAAGCATGGCACTATGTGGAAAGTAAAAGAAACTTGCAACTAGAAAGCGGGATTTGGAGGTGTGATACTCCCCTCCTTGTTTAAGTTTAGCTGGGAGTCAAAGTTTCACCCACATTATCAACTTTCGTATGATACTCTCATTACATTATCTGTTAATATTCAATACAGAGAAAACTGCAGATATAACAATCATGCAAAACAGGTACTCTCTTTGTATGCTATCAGCGTCGCTACTAGCGTATCAATTGCACAGCTCGGGTTTCCTTACTGAGCCTCATAACTCTAAAATAAGCTATATGTTGTACCACATTACTAGGTCATGTCGTCCATCAGAATACACATATACTACATATCAATGTGTAGTTGTCTACACTAGCAGCTTACTCGTTGACGACAAATATAGCGTATAAAGCTGTACTCGAGTAATGCAGTAAAATCAATCGATGATACAAGGATACGTTTACCAAACTCCATGAAATCAGTGCCTGGCGCTGGATCACTTTCGGAGCAAGCCGTCCACCCGTTTTCGTACCTCTTCCACCGACAAGATCGTTTATGAAGAGTTGCTCTAGCAATATTTACAGGAAGTACATTTATATACAACTTTTGCTAAAGCGTTGTACTGGGCTTTTAGTCCATGATGAAACAATGTACTGAAGTATGTTTTATTGGTCATATCCTATGTTTGTATGTAGTTTTCAATGCTGAGTTGTCGCCTTGTATCACGATAACTTTCGGATTTTCTGGATGGATCAACAGAATTATAAGCGTCCCCTTTTTACTGCACTTGAGTGAACCTTATTGGTCGAACGATGGGACTTCCAGAGTATCTAGGTGATACGTTCGGACTAACTTAGATCATAAGAAAGTATATCTGCCATTGAAATGCAAGCTACCTACTGTATAGAAATAAAACAGTGCGATACTCGAAATGTGGAGTATACAAATGATAAGGATATCGGCTGGGAGTAACAGGGGAGATTCAAAGAAGGAAGCCGAGTTGAGAACCGGGTACCCTAGTAAATGCTGGTGGATGCCTATTCACTATAATATAACAGACGCATGAATATTTAACTCCCAGGACGACAGGCTGAAGTTTATGCATCCGAGTCATTCATTCAGCTTTAAACTGTAGCAGTTTCCTCGGCAGCTATGATATGATCCATTCTAAAGAATCAAAGCAGTAAAAAGAAAGATACCAGTACTTTTCCTCGGCGGCTTTTTTCTACCGGCTTTTAAAAAGAACTCAAGCCAGATGAACAGAGCAAAGTGTTGGCCTTGCCGAGAATCTGACATATGTGGCAATTCGCTCTGGTTGCATGGCGTCCAAAGGAAAGGCTCATCAGCACCACGATTTAGTCTTGCCACATCCATACATCCGTCTTCCATTTGGTTTTGTCACTACAGTACCCACACCATTATATATCTTTCTCCAAACGTTATGTTAGACAAATAATCAGAGGTATAAGTTGACCCTAAAGCAAGAAAGAACCGACTTGCTAGGCAGCTTTCCCATGATGTGTTGTCGTTACAGGTGTGTCCATAGTATTAAAATCAAATCATAACGTCAACAAATTCCTAAGAACAGCTTTCTATAGTCGCTTGTTCTTTGTTTCAGGACATAACTTTCTTCGAATATAGTGTAATAGTGTCCATCGATCTCTATGCGATACCTCATAACCAACAACCTCCGTTCGTGTGTGTTGTTAAAAGAATTGAACGATTGCTAAAAATTTGTAATTATTTACGCACAGCAGTTTGAATTGTTTTTGTTTTAAGTATAACATTCTACAATAAATTTTATGTGATAAATAAGTGATACTTTGGATTTGGGTGCTCATATCATTTTCTTGAATAAAGGTAAAAGTCGTTAAGAGTAGTGGCGTGTTATACAACAATCACAAAAGATTACGAGCAAAAGTTATAAAAGGGTCAATGTAAACGACAACCAGAATGATTTGATGATGAAACTTATGGTACCTAAAAGATGGCACATTACCTGAAAAACAGGTGTATTCTGTTATTCATGAGTAACATTATTGACGTGCGAGTACATAATACTAAGTGATGACACTCATCTTTACATGTGCATATTGCTTTTGGTAAATTGCTCTATGAATAAAAGCAATGAAATATGTACTAGATCTTATCGTATTAAAATTTCCGCAAATCACTAGGCTTCCAACGTACAGTAGGTGTTAGCATAAGCTACCGACAATAGTAATACAGTACTGTAAGGACACTGCCGTACTTCGAACCAAGAGACTTTGCGTTAGTATTAGCTATTTTCCTCGTTATCAACCTATTACTTCTTGTAGACGATTTCGGCCGCCAAAAAGCTGATCCACTTTATGATCTCATGGCGCTTTTTGATGATTGTGCGTTGCATAAATTAATAACGTCGATAAGTAGTCTTGATGGGCTCACACCTATGGCTTCATTTGAAGTAACAGATGCTCATGTACATTTTATGTTTGTCATAAATTCAACATTCCCTCATTCTCCTCATTGATCTTGTCTTCACACAAAAAAAAAGAGTTTTTAGTTTATCCACTGCTTCTTAAGTTTCTCCAGTGTGCACAGGATAACCTAATGAAAAGTATTCCCATCGTTAAACTCTGATTAATTTAGGTCCAAAGCTGCCTTTACAAATCTCATACAGCACACCATCCTTTCACTTCCTGATTGCTTGTGCAAGATACGAGATAGTGCAGGCGAGCTGGGAAATTTGCAGACATACCGAAAGAAATACAGACATTTTTGTCGCAATAAAGAGGTAAGGAATGTTTTGTATTTACTTTGAAATAAAATGAAATGACCATCAACACACATATAACATATAATGAATTCGATAAGGAAGCGAAGACGTTCTAGGTAACACGATCACCTTCGTTTTAAGGCACTACTGTCGCCTAAAAAAGTGTTAAGGCTGAAAACTGTCACGTGAGACCTATTTTCCCCTTTCTCTCTATTATTTCCTCCCGTTGCTTTCAGCACAAGAATATCCGCAAAAGAATTTGCTCAAGTTGGGTAAAGGGCCCATGTTCGTTCTAAATCTCCAGACTTTTGTTGGCATCCATCCATATTTTTCTCACACCCTTACCTTTGTACTAATAGAGTCCTTGTGACCTCCTCCTCCTTCTTCTTGCGCTTTTTCGATAAAAAATTGTCGTACGAGGTTCCAAGTGGGATAATTTTCTGTCTATACCGCGTTTTTTTCCTTTTTTTCTTTGGAGTGAGGTTCCATCGTCATTGATATGTATAGCAAAACATCATCAACCTCTACTTATCATCACAATTCACCCGTCAGTTGACATCCGGATTTGTACACTAACAAATTCTCAGGGCCCTCTCAATTTAATATTCGATAGGTACAAATTCCCCGGCACCTGGCACACAGATAGTCCAAAGAAAACAAATCTCACTTCCAGGTTTTTGGACTTTGATCTGTCGATCTTGCCGTACCACTGTATATGACGACGACATTACCATGGTAACTTGTGCTGTTTTATTGCTAGGCTAACTAGGCTTTGCTTATTCAGCAGGAGCACCAGCGGTTGACAGAGCTGAAACCAGTAGTCTTTTGAGGTAAATCCCAGAATCAATGGGGATTTTCTGTGACCCCACATGAAAGATGAAGAAACAAGATATTACTAATCAACATACCTATCGGAAACATCAGGAATGTAATCTTCAAAACAAAGCGATATGCTAAATGTGGACGACGCAAGTGGTATTCAATGGAGCTCGAAAAGTCGAGGATACCGGATGGGAGCAGCAAAAAAATGGGGAGAGCGGAAGAAGCAGAGATTTTTGCTTTGGGTGTCTTTGTTAATACGCACGGCTACCAGAATTGGACTATAAATTCTATTCAGCGGGTCGATCCAAAACCGAGTGTGCTCTGCATTTCAATGTTATACAATATTACCATATATGGACAAAAGACAGTGCCCGCCAGATCAGGAATAGTTGTTGTAAGTACATATGCGCGGGCTTCGCTTTGTCCGAGTTCTCACACACAAAAATCCATGGGTTATTATAGTAGATGACGAGGCCGAAGATGGCGGATGAACACGGAGGATTAATGATGCAGTTGTGAAAACAGTGATTCCTTCAATTCTATTATCACTATGCTCTTGTGAAGCGTGCATGTGCGTGTGTATGTATTGCTTTTCTATGTCTCGCTTGATGTCAAATCAGGTTATGTTGCGCCCGCACTTACTGCGAAAAAAGAAAAACTAACAGCCTCACTACCCCACATTTTTACTTTCGTGGACCTTGAGTTCAACCCCGCATGAGAAAAAAACAGCCAAGCTTGTGGGCCGATACCTTTGCCACTTGTGTGTGGTAAGCCGGTGGTGCTACTTCTAATGCTACTAATAGCTACTGCAGCTGCAGCACTAGCTCCTGAAACTACTGTATACATCTCCAGTGCAGATAAAAACCTGTCGATTTTCTCCTGATATTGGACTTTTTCTCCTCCCTTTTTCTTTTCTTAATTTGACTGTGTGTTTTACGTCTTTCTTGCCCCCTTTCCCTTCTCTCCTGGTTGCATCCGATAAATGTCGACAAGTCATCCAGAGATTCCACAGTCAGCCTACGACGAGGGGCTGTTTATCCAGCCCATCGCACCAATCGGCGGCAGTCTTGTAGGATCGTTCTTTGTAGGCGTCATTCCCCTTATCGTCGTCTTGATCATGCTGGGTGCGTTCCGTCTGCCAGCCCATGCTTCCTCATTAACAGGCTTGATTGTCAGGTATGAAAGAGAGAGGACCCTTGATCTCCACATATAATACTGTAAAATCAAGCAAAATACTCATTTTGAACCCCTTTTAGCATATTCATAGCCATATTTGGGTGGGATATGCCAGCGCAGCAAGCATTTCAGTCGATTGGAAACGGTATCGTCTTTGCTAATTGGCCAATTATGTGGATCGTTGTGCGTAGATTGTCTCTCTTGCTTCTTCAAAACATTACAAATAAGTAGAATGTCCTTTAAAACTTACCTTAAAACTGACTTACATTAAATGCCACGTATAGGTCAACGCTATGTAAGGATTGTTTACATCTCGGTCTCTAGACGAAAGGGAGGCGTTGTTTATTTTAATTTTATTTTCTGTCCTCCATGCATCTTATAGGTTCGTCTACAACATGGCTGTGAGGTCAGGCGTATTTGATATTTTCCGACGATGGATCGTCACGAACACGCCACCGGATATGCGTGTCTTGCTTCTTGTTATCGGATATGCTTTTGGTGCCTTACTGGAAGGTAAGGTAACGGGATGAATTGGAGTGGTGGGAGGGGTTATCGGCTCTTTGTAGGTGTGTCTTTCTATTCAGCACCAAGAAATTAAGGCTTACATGCTGAACTGGAATCATTTTATCTCAAAAGGTGTGGCTGGATTTGGTACTCCAGGAGCAATTTGCTCTGCCTTGATGGTATCACTTGGGTAAGACAAAAGAAGTATGTTTCTGGAGAATCTATAGACTAGCGATATTAAAGTATTCCTACACCATTGCTAGTTTCGATAAAGTCAAAGCCCTGACATACACGCTTATCTTCGATACCACGCCTGTTGCTTTTGGTGCTTTGGGTATTCCTGTCATCACTTTGGCCAATCTGACTGGTCTCCCCGTCATGAGCTTGTCTGCCATGATGGGTCGTCAACTTCCCTTCGTCAGTGTATTTTTGCCAATTTATGCATTGACTTTCTTCGCCGGTTTCCGAGCCGGCTTTATCGAGTGCTGGCCGCCAGCATTGGTCGCTGGCGTTTCATTTGCTTTGATCCAGGTAAAGAGAAATTATATCTTTTGAAACGATCTACCTTTTCCTTTTCTTGTATGAGATCAGTCAGCTAAAACATGAACAATAATGCACGTGCATCTCTCCCCGCCAAAAAAAAATGCAACCATGCAAAATTAAAATAGGCCATTTTCGCCAACTGGGTTGGTCCAGAATTGCCCGACTTGATTGCCGGCCTGGCATCGCTGTTAAGTCTGATCGTCTTCTTGCGATACTGGAAACCGCCTTACCGCGAAGAGTTCGCCTGTGTATATGCTCCCACAAAGCAGCATAACGATGAAGAATCAGCAGGTGCTGTTGCACCCACCGATGATAACTTGAACAACGGAAAACATCAAGTTGCGTCCGCTGGTAGTACGCAAGATCACTCAAATGAAAAGGTAGAAGTTTCCCAGGAGGAAAAGGACAATGGCGGAAATAATAGCCCTAGTGGCAGCGCTAGCGGCGCAAAGGATGACAGCAGCATGCATTCAAAAAGCAGTAAACAACAAGGTGCTGCAGGTGCTGCCGCTCCTCCAGATCCTGAGTCAATCACGCCTATTTCTGAGATCGCTAAACCTACTCTGTATGAATCGATTTTGGCATGGAGCCCATGGGTGTGCATCGTTGTGGTGGTGATTATGTAAGCACAAATATTTAGTAATTTTCTACAAGTTATTTTTCAAAGTATGATTGATCTCTTGAATTCTCGTTGATTAGCTGGTCCTTTGTCCATGTCCCTTCGTATGGCGCTATCAAGGTGGAATGGCCCCAGCTTCACGAACGTGTAAGTCACTGTGTGGTCATTATCATGTTTATGGAATCAAGAACAACTTATAACGTTTCAAACACATCATATATAGGTATGGTTAACGCTGTATGGTAGAAAATACGCTGCAATTTGGAACTTTGAACCGCTTGCTACTGGCACTGCTATCCTTATTTCCAACATTCCGTTCACCTGCCTTGTTCTGTACAACGGCTCAAGCCCTAAAATCATTCCACGTGCATTGCGGGATACTTTTTTGCAGCTATGGATCCCTATCCTCACTGTCTCATTCATTATGGCACTCGCGTACCTTTTCAACTTTAGCGGTATCGCGTATACCATAGGCATGACGCTTTCTTCCGTTGGCAATGCATTCCCATTCTTGTCTGCATGGCTTGGTTGGGTCGCCTGTTTCTTGTCCGGTAGTGACACATCCGCCAACTCGCTGTTTGGTAACTTGCAAGTTGTTGCTGCCCAACAGATCGGATTGTCAGCTGTGTTGATGGCTTCTACTAACTCGAGTGGTGCTGTCACTGCAAAGATGATTTCGCCCCAGACATTATCCACTGGTGTGTCAACCATTGGTATGCAAGGTCGTGAGGGCTATGTATTCCGTCGGACAGTTCTACACTCAATTTTCATGTGTTCCATCATGGGTATGATCGCGTGTATCCAGCAATTCGCCACCCCGGGTATAATTCCTGCCGGAGACGAAGTGTTGGCCACAGGCGGTGCATAATCATGTCCAGCCTCTTTTAATTCTTTACACGTTAATCAAACTAGTAACTATACTTCTTCCCTTAAGTTGTATATATATATTTATCTCTTATTTCTACCACAATTACTGGTTGGTATGTTCCATAGCTACTTGCAGCACGAATAATGTTATATTCTACCACAAAACAAACATCCAATAAAGTCACTACTGTATAAAATATTTCCCTTCACAACAAGCAATTAAACTCTGGTGGTAAAAGCTCTAATATATATATGCCAAATCTGTACTGGACTACTTTCAAACCCTTCGATAGCCTTCTTTTCATGCTTTATAAAACGGACATATTCTTCGAACTACATCCCATGACTGCAGGTTTTGTTTGACAGTACTATATTGGAACAATAGCCATAAAGTGCTTAACAATGCTCCATAGGAATCCAGATCGTATTTCTATAAGCGACGTACACATATCAACGTTAAAAAATGATTTATTATTAATTCATGCACTGAGTCCCATGCACGTATAGCACAGTATAAATTGCCTGTGAAGCATGGTATGGTATTATGTAAAAACTGTATCTACCGTTGTTAAAATATCACGTATTACTTACTTCTTTAACGCTTGCAGCTTTTTACAACAATATAACACAGACAAGTAGGAAGATCTGTAGTAGACGGATCACAGGAAGTTCTAGCCAATTTTATCTTCTTCTTGCCACACTGAAGAGCTAGAATTGGTTGTTAAGAATAAAATGAAACGACCATCACGACATACGTAACATGTAGCGGATTCGATAAGGTAAGCAAAGACGCGAGTATGATGATCATCGCGTTTGGGTACAACATCTGTCGCCTCTCTCTCTCTCTCTCTCTCTCCCAGCGATAAGTAGGCATTTGGATATATAGATATAAATAATATATTATTATAAAAATATAATGATTACATTTTCTACCATATAAATATCTTTTATAAGCCACTCGAAAAAAAGGAATGCTTTTGTGGAAAGCTTTTGTGGTGTTGTTGCAATGTAGAAGCGCGGGAAGACATGGATCCATCCAAGAGCTCTGTTTGAATTACTGTGAAGCACTTTCATAAATAGACTAACTCGATCTGGACGTTGCGCAACCTACTATGCTCTGTTTTGCCGGTCGTTACTGATCGCTGGTTTCTTGAAAAAGACATTGCTCGTAACGAACTATGTATTTAGTAACGAACGATTTCTTTTTTTACGGGTGTTTCGTAATTCACTGGAGCAACATTTGGTTTTCCGCCTGAGAGCAGAAATTGTGCTTTCAGGTGTACTTGTAATGCGAGGATTTTATAAGCTGTGGTGCTCATGCATTACCATAACGAATAAAAGCTTATCCACTGAGATAGAGATAAACACGATATCAACCAGCAACTATTGCCAGCAATTCAGTATTGTTCACATTGATCCGCGATCAGCTCATAGTAATGTTACACAAGCAAGTTGCAAAATAAAGTCCGGTTCATGCTGATGCTCGAGCTTGTAATGTACTTCACTTTATATTGTAGGAACTGCACCCATAATAATAGAGGTAAGTATCATGTTAAGCGTATATTTGTTATAGATCAATGTATTCACATGAATACATCTTCATACCAAGTGAACGTACCGAGTAAAGGTCTTGGCAATGCAGTGTCTAATCAGGAGCCTGGGGATCATACGCTCGAAGCAACCTACAATCGAAATGAAAACTACAGGTGAAGTGAACGGAGACTTACCGACGACAAACAAAAAAAAGAAGAAGACAATGGAGGCCAGCGCGTAGAGAAAGAAGGAAAAAAACCGAACGTTTGAGCTGCAGCAAGCATCCAACGAGACGTAAACAGGTCTCATTGTTATTACGACGACCAGTAAATAGGTTTCATATTCATGAACGAGCACATCGATTTACCATATGATATACCTTATACATGCATATGCTTTTTTTCTACCTATATTGTCACAAGAGGTGCTGGTTTCATATATATGAATGATCAAATTATGTCGTCAGTCTATGTCTTGTCGCGATATTGTGCTCTACAAAGAAGATGCCCATTGTCATATATTCTCCTGTACGTTACCGAAGATATATCCATAAAGTACACTTGATTTAACCCATTGGCGGCCTTTGTCCCGAATACATTGTGTCCGTGGTAAGGTTTGAGTTCCTTGCTCAAGGCCGTTGTTTTTTGGCCAACTTGATTTTATACCCACGCATCTGCCGTCTTCGACGAAGCAATATCCTTATTCCGCCCCAAAATAAGAGTTGGGTTGGCCCCCCCAGTTTTCAATTTTTTTTTGAAAGTCAGCAGGAGACGCGTTGACGCGTCAGTAGTGGGAGGACTTAGGAGACCAAACATTCTTTCTTTCATTATACAAAAAACGAGCGTAATTCAGCATTGAAGTAAGCAGAGATTTTGGCTAGAGCAAAGGAAAGAATGTAGATCATGCATGACTAGGCAGGGGATGAAAACGGACAAGAAAAAAAAAGGAATATAAGGGCGAGCTTTAATTTATTTCCCTTTGTCGTTCTAAATCTGCTAAACAGGAATCACAGCGGTGTGCTGTATACCAACGATTCGACTTTGAACGGTTAAATGAACCACTTCACAAGATTAACAGCAGCCTAATTAACGGATGGTGTTCAAGATGTGACGACATTGTTAACACAGAGCAGTCCAAAAAAAACAGTAGGTACAGTATTTCGGGTGTAACAACTTTTGTTTTTTCCCCTTGACTAATCTTGCGAATCAGTCTACAGAGATCGACAGCCAAGGGATGAACCAACATGAATATACTACTAACAGCTAACTACAGAGCTGTGCAAACAAAGAAAAACCAAACCAACGGTGTGCTGTCATTGCCGGCCTTCCTGACACACTGCTTTTGCTTTGCTGATTTGGTTTTCGACGACGAAGTTTCAACAAGATTCATTAGTCAATGCTCAACAAATTGGAGAGGTCGAACATTTCGATTCTCAATGGCTAGTCAGCAATCTGCAAAACGATCGACGATTACGGAAGTCCTGATGCTGACATTGTGGATAAAAGAAGGTAAGAAGTCAAAGCGGTTTTGCTACAGTATATTCTGCATCTATGTTGGGATCGCGTTTTTTGGATAGAAACGCGCACACACGATATATACATGCACACACACGATATGCGCACACACGATATATACACGCACGCATATGATATACGCACACACAATATACGCAGACGCACACACGAAATACGCACAGCCAGAAGATGAAGCAGCTGCTGGATATGGCGACTACAATCAGTGATGCAATATACATATATGCTGTTTGGAGTGTTGGATACGACTGTGGCAAGGGATTATGCTGGATTGATGTGCACTCCTTCTGGCAACGCTATGGAACGTCACTGTCATCAACGGCACGACCGATCTGTCACTAAATGAAAGGAAGCATTTTACATTTTTTGCTGCGATTTATGTTCAAGCAATCGCACATGGATGAGCAATATCCTTATATAGCCCCAAAAATAAGATATGGGTCTTTCTCCCAAAGTTCAACTTTCACTTCAAAGTCAGTTGCGAGTGGTGTTGACTTTGCCGAATTGCTTCTTCGTGGTGGCAAACCAACTACTGCGAATCGTATAAGCACAATGGCTGTGCTTTATGGTGACCTTGGCATCAGAAATGCTCTATAGTTTTCTCTAAAGAGGCTCAGAGAAAAAAAGTGCGGCACGAAAAAAGGCAGCAAAAAGCAAAAGGTGAGCACATTTCTTCTTTTTTCTCAATCTGTTTTAACAAATCTGGAGAAATAACATTAGTAGGATCGGCTTGAGAAACATATAGTCAACGTCACCCACGAACTTGGAGGAAAGACCCATTTCTTATTTTCGGGGCAATATAAATATATTGTTTGATCAATGGAAACGACACGTGCACGTGATAAACGTAAAGCTGTAGACCGTAGTACAGATGGTACGTATTGTGGTTTATATTCTTGCAACGCATGACAGCCTTCTTTATTCACGCTTTCCCTATTGCCAATTCACTAACAACCGCTATTCAACAAAACCACAAATACACACCCATCGTCTACCTCAGAGCAAGCACAAAACACTGTAAACGTCAACACTCCAAAAAAAAGGCCAAGCTCACCACATGGACAGAGGCGAAACGCGTTTTCGTCCGAAACCTATTCCTCATTGATCCAACCGTGACATTCAAAAAAGCAGCAAATGTTCTCAATGACAATTTGAGCGAACTACAAAAAAAAAGATGATCATCGAAATACAAAAAACGTGTACAATGCGGACCAGATCAAAGCAATCATTACGGGTGTAATCACTAGACTCTAGTGTCAAAAAAGCAAATAAACATAGTGCTAATTTGATGTACATATCATTCGTTCCTGGTAGACACCTCTCACTCTATATATTTCTGGACACGATACATGTATAAACAAAATTAGAATGATTTTAAATAAAGATCTCAAATTCTCAGTATTTGGCTGATATGTTGGCCGAAGCTCTTTACCTATTCATAACACGACAATGATTCAAATTAGCAGCTACAAGAGAAACCAGTTTATCGAATCAAAGTAGTGTTACGTTGCCATTTTCACACGAATTCCGAGATAAAACAGTTGATGGATGCTATTGTGGAGTACACAAACTTGTTACTGATACGATATAAACACTAGAACATTGTGTATTGTTAATTAGCTTATGTAGCAGTGTTGATAGATGATATAGCATTTAACCATCATGCCTCTCCAGTTGTTGTTTTGAAAAATAGGGTTTGTCTCATCTCATCGTAAAGTTGATGAGACTTAGGTGCCGACAAAGATACAAAAAATATGGCTCGCGAATTATGCTGCTCAAGCGATAATCACTTCAAAGATCAATGCGGCTACGTCCAAGTTGCGCAAAAATTAATGACACGCTTATTGAGACGATGACAAGCAGTAAAACATGCTTAGCCGTTTGATTTATCAGATACTTAGTGGACATACCAGGCGCTCGAGTAACGGACGAGTAATTGAACCTGGTGCGGGTTAGTAATATTAAGCTCTTTATCCTTTTCTGCATTCAGAGTGCTTAATCGTGGGTTTTCGATTGCGTAAGCTTAGTATACTACAAATATATATTTGCCGAGAAAGCTATACAATTTTTGTGCAGGTTACATGTAAGGTAATGTTCCAGAACATTTGACAAGGGGAATAGCAGGAATAGACCATTTGTGCGTAATCGAAGCACAGAAAAAAAAACAGCAAACGACTTGTAAGAATCTATATAAATGATTTATTGCTAACAACTTAAGCAGGCTCATGGCAGGTTTTTGAACTGAAAAACGGATGGAAGTTCATCTATCAACGTTATATCATACAGTATTTTTCGCTACTCAATTGTAGAGAACTTTAAAGAGAGCTAGGCTAAGGATCGCTCATCGAGGAATTAATTGTACTGTTTCAAACAATTTTCCTTCGAACCAAAAGATGAACCCTTGCGTAAAGATCATTACCAACTTCTTTGCTTGGTGCACACTCATTTTCCGCAACGGCAAGCATTCTTTTTACCAAATGGCCGAAGGCAACAACATCAACGACAACGACAAAATCAAAACGTCCGTGCGCTTGCAGGATACAGATACAGAGGGCCGACCCTCAATATATCTGTTCATCTTTGTCAATCCGCTTTCTGGAGCTCGCAAAGGCAGCGACCTTATACACCTTCCTATCCAACACTTTAGGCTACGCAGATTACCACAAATCCAAGTAGAGATCCACAACTATCTCGATCCAAAAGATCGGCAAGCTGGAATCGACCGTGTTAACTTAATCCAGAACAAAATCAAAGACGGTGATTTGCCGCCTATACGCTCATCGTCTGATACACCAACCACTTCACGCGCTGCTGAGCGAAAACATACTGATGCTGCCGAAACAATGCCTGAGGCGACTGGCCGTATAAGTGAAGGTGTCCAAACACGCCATATTCATGTATGGAGCGGTGGTGGTGATGGCACTGTAATGAGCATTTTCGAAATGTTGGTCGAAAACCATGTTGATCTCGATCTCGTCTTCTTGTCGTGTAAGAACGTCATTTTCTTTTCTTCCTCCTCCTCTTCCTCCCACCACCTTGGAAATGCTCCGGATAGATTCGAAACTGACACCTAGTATTTGTACAACAATGTATAGGCATTCCATTCGGCACGGGCAATGACTTTTCCCAAGTCCTGGGGTGGGGTCGAACCGAGCAAGGGGGTGTTATAGGTGACAATTTGGAAAGTCTTGAACAGCTCATTAGCGATCGGTTTGAATATAGCGAACCGGCACGATTGGATATTTGGCAGGCTGAAATGACAAGTTACGATGGAGGACAAGTCCGGCTAGCCAGTGAGCCAAAGACCACGAAACGCACACGGTACGTTGCGAAAATGTGCAACTACATGTCAATCGGGGTGCAAGGCTATGTCGGTTCTGGGTTTGAGAAGCATCGCAGCAAGAAACGCTGGCTGAATATAGGCGTGTATACGATTGAAAGCTCAAAATGGGCATTTTGGCGCAAGTTCCCGACACTGAACAACTTTATCGACTCGATCCGCGCCCAGGACGGCCAACAAATGCTTCTGGAAGTACCCTCTACTTTCGTCACACCGACACGTGTCAATCCAGGTAGTAGTAGTAACGGCGAAGATCACCAGCAGCAGAATCATCCGAAGCTCGCCACACCAGCCATTGATTTGATAATCCAAAATATACCACATCTTTGGTAAGTAATTAAAGTAGCAACTAAAAAAAAGCCGATTGCAATTCAACTTACCTAAAAAGAAATAAAGGGGTCAAGAGCTGGATATCTGGGGAGAGGCTAAGGAAGGACTTGAGACAGTGAGTAACCGATCCGGGCCGACGGACCCTGACCTCTGGACACCCCAGCTTGCAAACGACGGCAAACTCGAAGTCATTGCAATGGAAAACATGATGAGCTATCTCAAGAAGCTTGCCAATTTTCGAGACCATGTCGCACGCGTTGGGCAGTTCCCGGGACCCTTTGAGATCCATTTTCGTGAACCACCAGAGACAGCAACCGGTGCGCAACCACATGAGAACACGGGATGCTTACACATGTGGCAGCGGCGGCGGCGGAACAAGTACGAGCGCAAAAACGTGCTGGGAGTCATGGTGGACGGAGAGTTTTATCGAATAAGGCACCCTCAAAGGGTTCGATTCGAGCGTATTGCACAAGTAGTGACGCTGGGCAGAAGCGATCAACAGAAACAGGGGCGACTTGTTCGAGATGAAAAGAAGCGGCAGGATGGACAAATGTACCAAACGGGAGCAACAGAAGCAACAGAAGCAACAGGAGCAATAGCGTCATCGTCATCATAATCGTGGTTGATGGCTACGAGTATGTACTAGTTATCATAATGACATGAACAATAAAAGGCAATCGCATCCCTTATCTTTCCCACTATATTTCGGAGATTTTGATCAGTTTTGCTATATCTTTCACCCGCTAGGGACAAGCTCTGGTTGGATAACCAACTCTTTCTGCCTCTGATAAGATAACAGAAACGCTTCCTTCCGTTAGCTCGTTACACATCACGCCGTGCATAAGATGATGAACGATTACCCTATGGTTGACCAACTTTACATCTTATCGCCCATGACTCTACCCGACCTCCCCTGTGCCCCACACCGTGCCCATCGCACCGCCTTCCATTTTCGCCTTTATCTCTGACCACTAAAACTCTTATCATACAGAACCTCGCATAAATAAACGAGATGAGATCGTTCTAACGTCCAAGACGAATGATAAAACCTCGAAAGCACATCATGAAGGTGTGGTATGAACGTAGACCAGATGAAGGCCGCAACAAAAAAAAGCTTCTTTTTTTTTTTTACTCGGTGTCGAACGGGAATGCCCGAACGGTAACCAATATGATTTTGATGATCGATGTCCTGATATCCATCCAATGTGTAAGGGCCCGCTTTGAGATCCCGCTTTTGGGTGACGGCTAAACAGAATATAAACCCCACCTTCTGTTTCGTGTTTTGTTTTCTTCTTCCTTGTTTTCCTAACTACACTCCCCACACCACTCTTCAATCCACGCACAATGTCCGTCGTCTCTAACGCCAAGCTTCTCGAAAAGTATCTTTCCTTGGAACAGCACGGTGCCGTCCAAGTCGAATATGTCTGGATCGACGGTTTCAACAACCTCCGTAGCAAGACCAAGACCGTCACCAAGGTTCCCCAGTCTGCTGCCGAGTTGTCCGAGTGGAACTACGATGGCTCCTCGACTGGTCAGGCCGAGGGTCACGATTCCGATGTCTTGATCCAGCCCGTTGCCTTGTTCAATGATCCCTTCCGTGGCGGCGACAACAAGTTTGTCCTCTGCGAGACCTTCAACCCAGGTAATTATCCTTCTTTATTTCTGCATGCCACGGAAAAGACACATGTAGAATGAGATTGTTAAATCACGATCCATTGAATTATAATAGACGGTACTCCCCACAAGAGCAACTACCGCAACGCATGCAAGAAGATCATGGATGCTCACGCTGACAGCAAGCCTTGGTTCGGTCTTGAGCAGGAATACATGTTCATGGATCCCCAAACTGAGAAGCCCTATGGCTGGCCCAAGCTCGGTTACCCTGAACCTCAGGTTAGTCTCGATCATCAACCTTCCGCTGTGAATGATATATATCGAAAGGAGAAAATTGGATTGTGTATACTGAGAAATTATGTTAACTACAGGGCAAGTATTACTGTGGTGTTGGTGCTGGCAAGATCTTTGGTCGTGACATTATTGAAGCCCACTACCGTGCCTGTTTGTACGCAGGTATCAAGATCTCGGGTATCAACGCAGAGGTCTCTGCTTCGCAATTCGAGTTCCAGGTCGGTCCTTGCCTTGGCATTGAAGGTGGTGACCACTTGTGGGCTGCCCGCTACTTGTTGGAGCGCGTAGCTGAGGACTTTGGTATTGCTGTCACTATCCACCCCAAGCCTATCAAGGGTGACTGGAACGGTGCTGGTTGCCATACCAACTTCTCCACCGAGGAGATGCGCCAGGAAGGTGGTATCGTTGCCATCGAGAGCGCCATCAAGAAGATGGCCAAGCGTCACATGGAACACATTGCTGTCTATGGTGAGGACAACGACCAGCGTTTGACCGGCAGACACGAAACTGGCCACATTGAAACCTTCAACTACGGCGTTGCCAACCGTGGTGCTTCCATTCGTATTCCCCGCCAAGTCGGCAAGGAGGGCAAGGGCTACCTCGAGGACAGACGCCCCGCTTCCAACATCGACCCTTACCGCGTCACCGGCATCATTGTCGAGTCCACTTTCTGGCCCGAGAACTAAATCCATCTCCTATTGTCACACTCTAAAAAAGCTCTTTCTCTCTTAAATCATCTACCCACATATTATTAACTTCTTTGATTTTGTACAGACATGTTCCCTTACACACATCTCACATTTCCTTCTCTTATCGTTCTCCTTTCTTCCATATTCTTTTTGTATAGTTTATAGTTTTTCTTTTATTTCCTATTCCTTTTAACTCTAGAGAAAACACGCATACCAAATTCAAGCATGTGAACGAAATATATTTTACATACATCTCTTTTCTTATCTCTATTATCTCTATATTTTCTTCATTTGGACTCAGTCACTCCGATCTCTTCGTATTTCGTACTGTGCACTGTCTGCTCCGCGGAATTCGGTGTTCCTCGGTAAACTTCTTAGAAAAGAAATTGTATTGTGATCCGCAATAATACCTCAGAAGCATAATTATTCATGCATTTTGGATATAAACCAGAGTATGTAGTCAGGGACAGAGACCAGCCTGGTCTGAGAGCAAATCCCCGGGTCTTTTCCCTCTTGCTTTTTTTTTTGTAACTTCAAAAACACAGAACTTGTTTCTGTTGCGGTCATCGCGTGGTGTACATTAGTGTAACCGATATATAACCGCCGCAAATGATCAACCAATTGACCGATGCAAGAGGTCTAAACGCCGAGGAGGATCACAATCTCCGTAGAAACCCATGTTGTTGTGTACTAGCGATTAGCTGCTCTGCTAAATATTTAGAATGCCAGCCATCGATCCATCAGAATCTGCGAGATATCCCGATGGATTCAATGTTCTCTAAATACGTTTTAATGCGTAAGAGTTATGCGTCGAACCTTGCGGATCAAGAGATCTATAGACAATGTAATTGGAAGTACTTGGCTATTGTTGTAGTAGCCAACACAGCAAAATCACAATTTTCGATGTAATACTAGGTAATATTAGAGGAATATGTGAAAAGGGTAATATCAGGGTAATATCAGGGTAAAACGTCAGGATATTACCTAGGGGAATGAATATCCAGGGAATACATGTCGATTTTTGCAGTGAAGGTTACTGAGTGCTTTTAATTAAACTTACCATCTTTTAGAGTGGCAATCGCGTGATTACGATAAAATTCATTGTTGTGTGTATGAAATTGTTTGTTTGAAGTAAAAGTCTTATCACAATTCTCACAATAATAAGACATTGCTTTTTGAAGAAAAGATTGGGGAAGAGAGAAAAGGGAACTGCCAAAACTGTGGCGCGGCGGTGGGGGAATATCATGATGGCGGGGGATACGTTTTTTACTTAGGCGCCGTTTTTCTCTTGTTTGGCACTATGAGTGGCATCGAGATAAAATTGACATGGCGCATGATGAATTATAAGATGGCGGCTTGTTTTTTTTAAAAAAGGTGATATCATGGCGATTGATGTACTAAGACATGGCGGCTTGCTATTCTACTTTTCATCATAGATATACAACTTTGTCGGATAAATACAAGTGCAAAAAATAAAAGGCTTATCAGGATAAGGTAAAAACACAATTTTATGTTTTCTGCTTCTGAACACATTTGGAAAAGAACGATTTAGAATGCTCAGTCCACCCTCTAGAGTCCCTTGCTGTCACTTGATGTGCAGATGCGACGATACGTGGAGTCAAAAAGTAGGCTTGGTCAAATGCTCGCGCTTGATGACACCAGCTTTCAACTTTGATTAACATCTTCTATTGGGTTAAAAAATGGTGAATAAGGGAGAGATGCAACACCTGGATTCACGCTTAGTAGCAGTTTCTTGTACCAACTGAGTACGATGAAATTCTAGCATTATCCGTGACAAGAAATACCCCTTGAATATTGTTCTTTTAAAGCACGTCCATCACTGTCTCCAAGAATATAGAGAAATGATCTACTCTGGCACCAATAGTGGCAACCAAACGTTGTTCAACGTCCTCCAACTTTCTTTACTTGGAGCCCCCCCCCCCAGCCACTGCTTGAGGTTTCCGTAACGAGAGACTTACCACACTTTCTTTAGGAATAGCGTCCAGAATTGATATTTTGAACCCGCAGCTTCTAGCGACTACTTCCCTGCCAGGAGTACCTCTTCTCGATCCTCCGAAAGATCGCTTCAAATGACCCTGCTTCACCGAGAAACACATTGAACGAATCCGATATTATGTCTCCTGAGTTCAAGTACCCACTCTTTTCTTTCGCTAATGATTTCTAGGGAGACCCGGTACTGTACTTCGTGAGCTTCTGCAGCTTCGTCATTGTAAGGCCACAGTCCTCCACGAGATGCTTTTGTAATCAGCTTTGGGTGATGAAGACTTGGAAGTGCTCATGGAGCTTTTATTCGTTTGTTTAATTGTATGAGTAGAATCCGCATCATACATATTCTAAAGAAATATAGTATAATCAGTACTTAGGACTGGCACTGCTTCAGACTTCCTTTTAAGTTAGTTTGGCGGTACGGCTTCCCATCCCGGAAACGGGCTTAATATTGTTGAGCGGTACATTCAGGCATTCGTAACACGCGAGCGGCCCCAGCCGCGCTTAAAGTTACGTTTGAATAGTATCAATCAACGCGATGATATTCTCATCAGTGTATCTCCTATTGGGACGTACAACACCACTCTCCGGTTAGCACACTGTAATATAATTCTAGCGATTGTGATCAACAAATAAATGACATATCTCTTGGGTTCAACACTTCTGTGTTAGGCTTTGTGCGCGGTCTGCCTCTCTTTTCCGTTCCGTTTTTTGCTAATGAATGTTTGGAAGCATTAGGAGAGTAATTTTGGTTGTTGTCCCCAGCTTTATCGGTTCCAGTTTCAATTTCATGCTGTTTTTTTTATCGCATCAGCAATGTTCAAGCTTGATTTTAGGCAAAATTGTATACTACCTTTTCCGAGTTATCAACAGCCCTTGCCATGGATACAAGAGAGCGTATACAATTTTCACCTCCACCAGAATCCATGTCGACAATGTGGAAAAGATCTTCTTCTTCAATTGTTCCCTCTGTATTTATAATCGCCTCTGCTTCGGCATTATCATCGCCATATCCATTTGCAAATGGAAACTCTTGGTTTTTATTTTTCTGCAGCATCATCACGCTTTTTTCTAAATAGATTGTCATGCATCTAGCCTGTCATAATTAAATTATAATTTCCTGTTGCTCTGTCAATGAATGTTGCTTTATCTTCAGAATGACCATGACTTTGGTTGGAATAACTAAATTTTATTTTCTCTGTATCACCTGCCTTTCATACGTATAACTTACACCAGTCAACAAAAGCAGCAAAAGAAAGATAATAGTCGCGCTGTGATAATAACGGATGTTTGATGTGTTTTCCCAGATAGGATAAGATCGCCCCGATTGCTGATGATGGTGATGAATATAAGATACGCAAAAGCAGTAAACATTCTTATCCATTGGCTTTTGACCTCGTGCGAGTTTATTTTATCTTTTCAAACACACACAACTCCCCATTACAGGAAATAGTCCGGTGACAAAACAAGGTGAGATCGCACCTCGCATTGTTCATTGAGTGGGTACAGCAGTTAGTGCGTGCGTATGTATCACAATTCACATGTATGGCACTTGGTAATAAACCAGATTTTGACGACGAAAATGAAATGATATCTAAATGAGACAAGAAGAAGCCAGCACTACTGCTTGGCGGAAAAAGGTTGCTGGAATAGCTTGTATAATCTTATTAGACTATACATATACTCTACAACAGCTTTTGGCGCGATCTACATGCAGTTTTTCTTTTTAGGCATACAAGAGTGTGCTCTTCAATTAAGCGTAATAATATCATTACACTTTTACTAGGCAGAGATAAAGCTTTGTTTGAAATGATTAAATTTTGTGCACTAAATCATCGTCCTGTTATCCTACACAACAATTAGCCGTGAGAGAGTGAGAGAAACCGATGGGTTTTACGTTCCTTCATTCATTTTCATACATTTCTCTCATTGTGTATTTTTCTGCAAAGAAAACTTCGTTTAGCATTAACTATCTGCTGCATAATCCCGGAATAACCCTGTAACGGCCGCTGCTTAGTTTCCGGAGGAACAAATCACAATAGAGCAGACGCAAATCGGAGTATCTTAATTTGGTGGAAACGGGTGTCATGGTGACACTAAGGAGCTACACGACATCTAAAAGCAACCGAATTGTTGCTTGTGGTTTGTTTATCAGCAGAGGAAGCACAAAAGATAACGGTAATAGGCTCATCACCCGACCACATGCAAAACCAGCGAGAGAGATGCTGCTGTATGTCTAGAGTAACCCCAGATAATGATAACTTGTTGTCAGGAAGAAAGAGAGATTATCAGAAAAAAAAAACCCGTCGCTAATAATGCTGTTGTTAGCAGCAATAAGCTTCTTTACATGAGCCAAAATACTTGAGCAAGTACCAGGTCCATCTTAGGATGTATGATTACATCGTTTGCAATATATAGCCACAGTATAAAAATAGGCCTCATTGATTCCTGCTTTAATAGCATGAAGGCTGCTCTGACCGGGAATAAGGAGATGCAAGGAAAAGGAAAAAGGCGAAAATAGACTCCGCGTTATCAGTAAAACTAAACACCATATAGATAATGTAAGGCACTCGTCAGATCGAGCGCCAAAAACATCCCCCTCCCTACTCTTTTTTTTTTACTCTCATGCATCGCATAATGTCTTTCAACTTTATATGTGTGTGTGTGTGTGTGTATATATGTCATGCCTCCTTTGAGATTATGGAAACCTTGTAGAAAACAGAAGGGCTGATCGGTGGTGCTTGCATCAACCATAACACACAGGGCAAATGTCCTTTAGCATTTTTCAAAATCCACTCGATTTCAGGGCATAAGCTAGACAGGCTTGCTACATAAACATGAGAGAGAGAGAGAGAGAGATATGATAAAAGCAAGCCGGGGTTTCCTATTTTGGATGACTAGAGCGACTGAGCATTGATAATCTTTGAAGTCCGGCATGCCCTATCTTTCTTATCAAATCAACACCTTCTCTTTTGGTTGCGCGCACGCCTTTATCATATATAAACCTCCTGCTCATCGCATTTATTTTCTTGTCGCTCTCCTTTAACAACGCACTACATCTCTACTACTTATCCTTCTATTTTTCTCTTTTCACTTCCAACTCCACCTCTTTTCTGTGTGAACTATGGATCCTGAATACGGTTCCCAGTATAGTGCAGGCGACATTGGCTTCGTCTTGATCTGTATGGCCCTTGTCTGGCTCATGATTCCAGGCATCGGATACTTTTACTCTGGCATGGCCCGGAGTAAAAACGCCTTGTCTCTAATCATGTGCTGTCTAATGTCTCTTGTTGTTGTCACTGTCCAGGTATGTCAATCATTCGATATATGACTCTTTTAGCGTGGATAGACGACACGCACCGCTCATAAACTAAAGATTACGACTGACCCTAATAACGTCATTCTAAATAAAATTCTACTCGCTCTATTAGTGGTTCATCTGGGGCTACAGTTTGACCTTCAGCAAAACAGCTTCTGTGTTTATCGGCAACATGGACAACGCTCTTTTTCGCAACGTTCTTGGCGACCCATCCATCGGCAGCGACAAGATTCCCGACATTGTCTTTGCTATTTTCCAATGCATGTTTGCTGCCCTGACACCTGCGTTGGCCATTGGTTCTGCCGCCGAACGTGCTCGTCTTTTGCCCATGATGATTTTCATCTTCATCTGGTCCACCATCGTCTACGATCCCATTGCTTGCTGGACTTGGAACCCGAACGGCTGGAGCGCCAAGTTGGGTGGTCTTGATTTCGCCGGCGGCACCCCCGTCCACATTTCATCCGGCTTCGCCAGTTTGGCTTATGCTATCATTCTTGGCAAGCGTCGCGGTCATGGCAGCATTACGGGTGGTGAGGATTTCAAGCCTCACAACATGTCCAACGTCGTTCTTGGTACTGCTTTCCTCTGGTTCGGATGGGTAAATATCTTCTGTATCTCTCTAAAATAGTGATTTCGACCGTTAAACTGAAGGTTTACTGATATTCAATCGTTTTGTATTGTTCGTAGTTTGGCTTCAATGGAGGCTCGGCACTAGCTGGTAACATGCGTGCCGCCATGGCTTGCGTTGTCACTAACTTGGCCGCTGCTGTCGGTGCCATTACCTGGTTGATCATGGACTACCGTATCGAGCGCAAATTCTCTGCCCTTGGCTTTTGCTCTGGCGCTGTCGCAGGTCTTGTCGCTATTACTCCTGCATCTGGCTTCGTTGGCCCTGGACCTGCTGTCGCCATCGGCTTTCTCGGTGGCTTCTTCTGCAACCTTGCTGTCCACCTCAAGCACTTGCTCAAGTTTGATGATGCCGTCGATGTGTTTGCCGTCCACGGTGTTGGCGGCTACGTTGGAAGCGTACTGACTGGTCTTTTCGCTGAGCAGTACATTGCTGGATTAGACGGTGTTACAGAGATTGAGGGCGGCTGGATGAACCATAACTGGGTCCAGCTTGGTCACCAGTTTGCCGATGCTACCGCTGGCGCTGCATGGTCGTTCTGTATCACTTATCTCATCTTGTTTGTCATGGACCGTATCCCTGGATTATCCCTTCGAGTTGACCCCGAGGTCGAACTCCAGGGCTTGGATGCCGCCGAGATCGGTGAAATGGCTTACTACCATGTCGACAAGGTCGTCACTGTCGATCCCCAGTCTGGTGAACAAAAGATTGTTTCGGAACATATCCGTGAAGTTCGCGGTAATGAAAATGCTCAAGGTGACTTGTCACCTGAAAAGATTGTCGCGCCTAGCCAGTTCAACAACGTCTAAAGAAGACGAAGATACGATAATTATCCCTATCATAACTACTATTGATTCCTCTTACCTGATCTTTAATATCTCCTCTTCCTCTCAGCTCATTTATACACGCGCATTTATAATCATCTTTGACTATCCTCTTCTTTATTATGTAACCAATAATCCTTTTATATTTGATCCGAGCTCTTTGCGTTCTGGTATTATGTACATACAACTCTTTTGCAAAAATAAAATATCTTTTTATATATTTGCGGAAATCATCATGTTTGCTATCATTATCATCAGTGTTCGTGAAACCCTTGAGACTAACAGCATGTATCTGGAGTCATGCGTTATGTACCACATCGATGTATCAATGACACTCTTCTTCAACAGGACTCAAGTTGTGCTTCACTTCTACACATAGCTGCTTTCTGAGAACCGATCGTTATCTATCGAGGATGTGAAGATTATTCAGAATTGGATCTAATAACCACTTTTTTTTCCTTGACAAGAAGAAATAGATATGGATAAGATAAAATATAGATCCCACTGCATAATTGTGCTATATCGGTATGTACTGCTCAAAAAGAAAGGAGAGCTTCCAAGATTAAGAGAAATAATAATTATGCGGCAGCGCCTCTCTTTTATTTTTGCTCACACATGTCATGTACGGTACAAACCAAATGAGAAGAACCATGGAACTACATTAGAATGAATTGGCAAGATATACTAATGCTGTCCCGATGGGCGAGCTCAATCTGTAAGTGCTTGTAGTAGTATATACTGTACTGTATGTGCAGATTGACACTGTTGGTTCCATAGAAAACTAGGTAACTGTCCTTTTTCTTTGTACATTGTGTTTGTCAAAATGAATGCAGTAAGTAGCATAACACGAAGAGTCAGGGATAGTACGTTGCGGATTAATGATAGCATGTAAGATTGTAGTGAGTTTAAACCTCATATAGACATGTAGAAGAAGTTGTTGCTTGAATGCAGGAGGAAGAGAAAGTTAGGTGGTCAGTGATGCATAAACACGATATGACATTTATGTACGTCCATGTTTTTTTTCTTTCTCCTATGGTAAGTCAGCAGTTGCAGCTGCAGCTGCAGCAACAGCTAGACTCGCTTCTCGGTATCCACATTAGCCATTGATTTTTGCAAAGCGCACTCCTAATTCAGACCATGTACATACAGTATGATATAGACAAGAAGCAAGATGCACGATCAACTTGACAAAGGGATAAACTACGCATAATAATGTATACATTTGTCCATAACATTTATCTTGAAGCGAGTACAAGATTGATTGGTGAAAGGGACGATCGTAAGGAGACTCTTTGCGCCATCATCCATATCTTCCAAATGTTTCTGTTGTCACCATACCTTATTCCTCTACAAACTTGAAGACAAAAAGAGAGCAATGGAAACACACCTTTGACAGCAAGGAGAAAGGGGAGGAGATCTTATATGTACTACACCAATCACTTTACAATGCTACTACTGTATAATATGTACAGTAATCATGTACAAAATATGTTTTTGCTCGAGTTCGCCAATCAAGCACAGCATCTAGGAAGGGACATATCTTCTCTCAAGACGGGCAAATCATGGCAGCTTTTTCTTCAGTTACTTGCTATAGAGAAAGCTTGACTACATATTTACAGTACTTGCTTATTTATGCCATTATCTAAACAAAGCCGCGATTTGCATAAGGTGACATAAAAGAGGTCCGGTTTTATCGAGGAGTGATCCGACAATGCATATACTTTACAGTAGACGATATTGAAGGCGGAGCAAATTCTTGTGCTTTTCAAATCAGGACAAAGTTTAGATTATGCAATGAAGCTTTTTACACGCTAACAAGTCCCCCCTATCTATTATAATTAAACTTCAAAAGACCGAGCAATGCATGTTAAAGGGTCACTGAAGAAGAATGACCAGGCAGAAATGTTCTGACATAGTGCAACTTATTGGAGTAGAACACCCCGAAAGTAATAGGTAGTGAAGACAGATAAAAACGTAGAGTGCGGTATCAGACAATACTATGTATTTGCGAAGAATTATGACGATACATAGATGGTATCATTACTTTGTTGACGACGGTGCTATTTCTCCCCAATTACTAGCTGTACTATTGTATGGGGTATACACAAAAGATAGCTTGAGGGGAGTCATCCCAGTAGCAGGTTGAAGGAGACTACACAGCCAGAACTATCTGACCAGGCAACTCAGCAGTATCCGTTTTAAATATAGAAAAAAAACTAGAGATATGTAAGTACTTTGTTTCTCTGTCGTAAACAAGTTATGGCACCGTGGAATATGAAGAAGACGCATTAAAACCAGTAACCGTATTACACGATCTGCTACTATTTCCATTGAGCCAGCAACTTCCAGGGAAGGGTATCATAAAGCGAGACGCGTGTCTTTACTTTTCTATATGCTGTAGATCATTGAGGAATCTTTGGGGGGGGGGAGAGAGGGCTAATATAGCATCGTTTTTGTCGTCGCGAACTAATATATAACAATAATAACATTTGAAAATAAAGCAAAAAAAAGTGGAAAATACAAACAATATGTAAAGCAGGGAAGAAGTGTGTATATGTGTGCGTAAAGGCTGTTGTCGAAAAGCTTAGAAGCCGATCACAGTCATCAAACCATAGCCAATGGTGGCGACGCAAACCATGCAAAACAAGCTCGCAGGGACACCATTCCGCAAAAAGTCCTTGGTTTTCAAATATGGCTTGCCCAGCTCGTTTTCTTGAGAAATCGCATTCATATTTGGGAATCCGGAGACAGGCAATCCCATTGCGACAGAGCAAACAAAGGCAGTTCCCTAAAGTTACGAAATATGAAACGTTTGTCAATCAAGGGAGGGTCATCATGCAACGGGTCTCTCACTCACACACAGAGGGAACTAACCATGACCAAGAGCCGTGGTCGCGGATCAGGCATTTCAGAGCCGACTTCAGCAACAATGGGCAAAATAATCAATGCGGCCACAGTGTGACTGATGAACGTAGCAATACAAAGCACAAGCAAGCTGAACACCAGCAGGACTTCGAATGTCGAGAATCCCTTGACCATGGCCTGAATATGCGATGCAATGGTATGCAACAGTCCAGAACTTTCCACAGCCTTACCCAGCACAATCCCTCCCATCGCAAGCATGATGACGGTCCACAAGAAATGGTTAAAGTCGTCCTTGGTAAGCAATCCGGTGCCAAAGAAGGCAACCAGCGGAATAATGGCAATCACGCCCATGTCACCGAGAATCTCTTCAAACGAGTGAGCCAGGCACCACAGTGCAATCGTGACGAGAGTGACAAGCATGACAAACACTTGTGTAGGTGTGACCGGGTCGTGCGATGCGCGGATCGTATGGATCTGCGGCGTGTGTTTTTCTGGATGGTAGTTGTACAGCAGCCACAGCCAGATGATGAAGTTGCCAATCACGCACAAGGGAACCGCCACAATGAACCATTGAGCCCATGACGGAGGCGGCGACATGTTTTGGATTGCAATGATGTTCTGTGGCGAGGAGATGGGTGATGCAATACCGCCCAAGTTGGATGCCAGTGCAATGCCGAGGATCAGACATGAGCCAAACGTCGAATCCACAGGAAGTGTCCGCAGAATAGGCTATCGTGTGGTAATGATGCATGGGGGGGGGGGAAAGCGAAACCCACTTTTTATGTCAATGACAATGCAAACGTGATGTTCTGCGTGTTTGTTTGTATTTTTCTATTTACCTGAATTAAGGAGAAGCACAACACGGGTGCTGCAACGTTACTAATCCACATACTGGCTACAGTAGCAACGAGCATGTTGACGAGCAGCACACGGCTCGGACGGGTTCCGGCTTTGGACAGGACAAAGGTAGCCATGGCCTTTGCAATGCCAAACTTGCTCAGCGAGGCAGCAATGGCAAAGCCACCGAGCAGCAGCATGATGACAGGGGAAAACATGGCCGAGAAGACTTGTCGCGTTGCCTCGGGTGCTGAGAGGCGCACCAGATCGGGCGACCGCATCACACGCAGTGTCACGGTCAGGAACGGAATCAGCATGGCGGTGGCGAACAGAGGCATTACCTCGGTTGCCCAGAGCATGCTTGCAAACACCAGGATTGCAAAGCATCTGTTCTGCTCGATGGAAGGAAAGATCTCGACGTGGAACAAGAGGATGCCAAACACGACCAGACTTGCCACCAACGACACGATCTGCCACACCGTCTGTCGCTCGATTTCCTTAAGGCCGAGGAAGCGCAGTTGGATCGTCCTGCTATGTGCATCAGCGCCGCTGACCCCTAGCCCTTGTACCTTACGCTCCTGTCCGATCATGTCACGCCACACCGTGTTGCGTTCCCAGACAATCCGTTCTCGCAGATGCGACTTGAGTTCATCCACCGCTGCATCCAAGTCCCCGCCCGTCATATTCGCGTACGCGCGTTCCGTGCGCTGGATCCGTGCATTCAGCTTTTGCTTGGTCGTGGTCCGGAACGGATACGCCTTGCTGACATAGTTGTTTGTGTAGTAGCGCTTGAGCTCATTGCCTGTAATCTTGTCGTACTTTTTCAGGATTTTGGCAAAAGCCGTGGCGTTAAGCGACACGAACGATTTCAGTTCGGAAAGTAAAACAAACACATCGACCGTGTGGCGCTTGAGCTCAGTCTTGTCCTCGCTGTCGCCACCAGCACCAGCAGCGCCGCCGCCACCACAACCACCACCACCGTTGTTTAGCATCAAGATTGCCTCAGGATCCGTGTCGGCGGTGTTTTGCGAAATGATGTTGGGCGGTAGTTCGTCATCCATGACCAATGACTCGCGTCGTGGAAAGTCACTGCTGCTTCTGGAGCGTCGATGATTGCTGTTTTGCTGTTGTTGGCCAATAGGACTTGTGTTACTCGCAGGAGCTGAGCCTGCAATAGCAATAGACGCATGATGCTGCTGCATATCGGCCATCAGCGTGTCCATTGCGTCATACAGCTCTGTTTCTTTCTTGGAGTAAAAGTTGACGATGCGGTCGAGTGCCCGATCCAGGGCTGCAATGAACCGGTCGTTGTCCATGTCGGTGTGTTGGTCGTCGGGTTGAAGAAGGGAGCTTTGTTCTGTGGCTTCTTCTGTCGTGCGCAAGGCGTGATGGCTTGTAACTCGGTCTCGCTCGATGGAATACACAAGCTTCTTCAAGTTCGAGTAGCTGGTATGTGTGATTGTGTTGTGACAGGAAGGTGGAAAGGGGAAAAAGAGAAGAGAGAAGCGTAGCAAGTGGTAGATAGATGAAGGCAGTAATGGAAAGAGAATGTTCTATTTAATACATTTCTCTTTTTCTCATTGTTTATCCCTCAGCACACACCTCCCCCCCCCTTTACTGTTTCTTTGGTTCTTACGGGACATAGTACTCGGCCCAGTCAGGAACTGCATTGAATTGGATTTGATGGGAAAACTTCATATAAGTGAAGGCAAATAACAAGAAAGAGAGAGAGAGAGAGAGAGAGAAAAGGAAAAGAGCGGATGGCAAATGCAGCAAGTAGCACACTGTTTATACTTTTTTTTTGTTGGTGTTGAGAAGGAAAAGTAGAACTCTAAGGAGCGCAAGAGGGAAAAGGGGGATGATGGTTGGCTGATTTGATAGGTCGTGTGGGGCCAACTGATGTTATTATCACTATGTGTCGGTAATGCTACATGATTACTTGTAAATCTTTTCTGGCTTTTCTGCCTTCATCGATGCATAGCGCGCAGCAGTAAACAAATAATCACTCAATCTATGTAGAGTAGGATGGGTGATGGGTGATGATATATAAGTCAGATGGCATCAAGAACTTTCCACCTAGAAAGTGCCCTCCCCCACATACATCCTCCTCCACGAGTACTGCTTTTTCCCTTTTTTTGTAACTCACCTGTTCATAAAGATGCCCACGCTGTTATCAACCATGTTCTCGCGTACCAAGGGCGAGACCCGACGTTCTGCGCGGCGACTAATACCTCTAGCAACATGCAGCGTGGCGCTGGCACGGCCACCCGACTGTTTATTTGGAATTAGCTCACTGGTACCCCATCTCCATCCAATAGCTTATCGTCCAAAAGAAGACTTACGGGCAAGATAAACTGGGTCAAACGAGGCAGTTCGGCGGTCATGGCATCAATGTATTGTTCGAGCTTGGCGACCTCCTTTCCCTCCTCGTCAAACACGGTCTTGGCTATACGTAGGTGCATCCGGCAAAAGAAATTACATCAGATAATAAGCTCTACCTGTATGTATGTATGTATGTGTGTGTGTGTGTGTATGTACAACAACATGCAGATATGTTTACGCCTTCTCTCGATCTGTTTGGCTTATACACTAAGAAAGATCACCACCACTAAATCAAACTTACCCAGCTTTCTCTCGTTGGAATTCTCACGAGGTGTGGCAATGTTGGCTCCAATATCTTGCATCATACATTGGATCTATTTACCAAGAAGAAAACAGTTTGTTTAGAAACAACAACAACAACAACAACAATGATAAGGATCTAAACTTTGAAAAAGAAAGAGAGGACAACTTGCCCACAAGATCTGCTCACAAAGAGCTGGGACATTGTTTTGTTCTTCACAGAACTCCAAGGCGAGACTAAGAGACAAAAAAGGGTTTCTTTAGAATCCTTCTATTTTGGCCATGTAGACACAGCGTACGTAGAGCAGCAATAGCAGCAGCATATATATATATATATATATATAACGCGAACCCAACAGAATATTCTTATTTCTTTTACCCCAGATTCGAAGTGAGTTCGTCCGTGGTGCCTGGAAACGCGTTTCGTGTTTAAATACATCTCCCGAATATTCTTTTGCATTTTTGTTCAACAAATAAGAGCCCTTTTTTTTACTTACCAAGAGCTTCAAAGACCAAGTCGTCCTTGTCGCGACGTTCGCCATTGTACAAGCTTGACGTGCCTTTTTATGTGGGTTTATGCGTCCAACGTTAAAGCGTGCCTGTTACTGCTATCTCCCTTCCTTTCCCTTGCTATCTGTTACCACGAGACTACACACTGTTATTTACCTTTGTCACCGGTCTTGGTGTAGATTCTCATAATGTTAATTCAACTGTTGGGTGTAGAGGATAAATAAAGAAGAAAAAAAGGGCGACTGTAAATTATATATATTAAAAGAGATGGAATACGCGAAAAATGACGAAAAAGAGTCACTCTTGATCTACTCTATTTTTTCCTTAGTGTTCTTTAACGTTTTTTCTTTTCTTTTTATTTGAGGCTAACTATAAATGCCACGAATTCGGCCATTTGCACTGTCACACATTCGACGATTACAAGGACAACAGCATTGCCAACGACGACGACAACAACAGCAACAAACGTTTGCAAGCCAAAGCACCGCACTTCCAGTTGTTCTTGCCGCCAATGAATCCGTGATTCAAGCGGTGCATGCACAATTACCGTGGTGGGCCACCATTATGGGACTCACCTGCGTGCTTCGTAGCAGCTTGACGCTCCCTATTGCGGTATACCAACAAAGAAGCATAGGCAAGATGATCCAGCTGGCACCTATGATACAAAGCTGGGGCAGTGCCCTCCGGACCCAAATCGCAAACGAATCCAAACAAAAGGGGCGGGGCTATGCGCGGTACAACCGCGAACTGCAGAAACAGTACCGCAATAAAGTCGCTGAAATTTATGCGCATTATGGCTGCCCGCGATGGAAGCTCCTGTCACTCCCGTACGTTCAAATCCCTCTCTGGGTTTCCATGTCGCTCACCCTGCGCCACATATCCGGGTATCCGTTGCCGTGGTATGGCCAGACCTCGGAGGGTCCTGCTCAGGGATTGACGGATGGAGGATTTGCCTGGGTGACGGATCTGACAGTGCCTGATCCCACCATGACGTTTCCGCTGTTGATAGGTGCAGGCACCTTGTTGAACATTGAGGTTAAATACACTTTTTCTTGTTATCTGTCTGTGGAATGCGTAATTTAAATACGTTTTTTATGCATAGCTGAACGCTTGGCTCTCCAAGGACAAGCAAAAGACGACGACACAAAAAGTGATGACGAATGCGTTTCGATGTTTGGCCGTAGCCTTTGTTCCCATTGCAGCACATGCGCCCATGACACTGGGTCTGTTTTGGTTCACATCGACCTGGTACAGTGTGGTGCAAAACATCGCTTTCCGGATACCCAGCGTACGCGCAACGCTTAATATGCCTCCATTGCAACAACCACCCAAAAACAAACCAGCAAAAGACCAACCGCAACAATTGCAATGATTATAATAATAAGAGTACTGTACAGAAATTAACTATTATTACTTAGAATCAGAGTGTATATACAAATTGGGATAGAAATAAGAAGCATCGTCTCTCACTCATGATGATTTGCTTCCGAGGGGCTCTGGCTGGATCACGGTATAATTTCCCTTTTTCCACGAGTCAACTTGACATTTCGGCAACCGAGCGTGTTTCAACTTGAGGTCCTTGTCAAACAATCCCCAATAAGACTCACGGGTCTCATTAAACGTAGCTGCCTTCCACGGCTGATCCTTAAACTCGAACCAAAAGTACGGCAGTTGGCGTCTGTTGGCTTCACAGATGAATGTCTCTAACAAGATCCGTTGGTTATCGATGGATGGGACAGCCCCCTGGACTTTTCGGTCTTGCGGGTGTGTAGGCCAACCGATTTCACTGATGATGGCAGGCTTGGTCTGTGTCTTGTTGCCGTCGAGACCGAATTGCTGTGCCATCTTGAGTGTCGGATACTGGTCCACGTCGTAAAAGTATTGCCAGGTCCAGTTGGCCGCGTCCTCGACCAGCGTCCCCGCAAAGAAGGGATGCACATTGTCCATCACAGCGTCTTCTTCGGGTATAAGCTGTTGGAGGTCCCTAATCTCGGTCGTGTATACGGGAATACGGGGGTAGCCGCTTTTGGCAAGTTGGTGTTTGACATCTTGGATCAGCTGGATCAAGTCGCTTGTGACGATTTGTTTACGGAAGACAGCTTTTTCCACATATGAGTTGAGTGGCAACATACAAAGGACAGCAACAGACATTTTATTTTACCTTCGTTACCGACAGATACTCCAATGATATGGTCTGCACCAAACTCTCCAAGTACTTTCCAGAAACTGTCGTGTTGGCGCTTGTATGTGTTGGGGTTGCCGTCGACCCACAGTGTCAGGACAACACCCATGTTTGCCTTGAGTTGTTGGATGGCCTTGAGTACAAGCGACACTTGGTCACAGTCCATTCCGTAAAGGCGGATCCGGGTTGTGAGCTGCTTCAAAATCTTGATATCCTCCAACACATCCTGATACTTTACGCCACAATGTTCTTGATATAGGGTGCCATGAGGCGTGTAGTCGATACCGTAGAACGATTGCGAAAGCCGTGGATCTTTGGGTAGAGTAGAGGGTGATGGATCGCTACTGTCAACTTGAGTAGCAGTAGGCTCTGGCTGTGGCAATCGAGCCTTGTCTTCATTGTTGCTGCTTCCAGAGTTGGTCAAACCGCCAAAGACTTGGGGAAGCACGACCAATGCGACAATGATAAGCAGAATCACTACAAAAATACATCCTTTGATAATGTACGATGCACGCTTGCTTCCACAGCAGCGATCATTCGATGCTTCCTTCTTTGTCCCTTCTTCTTGTTCACCTAATGTTCGATTACTTTGGCGATCGTCAAAGCCGTAATGATATTGTTTTTCGTTGTTTGTTTGCATGATACTCCTTTGTTTGTTTGAATAAAAGAGGAGAAAGCTTTGCGAGTTTTTTCCGCACTGTTGACTCTTTATAGGATGTCTTACATTCGCTCATGACTGACCGCGGTGAGTTTTGTCTCGAAAAACCGGAGAGTTTTTATTATATTTTCTGCATTGTAATTGCTAAAGTGTGGTGGGTGGTGGTGATTTTGCTCATGGAAGTTGGTGAAATATAAGAGAGAGAGAGAGAGAGAGAGAGAGAGGCACAGGGTAAAAAATTACAAAAGAGAATGTGTGGTGAAAAGTGAAGGTGACAGCGAATTGTTTTGTTGGGGAATATAGAAAAAGATGACAAAGTAGTGTATATGCAATAGTAAGAAACATTTCTTTTGGATGTTGTGTTTGCGTATGTGCGAGTAAGTGTGCGTGCGAAGGAGAAGGAGAAGGAGAAGGAGTTAGTAAAGAAGAGTAAAGAGTATGTTATAGTATCTACAGTTCATCCTTGACGTGTCGCTTGGCCTCTTCTTGCTTGACCGGTTCTTCTTCTTCCTTGGCAGGCTCTGCGGCAACAGTCTCGTCCTCTTCGGCATCCAAGTCAATGACAACTTCTTCTTCCTCAGCCTCAGGCTTGACCTCTTCTTCGACGAATTCCTTTTCAGTCTTTGCCTTTTCCTTTTCATCAAAGGCGGTCTTGGCTTCCTTTTCCTTCTTGGCCAATTCAAGCGACTCGTTGCGGATTTCTTCGGCCTTGGCGATGTCGTCGGTCACCAGGAGGTTGTCAAACGTGGTGCCGGACTTGACTTGCCACAAATCGAAGCCAAGGTGAGCAAAGCTGTAAGCATGGATTTCATTGTCGACCT
This sequence comes from Zychaea mexicana, assembly GCF_025766255.1. Classification (NCBI taxonomy): domain Eukaryota; kingdom Fungi; phylum Mucoromycota; class Mucoromycetes; order Mucorales; family Lichtheimiaceae; genus Zychaea; species Zychaea mexicana. The sequence goes on from NW_026516674.1 coordinate 558,254, forward strand.
TGTACTCGGGGTTGTCGATTTCAGGGTGAACCCAAGGACCTTGGTAGTCAGGGTTGGCGACACGCTTGGGCGTCCAGGGACCTTGAAAGTCAGGGTTAGGAATGCTACATAACCGGTGAGAAAACCATCCATTGTTAATCCTTGATTCCTGTATCACACAATTACGCTCCCAAGCACACCCATGAGTACTTACGAAGGAGCTTCCCAATCGCCATCCATATCTTCATCCCAATCTTCAGGCTTGGTAGCTTCGGGATCAGCAATGAATTCAGGAACATCATCCCAGCCTTCTGGCTTCTTGTCCTCAGGATCATCGATCTCGGCCTCATCAACCCAGTCTTCAGGCTTCTTGGCCTCAGGATCCTTGATGGTCTTGGGAGGCAAGAAGTCCCAGTCCTCGACCAATTCGCCAGCAGCCTTCTCTTCACCATCGACGAGCACCTGGTAGGTCTGGTCGGGCTTGACGACGAGTGTGTAGGTGTGGGTGTACAAGTCCTTGGGAGCGGAGACGGTCTTTTTCAGGTTGTGGTTGACACCGTTGTAGTTGAGAATGGCGTGGACCATGGCCTTGCTGCCACAAAAGTCAGGACCAAACATGATGTTGTATTCGCTGTCGCCGTGGAAGTTGTTGGGGTCAAACTTATCAGAGAAGAGCTAAAAAAAAAAGCCATACATAAGCACGTTGTTGGTTTTAAGTTTATATGATACATGTACACACGCGCGCCCCGCGCGCCCTTTCATATAGTATAAGCACCAAATCTATTTACCTTCATGTAGCTACCACCACAGTCAATGTTTTGGTCATTCTTGACATCGAATTGGATGACAAGATCCTTGCCCTTGCTTTCAAATGGCTTAATGCCAGTCGACACAGAGTAGAAGCGGTAGTCTTCGGTCGTTCTCAGACCAGCGCTCTTTTCCTCGTCGGCAAACCACTGGCCGGGCGACACCTCAAGCTTGCCAAGGTCTTCACGATGGCTTGACACGGTCCAGCGATCCTTCCAGCCCTCGTTGTCCGAAAAGGTTTCGTGCAAGAAGACTTCAGCAGAAGCAAGGGCGGCCAAGCCAAGCACGACAGACAAGGTAGGAATCTTCATTTTAAACTGTGGAGATAGATAGAGAGAAAGAGAGAAAAGTTCCTTTTTCAAAGAAGTAGTGTGTAAAGGTACGAAAGAAGGTGGTTGTGAGAAGAGGAAGCTTCGAGCACTTTATATATTTATAGGAAAACGGTCGGAATTGACGTGGCAACTTGAGGAATTCAAGCCAATAGTCTCCAGTTCAAGCGATGGCACAATATGATTGGCCTGTAAACTGGGAAATTTATGGCTGCTGCTTTGTTTTTTCTGGCATACCCACGGACCCCGCGAAACGCGTTCGAATGCTTGCTGCCATGGGAATGTTTTTTAGCCAGAAACGCAAGTCCACTAATGATTGCTACGTACGAACACAGCGGTTGCTATCGTCTCTTTTGACTGATGGTCGGAGCTATCCAGGCACACACTTCTTTTGGTCACTTTCCATCCGCAGCAGACGGGACAACCAGTCAGATTCCCTTATTTCCCATCATCGTTGTTTTTTTCTCCGTGTTCTACTACCATGTTACAATACCGATTGGTGTCAATTTGATAAACGTGGAACGATTTTATTGGGCTTGGGTAACATGAATGAGGTTGGTCGAAATAATTTTTCCACAAATGTAGTCAGTGTATTAGTGATGATTTCAAATGTTTCAAAACAGTCATAGAAAATAGATTTAATACTTACTCCAGAGTCCGTGGCTTCCGCGCTGAGTAAAAGCACTGTCCTCTTGGCCCCAAGATACAATCGTAGTGGAATTTTCGACTAATTCCTATCATTTTCTAATGCTAAAATATTGTTTTCCGGTTCCTCCTGTTCTTCTTGATCTTCTTGAAGTTGCGCTTGTTGAGGGAGCTGTCCACCTGGTGGTAGGAATGCCTCTGGTCGAAAGTCTGGATGTCCATCATTATTCATATAGGCTATGCCTATGCTTCTTATGTTCAATGCCGCATTTTTATCCCGGTCTACAATCTAGATGAGAAAACAAAACTCTTTTAGCATATGATAGGCAGAATCCTTCGTGGGTTTAAAGGGTGAAAACATACCACAGCCTTTGGATAAAGCTCTGGATGGTTATTACAAGCTTTAATCTTCCACATCACCCAATCTATTATGGTATTCCATGCCAATTTAGTACAGCAGAACACAACTACTGATTATATACCTTATTAGTAGAAATTTGCCTTTACCTGGCGGTGGTGGGCGTGCCTGTATACAGTCACTTGCCGGATTCAACTGGTCTCGACAGTACTTTTATTTTCCTTTACCTCTTTGGAATGAAGCCGCCTTGAGGTCCTTCAACCCAGTACGTTGCACGTTCTCTTGTTTTTCTGCATGGATACATAGGTAAAAATGATCCCGTCAGTCGTTGTAAGTGGGCTTCTTAAAGCGGGAATTATGTATAGCAATCAGATATTATATTATTACGTACCTGTGTCCGCAAACCTCCTCGTCATATGGAATACTTGTTAGCCGTTGCTGACACCCTGCGTGAACTTGAGAAGTGTTGTACTCGTCCGTCAGTATCAGCAGCATGTGTGAAGCCAATTTTTTAATAAGTCCCTAAAATATACATTACTCATAAGTGTATGGCAACCTCTTTGCGCATTCTCTCTTGTAAATATACTAACCAAATGGGGGATTGGGGCCCATCCCGGGAAATGCGGCATTCTGCTGGAGCCATAGAACACAATCGTTGGTCGTTGATTTGGGTGCCAACGCTCGCGTTCTCGCCTCAAGCGGGCAGCTCTTTTGCGAGATCGGTGCGACGTTTTGTGTATCCATTTGATAGGCTCTCCCTATGTTTCAGTTTTTCAAAAATGATCATCAGCGTATTATCAGATATCACGCGAGAAAAATGGAAAAAGGGAATCGCTTACAGCTGGGTGAGGAGGAGTGACACCTAGCAGCTCATCTTTGACAAGATCTTGTTTTCTCTGCCGGCTTGAGAATAACAAGCTCCTGATTTCTCTGTGTTTGAACCCAGACGAGAAACGACGCATTCTATATTCTTGCCGTTATTATATGCCCTTGTCACCAACTCGCCTAGCATTGATTAGCCCTTCTTCTCCTTCCTTCTCCTTCCTGCTACTTACCGAAGTCGAAATCGATTCAGATTAGCGATATAGAAAAGAAAATCTTCTGAACGTGAGACATAGGGCGAGTTCTCTGCGATGGAGTCATAATCCTCTTGGATTTCGGCTTTCTGCCGATTTTTGTTTTCTAATTTATATTCCCAAAAGACACCCGTTTTCGCACTTTGCATTGATTTTTTTTAGTCAAGAGCTCAATGTAGTGTGAGGCTTATCTATTATATACTCTTTTTCAAGACAACTTACTGGTACTTTCGCGTGGTAACTTCAATTGGGTTGTGTACAGGTTCTTCAGCAGTCGATACTCCTGTGATCATCGACGACACACCTATATCATCAATTACAAACGTAAAAATCAGTGGGAAAGAAATGATGCAACAAGCCCGCAAACTATTGTACTCTTCGTAGTACGCCATACCAGGATCGACTCCAACAATTCGACTTTCTTCGGCACGCTGCTGAGTTAGGCCATCCGGATTCAACTCGAGTCTGTATACACCATGGCTCCAATTTGTTAAGTCTTGACCTTCGGGAAGGCGTCTAATTTCATCGTGTGTACTTGGAAATAATTCTTCATGGCGTGTACATAGTATTGTTTTGTCGTCAGCGTGACATTCAGCTTTAGCTCACAAACTCCAAATTATTAAAGCAGGATTTATGCTTGCCTGGACTATTCCCGATAAACTTTTCGAACTGGACGTGTACCATACATCCATCCGTAGTCGCTGTATGCTTGAAGCTTAGCGCGTTGTGTGCAAAGGGGTTTTGATCTATAAAAAAAATCGTATAAAAAGGATCAGGATGCGCATATACATAGAATGTATAATATTATTCGCTAGCCACCACTAAAAGCACTCACAATCTTGACCGTATCGGCGGCGGTTTGGTTTTATGTGATCAATATCGAAAACCGTTTCCCATAGCTCCTGGCACCAGAGCGGATTGCTTTCGAGTGTCTGCATCTTGAAATCGACAACGGTGACCCGCCCTATACACACACAGAAATATAAGAGTAAGATTTCAAACACTAATATATGGGAGAAGCAAAGATACAAAAGCTGACCAATACCTCTGCGAGCAATATGAGCGGTGCCGGATTATTTCGATTCTCCATTCGTGCTCTTCTCACTAACAAATACAAAGTACGAGTATCCAACCGAAAGAACCCCGTTTGATGGGAACCTAATGGCAATAGTGGCCAAGGGCGTGCTCGTGGATAAGTTCGTTCGGAATATTGAAGCAGGTCGTACGACAAATGCAGAAGGGAGATGCATAAATCTTCTCCCATGTTGCGAGACCGCACACGAATTATGTCTGTGTCATGGAGCAGCTCTTGAAAGCGACCATGAATGAAGCTATCAACCAGTTCACAACAAAGAATCAGCATATATATCGCAAACTGTTATCCTGTTTAATATAAGCTTACCGATACAATCTTCCCAATGATTGATCATGAACTACAGTCAACCCCGTTAACGTCAACCCCGATAACGTCAACCCCCGACAGCGTCAACAGATTCGCTGGTACCCTTTCAAATTTAGCAGTTAAAGATTTGCCTATGCTCTACCCCCGGTGCTCGTCAACCCTCGATATGGTCAACACTTTTGCTGGTACCCTGAGGGTTGACGTTAACGGGGTTCGATTGTACATTGTTGGGATATTCGGCTTCATATTAAAAAATGTTACTTGTTAATACTCGTGCTGTTCCGACATGATATTAGGACAACGAGTTTCGTAATGTATCATATTGACTAGTAAGTACAATAATATGCATATGTAGGATTCTTTCTACCTGCTCTTTCCAGTTGATTTCGGTTGTGTAGGAGTTGTTGTAAAGCACCCTTCCAAACTCGATTCATGTAATCCTTGATATTTAGGACATGCTCTCTCATATCTGGCATAAAATAAAAACGATGAGCTATCATATCTATTTTCCTTAGCTTCATAGTGCTTTTATATTCTGTACTTGAGCCATACTTTGCAGCGCCATGCCAGCAAAATTGTTTGCTAGCGAATCTCTCAATGACCCAGGAGCAATATCCTCTGGCTCGAAGTATTCTAATATATCATACAGTACACATGCATCAAATAAACAACGTTTAAACCATTGTCACTGATATACTGCTCTGTTAGATTTTAAATTGAAATGTTGCAATCACTTACGTTCATTATTGTGTGGTTTAGTTCTTTCTGCGACAAAGATTGCTGCCGTGCGCATTAGGTCTTCTTTCCATGGTAGCTATTGGATTATCGGATGTTAGCACGAATTTTGGAATAAATATGTAGATAAATATTGAACATACAGGAGGAACTCACGTTCAAAAAGAATCCTGGTAATTCGTCGTGGAATCCGTACGAAAGCACTTTGAACGCAATGACCCAAAAGCCTTGCAAAAACAACGGAGGTGCATTATGATAATAACCCTCAAAGTGACGCCTGAGGTGCAAAGAAACAAGATTGTAAACATCTTGTTTTCGGAAAGAAACCAGTTCTGATGTTTGTCTTAGGATCGTCTACAAAAAAGATGTACAATCATCAGCCTCAACATTCAGGAAGGATAATAATAAGCTAAGGAAGTTAAAAGTGAACGTACTCGGAAAAAGTGGTATTCGCCATGAAGAAATGCTCTAACCGAGCAAGGTCGAGTTACGACCCGCGTTCTCTCGCCAAAGCCGTTGAACTCTACAAACGGCTCTGGGATAGCGGGAACAGGCTCTTGGACAGCGGGAGGAGGGGGTTCTTCAGGGATCTGTGGAGGCTCTTCAACAACTGATGACATGCGTATTTTAAGAATGGGAGAGATTTGGAATGAGCCGAAAAAGAAAGAAAGAAAAAGAAACTGACGGTTTTATACGGTGAGGTGATGGTTTCATGCAAAGTTGTCATTCTCATGGGACCATTGTATATGTATATCATATGACGTGTTGATTTAGCTCAGAGGCATGCTTTGAATATTCATGTTATCGGCTTACCATACAGAGCAGGAAGTGCAGCGCGCATGAATGATTTGGTGCACAAAGTGTCCTCATTGTCATCCACGAGGGTTCGGCTGTTAAGACAGAAAACCATCAAACAATAAAGAAATGTATCCACACTGGAATGAGCTTCGACGAATGCCTTTTATCATCCGTGATGGCAAATAGAATAAGAACAAGTTGTTATTCTTTCAGTGATAAATAGGTCAACTTCAATCCGAGTTTATATCAAGTCATGCCGAGTGTTACTCCTTACTCTTTCCCAATCGCCCACCGCACGCCCGCTTCGTTTTGCTCAAAAAGAATGCATGGTAAGTTACAATAGAAGCAAATGAGGACTTCCCAAGTAGTAGACAGTAACCCTCTATATTTTTTCCCCAGATGACCAAGTCAACTACCAAAGATCCTTTCGCTGATCAAGAAGTGACTACATGGAAGTCCCAAAAGGCTCGCGCCTGGGAGCAACGGCATATGGTACGAGTAAGAAAAAGGAAATCACAAAAACTTGTGCTCACTCATACATCTCTTTTAGAATGCGGAACAGTATTATCTTCACCAAGTGGATCCAGGCACGATGATTAACATTGGACAATTTAATGTTGCAGAAAAGGAACAATTTCAAGAAAGGCTTCACGAATGGGAGGAGAGAAATCTCGTCCAGAGTTCTGCGTGGGGGGGGGCATTTTCTCTTTCAATACCAGGCAGGACTGGAGTACAGTGCCGCGAACGCTACAAAAACATGGTCAAGGAAGGGTATACAAGCAGTTCAAAATAATCTTCATCCATAACTACTGCGGCACTGCCTGACACTGAATTATCCGAATCGTGGGGAACCCAGGAAACACGACAACTCGAGAACCACATCGACTGCATTTATCAGCAATCGCATGGAAAGAGGTACTCCTTTTCTACTGTTGTTTACCGGGGGTTTCGATAAACTAAGAGTATGATGATCTAAAACGTTCTGTCCTGGAAAACGCGAAGCCAAGTGACATCAACATCAGCGGCCAGATAAGCAGTCGAAGTACAAACAAATGGCTTGCCAGTTGATTCCAAAATACCACCAGCTCCAGCCCATCGACCCGTACGTCCAAAGAAAGACGTGCCCATTTTGTTTAAAAAGTTTTTTAAAAAAAGCTAAAGCCGCTTCTCTTGTTTTTGAAACAGCTACCAACAAAAAGAGGAACACCCAACAAGCAAGACCAACAAGTGAAAAGAGTTAGATTAGTCCTGTCACAAAAATCTATGAATTTGGATGAATAAAAGTCTTCTGTTATTATAGTACTGGGAGTGGGATAAAGACAAATAAGCACGTTTTAAACTTAGTGCCTGCATGTGCTTCATTGTCATTCATTTACTGAACGAGTATCTTCGATATGTCATTGTCTGCACTCAAAAAGCATATGACATAATTTGTCAAAGCTCAGCTTTATTGGATATTAAGGTCTAATTTCATTGGCTCGCCCAGCCTCATACGTACTAATCCTGCCTTTTATTGCTTGGCTTTCTTTCCTTCATCGTCTGCCGCTTGTTCAACCAATAATGTGAGCATGCCACTCTTCATACTTTCAGGCAGAGCAGACACGGGCCGACGATGAATCGGGTCTACAAATACATGGGTGAATCCGCCCACCATGCTCGCTTCTTGCTTGTCGCCTTCAAAGATGCCTACTCTGTAGGTGACGCTGGAACGCCCGATCTTGGTGATGCTCAGGCCTGCATGCAAGAGGTTCGGATAGGATGCCGGAGCATAGAAATTGGCCGAGGAGGCAATAACAAGGCCAATGGGTCGTGTCTTTGTCGTATCGTTGGGATCCAGCCCACAGTTACGTATTAAGTACTCGTTCACTACTGTGTCAATGTAAAAGTAGTAAATCGAATTGTTGATATGGCCGTAGTTGTCGTTGTCGCTCCATCTATTATATCATGTCTGGGTTTAGCCCTCCTTATTTCCCTTCGTCCACACACTCTGACACGCTGTTTCTCTCTCTCTGTCTCTCTTGTTCATTAAACCCGTCTTTTCATTTGTCCATTCTTATAAACGCAAGTGCGTATTGTCCAAGAAAGAAAAAAAAAGGCACACCTGGATTGAATGGGCAAAAAGTATTTGTAATTGCTACGATCTCGGAATGTAGGGGGTTTAGCTACTGCTGCTGTCGCTGAAGGTGTTTTGGTACCCATGTGTCGGGCAACCTGGGCTAATCGAGCTTGACCGGTCATTGATTGCAAGTAGCTTTATTTAAACGGAGGGAGAAACGGGGAAGCTTTAGGTTTTAACAGAAGGATGTGAGTCTAACTGGAAACGCTTTATATTGCCCTGGTTATAAGAGCCAACCCCCCAGATTTATTAGGAGTCCGTTGGATGAGTGAGGATGTTCGACCACACATACTTCCATACGCACACAGTTGGCCGCACTCATAATAAGAAACATCTTGAGATCCTATTCCTTCCAGCTACTATAAGGGCCAAAACGGTATATGCTCCTTCGTTGCTTACTATGACCATGGCAAGTAAGTGCAGGATGAAGCATGTTGACATCTTCTCTTCTAATGCGCCTGCCTCACCCACACGGGAGTTAAAAATCTGGGGGGTCCACTCAGGCAATATCAAAAATGCTTACATTAACAGTATTGCGGAAATCCAAAAGCATGTGAGAACAATAGAAAACGCATTATGAATTTAATTACACACAAAGAAAGAGAGATATACACTGTGTTTTGTAGCTGTTGTTGGAGGTATGATGGATGTGGTGGTATAGCGAGTGGTATTATATGTATTATGAGAATTACGATGATGGTGGTGGTGGTGGTGGTGACAATGATATTGTTGATCTATCTACAGTGACGCTACTTCGCGGTGTACTAATGGCATGCCACATACGACCATAGATGGAGGATGACTTTGATGCGGATCGTCGAATATCCACAGATGCCGATCGCACTTTGTTGTCAACAACAAATGGAGTCGTGGATAAGGGCTGCGCTAGGATTGCGTCGTTGTCGTTTTGGTATTGTTGTTGATCCTGATTGGCCTCATACTCGACAAGTCGAATCTTTGCTTCTGCTAATGATCGCTCCAATTCGCGTATCCGCATCACTAGATAAGTGTCAGACAAAAAGTCCTTGTTGCCTCCTGCTTCTTGTTCAATGCGACGGAAGTCGTCTGTGCTCCTACGTCGTTGAAGAATCTTTGGTGATCCCTCTGTTTGCGGTATGTGCTGTTCGTGGTGACTGATGATGCTCTTGTTGTCGTAGCTATAATTATTACTGTCGTTACTGATGTTCATGGCGGTAGCAAGGTCTTGTCGAACCAATTGAGTATGATCAAGCATCAGCTTGGAAGTTTTGGCCTTGATTTGAGAAAGCTGCTCCTTGAGCTCTGCATTGTTGCGCGTGACCTCAAGCCACTCCATATCTTTTTGCTTCTTTTCCCTCATGAGCTCATCCATATCTGCTTTGGTGGTGATGAGCCGCTCGACCAATGCCATCTGGCCATCGCTCACCATATCCAGTCGCACCTGTATATCTTCGTGCTCTTGCGTCATCTTTTCACACTGTTGCTGCAACTCAAAGTTCTCCACCTTGAGTCGAACAACCTCGGTCCTGAGCTGCTCTTGTTCGTCGTCCATAAGAAGCAATCCGTTGGAGCACGAAGATGCATCTTCGTCAGCAGACGATGCCAACGACAAGGGGGACAGTGTATTGTTGTCTGAAAACGCGAAATCGGCTTGACTGCTGCCTCCAATACTGTTGCAAGAAGATGACGACACGGACAATGCATAGTAGCTTTGTCGCTGCTGCTGCTGCTGCTGTGATTGCTGCTTGCTTTTTTCTAGTTCCAAGATGGTTATTTTCAGTGCATCCCGTTCGCTTTCGACGTCCTGCTTATCCATCTTGAGCTCTACCAACTGGTTGATCGTTTGTTGGTGTTTGGTATTCAATTGAGCTAGTGTCCAGGATAGCTTTTGGATTTCTTGTTCGTGGTGGTCTAGAGTGACGTATTTGTTCGTATTCACCATGGCAGCAGCAGTAGCAGCAGCTCCTGCAGCAGCGGATGCTCCTCCAACACTATGTGTTCTCCGCAATGATGAAGACGTCGAATCCATACTACGCTGACTACAGATGCTAGGTGATCGTTTCGCTTTACGTTTCCAGAACCTCTGCTGCTGATGCTGCTGCTGTTGTTGTTGTTGATGATGCTTTGGTTCGCTGCTGCTTACGATACCATGCGTGCTGTGATATTGATCGGCGAGGGAATCCATTTTGGCGCGAGTGATGACGGCAGAGAGAGATGTGGCGTCATGAATGACTTGAGCGTCATCGTCAGCATAAGGCTCAATGAGTTTGCGTGAAGTAACGTGGTCAAGGAGATCCTCAAACTCCTCTGTTTCCTGCAGGATTCTATCCTGGGAGCGGCGTAGCATGGCAATCGCGACCCGCATGATCGTCTCTGCTGCGCCTTCGGCAAATACAATGTCATAAATACGATGCACCAGAGACATTGGAAAAACATATGCAAAAAGTGTCAGGAACCATTGGGAGGCGTACATGGCAGCATGCACTCCGTGCTTGTTCATATGTTTGGCAAGATTCGGTAAGAGTTCGTTCAGCAGACTGCTGAATTGGTACAATCTGAGTTGAAGGCCCGCCATATTAAACGTAAACATCGGTCGCATTTCGTACGTTTCCATCAGCCTTTAAAACATAAAACAAACAATTTAGAAAAAGGAGTTTTTCTTAATCTTCTAGGCCACGATGATAATAGAACTACAAGCAAATAGTATACGCCCACTGGGCTTGCTTATCATTAACAAAACACGCACCGAACAAAAACGCAGAATGCTTGTACTTCAGGCATCTATAAATAAAAAAAGGGAGAACATGTGATTCGTTGGGTTGTGAGCGCCATGTGTCAGAAAGCAAAAAAAAAGAGGGAGAGGGCTTCTCAACCAGCATCATCACACTATTTTACCTTTAACAGCAACGGACCGACGAGAAAGGCAAGGCCCTGACAGTATCCCACTTCAGTGTCGTACAAACTGTATGCTTCCAGGACCCGACGCATTGCCAGCTGACCCGCGCCATCTTCCTGTTTAAACATGTCGATGCATGGGAACGTTCGAGCCAAGTCGCGCTTGATCATTCTTTCATGAGGCGATTGTTCACGGCACAGCTGGCCATAGACCGTCTCTAAATGCAATGAAGCAGATTTACACATGGCTTGCCAGACCAAGCCTCGTACGCCATCCGGAACACCGGCCCGTAACTTGACAGAGAGTAAATGGGGCGTCATGGTTGCTACACGATCGAAATCTTGGATCACAGCTTCCCATATAGAGAGATCTTCTTGCTGTTGTTGTTGCTGCTGCTGTTGTTGTTGCTGCTGCTGTTGTTGTTGTGCCGTTACGAGCTTGTGGACTGTCGATAATTGCGCTTTTAGTTCGTTGGATTGGAAACTGATGGCTTTGGGGTCTTTTTCCAATAGTGCGGTTTGTCGTTGGATTTGGGCAAGGATAAACATGGTCGAGTCCTAATTTTAGCACAAAAAAATCAATTGAGCTGATGCCATGTAAAAAACGTAATAATTTTTTGGGAAATCATTGCTGTTGTTAATAATTACTTGAGGTGGCAATCGTGCGTTCTCTTGCTCTAACTTGATGAATAATCCTTCATCGTCATTATTGATTTCATTGTTGGCTTTCCGTGCACTGTTATTGTCGATGCTGCTGCTGCTGCTACTCCTGCTGCGTGCGCTCTGTCGGTTTGTAAACATAGAAGCATCTGCTGCCGTGCAATCTGCGTTTGTTGATGTAGTCCTGCTGCTGTTGACCTTATTGTCATTATTACTATTATTGGCTCTGCTCTCATTATGCTTGTAATTGCTGTCTTGACTGCTTTGCATCGTGTTACTGATGGTATTTGGGATATAATAGGCCGTATATATATATTTAGATGAAGCGGGAATAGAAAGAAGAGTAAAGTATAGTCCCCTGGAAGATCAAAACGCTTTTTCAAGTGAAATATAAATGCGTGATGATGATTTGGAATGTAGCGTGTGAGAGAGAAATAGAAAAGAAGAAGAAAGAAAGAGAGACAGAGACAGAGACAGTGAAATAAGACTGGAAAGTGAGGAGGCTGAAAAAATGCAAGGGGGGGGGCTTAAAGAGAGCTGGTGCGCGTGCGGACCAGTCAGAAACACCACCCGAAAGGAGGCGGTTGCTTTTTGAGGGGATCCTGAACAGCAGCAACAAATTAGCACCACCCACCCCACTCGCATCTTGGCCATACCGAGCAATACAACAGGCGTGAGCGCTTTTCTGAGAATGTTGCGCGTGTGTTTTCTCCTTGATCTCATATAACAGGTCTCCCTCTTTTCATATATTGTCATCGAATGAGCACCACTCTAGCCGTTGCTGTTTATTGTTTATGCTGCTATTGCTGTTACTGAGGCGTATGCGCTGTCGTTGTCGTCATGGTGATCTCTAGGTTGCCCTGGTAATCCCCAAAATTGTTTATTTTTATTGTTATTATTTACACAGTGCAAAAAGCATCTTATTTGTCCACTCCCGTCAGCTGCCATCCCACTGCGCGTGTCAACGGCGATGGAGGGATTTCAAAAAAGGAATAGCCTAAGCCAGCAGGTAACGTATAAACTTTTAGCTTTCTTCTCTCTAGTCAAGTTTACCAAGTACTCGTTCCACCCCTTCCCCATATATCATAAACAACGTACCTTGACCTGCTATCAGTAAATCCAAGAGTGGCGACAACAATCGCTCATAATCCACCATTTGCGTCGACATGAGCGTGTCGCCATCCAACACTTCTTTTGGTGCTAGTTCCAATTGGCTTTCAATCGCCCAAGACGCGTTAATCATTTCCCACAGATAAAAGTCCTTTCGATAAAACACACACGGGAAATAGTCTAATATGGGCTTCAGGATCCTTGCAACGTCTTCTTGATTTTCACGTAGCAATGGATCAGCCGTTGGAGTGGCATTGCTACTGTTATCCTCGTCCTCGTCGTGCAACATCATGTATACGATTGGGAACCGTTCATCGACGTGGCGGCGATAATCCTTGCACATATCCAGCAAACGCCGACGATCCAACAGGGGCTGCTCCTCCGATGATCCTTGCTTCTTTAATCGTTCTTGGTGTTCGTCCAGATAATCGCGTAATGCGGATGCCTGAACTGGCATTGCTGCCGATACCGCTTGATCAATAGGCATATTGCTAAACAACTCCATTGCCGCATCCCTGATAGCATTCATCCGCCGTCGGTTCATCAATGCTCTTGCCGCTGCTGCTCTTGTTTCCATTGTAGTTGTACTATTCTCTCCTTCCAGCTGATCGCCACCATCTGCATACAACCATTTGTCCGACTCTTCCTGAGGCACCATCCGATTCAAATGAACTGTCAATCCACTGAACCCGCCTGCACCTCCCAACGCGTGCACGATAGTTTCTGCTGCAGCCCTCATTGGAAAGAGTTGGTCAGGTCGCACTAGCATGGTGGACGTCATGGCCACGTTCAAAATCTGCTGCTGATCTTTGACTTCCAGAGCTTTACGAAACATCCATGCCCCCAAGGCATTGCAATGTACGTATGGGCTTTCCAACTTTTTCAGATCGCTCAGCGTGAATATACGCTTTGGTGGAGCTGGCAGGGATGAATCGACAACGACGTCCAATAGCTTTCTTCCATGGCCATTTACCGCTGATCCCGTTCCTTTTTGAAACCATTGCATGAAAAACCAAGGGTTTTTGCTTTTCGTCTTTTGCTGCTGTGCGTTGTTGCGTAGATGCGAATTGTGCGTTATCTCAACACGCTCATAGTATTCGGCTTGCTCGTATTCGATTGTCGGCAGCGGCGTTTCCCTTGATTCTGTTGGTGATGATGTTGTTGTAGCTGCCACAGGTCGATCAAAGATCCGGATCCCGAACGTCTGTTCCAGAGGGCTAAAATCAAACAACTTGGACCATGGGATATGGATCCATGTGCTGTTGCCGTACGCGAGTCGTAATGGAGGAGCTTTGACTGTTCGATTCGTCTCGTATGCAAGTCGGACTGCCATCCGTAATGCTTCATGCTGTTCTAAATAGTCTCTAAAATAGTTCATTACAGTGCAGAATTGTTTGTTTTAATATTGTATGTATATGGAACTTTTTGTAAGAATTCATTGTTATCCCTCTTCATTCCCACCACGCTTTTTCAATTTTTACCCATGTGGACTGTATGATAAAAATCGTTCTTCTTGAGTCGTCGGTGGCGACGGCAGTGGTGGATGCTCTAGTAATGGAGGAGGAGGTGTTGACAAGGAGGTGTTTTCTGCGCTATTAAAAGGATTTGACAGCCAGTGTGGAGCGTTGCTCGGTTCTTGCAAAAGATTTTGGTTGTGTATACGGGGAATGATGGTTATCCCAATGATAAAGCCTACGGATAGCAGTAAAGCAAGTCCTACTATTGCTCGATGTAGTCGTCGTAACATATGTGTTTGTGTATATGAATATATGAGGGCGTGGGCTCTAGATATTTACAGACGCGTATGTCAAAAGCAGAAGAAGAACTGAAAGGAAAGGAAAGAAGAAGAGAGAGAGGGAGAAAAGAATCAAACAAGTAAAAGAGATACGATAAAATAAGGGGAACGGAAGGAGGATTGCGATGGGAGAAAGGAAGAAAGAAAGATTAAGGGGCCGTCCCGGAAGATGGACTATTTTTTTGGCTGCATGATCCTGTATAGGCTTTGCTTCTAAAACTGTCGACTGGCGCCGCTGGCCGTCGCCACGTCGCCCATTATTAGAACATTCAGCCCGTTTTGCACAGTGTATCTGTGCCACCATTACACAAACACCAGCATCCGCACTGTTGTTTTTGGGATTATGCATGACCGAGCCTTATCCGAGAGTGAGAGAGTGAGAAAAAGTGGCTGAGATCCATATATAGTATTGAAGTGGAATGCCATGGTGTATTCATTACCCAACCATTATAAATTATGGTTCGTAGTAGTACAAACTTCTCAAAGTCCCTGCTTTTGGTGTTTTCCATATAAAGGAAAGAAAATAGCATCGAATCACATCCTTTAATTGATGAGCGATATTGATAGCAATGTAAATCTTCAAAATTGTTCATAGACATGTTGAACAACTGCCTACAATAGGCCATTACCATCAAGCGAGGAATTTTTCCAAGACTGCCGACTGATGATGATGTGTGGAGATATATCATCTGTTAAATTAACCCTTATTTTAAAGCATCATTTCAAGTACTGTAAGCTTATATGATAAATCACTAATTCGACTTTATCTGTATGTTTGCGAGAAAAACACGAGACCATATATTTCGACTCTGAACATGATGAAGAACTGTCGTCAGAGATTCAAGACTGCAATCTGGTGCTTTATGAAGCCTTCAAAAGCTTCTGAAAGCTTTTCATAGTGTTTGAAGACTTTAAAAACTTTAAATTACAAATACAAAAATGTACCACTGGAAGATTTAGTAGCCCCTACTTGTGAAACGGCCTTAAGCCTGGGATCAACAGATACATTATCCAATTCGGCTGCTGTAAAGCTATTATTTAGCAAAGATATCGAAACTTACGATATAACAGTGTTTCACTTTGATAGCTCAATACATAAACAGGATGTCAAACAATGTACAACGATGTCATTATTTCCAAATAAAAACAAAAGATATATATGTCTCTTTTTCTCCTTTTCCTCTTTGCTCTCAACCCAATTCGCCAAATTGAAAACCTTCAACAAATGACAATTCGCTGTTTATGATGTAAGTCCCCATGTATATTACTTCCTCGATTGGCTAGTGTATTCGGTCCAAACAATGAGTCCCTGGTAGGTTTACAAGAGAGATAATTACTATTTGAATCAGCTTTGTACGCTCCGAATGCTCTCCGTGTACAAGTAAACGTCCCATTAACGCGTTTCCTGTACGCTTCTTATGCAGAAATGACAATATCAAGACGAGATGCAAATAGATCATGTTGATAGCAACATACACAACAACGATCTTGGTAGTCTCGAGCTTGTCTGTGCATGAAAACTTTGCGAAGGCTGTTCATACTAGGAGCTCGGTTGCTTTGTACGATAAAAGGTCGATCTTACGGCGAACAGCGTGGAGATAGCTAGGAGTGATCCAACAATGTTTCTCTCGGAAGCATATGAGAAATGCCAATTGGCAGCGCTCAATTCCCGAAATCAAAAATTCAACCTACATCACCTAAAGTTCAGGATAAAAACCTCTGTGCTTTGATCTCGGCTGATATTTCTATGTTTTAAAACGCCTGATGAGTCGCTATTTCCCTCTGAAAATACAACGTAGCGAGATTAAATGGACACAGGATCCTCCAGAAGCGCCGATAGTACCGCACGAGCACTTTGAGAATATACAGCACCTTGGTCATGTGATCGATTACAAGCACGTTTTTGGATAATCTACGGGACATGCCTGACAGAAGGGAAAATAGACAATCATATATCTGGCTACAAAGTGCCAGATAACGATCACCGCGTCTACACATAAGAGTATTCCACTGGCGCGTGATGTGGAAAAATTTACGAAATTACCGAGTCTTGTTTTTCAAGTTGACAAAAAAAAAATTAGAATACGAACGGTTCTGGCGATACAATGATAAGCTTATTGATAGAACATGATGTGCGTGATCATTGTAGTTACTCATGATATAGTACGAGCGACTATGTACAACGTACAGGGTCAATCCACGATTGGGTCAATGGAAAGCCAACTTCTATAACCGGTCCGGTAGAGAGTGAGAAGGTGCCGTATTTTAGCATTGCTGAGGTACTGTTGAATCAAAAAAAAAAAAAGGAATTCGGGCATGTGGGATGACTCAAGAAGGAAAACGTTGACGGATAGCGCTAATTAACCGACATGAATATTAAAACAGACAAGCGAGTGTGTTGCTGTTTAACAATCATTCTTATTTCTCTATTAGCAGCAGTAGTTAAGTAGATAGATCTATCTCACATTCTGCATTGATTTTTGCTCTAATACAGCAAAGTCCTATCTTTAATTGCTTTTCCCGTTAAAATCGTACTCTGCTTTCTTCAACAATTCTATAAGCAACCTCCAACATTCTCACCATTCACTTCGTTTGTAGCAATCGAGGATCTATACTTGGTCATAGAGAGCAAGCTACAACCACAACATAGTAAATATTGCTATGGTTTTATGTTTCAAGAATTTGAGGTCTATAAGCAACACCATACAAAACTAAATAAATTATTGAAAAAAGTTTAGTGGCTGCATTATTGTTCACGCACGGACCCATCTCAATCAAATCCAGTACATGGAATTAAACACAAATGCCAGTGCGGGATTGTCTGACAACGCGATATGTGTCGTAACGATCGTTTTAACTTTACCAGGATGTTTGATCATTGCCGTTCGTTGCCAAGGAGGTGCCAATTAACTTTTTGCTGCTTATTTTGTTTGATTTCTCTTTTCCAAATCTTACTTTATTGCTACGGGCAGTGAGGTGTTAGGCAGTCTTCTCTGTCAACGCATCGGGGTCATTGTCTAGGTCGTAATTGTTATTATTACTGCTGCTGCTGCTGTTATGTTGTCGGATTTCATTTTTGCCTGAGAGGACGATCTTCTTTCATCCTTTACCAGCACGGGGATAACTTTGTGATAAAGATACAATGAACTTGCTGAAGTTTAGGTTTTTGTAACTGCCACATGATGTTAATAACATTTTAAGTTATAATTAAGCAACCGTATTTGCTTATTTGTTTACTCATATAAAATCAATCTATGCACGAAAAGGATCACCAAAAAAGAAAGTTCAATATGGTATGATCCCCTTGTATATCTTTTTACAGAAATAAGGTTAATATCACAGTGAAGAGGGAAAAGAAAGCAAAGTGGATGGGAAGCAGCAAAAATTATCGTTTCTTGACAGCCTAGTCTATGCTAGGTATTACAAGCAAAGCCATCGAGCGGGTGAGCCATCTCTCGACGCAATGCATTCCCCTCGCATTGTTCACATTCCAGACTACTACACGTGCTTACTAGCCTTGTCTTTTTTGATGACCATTTCAAGCTACTCGTTTTATATAACTTGCTGTCTTTACTAGCAGTAGCGACGCCGAGCATATCGAAACAGTCAAAGGTCATACAAGGAGGTCAACATATTTTTCCCTGCGAGTGCGACATAAAGCTACGTACAGTGCAGCAGAAGAATGAGGGCCGAAGAAATAAAAGTGTTCCATCACAGATCTGCTTCAAAACTCATCAATCGTTTGGATGTTGAAAGAGGTTTCTTTTGATCAATCACTATTAAGAGTATCTTTCACTGGGGATCTGCATCGTCCGTTTGGATTTGCGACTCGCAGAGACTTCAACTGATTGTGCAGTCTAAACGGTATAGAACAAGTCGTTGCCGCTTGCTTATGATTTCATGCAAACTTTGTGCTAGCCGACTATGCACGCTGTCTGTATAAAATTGATCTCCCGCTCTTTTACATCCACACATTTGAACCACGCGCTTTAAAAGACTGTCTTTCTGTTTTGCAGCACAAGGGTGGTGATTCGCTTAAAAAATCCATACATTTGTAAGTAAAAGAAAGTAAATCAGTACATGAAAGATGGATCATTTACAAAGGGAAACTATACAATGGGGTGGAAGGGGAGCTTACGGTGGCAACAGTGCTGCCAGACCGGCCATCTAGATGTCCCAGTTGTAAATCTCGGAGGACTCATCAACATTGGATGCGTCAAGGAGACGGTCGTGTTCTTCAATATAGGCATCAATTACCCTGCCAATCTCCACTTCCAAAATCACAAATTACCACTTGGGCCTTTTGGAATCTTACAAAGCCTTGAAAGGTCTGTGGTAAACCACACTACTTTGAGATTGATCCGGACAACTCAACCCACTCCGACGTCTTCGTAACCATTAAAACGCAGTAGAGAGAACACCACACACACGGATGAATCAATTAATACATAATTAGCACCATATCGATAATCTCTCAAACATGGATTACCAATCGAGAATAACTCAGGACCAACCATTGTATACACATTGTCCTATTCTCGAGTTAGTCAGCACTTCCTTTGAATCTAGCTTATCTGAGTTGAGCGAAGTGCACCTGTCAAAAAGCGGATACCAATTCCAACACTGACAAAGGTGAGACTTCACCAAACAAGGAACACACTGATCAAGGCAAAGATGACTCTTTACAATTGCAAGACAACGTCTATTATCATAACCGACAAACTCAACCTTCCCATCCTTCTTCATCTTTGAAACATCCGAAATCCGGCATGTCCGCGATCCATTCATCAGTTCATCCAAACGGAAGTCGAGACAACATCTACAACAGTATATAAAGGGTTGTGAATTCATATAATAAAAATCATTTTATATTTGACTCTCACTGTATTTCATATTGTCTGTTATTTCTATCTTTTACTCTTATTACCTATCCACAACCCACGTTTATCACAGACGGTCGTGGATTAGTTTGTACTCGTTTTTATGGAATGACATCGACGCGCTTTATTATTGCCAGATACTGATTCAGCTATATATTGTAATGCTGCTAATTACATTGGTGAAAATATTTCCAAGGCACCACCAATAGCAGAATACTTATTCTCCTCCATGATCAAACTTGCGTGTTTTTCAGTTGTCTAAAGAGCCTTCTATATATGATCTAACAGGAAAAGACGGTAGTACTCTTCTAAGGATGCACGGACATAAACCAGCAGAAGTTGTCACTGCTTGCGCAATCGCTTGAGGAACCAATCAATATGTAGCGATCTTGACGCGTCACAGTAATGTCATCCGACCTTTTCGCGTCACTTATACACGTATACATACTGTCAAAGTGATCATTTGGCACTGCATCCCTCTTTCTCACCTTTTTTATTTTTTCTTCATTTCTATACTTCTCTTTGATGTTTAAGACCAACAATTTTTCCTCTAGCTGTTCAAAGTGGTGAGTTACGTGTTCCATCGCTATATTTAAGAGTCTGTAAGAAGGTCAATAGCACACAGACTGACACACTGTAGTAAGCATACTTTACCGCTGTAGTCCATGTCCAGCAGCAACCAACGACCTGCAGCATTGCTGCTTGGTGATGGGGTTGTAGCAAGAGCAAGGACACGACGCCAAACAAATGACGATGATCCGGCCATCATCCTGGGGCTACTAGATGAAGTACTCCTCGAGAAACTTGATCGCTTCCTGGAAGATCATCCGATAGTTCAGAAAAAGCAATACGCACCAAGATCGAAGATAAGCATAACTTGCCGTACGGGACGATGCAGAGTGTAGCGCGACTTGCGAACGAGCAGTACCAATTGAACATCAGCGCACAAGAAGCTGGCAATCTGTTGCGTACACGCGGTTGTGATCCCAAGAAGCACTGGCAAACATTTTGGCTACAAAATCTACATGATCGCCTGTCGAGGGAATTGACTGACAACGACTCAGAAGACGCAGAACAGGAAGAGCCCGAGGACGTCGAACAGGAGGGCGGGCATGAATTACAAGAGAACACCGACGAGTCCGACTTGTTGTATCGTACGACAACACCGATGGGATTGCCAAACATATTACGCTCAGACGTCAATGCAAAGTTATTCCATCATACAGTCATCAGCAAAGCTAAAGCAATCACGACAAACATTTCAAATCTCAGCACCATTGTCAACGCAACCATGTGTAAGCTGGCAAAAGATGACATTGTTCTCCATCAAGACGGAAGTGTTCGAATCTCGCCTGCCTTGACGAAACTCGATTTGCAGACGCTTCTACCCAACGAATACAAGATCAAAAACAAGACTGCACTAGACCAACAGCGTGAAATTTGTGTACCTATGGTCAATCAAGATTTAAAAGTGCTTAAAGAGGAAGAAAATGGTTCCAGATCGCCTCATCAACGTGATATCGAAGGGCTGTTATCAAAACGACATCGGCTCTATCTGAATTCGCACCACTTTGGGACAAAAACCAGGACGACTACCGACACTATTCACCCTGTATGGCATACCCTTTGTTCCAAGAACCCCGGCTTGCCAGCAGCACCATCAGGCTTGTCAGGAACGATCGAGGCGTCGATAAACGAGTACAGCACCAACCTCAACAACATGTGGGCGAGCGATAAGATTTTTAAAGCAGCCCTACATCATCTGACATTGGATCTGTTGCGCATCAACTTGGCGACAAAAAAAGAGAAGGAGAACGTCGAAAAGGCCGAAAAACTTGTCAAGGATGCGCGGGAGCATGAGGAAAAAAACAGAAATACACCAATCAAGTATACTATCCTACAACTGCGGTCTAAGCAACGCCACGAGTGCCGGCAGATAGCGAGGCACCTACAATTAGAAAGTCAATATCCAGAACAAACAGAAAAATTTGCTCAACGAATCAAAGCATGTATGCATCGGTTAGACAAGATCGTCACCCAGTTGAAGGAGAAGGTATGTTTCTTTTGAAATGGACTGTATGTAGAGTGAATTCTACCAGCAGGTGTATCCTAATATCGCCATTGTTGAGTTGCTTTATAGAAAGCCCCTGTTGGAGAAAGCATTGAACCAGAGGAGGAGGAGGGACCTCGAATAAAAGATGACCAAACCAGCCTTGCTTTTGGTGATGAGGTAAAGCTTGCTTTCTATGTTACACACTCTGCTCAAACCCTCTTCATGATTTTCCAAGTTTATATGTTAGAGACTCTAATTAAACATGTGGTTATTAGACTGTTGACTATATTGAAGATGAAGATGGTGACAGTGTTGCTTCTAGTAACGACGAGATTGAACTTGAAGAGGTTGGATTTTTTCTCTAAATTAGCTTTCATTATCCCTTGTTATAGCTTTTATCTGATCTATACTGTTTATCTACTAGCATTCGCTACCTGTCGTTGACGAAAACGGAACCATCCAATTAGGCAATCTGGTTACTACTATGGCTGACCGTGAAGCTGCGCATGAAGATGAAACTCAAGATATGGAACTGTCGCAACAAGAAGCACAAGTTGATGAACTGTCTGAACAACAAAGAGCCCAGGATAGCACACCCAACGAGCAGAAGACATCTTATTCGCGTATCAAGTCGTTGCAAGGTCTACTGAAAGCGTTATTACGTTCACCGAGTATACCACGAGACCGAGACGTAGAAGAAGCTCAAATCACGGAGTTCACACGAATGAAAAGCCTTGCTGCATGGGAGGTCGCAGCTGTGCAAAAGATTGCCAACGCACTTTTACCATTCACGCCCGACGACGAAACCCGATGCTTCATGACAGAGCTTCCATTCGTAGTCTTATCAAATACGATTCTATCTGCTATTGGCTACAAAGACCATATTGTCGATATTCATCCTGATGTTGCACCTCACAAGATCCACGTGCAGGCATTGACACCAGCAATCATGTACGAGATTTTGACACCTCATAATCGTGGACGGGCTCAAGGTCAATATCAAGTGCTAGATGACCAGACCAATCCCATTACATCGCGTGAACGAGCTCGAGATAACCCCGATGCTATGCTATGGTCCTTCTTCGATCAGTCTCGTGTTGAATCACTAGCGGACCGACATCGCATGGAATTCTGTAATCGCATTATCGTACGACCAGACAAGACCGTATCAATCGTTGGAATCATGAAGGAAGGCTGTGGGCCGTTGGTCTCTGCATATGAGGAACGTCAACGAAAGCGACGAAAGAAGGGAGGTCGGTCAGGAGCGTCAGCAATCATTGGGACGACCGATAAGACGCTTGAACAGTTACAAGCTGATGAAGAGCGGGCAACATCGAGCATAAAAGAGCTACAAAGAAGACATGGTGTTCTAAAGAAAAAATACCGACAAACCGCCAAGGAACGCAAAATAGCCAAAAAACGTTTTCAGTTTGCAACCAAACATGAAAGAATCGAAGCAAGTACCGCACTATCGATACGTGTGCGTGAAAATCGGCAAGCTAGGCTCGCTATGCTGCTTAATCATCGTGATTTGAAGAATGAAAAGAGTCGTAGATACAAGACCCAAAAGGTAATATTATCCTCTCTGGATTTCTTTAACACATGTACTGGTTGTTGATTGATACGTTCCCATTATTGTAGTTTATCGAGCAGGCGAAAAACAACAAGAAAGACAATGCCGCTGCAACTACTGTCCCAGCAATAATACCGACTGTGCAAAAGCCTCAGTGCGAAGATACAGCTGCTAATATTGATCTGTCAAATTATTGCCCATTGGGTCAAGTCTACGGTGGTACAGACTACGGTCATGTTATAATGTCCCAGACAACAGCCTTAACCAAACAAGATGTTCTTTTCCACGTCTCTCTCTACAACGCGCAGCAAATTCATCGGCAGCAGCCAAGATTAGCCGAAGCAGGCTCGCTTGGAGCAGATGTATCAATCAACCAAGCGTCCGACACGTCTTCACCCTCTGCAATCCCGCGACACGATGCCACACAAGCAAATATGAAGAGGGAAGGCATGGATTTAGAACCACCACCTCCAGCGAAGCGCCAGACGACCTTTGATTTAAAAAATGCTGTCGGAAGTTCTGAATTGCACCTACAAGAACAGAGTGACGCCAAGCGGGAAGGATCTACATTGGAAGAGCAACAACCACCAGCAAAGCGGCAGTGTTTGCATAGTGATGCTACAACATCTCATCAAAGCCCGCCACCGCATATATCCAAAAAGGAAGCAATACATTGCAGCTGGGTCTTGAACCATGTTGAAAACGGATCCATCACAATGAGCCACAAAGGACGTATACGGATGTCACGACAGAATATTCAGCAGATGCGGATTCTGTTGGACCGTGAGATGAAAGCTTCACCGCAGCAAGAGCATCAGGACCAGCGTCAGGACCAGCAGCTACAACAACAGCAGCAATATATTGATCTTGAAACGCTTACAGTCAAGGACCTAAAACTACCCAAGCCATTCACAATCACACACGAACAGATCCATGAAGCGACGAAAACAAAAAAGTTCATGGTGAGGCAGGAGAACCGGCTGAAGAAGGTATGTTCATGTAAAATTGTTGTACGCATACGTGACAGTTTACATACTTAGCTTATCTTGCTTTAATGTTTATGAACTACATTGATATACAGCCTGAGAATGAAGAAGTGCGGAATGCTCTCCACGACTTACAACAAAACTGCTTCGTTGGCATCTGCGATCCAGTGGAAATCTTCAAAAGGCAAAAAGTCAGGCTACAGCATGTCGACGTTCTACGCAAGTTTTATTATTCCAACGCTGCCCTCAATGAACACCGTCACCGCGAAATTGCTACAAGTCGTCTTTATACGCAACTTGCGACAAAGGAACGCCAATACGTCAGAAGCACAACTTC
Organism: Zychaea mexicana; assembly: GCF_025766255.1. Lineage (NCBI taxonomy): Eukaryota > Fungi > Mucoromycota > Mucoromycetes > Mucorales > Lichtheimiaceae > Zychaea > Zychaea mexicana. The sequence continues at coordinate 582,767 of NW_026516674.1, forward strand.
CAAAAAGCTAGGAATCCCATCCAAAAACCTGCGTCCTGTCATGTGTGTTGGCCTTGCCGGCACAGGCGTAGGCTCCCATCTACGTGGGCGACCTCGGCGCGGCGGCCGCAAGATGCGCAATGAACATAGAATTTGTTGTCCGGTGGTATTGCAGGATGAATATCGAACTAGTCAAACCTGTCTCTTCTGCTTTTGTCCACTAGTGATGGCAACGGCAACCAAGGCTACAAAAAACGGTAAAATCAAGTCAGTGAAGGTCCATGGCGCTCTCCAATGTGTCAACCCGGATTGCCCTGCGGTGCGTGTCGGGTACACTACCTTTAGTCGTGATTCTCTCTCGAGTACGGCCATGATCATCGCTGCTGTTACCCAGTTATTCTCCCCTACCAAGTCACCTCTTCCCCCTTTCGATCCTACCAACCCAACACAAGCAAGTTTTACATTTTCACCTGCCTTTTTGCAGCATCCATCATATCATCTTTAGAAATGGTGCGCTTGTTGCTTCCATGGTTTTTCCTGGACCTGTTTATTGCGCGCTCCCCTTCTTCCCCCAAACATCGTTTGAGTGCCAATAAATTGGTTGATTTGCTGTCAAAGCACAATAAATTGCGCGTTTTTCCACTCTCAGCAAGGAGGTGAGCCACCATGTTGGCGACTAGCTGGATTTGAGACGGATTAAACAGACACTAGCGTCAAAGTATTAGGTTATGAGCTCTCATTTTAAAAAGTTACTAATGATAATTAACGGAGCTGTTATCTATCACTGCTCATTTAACAGAAGAGAAGAAAAGCGAATGAGAAGTAATCATGATGTTACCTAATCAGGACTAAACATTTTACCATCATAGTCATTTTCCAGCAGCTCTAAGACTGACTTTGATAATTCTCCAAAGTTGAAAGCTTTCTCCAGTAAGATCTCTTTCAAATTGGTTGTTATGTGTAGGACTCTGCAGTATTGGATCAGTCATGCAGACACCCACTTTATTAACAGCAGCTATCAAACCTAGCTGCTGGTCGCGTAGAAGCTTTAAAGATGCTGAAAGGTTTCTCTGTAGCCACTTCCCAGTTCAACGTTTCCATTAAAACATCTGTCTGTTTCTAAGGAGAATAACGCGATCTTTGCACAACGCATAGGTTGGTAGTTTAAACAGTATAAAGAGGGTCAGCTAGACACATAATATCCGTAGCTACCGTACTTTATCATACATTACTGCGTTAGACTACACGGAAGCGAATATGTCATTGCTAGATTTCCAGCCACAAAGCTCAAAATCAAAATTCACAACACCAATGTTCGCGTCTGAGGCAACCCTTTATTTTGTGTGCTCGTTGTTCAAACCTGGTCTTGCTTCACTAATCCATATGAATAAATAAGAAACATACATTTAACCGATGACCATTTTGATGCTACGGAAGACTTGCCATAATCACAGGAAATACAAAACGCCTGATGGATGGGTGCTACGCCGTTTTCTTTCTGAACCTATCACGTGCGGCGATGAAACAGGCGAATCGGAATAAGCTTTCTTGAAATGACGAGATCTACGGCTGGGCAGAGCTAGCCAATAACAGCCAACATCGGACTTCTTTGTGCCTGTTTGCTTATAATCCTCGGGTGCGATCTTTCCCACACAGGTCGTCTTCTTTTGACACAATTAGTAATGAACAGACTGAGCTCATTTGTCCGTGCCTACTCTACCGTCCAACCTGGCCTGCGCCCCGGTGTAAGTTTTGAATACATACTCTACGCTTTGCTACTCATTGCTTCAAGGTGATTAACACGCGAGTAATTGACTTTTATTTGGACAGATCACCAAGGGCTTTGTCGGTGCAATTGGCAACACTCCTTTGGTAAGTTGAAGTTTCTCGCTCTGATATATACTGATAGCCTAAAATTCAGACCTACTGATAATCGAAATACAATGCGCTTCTAGATTCGTTTGAACCGCCTCAGTGAGGAAACTGGCTCGGACATTTTGGCCAAGGCCGAGTTCATGAACCCTGGTGGTTCCGTCAAGGACCGTGCTGCTCTTTTCGTCGTCAAGGATGCTGAGGAGAAGGGGTTGATCCAGCCCGGAGGTACTGTTGTTGAGGGTACGGCTGGTAATACGGGCATTGGGTTGGCTCACGTCTGCCGTGCCAAGGGTTACAAGTGCGTTATTTACATGCCCAACACCCAGGTAAACAAACTTAAAGAAATTATACAATTTTGGAGAGAAAAACACAAGATGAAAACTGAACAAGGAGAAAACTGATGTGAAGAGTCGGTGGTGACATCCCTTTATAGTCGCAAGAAAAGATTGATTTGTTGCGTATGTTGGGTGCTGAGGTGTACCCCGTCCCTGCTGTCGCCTTCGACAACCCACAAAACTACAATCACCAAGCTAAACGCCACGCTGAAAGCTTAAGCAACGCCGTCTGGACCAACCAATTCGATAACATTGCTAACCGACGCGCACATATCGAAACTACTGGCCCTGAGATCTGGGCCCAAACCGAAGGTCGTATGGATGGTTTCACCTGTGCCACCGGAACCGGCGGTACATTCGCTGGTACTGCCCGCTATTTAAAAACCCAAGACAGCAATGTCAAGGCATACATTGCTGATCCTCCAGGATCCGTTTTGCACAGCTATGTCCAGAGTGGCGGCAAGTCGTTCGACCGCGAGGGTGGTTCCATTACTGAGGGTATTGGTCAGGGCCGCATTACAGACAACATGGCTCAGGACGTGGATATTGTCGATGGTTCGTTCTGCGTCCGCGACGAAGAGTCAATCAACATGCTTTACCGGTTGTTGGATGAGGAGGGTATCTACGTTGGCGCAAGCTCTGCACTGAACGTTGTTGCCGCTGTCAAGTTGGCCCGTGAATTGGGAACTGGTAAGATCAAGATTTATTAAATTGCTTGGGTGAAATAAGTTCATGCACTGAAAGTGTTTTTGTTGCTCTGTGCGTATAATGTAGGCAAGCGCATTGTGACTATCCTGGCCGATGGTGCCTACCGATACCAATCGCGTCTCTTCAGTAAGTTCTATTTCGAGTATATTAGAATACGTGGGAAACAGAAAAGATGTGATCACTTACGAACTGTTTTCTGCTCATTTGCGTTTACTAGGCCGCTCGTGGCTAGAGTCCAAAAAGCTCGATAATGCCATTCCTGAGCATTTGCAGAAGTACATTGTTTTGCCGTAGACTAATATCTTAATATATCCATTGTTTGCCCTCAAAGAAAGAAACATCGATGTTGTATTTAAATAAATCTTCTTAGATATAGAAAATGAATAACAGGGGAGTTACGGTGTTGCTTTGATGAGAATCTGTCAACATAAAAGCATGATTAGCCAGTACACTTTTCAGATTACTAGTAAGTGTTTGTTATCTCTGACAGGGCGCAATGGTACGAATACTGATCATGTTCGCGACGGAATTTCAATAAACGAGTCCTCATAAGTGTGCGCAAGCGATCGGTTTCAGGTTCTCTCTGTCAAACATGGGCAAAAAGAAAGCAGCTAATCAAGGCCCCACGCAACAGCATTTGCAGGCATACCAGCGAATGAACTTTTTACATCAAGCATCAATCCTCATGTCTACTACATTCACAACGCTGCCGAATAAGAATTCGAAATCCACTGAAAAACAGCATCAGCAGCAATCACTTGCGCCTCTCGGCCGATATTACAACAACAATATGAAAAAAATTGGCAGAAAGCTTGTATTGCGATCGTAAGAATAATTAAGAACGAGTGAAAAGAAAGAGAGATGTATATGTCTGTTGAGGCCTTTTTTCTCTAAACTTGGAACGTTTACTTATGTAGTGACCCGAGTGTAAAACGGGCCATTTGTAAACGATGTGACACAGCATTGATACCAGCCTTGACAGCCTCAGTGCGAACCCGAGGTAAGATATGTAAACGCATGTAATTGGCTCTTGGAAGATATACCCAATGTTGTGCGGATTGATCTAGGTACACCGACTGCCGTAGTGACAACGTGCAAAACATGCGGTACCCAGAAACGATTGGTTGCGAATCCCAAGCATCAGCTTTTCAATGACAAGACAGAGAACATTTTACCTACCTCACAAACAGAACCATAATTAATCTTTCATCTCATAAGCGCACTATCACCTGTGCCAACTAACTATGCCCTATTCATATCCCTCTCTTTCCCTTCCATTACCATATAATCATCATCATCACCATAATTGCTGTAGATACTTCTGTTTGATCATTCTGTACCTGTCTATCATAGTAAAAACAATCGCTCCGCATCATTATACTTTACAGCATATACACTACTGCAAAAACAATGGCAGTTTCAGCAGAATGTGTTGAGTGGCAACATTAAAAGCTGCTTCGCGATAATTTACATTTTTGGAAACTGCCGTTTCTTCCGTCTCAGCGCGATACGCGCCTTCTTTTTCCTTTACCTTTCCGACAAATATGGATCAATCTTTCAATCTGAAAGTTCCCAATCGCAAATACGTGCTAGTCGAATACCCTGGACGGGTCAAGAATGTTGATCGAGCACTCAAATCCCTTGGTGGCGAGAAAACTATCGCAAACGTTAGATCCAGCAGAGAGAGAGGAAAAAGCGGGAAAGCGAGAGACTCGCGTGTTATTGCTGTTGTTGATTCATAAAAGTTAATCAATCTATATTATTCATTTTTAGGCTTTGAACAAAGAGGTCAAAACGATCGAACTTCGTTACCGCCCTGAAGATCCTTTCTCTCACCCGGTCGTAGGAGACGTTGTACCGACGAGTTCACTCTTGCTAAAAGTCACCAAACGTAAAAAGAAAAACCAGCCTGATGATGAAGCAGCGTTTAAAGCAGAAGCTCTTGGTACTATTTTGAAGAGTTGTCGCTTTCGTGGTATGTATCTTTTAACCTCTATCGAAACGACAAGAAGAAGGCGGAATAAGGGAAGGGTCAAGATGGAGAGAGGGAAGAAATGTAGAGGAGCTAATAGCTTTTATGGATCCTATTGTTCGCTAACGTTCAACTTAGCAATGGCCGACTTCCAATATCTGGTGCCAAAGGACGAAAAGTTTAGTCGATTGCGATCCAGCCTGGAAAAAGGAAACGGTAAATGATAAATAGCCGATCACAGGAGTCCGCATATATCTCGATTACTAATCCACAACATCTTTCCATATTGGATGCTACTGTTACTGCTGTTGTTAGTGAACGAGATATTGAATTACAAATTGGATGAAGAGGACAATATGACACACATTCCGCCACCAGTCTTTAGTATGCGTGAAACACCATTTGATTATGCGTAAGTAACTGTGATATAATTTTCCAAGAAACTGTTGTTTGTTCCCGATATATTTTTACTAATTCTATAAACCAGCTATCATCAATTCCAACCCATTTTGCGCGTTCGAGTTCGACAACGCGACGGCAGTGTAAGTAACTAGAGTGGAAGAGCTGGGGTGGAAGGAAGAAAGAAACTTGGCTTGGTCAATAGTATCAGAGAGTAAGAACATGAGCTAACAAAACATAATTAATAGTATGCAATTAAGCTTGTTAATCGGTTTAAACGCACAGCACTTGAACTTATTTCTCTGTCATTTGAGGATACTGAGATTCCTACTAGTCCCAAATTCGACTTAACTGTCTTGAAAGCAGATGAACGGGCTCTTGCAGATGAAATTAAAAAGGTGAGAACGAAAAGCAAAGATTAAGACACTGATATACCCTGTTTCGTCATTTATATCAATTATGTCCGTATAAAACACTAAAATTATATATAATAGCTATTCGAAGAACGGCCTGTTTGGACTCGTGTAGCTCTCCTTAGTAATATTGCACATTCAAAACACAGTTCGTTGCGAGGGTATGTTAAATATTGATAACGGTATTATCAGGGGACGTATGGGAGGGCATGTTTACTTATTTTTATAATCACCTACAGAGCTCTGAACGCCAATGCGTATACCTTCCGCACCGGGCCATTCCGTGAATGCTGGATAAAATACGGAATTGACCCAAGGAAAGACCAAAAGTATCATGTGTAAGTCACCTACATAATGCACTATGATGTCTGCCTAGTCCTTTCAACTACGCCTTCTTATGATGAGACGTTCATACTAGATATCAAAACGTGGATATTCGTGGTACTATGGAATTATCGCATTCAAGAATGGGGCGCAGGGGAACAAACCGACTTTTAGAAGCTAAAATACATAAGACGCCTTTATCAAACGAAGTGAAGTAAGTCCTGTAAAAGGAAGGCTTTTCTTCAATATGCTTTTTCAGTATACGATTTTGCAAAGCGTCTGTAATATTAACGACAACAAATATAATACATGACACAATAGTGAAGAGCAACGGACGAGTCATTTATTTGACGGTCGAGGCGCGGTACCAAAGAGTGCATTATTGTGTTTATGCGACGTGACTGATACCGACTTTAAGACTTTGATATACTCTCCTGGCTACATGAAATCCGTGTGCACTAAGCGTAGCGGATTTTATTACGACTGTGTGTACGATCGGATCCGTGTCTTGATCAAAAAGAAAGTGTACGAATACAAATTGACTGGCAAAGCAGCAAGCTTAACAAATGCTACCCAGGGGCTTGAAGAAGCAATAGCCAAAGAGATAAAAATGAGGAAATATGATGAGTCCACTGGATTTGTCGACAAAGGAGATCATGAAGAAGAGGACGACGAAGGAGAAAAGGGATTGAGCAAAGAGGAATCGGTACGTGGAAGGAGATGATGATGGCAGAAGACTGTTAGAATTATCAAGCAGTGAAACTCATATGTTCCTTTTGTAGTTTGCGAAAACTCTGCGAGAAATTCAAGGTATGGAGCTAAAGAGCAAGTTAGCCAATTGATGTTTAACTCTAATGTCCTCCTTTCTTTAGCACAAGGATTTGGTTTTGGCTCTATGGATCTGGAAAAATTAGCAGAGTTCGACTTTGACGTTCTTTATGGCGAAGAAGCTGACGAAGACATTGTTGAGCCGGAAGATGTGGAAGGAGAAGCAGTAGGAGAAGATGAAGAGGAGGAGCGCGAAGACAAATCACTGTGGGAATTAAACGATTTTGACCTGTAAAGTCCAAATATCCCGTTGCCTTTTATTCTTTTTTAAACAAAATTTTATTCATAACTAATTTATCATGGATGCTATTGTTGCTAAAGAGCGCAGCAGCTATCACGAGTCTAAATAGCTTGTTTGTGAGCGGTGTGGACGCCGAAGCACTGGCGAACTACATGAGGTTTCCAGGCTGCTTGGTGAACTTCCTCAATTTATCGATATTGAGTTCCACCATATCGTGCTTGATGATAATTTTTTAAAAAACCAAAGTTTGCAGGAGTTTCACGCGCTTGCAGAACATATATCTGTATTGAATAGAGAAGCTGCGTAGCCATGGAACAAAAGTAATCATGTAGTAACACTCACTTCATTTAAATTTAGTTTATTACATTGATCTTTTCTTTTTTATCAAAAAATAACATTTCACTTCAAGGCAGGAGCTGTGCTCTCCCCGTTTATCTGATACGTTTCGTCAAGCAGACTATTACCGAAACTGTATAGTCATTCTATATCGTGGCTGTACCTTCTTGCACAAACCAGTTTGGTACTGTTTTCTCATGTGGTACTATTCTTTAAACAGCCAACGGGAAAGATGACCTGAAAAAGTGAATGAAAAGGATGATTTATTATTAAATCAGAATTATTTTGTAAACAAGAATACAAGTACTTCTAGAGGTCTTGTCACCTTGCTCCGAGCCGTCATGCCGTGCCGAACATGAAGCACTCTAATGCTTACTGCTCAATATGTCATCAGTGCCTGGAAGAATCTTTGCTAGAACAACTTTAATTTTAAAAATAATTGCATGACATCCATACTTTCATGATGAGGTACACAAAGCTGGCAAACTGAGTTCTTTCAGCCGGTTACCTGTGGCAGTTACCTTGTTGATAGAATTGTTCGCGTATTCAAATGCTCGAGTATCATCAAGAAAAGGTAACGAAGAAAATGTACGTTGTTGAAACATAAATAAGTAGTAGTCAAGTCTGTCGATCTGAAACGGGTGTCTCATGCAACAGCACCGAGTCAACAGATGACATAAACCAATGATGGGATGACTATTGACTAATTTGGAACAACCCCCTTGCGATTGGGTCAACTTGAGTCAGCTTTTGATATTGAGGGCAAATAGTTCCAAATTAAGCACTGCTGGTACCATTCTTTTTTCCTTCTTTTCTCCACTTGCGATCATGAGCCCTATTGAAAACAAGACTACTTTGAAGCTTGGTGTTCTTGGTACGTGAAATCTCGGTACAAAGAAGTGTGTCGATTCAGAAGTTTAGTGATCCGTCTTGTACGCACTGATCGAGCTTGTTGATCTAACGATGTTCCGGCAACCCCTTTTTTTCCCACAAAATATGACAGCTTTGCAAGGTGCATTCCTGGAGCATATCCACATGCTCGACAATTTGCCTACAGTCTCTGAGGCCATTCCAGTCCGTAATCTTGAACAACTGCAATCAGTGGATGCACTCATTATTCCCGGAGGCGAATCGACCTCTATGGCCTTGATTGCTGAACGCTGTGGTCTCCTCGAACCCCTCCGAGAGTTTGTTAAGACAAAGCCAACTTGGGGCACTTGTGCAGGCATGATCATGTTGGCCAACGAGGCTACGAGTGCAAAGAAGGGAGGACAGCAGTTAATTGGTGGTCTTGCTATCCGTGTCAACCGGAATCAATTCGGTACCCAGAAGGAGTCTTTTGATACCAAGTTGCACATGCCTAAATTAGTAGGCGAGACACCTTTCCATGCAATCTTTATTCGTGCACCCATCATTACTGATGTGCTATCAGACGATGTCAAGGTCGTTGCTCGTTTGGAACAAAAGGTCGGCCAGACCGAAGCTGAAACCATCGTTGCAGTCCGTCAGGGTCATCTCTTTGCCACCGCATTCCATCCCGAATTGACCTATGATAACCGACTTCACAGCTACTTTGTAGACATGGCTCTAGAGTGCCATAGCAATAACTAAGTTTAAATCATGATTTGTATTAGTTCATACGCATCCATTTACATCCACATTCCCCATCTTATCCTATATTTCTTCTGTACACATTCTCCTAGAAAACATATCATTAGAGCATATATACTCCATTCGCTTCAAAGTCAAAGGATTTTCTTTGTATGAGCCGGTAGGCAGTAGCCTTTTTTTTAATGTGTTTCTTTCTCACACACACATTCTCTTCAATTTTCTTCCTCCACACTAGAAGATTTCAATAAACGGTACATGATTGACACCCATTAATGCACTGTTATGTGTTTTTTGAATGAAAGAGTAGAACGAGACAAACAGCGAGACACAGCAAAGGCAAAAGGCTCGCTGTACTATGTGAGAATCTCTGCAGCACCTGGCTTAAATCAACCAGTCGATATTTTAAAAGATCTGATACTTCGCTAAAATAGAATAGCAATAGCACGATGGTTGGAAGATGGATTGCTAATTCGAATGCTGCTATAATAGGATTTGGCATGACTGTTGGAGGTGCTCATTTTACTATATTTTTCTCACGACTAAAGCTTCTTTGAGTGGCTAAGATGTCGTATATCTTTGCCGGATGGTATACTCACTGTGGAAATATACCATACTATCGAACAAAAATAAGCAACTCAGCGATGCATAGAAGATGGATAAAATACAGATAATGTTTTGATTGACATGTATGTTGTATAAGTATATATTTACATCCAGTTATTATGATTCAAGGGGAGGGGAAATCTAAACAATTCTATTTTACGTATTTATAATTTAGCCTTAGCCTGGGCAGCGTCTTCCTTCTTTGCCATCTCGCGAACCTGTCGGCGCATGATTTTACCGCTGCCATTCTTGGGGACTTGGTCGATGAAACGCACACCACCCCGCAAACGCTTGTAGTTGGTGACATTCTTGGCCACATAGTCACTAATTTTCTGGACGAAAGCATCATCAGCTTTAACACCAGCTTGAGGAACAACGTAAGCACGGGGTAATTCGGTGGCCTGGGCAGTGTCGAACACGCCAATGACACAGCAGTCAGCAACTTCAGGCAAGCCCAACAAAAGAGCTTCGAGTTCAGCGGGAGCAACCTGGAAACCCTTGAACTTGATCAATTCCTTTAAACGGTCGGTAATGAAGAATTCTTGGGCCTTGCTATCAAAACGGCACACATCTCCCGTTCTCATCCAGCCGTCCTCAGCGAAAGTTTCAGCATTGGCCTTGGGGTTGTTCAAATAGCCCTTCATAATAGAGGGACCTCTGTAGTCGGGGAAAAAACGAGCCATCCATTAGAATCAATGCATTTTTCCCGATAAATACCAGCCAGAAGTTACTTTTCTCACCTCATCAAAAGTTCACCTTCTTGATCAGGACCAAGTTCTACATGCACAAATAAATGAATCCGGAATTGAGTCAAAAGGGTTTATAGCAGAACTTTTCACCGCACAATCTCGATCGCTTACCCTTTCCAGATACGACGTCGACAATCTTGCACTCGTGGTTCGGGCAAAGTACACCGATAGAGCCGGCTACACCACCAGTAGACTTTTGAGTGATAACGCCACTGGTCGTTTCGGTCATACCGTAACTATAGCAACCAGTCAGTAAAACAAGCAACCATGTCTTAACTCCTGTATCTCCCATGACAACTACGTTACCCTTGTTTTAAAAGAGCGGGCATGCGTTGGGCAAGTGCGTCAATGTGTTCCTTGCCAAGGGGGGCAGCACCGCAGCCCAAAAGACGGACGCTGGACAAGTCGTACTTGGTAACGATAGGATGCTTGGCCAGAGCAACAGCTAGAATAGATGAGTTCAGACCAGTCAGTACGCGAAGAGGTCTCTTCTATTTGCTTTCCCAATATACATACCAACTGGTGGAACAATGCTAGCAAGCGTAATTTTGTACTTTTCGATCAGTTCGCAGAACATCTGGATCTCGAAGCGGGGAATAACCACAACAGGTGTGACAGCATAGAACGCATTGAGGCACAAGACGGTCAAACCAAAGATGTGGAAGAAGGGCAAGAAGCCCAACACAACGTCGTCAAATTCTTCCTCATTATCTTCCTTCATGCCCATCATGAGAAGAGTTTGTGAGACAAAGTTTTCATGGGTCAACATGACACCCTTAGCCAAACCAGTGGTGCCACTGGAATAGCAGATGAATGCGACATCTTCCTTGCTGTTGATGCCCTTGAAAGGAGGAAGGATCTGGCGCTCGCCGAGCAGCGAATACACGGATTTGTAGCCATCGACTTCCTTCTCACCATACAAAAAGATGCGGTCCTTGGGGATGCCTACTTTGGCGCACACCTTGGTGAGGACAGGCAGCAGCTCAGGAACAGTAACGAGAGCCTTGGCACCCGAGTTTGAGATCTGGTGGTGGAACTCAGCTATTATGGGGAAGGAGAGACAAAAAGCGGGATGGTTAATTGGGGTTCTAAGCGCGGGTTTTTCTGACTTTATTGGTGCACGTCTTACCTTCAGTGTACGCAGGGTTTCTAAAATATCGTACCCAATCGCAGTTAGAAAAATTTGGGACCTGATATCAACCACTGTGAAAGATTTTTCCTTCTTGTCTCTTTTTAATGGATGGAGTAGATTGCTAACTTACCCAGGAGTGACGGTGACATTGGCACCGAGTAAAGAGAGGTATACTACGATGTGATCGTACTGGTTGGGAGCAAAGGACGCCACGATATCGCCCTTCTTCAAGCCGACCTTGTCTTGCCATCCGGCAGCCATGCGGCTAGCCAGATTTTTAACTTGGGAGAACGTCAACGAACGGCCGGAAGGACCATCTATCACGACCTTGCGATCCTGAGGATGTGCGGTATTGTATTCGTTTTCCGAGAGGAGGAACGAGTAGACATCAATGTCGGGTAAAGGGATAGGAGCGTATGAGGACTTGAAGACAACCATTATTTGTGAATGAAGGATGGATTGGAAAGGAGAAGGGAAATAGTGACATTTTGTGGGGAAGCCCTCATAACCTTTTTATTAAGTGGAGTGGGAATATGAGTTACATAATTTTCTTCAGTGTCATTCGCTGTTGCAAGCGGTAGAAACATTTTCCGAAATTGCTTACCTGATCCTCTTTGCCATGTTCATGAAGCTGCTAACCTTATACTTTGCTTCGTGTCCATATCGCAAAAGGCACGTTACAGTGAGAGGGTAAAGCTGCCCTCTTCCTTCTTAAGAGGTCGCAGCATATGCGTGAACTGCACCCTGATGTGCTATATCAGCAATGCTGTTCTTCGTTTACATAGAGAATACGCTCGCTTCAGTTTTTTTCCGTCGTCCGCAAGAACACATTTCCGTTTGATATGAATTTGTAATGCTTTGTGGCGGACTCCACATGTATAATGACTATGACGTATAACTAGCCTAACCTCGTGGGGCTTACGATCTCTGAGATTTGAATCTCAAGTAAAGTCCTTCAGTATCATCAGAAACTAGATCATCTCGTCCGTGGAGGCAATCTGAAAAACGATCGGGTAATCGCGTTCGAGAAGCTTGCCCAAGCACTAAACCCAAGCGCCAAAGTCGCGTACTAAGCTTTTTTATTTGCATCCAAATCGGGAAGGAGAGTGAGAGAATAGACTCTTGGGTGAGAATTGACAACGGCCATCTTCAACCAAGTTCGGATCATCTCCAAAAAAAGCTACACTCCAGAGCGTGCGACTATGGAGTCACACACATCCACGTCCGTTCCTGAGCTTCCAGATGTTTGCAGCTCCAATCTTGGGAATTCAATTTGTGTAACGGAGTGAATAATCGAAATATGCCAACCGCGTCAAGGGTCGTCGAGATCCAAATCAGGCAATATGCGCTGCATCTCGTTCATGCATACCAGACTGGACCGGTATACATCATCTTGATATGTTATCGCGCACCCCCTTTCACATATACGCTTATATTATTGAACGGCTTTCGATGCCTTCTCTTATCCCTTCCTTCCTTTATTTTTCTCATATCTGCGTATTACAGGATATCCACCGGCCATGGCACAATCCACAGAAAAGAAGGATATATGCCTGTTGGCCGTCAACACGTCTGATGACAATGCCAATTCACCCTCTTCACCGCCGCACCCCGCTGTTGTTCCATCACGGCACGTTAACTTGCCGCCCTTTGTGCAGGCAAGCTTGCCTATTTTCAGCTATTGTACTGCCAGCATTGTCATGACGGTAACGAACAAGTATGTCGTTAGCGGCGACTTTAACATGGTGTTTTTGCTCTTGACTGTTCAGGTATAAATTCAGGACTATGGCTCATCGGGGCCCTATGTTTCTTCTACTCTTTCGTATGGCAAGCATGTATTGATTTCAATGCATATTAGAGTGTTGTCACTGTTGCGTTTTTGCAAGTGTTCAAATTCCTCAATTTGATCAAGTTTCGCGAATTCAATGTGGATGAGGCCAAGAAATGGTTTCCCATCACGATCTTTTTGGTGGCTATGATTTACACCGGTTCCAAGGCTCTGCAGTTCTTGCCCATCCCTGTGTATACGATCTTCAAGAATCTGACCATTATTTTGATTGCATATGGAGAAGTTATCTGGTTTGGTGGAAACGTCACCGGCATGATGATGACCTCGTTTATTTTGATGGTACGTACATTCGCTCTCTGTTGGCATGAGTTCCATCATCTTGCAAAAAACTAATCACCATAGCTTTGTTTCTTCTTTCCCTCGATATCTTGAAGACGTTCTCTTCGGTTATTGCAGGTTGGAGTGATGTGTCTGATGCCATTTCATCAATGTCCAACATGTATTATACCCAGAGAACCCCCGGTGTACCTCTTGTAGGCTACTTTTGGATGCTTTTCAACTGCTTCTCATCAGCCTCTTTTGTTTTGTACATGCGCAAGCGAATCAAGTTGACGAATTTCAAGGATTTTGATACTGTCTATTACAACAACTTGCTTTCCATTCCACTATTGTTGCTGCCTAGTTTGGCTCTTGAAGATTGGTCTGTCAGTAACTTTGAAGTGAATTTGTAAGTGAAGATGAAAGCATTTGAAAGTCTTTGTCGTGTAGACTCTGTGACTAATTTAGTGTACATTAGCCCCGTGGAACAACGACAAGCGCGCGTTTGGGCAATGGTATTTTCTGGAGCATCCGCTTTTGGAATGTCTTATGCGTCCGCATGGTGTGTCAGAACCACCTCGTCGACGACATACTCCATGGTCGGCTCACTAAACAAGCTCCCAATTGCTATCTCTGGAATCGTTTTCTTTGGTGACCCAGCTACATTTGCCAATGTGTCGGCTATTATGATTGGTAGGTCCTTGACATGTTCGAGCTTTTTACCCTTTCACCTAAGATCATCGCGAAAGAAAATACTGACATTTCAATGCTCCTTTTTAAAGGCTTCACTGCTGGCCTTGTTTATTCGTATGCCAAGGCTTTTCCTAGTAAATCGGATCCCAAGGTGTCTTCAGCATCCAGCCAAAGTTATTCAGATGCTACAAAGTATGACGAAAAGAAGGACAGCTTGTAATTCTCATCATACAATCTAGCTTGGCATTCTCTTTGCATTTTTTTCTTATTGCACGCATCACGCTCTACGGAGGCTGAGATTAATGCTCTTTTAAAAACCAATACATCATTATCCTCTCACAAAGAACTTCCAAATCTCCAAAGTAACGTTAGGTGGATAGAAATAGTTGGTATGTATTTTAAACGACGTTGATATATGTGTACTCTCATACGTATCTGGGAAACCGAACAAAGCTGGCAGCTGGGCTATAAAAATTGCCAGAAATGCCAAAAGAGTTCCCTTCCATATTCTACTGATGATGACAATCACGATGAGCAGCAACCTGCCTGCGACTCTTCAGAAAGTGCACTATTTTGTGATGGTCCTAGTCGTATCCCTGAAGTCTACACGCGGATGTACGGTTGAGTAAGTCCGACCTTTTCCCTTTTCAAAGCATATAGCAAACGGATAGAAGCTACTGCCTCCTTCATACCTCATTGCCTGCAAAAATGCCAGCTTGAATCTTCTCATACACCTTTTCGGCCGTCTTGATGAATGCTTCCTCTACATTGTCTGCCGACTTGGCGGAGGTCTCCATATACAACGGAATGTCATTCTCTTCGGCGAAGCGCTGAGCTTCCTCTGTGGTAACCTGTCGCTTCCGGCTATCCAGGTCACTCTTGTTTCCGATTAGCATAATTGTTGTATGGGGATTGGCATGCTTTCGTACGTCTAACAAGAGTAAGAACGACAGGAGAGAAATAAGATTTTATAACTTCGCTTATCATATTTGAACTTAGTACTAGTACGCACCTGCTAACCACGTGGGTATATGTTCAAATGACTCTCGTCTGGAAATCAGGAAGAGGAGAGAAGGCATAGGTCAAATAACCAAAAAGGACATCACAGAAAAGAGAGGCATAAAACTCGAACCTTACCTTGAAATATCGTATACTACGCATGATTGATTGCATGAGTTATAGTTGTTAAAAACATGAGAAGAAAAATCCTTCAAGACAATCTTGTTTACCTAACAATGCACCGGCCGCGCCTCGATAGTAGCTCTGGGTAATACTCCTGAAACTTTCTTGACCAGCCTAACGTCAGAAGAAAATGAGAATTTATCAAACAATAATTAATATTCCTCGCTTGACATGGCAACGAATAAATATACATACCGTATCCCATATCTGTAACTTGACTTGCTTATCATCGACAGTGATAAACTTGGTGCCAAATTCCACACTTGTTGATAGATATGCATGAGCATTTTCATTCCAGCACATTCAACAAGTTTATGACGGGTGTTATGTATATGTGTGAATCTGAGAGAAAAGAAGCTACTTACCCAATAGTTAATTCACGACCAGAATAAAAGCGTCTGTCAGTGAATTGCAGGAGTAGGCAAGACTATGATAGCGTTAAGTATGTATTTGTTTCAGTGGTAGTCATCAAAGTTGAGATTGGGTCGTTCCCTAAAATAATGAGCTGAGCGATTACCTTGCCGACACCTAATCCGTAAAAGAAAGCATGACTGAGTGCACTGTTTCTTCAAACTGTAACGAACAAAGGTGTAAACCAGTGTCAAATATACTTTAACTTACCGGAATCCCCGACGATGATATACTAAAAAGTGGAAAGCGATATAGGATGACAAGAGTTAGTCCAATGGGTGAATTGACAAAAGCGAATTGCTGTTCGTTATCACCTTGATTATGTAGTTAAAGGCTGACATAGTGGAGAGAGAAGAAAGTAAAAGCTACTGCTGCTGTTGTTGTTGCTGCACTGAATCACGAGGAACACAAACGGGCTTTTTGGTGCTTCCCTAATTTGCGGCATTTTGTGCCTTGCATTACATGATGGTCACTGCAACAGAAACTCGGAATTTCATGCATAATTGTTATGGTTTGCAATATTCTATTTGATGTCAAATGCTGCCCATAGTCGAGTCCATACATCATACTTCTGTTAGGCTCATCATACGATTGTTTTTTTGAGTTAACGGCTTCTGTTTTTGCTTAAAGATACAGATCGTTATGTAGTGAAGCATAGGTGTAGGTGTGTGCTTGTTTTGAACGTTTGTTGATAAACAAAGTCTGCCCCTCCTGCACAGTATACCTAACTCATAGCGATGGAAAGTATCTCGTATAATTTTGGCTTTTGCATTGTTACCTCCGCAACAAGGACAAGTACGAAAGTCTGTAATCAGAGTAGAAAAAAGGCAGATTCGCGTTACCGTTCTTAACAAGCGTTTTTTGCGTGTGTCTTTTTCAATAGAAAAAGGAGTCACATGCTAATGTACGCAGTAAAGACCTTTTTGTTAGAGACTTTTTAAGATGATGAATATCAAAATTCACACGTTATAAACCACGATTCCATTGATATAGTGTTCATAGTAAGTGGTTTTTCAATTTACACAAAACGTTTTTCCGTGGCCCTTTATAATGAAATATGAGTATTATTGTAGTGGTATATGAGAGAGATGAAACGTACATGTCACGTTCTGAACGAGTCTTAGACTACAACAAGAGCTCTACTGTAAGTCTGCTATCATTAGTGACGCATAATAACATATAAATATAAACAGCCGTCAAAAAGAAAGCTTGACACGAAACACCCCTCTGCGAGAAAACGTTCCTTTCCATGGTTTTATTTTACGAGAGAGGACATATCAGTAACCCGATTATGTTGCAGCACCTAACAAAGTAAAAATATAAATACTGAGAATTTTAGTGTCGTCTTTTTCTCCAATTTGATAATTCTCATGCTAGCAAACGCAGAACAGACATCCGCTTCCTCTCAAAAGTACGCAGTTCCTGAAGAAGCACGACGCTTATTGAAGCTTCTGATCAGAAAAAATCCAGCACTACAAATCCCGGAGAAGTTCGTGGACAGTAACATACATTTTAAAGGTGATGCTCTTCCTGCATTACCTGGCGGCCTTAAATCGGGTGCTTTCAGTGCTGCATGCTCTGCAGCATTTGGCGCTGTCGCTGATCAAATCGCACAAGATCGATACGGGTACTTATTACAGCAATAAACGACTCGACGTGGAGTATTTTCATTTTAACTCCTTCTTTACGGTGCATACAAATGCTTAAACTATATCTTTAGAGGCGAGGCCAGCAATATCACCATCGATACCGATCACGCAGGATACTTTTTAGCATCTCCTCTACTTTGCAAATACGAAAACGAAGCACCTGATTGGGAAAATACGGATCTACGAAGCAAGCCCTTATATGCATGTGCCACGGGTATTTATCCCACCAAAGATGGGCGTTGGTTTCAACTACATGGTGACTTGGATTGTATCCCAATGCTCCAAAATGTGGGAATTCTCAACAGCCCGGATGATACATCGACTCTTGAAGAAGCACGAGAAATATACTCGCAATGGACAATGCTGCACAATGCTGATGAATTGGAGGCAATGATGGTGAAATACCGTCACAGCGGCAGTAAATGCTATAAGCCCGAAGAATGGCTTGCAACCGACATGGTACACGACAGCTTTTTCGTATCAAAACTATCCTGGCAGCTTCACTGAGTCATATATTTTAAAAGGGAAAAGCATTAGCGGATAAGCCATTGTGCGATGTCCGTCAACTTACACCGCCTGAAAATCCAACACCGTATCCTTCCGCTAGCAAAAAGCGAATCTTAGAAGGAATCAAAGTTGTAGAAATGGGTAAAGAGCAAGATTGAAAACCTTAAAAACCATTACTGTAATACACCTCCACCATGTATACTAAGCGTATTACCAATACATATAGTTCGTATTATTGCCGGTCCCGTAATTGGAAAAACCTTAGCCGAACTTGGTGCCCAAGTGATCAGAGTCAATCCACCTCACTTGCGCGACCTCACATGGCTGCAGCATACATTAACAGCTGGTTCACACACAGTCTCTCTAGACGCACGACAGCCTAAACAGAAGGCTCAACTCGAAGAACTAATCGCTCAAGCTGATGTATTTATTGATGGATACCGCCCGGGGTCGCTAGAGCGCCTTGGCTTTGGCAAGCAACGTGTGATGGAGCTGGCGGGTCGCAATATTATCTATGTCGATGAGAGCTGTTACGGAGTCGAAGGTGACTGATTATATAAAATAGAACGCAATTCGTAATATTCAATTTTCTTTTTTTGCATAGATAAAAATTAGTATTAACCGAAATTTCGTTACTATCTGTTTTCGGTACTAGGGCCATATTCTGGAAGACCTGGCTGGCAACAAATTGCAGATGCAGCAAGCGGTGTTTCTGTTGTTCAAGCACAGACCCTGGGCATGGATAATCACGCTTTACTTCCACCTTTACCGATCACTGACCTTCTCACTGGCGTACTAGGTGCTACTAGCACCCTTTGTGCTCTTCGCGACCGTGCCAGAAAAGGTGGAAGCTATCGAGTAGTAGCATCGCTAACGGCATTGGATATGTTTTTCATATCGGAAGAAGTGGGAATCTATCCGTCTGAGATTGTGCAGAAGGTCGAGCAAACATTCGGTTTTGGAGTCATCCAAGCCTCAGACCATGTCCGTACATTAGCTGCAAGAATCACCAAGGCATGGAAACTGAGGCGCCCGGACCACATGGATTTCGAAGGACGATTCTTTGCTGGATTCGATAACGGACCGTTTGGTCGCATGAAAATCGTTGCACCAGTTGCTCAACTGGACAAATATCCATCCAAGTGGGATGCCTCACCAAGACCATATGGATATGATCAACCCACATTTCTTTATTGATAGCTCCTTTGTTTTTCCGGATTACGAGAATAAAAATATCTGCTAGCTACTATAAGTTAGAAGGGAAAAGAGGTGGTATGAATGTATAGAATTAGAAGATTCAAGTTAAATTTTTCTTTTGAACAAGAAATGTCTATACTACATAGGTAACTAGAAAAACAATCGTCAAGAAGATGAACAAGTTACAGTGCAAACACTCACTGTTGTTATTGTTGTTGCGACAACAACAGCATAGCATCAAGGGTGTAAAGTACAAGTGAAAAGTAAGAAACAGAAAAATGAGGGCAATTAGGAGTACTGGCCAATCTTTTCGTTTATATTTTCAGCACCACTTATTGTAGTGTTTCTTTCATACTCGGCTAACTCCTTCTTGGCTGCATCTACATCGATAAAAAGAACAATAATTGTGGCCAATGCAAATAAGCCGAGTACAAAAGGCCAGCCCATCCAAACGCTTGAAGAAGACTCTGAGATAGCACCAACAACCACAGGTCCGATCCAGCTAATAAAGAACATAGACATACATCATTTGCTGTAATAAGTACCTTGATCAATTTTTCTTTTTTTAAAACACGAATATATCTCCAAAGGTAACTTACGAAGAAGCTTTGTTTACAACGCCAAACAAACCGAAAAACAGATTTTCCTTTCCCTTTGGAACTAGTTCCGCTAGCATGGTTTGTTGCCATGCCCAAATGGGTGCAGTGAACAAGCCGGACCAAGCAGCTAGGGCCCAAAGCTCCCACGTTGTCTAATGAAAATAGGATCTTTAGGATAAACTGATCTTTTCAATTCACATAATGCATGGTGAATTAAATGACATAACTACCTTTAAGCCAAAGTTATCCATGCCGATACCAAAGCAGCCCCACAGTGGGACAACCGAGGTCAAAACAACAATAATCAAAAGATTCGTTTTAGTCTTGATGTTGAAGGTTTTAGAAAGGCACAGAAACAATACACAGCCGACGATGGATGTGGTGGACGTAACAAGGCCCAATAGCGTAACCTGCAGCGCAGAAAAGTTGGTCACCTCGGCAGTAATGATCGAAGTCATTTGATTGATAGTCGATACTGCGTCTGAGAACATAAAGTATGAAAAGATATACATGAAAAGGTATCGTAGTTTTCTTGCTTCCCTATACAGTAATACTGAATGTTAGACAACGGATGACGAGCAGTAATGATAATCACTGTTGTTGTTGTTGTTGTAAACTTACTTGACCGCTTGGATGATGGACTTCCATCCAATGGTCCAATGGTTTTCTCCTGGCGGTAAGGGGGGACCTCGTCTGCCGGATGGCTGAAACATAAAGTAAGGGATCGCGTTGAGAACCCAAAATGCACCACACACAGCTGTACCGATGAAATTATATATTGGTGCGTCGCCTAGTATGTTTTCCGGATACCAAGGAGTAAACGCTGCACCCGACAGTGCCACTGTAAGGATCAGAAATCCAATATTAGACCAGGTAGTAGAAATGGCAGAGACGTGGTTGCGCCAGCGCTCCACCACGGCCTGCGTTTCTTGGAACGACATTTGCGCGCTTGTGCGTGCTTGACGTACAACTGGCAGATTATCACTCAATATAGGGAATGCAGCGCCATAAAACACGAGCGTGGTACCATATGATATCAAGCCCACCACATAAATCGCCATCATGGCGTTCCAATGGCTCCCGTCATCATTAATGAGCGCCACAGGAGCAATCTGTGTTGCACAAGCAATGACGGTTGCTGTCAATAAAATATATCGGTTCCATCGGCCATAGTCCGCCAGACTGCCGAACGTGGTAAACAGTAAGAACTGGATCGAGAACGAGATTGACTGCACGTAGAGCGTCATGGATGCGACAGGGACAGAGCCGGATGCATTGGCCCAAGGGACGTTGCATGGTGCCATTGCGTTCTTTACGTCACAGGGGCCTCCTGTTTCCGGATTAAAGCCGCCGCGATAAGCAAGGTATTGGAGGATCGTCGGCATATAACTGAATATGGTGTAACCATTGTTCTTTTACCGGGAATATTATACAAAATAAGAGGTTGCATTTTCTGTTAGGATTCAACAAAGAAGAGAGAGAGAGAAAGCACACAAACTTACTCCATTGTAGTAGAGGTAGTATCCCCAGAGTTCCCTTTTTGTGGTTGGCGGTTGCTCGTTTACTACAGCAGCTTTGGTGGGATCTTCATTATCACCTTCTTTTGAATGGACAGCAAAGGGATCAGCAAATAAATGTTCGCGCAATGACATGGTAATAAAGGGATGAAAGGAAGTCAATGAAGGAAGGGAACAAAGAAAGGTTGCTGCTGCTGCTACTTCTTCTGTGAAGTAAAAAGAACAAAACACCCGAGCTTGTTTTTGGTCACATAC
This sequence comes from Zychaea mexicana, assembly GCF_025766255.1. Taxonomy (NCBI): domain Eukaryota; kingdom Fungi; phylum Mucoromycota; class Mucoromycetes; order Mucorales; family Lichtheimiaceae; genus Zychaea; species Zychaea mexicana. Next base: position 604,389 of record NW_026516674.1, read on the forward strand.
CTTTTTTATAGATATTATACCGGTGTAAGGGGGGTGGGGTTGCAAACCGATTCAATGAACAGCAGCGCTGTTGTTGATAGCCCAAAAATATCCGTTTTGTTGCCATGCACACAAGCAATCCAAATGTCAACAGCAGCGTCTTGCCAGATAATGTTGTCTTGGTAACATACGAACTAACCTTCTTCTCTCGTACCCATCCTCATTTGTATAAAAGCAACGGTTTTGTTGCAAGCTTAAGCAGCGGAAAAGGCAAAAAGTGACGCTTCTACCAACGCGATCTGTCGGATCACCCCTATTTTAATTACCAATAAGTATATATCATTATGGTACATGCATACGTGTCGTTAACCACAGGTAATTAAGACTGATGATATGCTCCTGAATGCCAGCACTGTCACTGGAGGCAACATAATGGATATATACGTCGCATAGTTTTATGCCTAGTATGCAATTGAACACCGCAAGTGTATAAATAAGAAGCCGGTGATGACAGGGTAGTGTACATATTGAAGGTCGGAATGTACCTACCAGCATCAACACGCGGACTCGAACTGGGCCTGGATTGTACAGATACTGATAATGAACAGATGAAAAAATGTATTGTATCAAAGATGCAAATGACGCTATTGTGTAATGATAGGATAATAATGACCAATATGATGCTGATGTTTTAAATGCGAGAAAAAAAGAATGGAATGTAAAGATGCGCGCTGAGAGAAAAGGAAATGGGGGTATGTGAATGTCAGTGGTGATAAAATGCGTTGTTGTTGTTGTTGTTGTTGTTATTGTCATCGTGATGCTCGTCATGCTGGTTGTAGTGATGTTGTTGATGCTCGCTGTCGTCACCAGGATCCTTATCACGACCATCAACATTATTGCTACGATCTACCTCATCATCCAATTTGATATTCTCCAACGCAGGAAGAATACTCTCCCATAATTTCATGCTCTATAAAGTACCAAACCCTTATCGATCAATATACCTTACAACACTCTAGATCAATATAGCGCAAACACAAGGAGGGGGCCAATTTACCTTGGTATAAAAGGATATATGACTGTCAGCATATGCAGTTAAACCTTGCTTGAGTTCAGTAGTTTTAGTAGTCTGAAACGTCTCAAACTCTTCTGTCATTTGCTCCGAGAATCCTGTTGTGATGTCGCTCGTTCGTGTCACCTCATCTTGCAGCTGATACATATGAATATTAATATTCAACGTATCAAACAGTGCATTGTGAGCCCGGAGCCCCGCATATCCACTCTACCTCTTGAATCTTTTGTTCAATCTCGGCAAGTTTGGCAGGCGAACTATTGGCGATCTTATCCCGTTCTTCTATGGCTCGTTGCAGATAGGTCGATAACTCTTCAAAATCAATTTGACTTTCATCGCGTTTCTGAAGTATATCCTACATTGGTGGACGTTCAGTAACTACTACAGACTCCTCTGCTACACATATAACCGCAATCCAGTAAATATGTATAAATTACCTTGACAGAATGACAGTAGGCTAATAGCTCATGCAGGTCATTCATGAACAGCAGCTCCTCTGTTGAGTTCATTTCTTTCATGTATTTTCCATACGTTTCTGTGGTTTCAGCAAACTGTCTTAATGGCATGGCGATACTGGATTCCATAGCTGATATTTCTCTGATACTCCAGGCGAAGTTTGTGTAGTCCCGTATTAAGCCTGATGTTTTTTTTTTTTGAATGTTAATGATACACGTGTCTGTATGTGAATGTGCATTTTCTCGATTAAAAGAAAGAGACATTACTTGTTTGTCGCTGACTAATTCGTGAGTAGAGTTTTTCGATCGTAATAATATTATCTTCAAGCTTATCCACATAATCTTGCATATCCAGAAACCGTTGATCCGGTTTCTTGACTGCTGCAAAAGCGTTCATCAAAACATCACCAAGTGTGTCGAAAAAGGTAGGTTTGTCATTGGTCTTGATCGCATGGATAGCACGCTTATCATTTTTCTATTGGATTAACCCAGCATAACCATGAAAAACACCTCTGTCAGACTATGTAGAGCACCCATCAATACACGATTCAGGAAATGTACACCCGCAGCAGCACTTACAAAGTCATCAGATTCAAGAAATATTCGAGTGCATTGGGCTTTCTGAAGAACTGGATGGCTGGCCACGCGGTTGAGAAACCACTGTAACCTATGTTGTAACGCACACAGCCCAAATTGAGTGAGAAAAATAGTTCACTTGATTGTACAGACATCTCAAGTGTGAGCACTTACCCATACCGCCTTTTTTCAAGGAACTCTTGACTGAATCGATCCCCATTAAGATATGCTACAAAGAAAAAACATTTGCTATTTAATTCGGTTCTCTTCGCTGTTATAGGACAGGTATATCTATTTATATACCTAGCCGATGCTTCTCCGGCAGCGGAGGAACAATGCAGACGGGATATTCGAGTTCTAAAGCATCGTGCAGCCAAACGAAGTCTTGGTAACGGCGTCTTACTGAACGTGGACGTGGGCTGCTGAACGTTTCAACACTAGTCTAGTTTCCAAGATTATTCTTTCTTGTTAGTGTCGTTATTGTTTGTGCACACGCGCAAAGCAGAACAAGATAACATATTGTGGGGGTTGAAAGATAACAAACCTCTGTTGTGACGAGATAAGATATATATCCTTGCACCATCGTCGCAGATTGCTTTTGTGGATCTTCAACCCGAACGTTCATTGGCTTCACTGTTGTATTTGTGAGAGCTGGCTCTGACGTTGTCGATGCGGGTGGATCATAGGTGCTAGTAGTATACGATTGCTGTAAAAGCTTAAGTATACACACGATCTTTCACTTTTATTTTTCTTCTGCATAAATAATCGAAAAGAAAGAAACACTTTACTTCATAGTTGTGGAATGGATCAAAACTGGGCGCCGAAGACCTATCGTGAGAGTAACCATTGGTTGCATTGGCCCAATCGGGTTCATCAAACACATTCTCGTTCAACATGGCGTGCGTGTGTTTACAAAGAAAAAAGAAAGAGAGGAAAAAAAAAGTGTTGGCAGGGCGAGGCTGCCTTTTTCTACCAAGGACTTGGCGCATTTTCAATTACTGCTTTTGGGGGTGATGATGCTGCCTTCATCTCTCTTGTTTGGCCTCAGATAATATAACCCAATATTATACTCGTATCCGGCAACTGTCAGAAACGACATCACTACAATGTCACTGTTGCTTCACACCGGCTGTCGACTTTTAGTTTCACACTATCTTTCCATTAAAAAGCAGTTGCAACTTCTGACGTTATGTGTTGAATGCTCTCTTTGTAAATCGTTGGATGTATTCTGTATACCACCAATTGTTGTCAATTAGGCGCTGGATAAGAAAAGTACATTTGTGGCGGTCTACATACGTTGTAATTAAGTGTTTAATATATGCTTAGCGAATCAAAAAACTCGTCGTACTACTAATTAAAAACACGGGGTGAAGGGGATACTGATCTGACTGTAGCACGAATAAATGTCGAGTTTGACACATTGTATTATTCAGCAGCGTGCACATCTGAATAAGGCCATCGGCAGAAGCAGTAGTAAATGATATATGCCTTCTCTCAAATTCTTCGTTGCAGTATATGCATCTGGCCATCCACAATAACGAATTCGCCCCAAACTCCCCTATGTAAGACAGTAACGATTAAGTTCGAGCTGATGAGGTCTTACGTAAATCGGCGCGATCATAAAGCAAGCAAAAAAAAGCCATTGAAGCGTTCCCGTTTATACAAATCGATTTATTATTTTCTTGAGAATACATTCGACAAATGCTTAGACGACAGTGCCAGCAGCAGAGGCGATACGAGGCCACAAATCGGCGCATTCCTTGGCAACGGGGCCAGTGATAGCAGAGCCCTTCATTTCACCCTTGGGCTATGTAACGAAATAATACATTAATTAAACCTCTTCTCCTCTAAAGCAAAAATAAACCCCCCTTTCCCTCCATTTAAAAAAAATACTCACGTTGACGATGACACCAGCATTATCCTCAAAGTAAAGGAAGACACCGTCTCTGCGGCGCCAGGCCTTGCGCTGACGGACGACAACGGCAGGCATGACTATAATAATCCACGATTAAATAATTAATTAGTTATTACCTCACCTTTAAATTCCATTAACTCAATTAATGAAGAAAATGAATGTAGAAATTCTTACCCTTCTTTCTCAATTCAGGCTTGCCCTTCTTGACGGTGGCGACAACCATGTCACCAGCACCGGCAGCGGGAAGTCGGTTCAAACGACCCTTGATGTTGCGGACAGCAATGACGTACAGGTTCTTGGCGCCACTGTTGTCGGCGCAGTTCATGACAGCACCAACGGGCAAACCGAGCGTCATACGGTACTTGGTACCGGAAATGCTAACTGTTCGATGGAAGAAAAATAATAATTATGTTAAATTATGAATCTTGAATTCCCCAAATTAAATGTTGAATCCGGAATTCACCCTCAACACCACCAAAGCTGGATCCAATCCATCCAATTTTCCATCCATCCGTCTCCATCCGTTTCTATCCATGTCCTATCCATCTATTCTCGCCCATATTCTATCTTAGTAGATGCTTTCCTTTCGGCATGACGATTGAGTAGAAAGAGAGGTCCTCTGTAAGCAGTTCTCCCTGTATGTGAGAGGCAACCCCGACGAAATTCGACTCGAGCGGTCTGAGCGCATGAATCTCCAGCTGAAGCGGACCCGTGCCATCTAATAACACATATGACACGTGTATAAAAGTGATAAAAAAAAGACAAATATCGACATTGTTTTATATTGGCTTCATCGAATTATATAGAATTAAGTTGTACAGTATAATGGAAAATGGTTTCTAAGTTTCTTTCTTCTCTCTCACTTTATTCTAATTGCACATAATTAGCCGGAAACTATATAATATAAGAGGAAAATACTTATTAGCCACTACTTGCTATTATCGTTAACGCAAAAAGCCATCAGTCGTAAAAGCTCTACTTACCAATCCCTGTTCCTTGCCTATTCTTCCAGTCCACCAATCATCCTGACTATCTGTTTTCTCAACAATGGTGATGATTTGACCCTCTTCAAAACTTAAATCACCAGGCTGATCTCCCTTGTATGCATATAACGCCCTAGCCACAGGTTCCGAGACTTTGGGAGCCGGTGGAGGTCGCCGTGGAGCAGCTGGCGGCGGTGGTGGTGATGAATAGTGTTGTTGTTGAGGCGGAGGAGGGCTGCTATAGCTTGGTGGACCTTGCGGCGGTGAGTATGGCTTTTGAGTCGAAGAAGGGCCATAAGTCCGTGGGGCAGGTGGTGAGTTGACTTGTCGGTTGATCGGAGGGGCACGGAGCGTACCCGGTTTTGAAATGGTCGTGGATCGATACACAGGACCACTGTTGGACCCACCGCCGTTTTCGTCACCTTCTTCACCATTCCCTCGGTTACGGTTGTACACAGATGCATGAATATTGCCAAGCGAGTTGAATTTTGCACCAAGAGCACGATACAGTGGATCGGCGTCAGTGGGCGGTGCAACGCTTCCGTTCAATAATTCCTTGGCTGTAACACGTCTTCCGTAAAACTTTTCATTTGCGTCATTGCGAGTCAATATAACAGATCCTTCCAGCGAAACACCTGATATAGTTGAATATGTATGTGTGAGCATATGATCCTTGTCACATATATGGAATGACTGCACGTTCGTTCATGTACCTGCGAAAAGACCTCGTGTCTTGCTGTATGAATATACAGCTGCAATGTGTTTAAGGGATGCTGAACCAGAAGCTTCGGCGTTGCGACCAATTGGGCCAGCGGCGAGCGAAACGTTACCGCCAAGAGTAATGTTACCGAATTGACTGAACGTCTTGACCGCCTCCTTTGTGTTGAGCACCAGTACGAAGTCCGTCAGCTCAGCACCTATTTGGCCACCAGCACCAGCACCGGCAGTTCCGATGGCCGATGGTGCAGACCAAGCTATGTTGTAGAAAAGAGTCAATTTCTCTCTTACGTTTTCCTGAATATTTCTTTTGCTCACTCACAATTATCGGGTAATCTAAGTAGAAAGCAGGAGGATATGGATGATAAAGTTGTTAGCCTTGATATATCCCGAACCTCGTGTCGCAGAATAGATGCCGATTAATGAAACGTACCTAGCCACGACAAGGCCACTGCCTGCTCTGCCAGAGAAAAGAAAACCGGCTTTGAGCACAGTGAAAATCGCTAGACCTTGGGCTTTCTCTAGAATGGATGCTGGAATCACCTTGTCGACCAAACCAGTTCCTGGATCTGGTAAAAAAAAAAGGTTGTGTCGATTAGAATGTCGTCAGTTGTGTTCAGATCGGCTGGTCAACCTACCAATAAAAGAGTTGAGAATCTTGGCTGCCTTTTTGCATTCACCTAACGACGACACAAAAGGTACGGGTGTGAGTTTTGTTGATTGCGATTGACAATAGACAGGAAGTGAGTCAAGCGTTACCTCCAAGTTTCGCTGGGATAGGCGAGTTTAATGACAGGGAGTTTACTCTTTTTTTCATATCGTGTGGTCTAGTAGGGTAAAACGGGAAAAAAAGAGAGAGAAAGGTAAAATGCCTTATTTGAACTTTAAATCCCCCTTTGGCTGACTTTCTTTACTGCGCATTGACATGCCGGGTTTCTCTCTTTTGAATCGTGCCTTTTTCTTTTACATACATCGTGGTTTTGTATTGAGAGTTGGGTATACCGAGGCTACAAGGAGAATATACGCATGCCATTGTAGCACGTGCACTGTTTTTAAGCGGACAAGTAGATAGACTATACATTTGCTGTGCATGCAGAAAGAAGGAAAAGAAAAGAAAGAGGAATCGATGATGGGGAAGGTTTTTGCATGCTTGAATCGAGAATCGAGAGAATAGTGAAAAGATCAAGAGAAATGGTAAATTAGAAAGGGAGGTATTATCACGATTTATCGGTCGCAGTAGCAGTAGTAGTGCTGGTATTTTGTTTAGATTTGCCAAGCTCCATCTCTTGCAAGACACGCAGCCATTCCGTTCCAGCTTCACGTCGCATAGACTCGATCTTGCGTCGAAAACTCTGTGTTGCCGGTGACACCGATCGATGCTTTTGCTCGTCCTTCTTGTCTTCGCTGGGCGACTGACTACGTCGCACCTTGGATCGAGATCGGCGTTTTCGAGACGACGATGATGTCGATGCTCTGCGTACAAGCTGGTCTTCTTCTAGCTCAGCGACCCGATGCATCCGACGACCACCAGCTTCGTCTTCTCCCTGTTGCTTCTGCTCCTGCCTTTTCCCTTCTTCGTCTGGCTGCTGTCCTAGCTTGATAACGCGTTTCGACTTTCTCGTTTTAGCGCGTGCAATCTTTGGCTGTTGTGGTCGTTGTTCTGTCTTTGTCGAGTCTGATTCGCCACCGCTCGATCCTCCTGTCGCTGTCGCTGCTGCTGCTGCTGCTGCGCCCGCCTGTGCAGTTGGCCATACCGGTGGCGCAACAGACGCTGCAGGTGCTTTGTAGTGGTCTGTTGTTGTTGTTGATGCGCTTACACGTCGTCGCTCGGCAAATGTTGGGCGCGAGCCATCCAATTGGATTTCGAGACCGGCTTGCTTGAATGTACTGAAGATGTCGACACGGTAATCGGGCTAAATTTAAAGATGAAACAAAATTTAAGTTTCGGAGCTCTTTTTTTTGCGTATGATGTGTGCGGCACACAGTAACAACAACAGCAAACAAAGAGCACTTTCTCTCTTCTTTACCTGTATGATCGTAAACGGGTTACCCTGAACCCACACGTCCTCCAGATTCGGAAGTGTGGTGAGTCGTCCGATCTCTGCCGAGTCTTCAATCCGATTGTCTCGCAGGTCCAGTCTCTCCAACGCCCACAACCGATCCAGTCCTGCCAGCATTGTCAGTCGATTTCCTCGGAGGTCCAGTTCCTGCACATTGCCCAGGACAGTGTTGATGCCATTGACGAACGAAACCATGTTGTACGCCAGTTGCAGTGACTGCAAGTTGTATAGGTTCGACAGTGCTGCTGGGACGTCAATCAGTAAGTTGCTGGACAAGTTGAGATGGGTGACCGACTGTATCCGTCGCAAAGGCTCGTTGTCAAGGGTTGTCAGATTGTTATCCGCAAGAGACAGCATTTTCAATTGTTGCCAGGATACGTTCCCCTGCCGTTCCTCCTCTTCCTCTTTTCTGTCTGCTTGTGCTTTTGCTCCGTTTTCCAGATCCTTATTGATCACATCTGCTGCATCCTCGACGTTCGCACCCTTGACGACCAAACTGACGAGGTTCTGGCGTAGCTGTGCCCATCCATCGATGAATCTGGGGTGGATACCGGAAAGTTCTAGAAACGACAGTGTTTGAAACGGGGACAACGACAGTATGACCGACCCATCCTGGGGTAATGGTTGTTCGTAATGCGTGATCGCACGCTGACTGCTTCGTGTTGTGGCATTGTGCGGATCGATCAGTAGGTTCATTTGCAGTTTGAGCGCCGACACGCGTGCAAAGAATTTGTAAATGTGCATGATATCCTCGTGGAGCGGCTTGTGCTGTTCCTCCCGGTCCGTCCCTTTTTGCCAGAAATTCCATCCCGTCGATAGCGACAGCGTCGACATGGTCGATGCGATCGACCCTACAGACATGATCGAAGGTGCTTTTGCTTCATCGTTGACCGACGTTTCTGTTTCAACCACCCCGTCTTCCGGTATCTCGCCAAGCAGTGCTGGGTCGCCTACATCAAAACCGAGATGTTCAAACTGGACAAGCAGAAAATAGTAATGATGGATATCCAGCGACAGTGTGCATCGTGGAGGCATGTATGGAGTCATCGATAAGGCAGATGCGGTCGGTGACGCGGCCATAAGTAAAGACATGTATGGAACTTGTATACCATACAAAGAAGCTGGTGTGCCTCCCGTCGTGGACGTTTTGAAGCTTTGGCTGCTACTTAAGACGTCGTTATTTGCGCTTGAGCCACTGCTACCACCGCCAGTGAAAAGCGATGTCATTGCTGTGGCAATGCTCGATGGGGTATTATTGCTACTATTATTAATATCGGGTGTTGCTCCTGCTGTTGTTCCGTTACGCTTCTTTGCGCCGTCGTCTGACTTTCTTTTCTTCAGCGAGGGGTTGCCGCTCGTGAGCCTAATTTCATTGGAATCGAGATAATGCGTAAATGTGCGTATAAATCGGTCTCCTGGAATAGGCGTTGCCATCGTGCATATGAGATTGTGAGGTGTGCAAGCCAAAAAAAAAATAAAAGTAAAAATAAAAAAGAAAGAAAAAGTGTGGCCAGAGGAAAACGTGCAGTTCGGTATTTGAAATAGGATCTTTCCCTTTCTGAGGGCGTTGCATCAAAATCGTTTAATAATACATAGTCATGTGCCATCCATAATTTACGTCGACGATGATGCTGACACACACGGGTCACTATCGCTGTCAGGCTTCTGATGCTACTATTGACAAAAAACATATCATGGGTTACCAATATTAAATATAGCGTGTCGACTGACGGTAAAAGAAGACAACATACAGCAGGGATGGGTTCACATCCGATTGTAAGGGTCGTTTGCAATAAAAAAAATAAGAACTATAATGCTGATGTGCCCTAAAAACAGCACCTACATAAACTTTATGCAGCATACAGGGTACTATTCTGCAAGAAACTGAGCTGGCTGTTTATCGGTACTGTTGAGGCTTATGCACGCCTCACACATGTACGATCCGCACTGCTTTAAGGCGTAAGCACCGAAAAACTACAAAGCGCTTACATAGAGCAATGACCCGTGTCCAGATGTGTACATATCATAGCAACAGCCAGTAAGCTATTAAAAAGTAATGTAGAATGTGTAGTAGCACGCGGAAACCTACTTACTGTCTATGACTTCTACCAGCGGTTCAGGTTTTATGTAATAGAACTTTATATTTGGTAATTAATCATTTTTTTGTGACACTATATATACTAAAGTACGCTTTTTGTATTCAGAATATTCCATGTAGTATGAGTACTTGCATACAGCTTTGGTGTGATTATTAATGCATACTATCAAGTTGTAGGATGAAAAGAACAATAGTGGACCTCTAACTGATCACACACACTATGAACTGATGGCTGACAGGAATATGTCGATCATTACGACATAGCCACAATAGTGTAACCTGGAAAGATTCAGCAAAGCCGCACCCACACGGAATACGTGCTACTGCATGAATGGTACTACCGTGCCTCGTAGATTGACAGGTTCGCTACAGCGTATATATCCTTTTGAATTCTCAAGGACTACTGCTGCCATGTCAATAACCGTCCCTGATGTGCGCCGTAACTTATTGTTATTCTGCAAGATTTAACTTAATTATGATACCGTTTCTTTTATATAGACGGTCAACTCTCTATTTGCTAGGCATACGTACGTACCCGCAGTCTTCCATACTTATCCATGTATATGTGATTTCGCGAAATTCATATTTCTATTATTTAATGATAGATGCAAAGTAAACTATTACATGCTATTTAGTGTTACTGTAATTGTTCCGACCGTATATAGTTTACATAGGAAAAAGTTCATGCACAATCAGATTCCAGATCTGCGCTATCCGACAAACCCAAGTTATCGACAGCATCTTCCTTAGGATCATTACCCCGCGAAACATACAGTAGTTCTATGGGATATGGGAACCGCAATGTTTGAGTCATGTGTATAATATATGAGCACTGCTATGACGAGCAGTCTAACATATTAAACGAAGGCGGGAGTTTAACCGATGTGAGGTCTTTCCTTACCCTTCACATCCGCTGGCACGCTAGACAAGTGCCATATGCGAAAATTCCCCTTGTCATCTCCCTTATTGATAAATCTAATACCAGTCGATACCAGTGGGGATATATTGTAGAAAGTAGGTCAGTTGAACATCTTTCAGGGCAAAAATTGATTAATGTTTGCCTCAGATGGTGCGCTACTACTTCCATATGGTCGTTGATGTGTGTTAAAATAAAAAAAAAGCGGTATCATCAATTTCTGTATGAGTTACGGTACATTTTTGCGCGACATATGACAACAGCCATCGATGAAGGAAGAGCGATACGTTGTTCTCCGGTAAAATTAATACCAAAAGTAAGAATTTTAGATTTTTGTCTTTGTTTTATTTTGCAATAAAATATCGTCAAATACTGTGGAGACATGGTTTTGAAATGATATGTTTATTGAGAAAAAAAACTTTATCGCTATATAATTGATTTTACAAAGTGATTGCATTTCTACTTTCTCTCGCACTCCGAATATCAACATGCACAAAGAATGATTTGACGTAAAGATCGATTATGACGCTGCAAGACATTCGATTATCGACGCGTATAATTACTATGATGGGGTAGTATTATATCACAATGTAAACTTTTGCTATTGTATGACACACGTTGGATGATGCATTTTATGCAGTAAAGAATATAATCTTTAGGCGCTACAGATTTTGCTATTTATGGGCCAAGATAACAGACTAGCATACGCTAAACGATACATGTAAATAATATACAAAAGCCCAAATAGTTGAAGTTTTTCTCTTTCTTTCTTATGGTCGCTGTTGTTCTCATCTAGAATGTACACCCACGTCCTTACTGAATCACAGAGAGACATGAATATTGACTGAAGGCGTGCGTAGCTACGTACGCTGATTACTTAATAAGAATCTCAATGCGATTAGACATAAGCAGTTACAGGAGGCTTCCACTTTTTGCACGCAAGTTGTTGCTTACAACATGTATTAAGGCACATTAAAAGTTTGCTTTCAAAATAAGTATCACTCTCTTTGTCAACATCACACATGATTTTGATGGACTTGCGCCACTCGTAGCAGCAGCAACAGCAACACCAGAACCTTTTAAAATTAATCTTGTTGTCGACAGGTAAACGGACAAAAAAACATTGTACTTTAAACACAATAAAATACAGCGAGTACCATCGAAAGCATGGTTCTTCAGTTTCTTACATAAGGCTAAGCAGCAGCCCAATTCTGTTAATTTAAATAGGTTCCGTTTCTTCTTCTATCCACTTCAATGTACGACTATCATTGACGAGTTGTGGCTCAAGGACACGACGACATTCTTGATGATAACTGTTAATCCAGGTACGGTCAGCTTCATTGAGTAGGGATGTGTCAAAAAGCCGTCTTCCAAATGGTACAAAGGTGACATGTTCGAATCCAAGATAATTATGACCACCAAAATGATAAGGCGCAGTTTTTGATTCGTTGACGATCAGTACGTTTTCTAGGCGTATGCCGAATTCTCCATCTTGGTAATATCCAGGTTCTTCAATAACAGAATAGTAAAATACATGTGTATATTTAGGTTGAGCTCGGGTATAATTCCTCTCACAACCAATTTGAATGCATAAAATACTCTTGTGACATTGATTAGATCACAATATTTACCATTTGTAACCACCATTCCTTGTTTAAATGGAACCTTGGAATATGCTTGGCGACTACCAATACCGTGAGGGCCTTCGTGAACGTTAAGATATGCGCCAACGCCATGTCCAGTACCATGACGGTAGTCAAGACCATCTTTCCACAGTGGTTGTCTAGCAATGGAATCAAGTTGGTAGCCTAGTTACAAGACAAAATTTAAGCAATCGTACTGCGTTGAGTATACGACTTTTTTCCGTCCCCCATTATTGCCTTTTCTTGCTTCAGAGGTCGTTATTACCTGTGACACCTGGGGGAAAAGTGGCTGTATCTACAGCAATATGCGACTGCATCACCCGTGTAAATGCCCGTTTTTGAAAATCCGTAGGTTTCCCATCGAACAAGTACGTACGCGTGATATCGGTTGTTCCATCAATATAGTGAGCGCCTGAATCACATAAATACATTTGTTGTGGATCAATGATAGCCGAATGAGTCGGTGAAGGGTTGTAATGGATGATTGCGCCATTAGGTCCAGTTGCAGCAATCGTATCAAAAGATATTCCGACGTAGGTATCATGCTGCCGACGCATATCCTCCAAATGTTGAACAGCATCCGCCTCATACAAACGTTCGCGTTTGTTACGTAATTGGTCCGATAACCATGCAAAATGCTTTGACACAGCTACGCCATCGCGTTTATGTGCCTCTCGCATCCCGTTCAACTCTGCTTCATTCTTGATTGCTTTGGTCAATGCGACGGGTGATGGTTCTAACCCCACTTTATCCTGATACATCAGATTTTCTTTAGTTGTTTGTAATTTCAAGTAGGTTTTCTCTCCAGCATGTATAAATACTAGAGATTCCAACTCCCTCGTTCTTTGAAAAATTATAGCTGCGTAGAGTATGATCTTACCTGCCCACCTAGAGCTTGCACTATTGATAAATTTGTCAATGTCGGATCGATCATAAAGCGTCTATTGGAGGCGTTTTGGTGCTTGAGATCATCCCAAATAGAGTCGTAGGGTTTAATTTGCACATGAGCGTCGAGCTCAGCGCGCAGTTCAGACGACATCCGCTCATCCGCATTTGCGACATAGAGTACGGTATCCTCCCTGCTCACCACGCAGTACGCAAAGAAAATGGGACAGCAGTGGATATCGGAGCCGCGCAAATTCAAGAGCCAAGCAATTTCATCCAGTGCCGAAACGACTGTACCGTCGTAGCCACGCTGTGTTAGAGTCACACGTAGGTCATGTAGTTTGGATTCACGGTTCTTGCCAGCGTACTTGAGGTTGTGCCTATAAATTGGATGGGTGGGCCGTTTGGGTCTATCTTTGCGGACACGATCTACAGGATTTTCTTGCACAGGAACTAGCTGCGAGCCTACCGAGGCTAGTTCCTTTTCAAGTGCGGTAGCGTTATCTACGAATGGTAAGGTAACAATATAGTAAGTACAGTATATATCCTTAGACATGTCTCGCTTATTTTTTCTTACCGATGGTCATGAGAGCAGGGTCGATACCGATGCGAGAACCTTTGGGTAAGTTCTGTACGATAATTGAGTGTTATATGTCTTTTGGTCGATGTTATAGAAAAAAAAATTGTCCAACTTTGTTACTTTGACAAGATACTCCTGCCATGTTGGCACTTTGGGCATCCCTTGCTTCATTAGCTGCCAGTCGCTACTGAGTTCCTGTGACGCTTGCAGAAAATATCGTCCATCCGTGAACAAAGCTGCGCAATCCTGACTTACGACGGCACAGCCTATATGCATATGAACACAAAAAAAATGATGAATTTTCCCGAACCCGAGTTTCTTATTGCGAAGTGATGAAATCTCTCACCTGCTGAACCCGTAAAGCCTGAAATCCACGCGCGTCTGTTGTCACACTCGGCAGTATATTCGCTCTATAGAATTCCGGATACTGGATATCAGGATATACAGACCATGCTATTAAAAGCGCGTCTCCACAAACCTGATGAGCATCTTCAGACGGAATGACACTATAATGTTCCTCCGTCAATGAGTAAAGCTGTACCTTTTCGAAGAAAAGTGGTGAAATAATATCACTTACAAAGCATCAATCTTTTCAGTTGAGGACGTCATTGCTTGACGCAATGCGTCAAGTCGATTGTCAGACACATGAGTGCTGAATGTTCTTTTCAAAGAATTCAGCAGGCCAGCTGATCGACGCATAATTTTTTTTTTCAAAGACAAGCAAGGCCTTGCTGTATTGTAGGTCAGATTATCCTGTTCTATCTTAAAAGACATTTTCGATTGTGATATATGTGCACACGTGTGTATGATACTACTGCTCTTTATTTCTTCGATATTGTCCTATCATTCCTTCAGCAATCGAGGATGCCATGGTATCAATATTTATGTTTAAAAGATCAATTAGACAGTTTATTGTAGAGTATAATTTATAGAACGCTGATAAAGTGCGATTGGTGATGAAAGCATGCCCTGCAGTTGACAGGTGGGAGTTATAGCAAGAAACTAATTAAAAACTATACAAGAGCACTGGAGACATTAGGTATGGACTAATATCTTTATTGTTAGACGAAAAATATCAGAGAACGAAACTTGTATGTAATACAGCTGCTCGCACTACCATTAGTGCTAGTGCAGGTTGCTGAATCAGATACAAGCAGCGACACAAAAATGGCGGAGCCTGAAACTTAGACGCTATTGGCAAGCTCGAGATACGTTTGCCTGGACTCCCTCTTTTCATCCGCCAACATGGGTAATATATCAATATAGACGAGTACATCCATCCATCCATCCAACTAAACGTACTGACTGTGTTTCTCTCATCCAGGTATCAGTCGCGACTCCAGGCACAAGAAAGCGTAAGTTTTCCAACAAAAAATCGAATCGATACGTCTTAAGCGAGATTCAACATTGTGGAAGAAATTGGGAGGAATGGGCCACCGGATATTGTCCCAAATCTCTCTGTCAACAATTTGACATTTGGAAATTTGGGAAAAAGGGGGAAGTAACAATTTGTGCATGCGTGAGTACTAATTACATTGTGCATCTCTTTAATTTATTACAGTGCCACCGGTGCTAGACGCTCTCACTACCGTAAGAAGAGAAAGTAAGCAATAATCGAGTTTTATTTTCCTCCCAAAATTGAACGATCGTCGGTCCCAAAAATGTCAATTGGAAAATTAACCTTACGGTATAATAATTGCTACTGTTTAGGTTCGAGTTGGGCCGCCCTGCCGCCAACACCAAGCTTGGTGCTAAGCGTGTCCACACCGTCCGTACTCGTGGTGGTAACACCAAGTACAGAGCTTTGCGTTTGGAAGCCGGTAACTTTTCGTGGGCTTCTGAAGGTCAGGCCCGCAAGACCCGTGTCTTGACTGTCGTGTACAACGCCTCCAACAACGAGTTGGTCCGTACCAACACCTTGGTCAAGGGTGCCATCATCCAGGTCGATGCCACTCCCTTCCGTCAGTACTACGAAGGTTTCTACGGTCTTCCTTTGGGCAAGAAGAAGCTCACTGAGGCCAAGGCTGCTGAATTCGATGCTGCTGTCAACGCCAAGTCTGAGCAGCGCAAGAAGAAGTGGGAAGAGCGCCGTGCTAACTCTGCCGTCGATTCTCTTTTGGATGACCAGTTCGCTGCCGGCCGTTTGTATGGTAAGTAACATTAGAAAACAATGCTTGACTGTGTGGATAAAATCTCAATGAACATGCTTTAATAATCGATATCAATCACTTAGCCCGCATTGCCTCCCGTCCCGGTCAGTCTGGCCGCTGCGATGGTTACATCTTGGAAGGCAAGGAACTTGAATTCTATCTCAAGAAGATCAAGGTAAGAATTAGTTGTTTGACTGACTACCGAAATTCATACATGTCTTGATCTGCTTACTTACTCTCTCTTGTAGTCTCGCAAGTAAATTATTTTGCAAGCGTAGATTGGTATTTTGATGATGATAATAAATTAGGATGGAAACTTTTTCCAAAAGAATATTTCGATTTGCTTTTATGTGTGATGCATTTGCGTGAAGTCCTTTGTTTTCAAAGTACATGTATAATAGTTTGTGGCTTCAAAATGGATAAAGCAGTCTGCTCAATCGACGCCATACTAAAACCATCAACGATGCTTCAGGTTTGCAGTGTTTTGCACTTGAAGCCTTGGAATTTAAAAAAACAGATAAACTTTATAGGTACACCGATACAAAGATCCATTGACCAGTGTAACTTGTAGTTCATACATATGTGTTATCTTAGAATCACTCATATTCTAAATATCAGCGATCTCAATACCACATCGTTCACTCGATAAGAGATAGAAAGTGAGTTGGTTATTTAACAACATTATTGTTCTTCCAACCTCTTCCTTAATCCAAGACTATCAGTATCAGTTACCACAGCCGAAACATTTCCAAAAAAATTGATAGTACAACTTGCATCCTCTACCAACCGAGCAAACTTTATTATGTACACCGAATATCGTTATGCTATTGCGTGCGGAAAAAAAAAGATGCGAAGAGAAGAGATAATGCATTGGCGACGCACGGCGACAAAAACATGTACAGTCGATGATACTGTTGTATAGAAACAATCACCAGAAGAATGGTATAGTATTCGCCCGAGAAATTTGTTGTGATGTGATGCAAGTGCTCATACTTCATCTCGATCAAAGGCAGTTTCAACATAGAAATTGAAACTTGAAAAACAGCAGTGCAAAGAAAAAAAGAGACGTTGGGAGATGTGTGCTTAAAAATGTTACTTGTTTGTTACTGTGTAAAACGCAAGGTCTGCTTTTGCACGGTTTTCAAACGTCGGTTTTCCCGTCGTCAGTATGACAGTTTTCCGGTTACATAAAGGGCTCACCGAGCGTTCGAGCTAACAGAAAGTCATGTTGATTGGTTTCTGGCTGATTGCAAAATGCTTCAAGATACTATCGATCAGATTGAGCAGTTTGATACTAAAAACGAATTTCACTATCTAAACAGCAAATTGCTTTGACGTCGATTTCAGATTGATTAAGGTTCAAGATATACTAAAAGTAATCTGATTCATTTTGCAGCTGATCTTTAAATTGACATTGTCTTTCCGTCCTCCTCCATTCCCCCTTTCCCTTTTCCCACTTGATATATTTACATACATACAATAGAAAATAATGTTCAAACTGGCTGCTACTCAACGACATACCTCACGACACTTGATATCCTTAAGCACATTTTCAAATCGACGATTACCTCGACTCCTTCACACCACTTCAATACTTGCTTCACAGCAACCACAACAGCAAGTTCAACTACACCAACAGCAGCAACAGAATGAAGCAGTAACGACAGCACCTCCTCCTCCCTCTCCAAAACATAATGCTTTTCAAGATCTATTGGGATTAACAAGCCCTAGTCCGGATCTAAAGAACACATTTTATCAACGCCAATTACCAACGACATTGGTGCGATTCTCCTCCCAGGACGGTAAAAAGCTTTTTCGCTCGGCCATGGAGGCAGGTCATGCCGAAGGATTCTTTTCATTGACGGGTAACTTTACGACTCAGTCTGAGCCAGCATACTGTGGCCCAAGTTCTTGTAAGTTCAAACTGTCTTTATTCACATGCTTCGTATGGGCAGTGTTCAATTTTATTCATGAAAACAACAATGAGTGTAGTGGCCATGGTGCTGAATGCGCTTGAAGTGGATCCCAAACGACGCTGGAAAGGAAACTGGCGTTGGTATTCAGGTAAAAACCGCTTTTGTCAGAGAAATTCAAGCGCTGGTTGAACTCAATAGATGTATATACACAGACGAACTACTCGAATGCTGCTCCTCCAAAGAAGATATGAAAAAGAATGGCATAACATTCGACAAGTTTGCATGTCTGGCGAAATGCCATAGCGACGTAGTAGTGAAACGTGGCAACGACTTTACGCTAGAAGAGTTCAAGAAGGATGTGGAAAACGTAACGACTCGGTCGGATGAGTTTATTGTCATTTCGTTTTCGAGAAAGACACTCGGACAGACGGGCGACGGCCATTTCTCGCCCATTGGGGCCTACAATCCAGAGACGCAGATGGTGTTGGTGCTGGACACGGCACGATACAAGTATCCTAGCTATTGGTGTCCTATTGAGACGCTGTACGAATCCATGAAGCCAATTGACAAAGAGACCGGTCGACCGCGCGGATACTTTTTATTAAGCTACGACGCTGACCATCCTCCCATCAGCCTTTGCGGTGTACAGCAGAAAAGACCAAAGAACAATAACAATACGGCCACCATCGAAAACAATCACTCATCATCGTCATCACCATCATCATTATCATCATCACAACACCCACTAGCACAGCAAGGCGTTGCACCGGTAGCATTGAATTGGTCAACGCTTGCCAAAAGTTTCTGCAAACGAATTCCCGAAAATATGTGGATTGAGAAACCACGGACTTTGGAGCATGTTGTTCAGCTGGTGCTGAGAAACGTGCCGCCGGAGTATACCGTGATCCTCGCCAACCAATCCTTCCGCCAGTCGCCCAACGAATACATCGACAAGCTACTCCAAGACACTGCCCAATCCGCTTTATACCCCATTGTGCTGGATGCACTCTACAGCCCGGACAACAAGAACAACGGACGTCTCGACGTCGTCGACCACCATGCTGCGTTTGCCACTCTGTTTGTGCTGGGATCTCCTCGCATGCTGTATACATCGCTTCCACGTGATCTGCAAGAGACGCTTGATCGATATAGAAAGGACGAGTACATGAGCGACGTGGTGAAGCGGGAAGTAGATAGAATCTCTGTAGAGGTCACCGAGTTGACAAAGACGTTCTGTACATGTGGTCCTGGATGGACTGATCCTTTGAAAGAGTGTTAAAAAAATAGATTTTTTACAGAACAAAAAAAGAAGAAGAAACAGATGCGTGTGTGTGTGTGTGTGAGTTTATTTTTTGTTTGTCATACTATTTGACCATTTTTCTCACTTGCCTATTTCGGCTCCTCTTTCTACATTCAATTGCAACCACCAATAATAATTATAATAACTCACCTTTCTTTCTTCCTTCCTTCCCCCACCAACGCATTACACACTCACAAAAATAATTCAAGCCAATGCCTTCACCACCAAAACCATGGGAGCAGAATTCCGGCTCTGCGGCAACAGCAGCTACGAGTGCAATCACTTCTCCTTCTGCTGCTGCTGCTGCTGCAACAACATCCGGCTTTGATTCATTTTCTTCTGATGCTCCAGCTGTCCCCGCAAGATCGACTGCTACAAATGCGCTTAATCGACCAGGGAGTAAGCCACATCGTTCTAGTACTCGCTTTTGTTCTCCATTGTCGCAGTAAACAGAGCAAAGTTGTATTAAACGATTTCTTTTTTCTATTCAATGTAAATTAGCACTCGGCACAACGACGGGTTATGGAAGCACTGGCTACGGTACAACAGGCTATGGAACGACAGGCTATGGTACTACAGGCTATGGTTCAACAGGCTATGGCTCAACAGGCTATGGTGGCTACGGTGGCTACGGTAGCAGTTATGGTGGTGGCTACGGCGGTTACGGTGGTCTTGGTAGCAGCTACGGCGGTTATGGAGGTGGCTACAACAGATTCGGCAGCAGCTATGGTGGCTATGGCGGCGGCTATGGCAACCGTTTTGGAGGAGGGGGCATGTACGGCAACCGGATGGGCGGACCCGAAGGAGAAATGCCCCTTACACAGCGCATGGAAGCCGGCACACGACCAGCCTTTGAAGTCATTGAACAGATCGTCGGTGCTTTTGGAGGGTTTGCACAAATGCTCGACTCGACGTTTATGGCGACCCACTCGAGTTTCATGGCCATGATGGGCATGGCAGAACAACTCGGCTTCTTGCGCAGCTATCTCGGCCAGGTGTTTAGCGTCTTTGCGATCTATCGTCTCGTCAAGAAATACATCAACAAGGCCTTGGGTCGTGTTGAGGCAGGCCGACCTACCGAAATGAATTTCATGGAGTTCCAACAATTTGAAAACAAGGCTGCTGGACAGGCCGCAGGACCCAAGATCTCTAAAAAGCCTATCCTGATCTTTTTGTTCATGGTCGTCGGCTTGCCTTACTTGATGCACAAACTGATCCAGTTGATCACACACAAGCAGCAGCTGGAGCAGCAGAATAACCCGCAAATGAGCGATCCCATGATGGCGTCGTTGGGCAAGATCGACCCGGCCAAGCTCGAGTTTGCGCGCGCTACGTACGACTTTGGGGCTGAATCACAGATGGAGTTGTCGCTCAAAAAGGGCGATATTGTTGCCATTCTGTCAAAAACTGACCCAGTAACGAACCAGCAGAGCCAGTGGTGGCGAGGACGACTGCGTGATGGACGCATGGGCATGTTCCCGGCCAATTATGTCGAGATTGTGCAAAAAGCAGGAGCAACACAAGCTGCCATAGACGAATCGGCTGCCCAACCAGATGAGAAGCCACAACCATCCACACCTACACCTACTACTACCACCACGACCACCACCACCACTAGCTCATCATCTCCACAGTAATAGCCGTTCCATATTACACTACGATTCCCCATTTCATTCACTATTATTATTATTCTCCCACACACCCGCCATAGTATATATATATATATATTATCTTTCTTCTGTACATGCCTCATTTTATAAAAAACAATAACAACAAAACATCTGGTGATACCGTGCTATTTGTCAATAGAAAAACTCGCAATTATTTCACATAAATCGTATCTTTAATCTTGTTTCCCGTACAATAACCTGATCCGGCCACTGTTCAACCAGCATTTCCAGCCATTTCCGACGCGTTGAATCCGGTTGTGCTTGGATCCAAGCGTCCACCTGGGTATTCCGTTGAATGACGGCCCAGCGTACCAGTATCTTATCCTTGAGAATCTCGTTTGGCGCCAACTCGCCGGGCACGTGATTCAAAAACAACATAATGTCCATTTGATCTGTCGCAATCATCCGACCCGCACTGGGCCTGACGAAATAGCGTTCCATCAGACTTGACTGACTTTCCGAAGCAGCAGCAGCAGCTGGCCATCTGCTGCTGGGTGTGTGCAATAACAAAGTGTCTGACGAGTGACGACGACTGCGTGCGCGTTGGAGTCTGGCATTGCTTGTCAGAAACTTGAATACAATAATGTGGTCGTCCGGTGTGACATTTTGGAGCGAAAAAGTCAATGTTTGTCCACGCTGCAAGGGCGATTTGAAACACAAATGCGCCCGTTTCTTGTGATGTTTTTTCTTTTTTGTCTTTATCGCTGTCTGTTCATCATTGTCGTCGTCGTCGTCGTCGTCTTTGTTGTCGTCCAATGGAGTGGTGAACACCGTTGGCTCGTCGGCTTCTTGTTCGTGTTGGATAATGCTGCTGCGCCGCAACCCGCCGTCCTGTTGCATGATGATGTCCAAGTACGGAGGCGAGGCCGGTGGCAGCGGAGGTGCATTTCGGAACCTCGGGACAGGACTTGGCTCAATAAACGTGACGCGTTCCAAAGAGTGTCGTTGACGTCGTTGTCGTCGTCGCTCGGCCACGGCTTGTGCGTCTCTCAGCAAGATGCCCTTGTCGTCGTTTCGGGCTCGTCGTGAGGAGGGTGCTGCTGTTGTAATGATGATTTTTTCAGAGAGCTCTTTGTTGTACTGTTCCTGTCCTGCAACAACCTCGTTAACATCTTCTTTGCTGCTGCTGCTGTTGTTGTTGTTGTTGTCGTGCTTGGACGAGGGTGTCTCAGTGGTAGCCGTATTCGTACTGCTGAATGAAGGGAGAAGGAAACGTTTGAATTTGGTATAGGAGACCAAGGATGAGGCGGACGAGGAGGCGGATGACGATATTACTGAGGACATGTCGTCGTCTTTCGTTTTGTTGCTCGTACAAAGAGCCCCCGTACTGCTGCGTCGCCAGCTCTTTAAGCTCTTCCAAAAGCTGACTTTGGTGGGTTGCTTGGCTGTCATGGATAGAAACGACCGACCGCTTTTTGCGCTGGTCGTGCTTTTTTCGCTGTACATGGATGCCGCATACTGCTTTCTCATTATTGTGTGGGGTGTGGGGTGGAGGGGGGAAAGGGGTGGAAAGAGGAAAAGGGGAGAAGAAAGGCGCACGTTCTCTCCACTCTTGCTTAAACTGCACATAAAAAAGACACACATCGGAAAGTCCAAGAATTGGGGGAAAAAGCATGAAAAAAGAAAAAACACAGGGAACTTTAAAGCAGATAATGTTTATTGTTTATCTCGAGGATAGTGGTGGTGGTAGCAGGTATTGGCAGCAAGTAGCAAATAATGATGGTGGGTAGTACTATCTACTTTGTACGTAAGAGTGTGGTGGGCGGAGCAGGGTCATTGTTTGCGGTCTGATGACAAACGTAGAATGGGTGGTTGACGATGGTAATAGTAGTGGTAGTAGTAGTAGTAGTAGTAGTAATAATAATGAAATGTATGCTTATGGAGGACATGTTGGACACAGATACTCCAAGGCCGGCTGCGTTACCATCCGGGTTTGAGGGTCGTGTAGGATCGAATAAGTCAAGATCCATTGCAGCCGATGTGCCAGCCTATAACAACAACAACAAACAAAGCCAGCCATCCCCCCCCCGATATGTTAAAAGAAAAAGCTCACTTTTTTTGTTGTTGCGTTACTAAACTCACCATAGCCGTAGTTGCCACCATCGCAGGGTAGTTTTCTCTGCCCCACGAAGAGCACGGAACCCGTCCCAGAAAGTCAAGCCGCGCATCGAGTTCTTGCTGCGACCATACAGATCGACCCACTTGCTTACTTGCTCACGACGCTGGATCAACAATGTGTTGTTGTGGTAGTGTGCCAATGCCTGGGCGACTCGCTCCGTGTAGATGGGCAGGCTGAACCAGTCCCGTACGGAGCGAGGATGGTGCGGTAATGTCGTCAAGGGCGACAGACGAAGATGCATGATCAGCGTGGCAGGAATAGCAAACATCCAATGGTATCCAAGTTCACGGAGTGCTTATCAAGAGAGAGCAGTGGTGTTATTGTTGTTGCATGCGCTTGTCTGTTTACAAAACAATAATGTGCTGCATTCCTTACATGTAAATGTATCCAGCATGGTAATCTTTCCGCGATGCTTCTTGTCAAAATACGCCACGCGCTTTGACACTTCTTGTTCGCCGACAACCTCCTCATCGACATTGTTGGTACAGGAGGCAGAAGACGAAGAGGAGGCAGCAGCAGCAGCAGCAACAACGATGGCGTTCGAAGAAGCTTTTGTAGGAAGCACATAGGAGTTTTCGTCTACTATGAGAATGTTCTCTTCTTTATCTTCTTCTTGTCTCTTGTGCTGTTGTTGTTGTTGTTGTTTTTGCTCCTCCTTGTTGGTTTCTGCTTCTTTCTCCTTGCTACGCTCTTTGTTGTTACTATTGTTTCGCTCTTGGGCCACCTCCCTACTGTCTCGTGACGACGGCGGTGGAGATGATGATGTTGATGGTACCACCACCAACGGTGGAGGCGCCTCCTTATGATCTTCGCGTCGCAAAGAAAAAGAAGCCACTGACAGCTCCTCAACACTCCTTGTCGTCAAACTATAATCGCTGGCACTGAGTGGGACGGAGGAGGGGGATGTGGGCGATATGGGTGGAGACGGGCCTGGAGCGGCAGCGGGTACAACGACAATGGAGGCTGAAAAAAAAAAAAAGAAATTATTCAACCGCTACTTTTCAATATGCACAAGGCCATGGTAATACCAAAAAAAAAAAAAAAAAAAAAAGAAAGAAATTACGCCCGGACGGTGCTTCTTACATGATTGTTTGTTGGCAAATACGCCAGAAGGCGGGGTCGTAGGCTTTGGCGAAGAGACAGCCCGCTGTCGTTGTTCAATCGATGCTGCTCTAGTACGATCGAATGAGGCCCGCTGTCGGTCATAATGGTCCAAATTGGATGTGGTAGAAGTCTTGCGCGACCGATAGCCGTCATGTGGTGCAATGATAGATCTGTCAGCCGTTTTCTCAGGCCGCGCATGATGCTGGTGGCTACTACTAGTACTCGTGCCGATGGACGACGATTGAAAGTCACTAAACTTGCTATCTTTGGTGCTGCTCGTAGCAGAGGGCTTCATGAGAGCGTCGTGGAATTCGTCCTCGTCTGTTTCGGTTGTGGTCAGACTGGACTGTGACAGATTGCTGGTTGACGACGTATTCTTCATGTTGTGTGCATCATCATCCACAACGTCCTCGTCGTCGTCGTCGCCCGAACCAGCAGTGCCCGTGGCATGATGATTGTCCTTTTTGCCTCTAGCACGCTAAGTATACATCAATGGAGAGGCCGAGGCGAGGCGATGTATATACAGAAAAGAAACAAAAAAAAAAGTGGCGATATATATTTTTATCTTTAAGGGGAACCTGTTTCTCTCATGTGTTGGCTCTGTTACTGTTGTGTCGAGTCGTACCTGCAGGAAATGGCGAACCTTTCTTCCGGCTCGTTTTGTGAAGCCTCGCTTTACGGTCGTCTTCTTTTCGTCGGGGGTTGCCATGGTAGTTGTGTCGTCCTGCCGAGTAACGTAGAAACGCAAGTAATGCAATTAATTCAGTTGCTGTTGTTGTTGTTGTTGTTGTTGTTGCTATGGCTATGCTTTGTACCTTGGCAACGTGGGGGCGGGCTTACAAAAGAAATTGACTGCGTGGAAAGGCAGAAAAAAGTGGTGGTACTGGGGTGGGGGGAGGGGCAGAAAAGAAGAAGAAAAAGGGTAAAAAGTGAAAGAGTGAAAGAGTGAAAGAGAAAAAAGAAACAGGCGAGAGAGGCTTGAAGAAGGAGAACAGAGAGATTATGGTAAGGTGCGTTGAAGTCTAATTCTTTTTGGAGTCTTTGGATGAGCGGCAGTTCAATTCTTTTTTTTTTGCGGTAATGGCGATTCCAATGCCGTTCAGCACCAAGACTACTGCTTTACTACATATACTCGTAGTAGTACTTAAAAAGCTACTCATGCTCCTATCTACCAGTAGCATGGTGCGTCGATCATGGGCATAATTCAAAGGTGGACTAGCCCATATCTGGGGTGCTGCATGCTTATTTATACTCGTACTATCATTGCGCGAGGGCGGCACACTGCTTGCTGCTAGTAGTAGTGAGTAAAAAGAGAAAAGACCCATCAGTTTCCCCATCGACCGACAACATCCGCTTAGCTAACATGGAGAGCAGAAGAACTAGGAATAGCTGGTTTTGTTTGTCTGTGCATTTAGCATTCGTACTCCACTTTTGACATGTGAAAAGGCTCATCCACCCACGTATTCACTGCTCTGCTCATAGTCTTCTCTAAAGCAAATAGAGCAAAGAAGGAGAGGGGGGGGAGGAGAAGCACGGACCATGGGATCCATAGGATGCTGCCCATAAAGAAGAGAGCTTGTTTGTGTTTGGCCATGCCGGTTTGTTTGATTCTCACGCGCCCCGGTGATGTTGCACGCCCGCACATCAGGCCTACTTGCCATAATAACTTGGCTGCACCCTCTCTCTCTCTCTGTCTCTCTATCTCTATCTCTATTTCGCGCGGCCCTCCAACTCCCCAACATGCTGCATGTAATGTCATGTAATGTAAAAAAAAAAACCGTAGCCTGTGAGTTCGATTTGACGCCGTGCATGGCTACCTCTCAACAGCGGGAACATTGTTCAAGATGGTAAAAGTCAGTGTTGGAAACGTTTTTCCAAACACACTTTTCGGGTGGAGCGGATGAATCAGGCAATCCTTTCTATACGAATTCCCTTTGAGTGAGTGACTACGGTCGAGGCGAGAGAGTAAAAAGGAGATGGCTGAAACAAACAATCGGTAACAACAACAACAACAACAACGACGACGACGACGACAAAAACAAACAAACGAAAAAAAGCACGAGACAAAAAAAAGGCCCTTGTGTAACATCATCGGGGTCTCGCCTTGGTTAAGCAAAATGCCCGTTCTCGTACTCTTTATGCAATTGGTTTTTTTAGCAGCGGCGAGACCGACAGGCGGGGGAGAGGCACAGGGAGAGGCGATGGTTGGGGTACTTGGCTTCTCATTCGCCAAACGACAGTGTCTGAATCTTTTGGCAGGCGAGGATGGATTGGTTACGATCAAAACCGGAAACTGCTATTTCGGGCGATTGAGCGGGAGGGAGGCCTCACACACACACAGAGAGAGCTTGAGGGACCATAAAGGAAGAACTGTGGACTGGACTCGGTAAAGGGTGGCTGTTTGTGCGTGTGTACGCTGCTGCTGCTGCTGCTGTTTGTTGTGTTGTGCTGTGTTGCGCGAACAAGGCAAACGAACGAACGAACGAAAGAGGAGGTCTCTCTTCTTTTTTTTTTCCCTCTTCTTTTTAAAGTTTGCCCTCTTTTCTTTTTTTCACTTTACGCTTCTTTTCTTCTTTTTAACTCTCTTTTTTCTCCTTTGGACTTCTTTCCACCATACACTCACCACACTTGAAGCCTCAACTAGTATCATCATCATCATTAACAACAACAACAACAACAACAACACCAGCACTTTACCAACAACAACAGCAACAACAACAACCAAAACGGCAACCCACGATTCTCCTTTTCGCTTCTTCTTGTACAGCTCAATTCCTGGTCGACGAGCCTCCATGACGACGCGACCGCCATCACCTGCAACGCCGCCTACCGAGACCCCAGGTCGAGTACAAGTCGTGGCCACCGGTAGTACTAGCACTTCTCCCTTGTCGTCGTCACCTGCTGCTGCAGGTCTAGCCTCAGCAGCAGTCCTACCAACAACAGCAACCACTACTACTACTACTACTTTGAATAGCCATAATAATAATAATAATAGTAGTAGTAACCATGCCAACAACCCTACATTGACGAACACGACTACGGCGCAGGCAGCAGCTGCACCGTTCCCGTTTATACCCCGCTCCTATCAACAAGCGAGCACCACTGCCACAACGTTCGGTCAACGGTTCAAAGCTGCAGGACTGCCACTGTCCTTTCCTCGTCTCTACTCCGGACCCTTGTTTGCTGCACCCTCCGTCTCTGTCAACCACACCCACATTGTCAGTAGCATAGGTCCTATCACGCCTCCACTGACAATCGACCACTCTACATCGTCCCCGATACCCTCATGCTCCACCGGCGGCAGCGACACATCACCGCCCTCATCCACAGCACTGGCGGCACCAGGGAAATCAACGACAGTCATACCAAAACGCCAGATATACAAAGTTGTTCATGATAAAGATTACTGCATGTTTCGGATCACGCTGGATAACAAAAGAATAGGTAAAATACACTAGTCCCCCCCCACCCTGACATTCATAACAAGAGTTGCCAGCCAAGAATTATTATTATTAAACGATGGATCATCATCATTACAGCGGCACTCTGCTACCTGCCAACGCGGTTCTCATGGATGGTCGAGTTTTATCACACAGTAAGAAGAACAAGCTGTTGTTGTTGCTGCTGCTGCTGCTGCTGCACTGTTATTTATTGACTGCTATATACATAGGAGATTCCAACTGCATATCGTGATCTTGGATTGGGCGATCGATTGGTGGTCCATGGGTTCCAATGGGCCGAGACCGCGAAGCTGCTGGTCATCCCTACGTGTCCCTTTGTCCGGCGATACCTGGCCAAGAATAAGGCAGCCTATGATTGTGTCGTGCAAAGTGAAAATGAAGGCTTGTCGCGTCTATTAACACCACCTTCTTCTGAAGAAGATGCTGTCGTGACTGTAGAATAATCAAATATAAATGTTTAGCAACACAACCCATCCGTTCTTTCGTTGTCACTACTACTACTCCTACTCCTACTATCCTACTACTACTACTGCTGCTGCTGCTGCTGCTGCTACTATTTTTACTAGCAAGTATTGTATCACCACCACTACCTTCAAAAGAAAAACACTTACAAGCATCCACATATTACATATACACACACAATCAAGCATTTCCTTATTAAATACGTTGGCTTTTTCTTCTTTCCCTTTCACAAATGTTAAATAATAAACTCTCCATTTTTCTGCATTAATTTTACTACTATCTTTAAAAACAAAACAAAATAAAAAGACGCGTCGATTTTGAGCTCTGAGACGCAGCTCTTTCACCCTCCCCTTTCTTATTCTCGTCTCCCAAAAAAAAATAGAACTTTGTAACAACCGCATCCCAATCACTGACACACCTCTTCTTTTCGCCGAATTAACCGACAAAACAACCTCTTTTCAAAAAAAAATGACAAAGATCCCAGCCCTTCGACCCCAGTGTCGAAAGTGCGATTTAGGTTACAGGGACACATATCGACTCGTGGTCCGATCCGATCCGGAAAGCGAACTACGTTTTTTGTTTCATGGACATCGCGATGAGAGTCTTTATTCATTACTGCAGCGTCTGTTAGAGCAGTTTCCAGACGAATGGGCCAGGGAGGTGGTTTATTATTTCTACATTGATGTGGGTGGATCGTATTACCCAGTAGAACATTCATTCTGGCTTCGAGGTATAGAAATTACCCTTTTTTTTTCTTTTTGACACGCCTTCCTACCCATGCCGCCCCTAATCTTGTCTTTTCTTTTTTTTTTTTTTGGGACGCGTACATAGATAAGGATCATATTCTTGTCACGACGATCGAGGACGAATCGCAATTACCTAATGTCAGTATGAATGCAGGTGAGTAGCTATTTTCCCATAAAAAGAAAAGGGGGGGGGTTTTGACAACAAAAGACTAAATAATCTTTGATGATAAAAAGTACATGCAAGTTTACGTCCTGAAATCCAACTGCAGCTGCACCAAGAAGAAGGCATCGAACGGATGATGGGAATGGAAAGGTCGTATCGAGGTGGTATCCTCGCCGATGATGCAAGTATTTCTCATGGCTCCAATATTTTTACATGAAAAACGCAATCATGATTAGCTGCTAACTTTTTACTTGCTTTAGATGGGTCTGGGCAAGGTAAGAAAGAAAGAAAAAAGAGATGGAGGGATAGGGAAGCTAATCTCTCTCTCTTTTCTCTTTATAGACATTACAAATGTTGACATTGATTATGCGGCAACAACCGAAGCTTGATATCAGAGCATGCACTTTGGTTGTCGTCCCTTCGCGCGGTGTAAGCTATAGAACGGTCAAAAAAGGAGGGATTCCATCCAATTAACCCCACTCTTTCTTTCTATGATAGGTGGCAGATCAGTGGGCTGAAGAGATCCGAACAAAGACGACCTATGGTAGTTTGCCGTACTTTATCTACAACGAAGAAACGTCTATGCTACTTGAACGTAAGGAGGTGTATGGAAGAGCTGGAGGGGGGGGATTGATACAGCGTATGAATAGGACTCTGACTCTTTTTTTTTTTTTTTTTTGGTGATCTGTGGGACGTGGTTATGCAGAACCATGCTTCCGCGTTGTGATAACCACGTATGATCGATTAAGAGCAGAATTCCGAAACAGACAACTGACAGGCGTATCGGCGCCACTGGTGGATATGGATTGGCACCGCGTGATTCTCGGTACCTGTATACACTTTTTTTTTTTTTTTGTGCAAGAGATCGAGTCTAACCAATAATAATATATATATATATATATATATCTGTATACTCAGATGAATCCAACAAAGTCCGAACAATGAAGACGGCCATTACTGAAGCTGTTTTGGAATTGAAGGCTCGTTATCGATGGTGTTTGACGGGAACACCGTTACAGGTAAAGAATACGATCAAAGGAGAGAATACATTGGGTTTTTCTCATCATCCAAGTGTAAAAAAAAAAAAACTTCTAGAACGAAATCGCCGAACTCTATCCAATCTTTGCCTTTTTGGAAATCCCGGTCGAAAGTAACTTGAGGGGCAATGTGGATTACATTTCAACGCTACTGAAACGACACATGCTTCGACGCACGAAAAAGAGTCTGCTGACATCATTGACCATCCTACCACAAAAGGAAGAGCGTGTTGTTTTGGAATTCACGGACCCAGAACGCGCGTTATACGATTACTTGGAGCGTATTTTGTACAAACGCATTCGTGACTCCAAAGATAACGATACGAATGAATACAGTACATCCATGACGGCCGCTGCATTACTCTATCTTCGTCTTAAACAAAGTACGTCCTTTTGCCTCCCCCCCCCCCACATACATCCCCCAATGGTAATAACGGTTTTACTTTTTTGCCTTTAGCATGTGGACATTTTAGAATCCTGTTGAACAAGTTTCCAGATCTGATTCCGGCTGTCCAGCAGTCTTCAGCAGATGAGGTGATTGAACGATTGGATACGGACGAAGAAGTACGGGCGCAGAATCACAATGAAGAGACCGAAGTGAACGAAGCATTTGATATTATTGAGAGTTTCTAGTAAGTTCCAAACACACACACACACACACACACACACATGTAGCCAAACCCCCCCCCCCCAAATCTAAAGTTGCTGTTTGTCATGTGACTCTCCCCATGTAAACATCTGATTGACTAATATCGGGGAATTAGTGTGCAATTCCACGAAGACGAGCAACCACCTGACATGGATGCATTGCAAAAACTGCCGTTCCTGCAGCATTCGACCAAAGTGGGTTGGCTGATCAAATTCTTGAGAGACACCTTGAATAAGGGCAGACTCGATAAGATTGTGGTCGTCACTCAGGTAAAAAAGAAAAGAACCCTGTTACTAAATGTTTATTATTAAATAACCTCTGTTTCTCCGGGTTTATATTGTAGTTTGTCGATCTGCTTCAGGAAATTTCAAGCGTCCTCAGTTCTATCAATATTCGTCACAATTGCTGTGAGTGAATCAATGACGATTTGGTTGGAAGAAAACAAAAAGGGCTTACTGACAGGCGGCATTATTTCAATTAGACCATGGCGATATGAGCGGCTCTGCACGCATGGTCAGTCTTCGTCAATTCAACCATCATGCTGAAATCAGAGTGATGCTATTGTCACTTAAAGCAGGTGGTGTGGGTCTAAACTTGCAGCGCGCAAATCACATGGTGATTCTCGATCGATGGCAAGTAAATAAAGCTACTGTCTTGTATAATTAAACCCCCTATACTAAATGTGTCTTTTGTGTTTTTCTATGGAGATTAGGTGGAATCCAGGTAAGTTGTGTTGATAGGGCAAAGATATTAGAGACTGCTGACATTATCTTGATTCTTTCTTGCTTAAACATTCAAAAAGCTACAATGGGTAACGTATCACACACACACACACACAGACACAGACACAGCAAACATGGTACCCGAAAGGTGTCTAAACTTTATCTCCTTTCAAAAATCCTGTAGAGCAAGCAATTGCACGCATCCATCGCATGACACAGAACAAGCAGACGTTTATCCATACTGTGGTCATCAAGGACACTGTTGAGGAAAACCTAATGGACAACGTGCTGAAGAAGAAGGTGCGTTGCGCGTGTCTGAGAGAAAGAATGAACCTTATTTATAATGATTAATCATCCTCTCTTTTTTTTTTTCCAAACAACAGAGCGATCTCTTCAAGTCTGTTGTCGAGAACAAGAACGCTGAAGAAGAGGACGAGGACGAGGACGAGGATGCTGTGATGCTAGATGGATAATACTGCATTTCACTTTTTCTTTTTTTCTCCCCTGGGGCAGGACCCTTTGTATAGTATTCTTTCTTTCTTTCATGTTTTCAATGACCGCTCATCAAATTGTTGCCACCGCATTGATCAACGGGCATTTCCATTGGTGCAACTTGGATATGAGGGATCATCGTGGTGCTGCAAAAGCCAATTCTAATACTGCCCAGGCCCAATTGTCTGATGTAAAGGAAATGGGTGGATCGCCACCCTGTTTCAGAATTGTTTGCGTGGTGCTTATCCCTGCAGTGTTCCCCATTGCAATTGACAAAAACGTTACAAGTGTGTGCGCGTGTGTGTCATCGCTCTCTCTCTCTCTCTCTCTCTCTTCTCTTCTCTAATTCTTCTCTAAACATTATCACGAACAGTGTGCGTGCACACCCAAATAAGAAACACACACACACACACACACACACACACACAATGCGGAGCTTTTAGCTTGAGCTTTTTTACAACCAAAAAAAAAAAACTATATTGGATCAGATCATGTGCGATACGTATTAGAACTTTGCGCTACCTCGAACCCTTTTTTTTTTCTGTTGAACCTCGTTTTTCTCTTTCACTCTCTTTACACCCGTTTTCTTTTTTCTTCAAGAGAAACTTTCAAGTTTTTGTTTTGTTCTCTCTCTCTCTTTTTTTTTTTTAAATTCTTGGATCCAGGCAACCCGCTTTTTTCAGTGTTAAAAGCGAATGACTCCGAGATGCAAGACAGTAAATGGTCACCATCTCAGGAATCTCTGCCCAGCTATATGGCCCTTTCAAATAGCAACTACTCCTACCGCGATTCACCATCGCACGCGCCACCGCCACCACCACCACCACCTCCTCCCTCAGCAACAGCAGCAGCAGCAGCATCTACTGATATGGCTACAGAGTCTTCGATGCATGGGTAAGCAACTTGTTTTTTCCTCTTTTCTGGACGTTTCAAGGTGGAAATTATCAAGGGGCAGAGGGTGTGTGCTTGAAGCAGTAAAAGGATCATCAGAAAGAATGAGTGGTATTGAGTAGCATATGGAGTGAGCCAGTGAGTGAGGGAATGAGTAGGATGGTTGGTATTGTGCAAGTGGGTGTTGCACATACGCAAGAGGGGCTTTGAACTTTAGGTCTTTTAACACTACTGTTGTAACCCAGAATGGGAAAAGGAACTTTTTTACATTGTTGGGAGTTCTGACGAGAGAAGAAGAAGAAAGTGTATTGACGATGAAATAAAAACAAACTAGATTGATGTCAATGACACAGCCAGGCACGCCTCGACCCGACGCAGCGTCGTTGCCACCCACACCGCTCCAGGGCAACAAGTCGCCTAGCAGCAGCAACAGCAGCAGTGGAGGAAGCAATGGTGGGGCCGCACGCCCCACGTTACCGGCGCGGCCAGCCAGTTTCACGAGCATGACAACTTTCCCGTCTCATCCATACAATCAATTCGCCGGCCCAATCAGAAAACGGAGAACAGAATCCATCTTTTCATTTGAGATGGGCCCGTCGTTCACGTCGACAAAGCAGCTTCAAGAACTGCTCAGTCTGGATCAGTCGAATGGGTATGGACAAGATCACTCCCCTCCTCCCCCCCTATGCATTCTCTTATATAGATACTCATAAGCAAACACACACACCTTGTTACTAGATACCAAATACAACTTCATGCAAAGATGGACCGAGGCTTTTTTCGCGCGGACCAGGACTGGGCATGCTATCGGCGCAATTATTTCCAGGTCAGTGGCACCTTTGACGTCCACGGCATCAACTACCTCTTGCAAGGCCCCGAAGTGCCTTGCCTGCTTCGTAAATCCGAGCAGGAGCTCTACCAGGTCGAATACTTCTCGATTGGGGTTAGCGCATGTGTCTCAAACAATGCAGACAAGAAAATCGAATTAGTGCAACACACGCCGAAAAGAGACAAGGGGCCCCAAATCATCCCAAAACCACAGCCTGTGCGTGCTGGCGGCAACCTCCATCTGGCCTCCGTCGGCTCCAGCCATCACATTGTCACCTTTGAGCGCATGCAGTTCAAGACCGCCACCGCCAACAACGGCAAGCGACGCGCGGCCCAACAGTACTATGAGATCGTGATTGATCTGTACGCCAACACCAGCCAGGGCGAGGAGATCCGTGTCGCTACGTGTCATTCTGCCCCGCTCGTCGTTCGTGGTCGAAGCCCGGGCCATTATGCAGATTCGCATACGCGTTATCGCCACAACATGACTGCCCCACAAGAAGATCCAGCAGCTGCCGCTGCCGCCGCCGCCGCCGCTGCTGCTGCTGCTGTAGGCATGCCGCCTCCACCACCGCCTCCACCACCTCCTCCTGCACCTCCAGGTGTCAATGCAGAACGAGGACTTCCACCGCCGCCGCGGTATCTTAGCTTGCCCACATCTCCTGTGAGTGATCTGGGCCCTTACTCTCCTTACTATGGCTATCCTTCCGCTGTTGGGTATCAGCAAACGCAACATCCCAATGAAAACCAGCAGCAGCAGCAGCAGCAACCTCCTCCTCCTCCTCCACCGCCGCAACCACAACACTATGGACCGTCGTCATCCTCATCAGACTCATATTTCCAAGGCAATCGTTTAGATTCTGAGAACAAGACGTCATCCACCGCAGAAATGATGACCCAAAGCCCTTATTACTCTGATTCATACGGTTCGCGTCCTCCCGAGAACGACACAAAGTACTTTACCATGCGACACGATCAGCAACAACAACAACAACCTCCGCCGCCACAGCCGTCCTCGCCTTACCCTCCTTTTGCTACAGGCCATCATCATCATCATCATCAACCATTACCGCCACCTCCACAGCATCACCATCATCAACAACAACCACCGCCACCCTCAGCTCCTCAGGCACCTCCACAGCAGCAGCAGCAGCAACATTACAATGATTATCCTTACAGTTCCGCGCCCTCATCCTCGGCACTCCATGCTCAACACCATCACCACTAAAAAAAAAAAAATGAAAAAGAATTTTGACTTTCACACTTGCAAAAAAGAAAAGAAAAAAATCACAAAAATATAATGACAAGAGAGACGGACGCGAGTGTTATTCGGAGGGGAAGGCAGGCTGGGCCGGTCCCCTCTCTCTCTCTCCCTCCTACTCTCTCCTTCACGCACACATATTCTCTATCCTTTCTCTAAACGGGCGCTGGCTAACGAGGTCTTTATTATTATTTTTTTGGTGGGAAAAAGTGACAGAAAGCCGCGGATTTAGACATTATATACAAGTTATTTCTCCCCCCCCTCCTCCTCCTCCTCCTCCCCCATCATCATCATCATCAGCATCATGTGCTCACTTTCTATATCGCCTTTCTCTCTCTCTCTCTATTTTTTTTTTTTGCACGGGTTAATTCTTATATATTTATGCTTTGTTTTTTCCCTTTGCTATATTGAACAGCACCTCTTAATTTCTATATCTATACTGTCCCTTCTTTTTGTTGCTACCACCTCTTTCATATAGCTATTTTTTTATATTATGTATCATTAAACTTACTACTACTACTACTACTACTACTACTACTACTACTATATAGTAACTAGTTTATTGCCAACTATAGTAAATACCATCACTTTTGTTTTCTGCATGTGTTTTTATTTTTCATCTGTTCCTGCTGTTGTGTGTGTGTGTGTGTAACATTAAAAAAGATGTGCAACTGTCGGTGCGTGCAAAAGCGTACAAAATATCCAAAAAGCGGGTAGTACTTACGGTATGTGTGAGGAGGGCCTATATCAATCGTCGGAGAGTAATACTACTGCTATCGCCGTCGCAACTCTACGCTTGATCCATGATTCTCCCTGATAGACTATGATTAACTTGGAAAAAAAAAAAAAGTCATTGCCTTGCGACAGCATCTTTATTATGACCAAGGGGTTCCAGCACAGAGCCTTTGTTATAACTTTGCTCTATGTGTGAGAAAAAAAAAAAAAGAGAACTAATAGCTTTGAATAACACAACACCAAATATATCCAAATTGAAGCATGACACCAACATTCTTCTCTTGTTTTCTTCCAAACTTCTAATAGGGTGCTACTTTAAAGGCTTGTACTATGGATGGATGTAAGCAAGTAAAAGACCCTCTTCTTACATCATCATCACATCACCTGTATACTGAAAAGTGCACGCTGTCTTGTGAGGATACCGTGTAGTAGCACGTACAGTAGTTTAAACACATGCATATCCTCCATTGTATGTAGTAGCATATATTCTGTAACACCTTGTTAAATGAGATTAACTTTTTTTATCTAGTCAAAAAAAGATATGTTCACCGTTTTTTGAGCTATTTGAGTAACAGCAGTCAAGGGTGGTTACCGTCCACCCATCGTTAGCTATACTACTATATTTAATCATCAAATAAATTATATTTCTCGGTTTGCCTTTCCCAATAGCACACCTGCTTTTATTCTTCCTCATTTGCCTTACGAGTTACTATTCGCTCCTTTCCTCGTAGCCCTGCACTCTATGCTACCAATCCTTTCTTAAACCCAAGGAGGCACATATTTTTCGCTTTGCTATGATACTACATACGTTATTTATAATGTAGTTATCTGGATGCGTGATAAATGGACAGTAGTGCAGTACTATGTCAATGATCATCGACTTCTTTCCCGTGTATTTAAAACAGTCTACATCAACCTACAGTAAATCCTCGTTAATTTCATAGCGTGAACTCCCAAAATTTGTGTCATAATAGTGAGGGCTTAAAATTAGCGAGATAAATCAACGGGTGTGAAGTTACATGAGGTTGACTGTATGACAAAGTATTAGCTCTTTGATCATCTGGTCTTCCCGGCTGTATCTTCTGAGAAGTGTTTTACTATTAGAACAGGGAGAGATTAGGTTTTGCATTGGATATATGAAAAAAAGGTAGTAAGGCATGTTAAAACGACGCTTTCATTAAAAAGCCCAGATACTTCCCACCAGTAGCTCGATATCAGCAAAACCTAACAAAAGCAATTTGCTTCTTTAAATTAATAGTGTTGTTTGTCTTGTTCATGTTTACTGTATCAAAGCACGCACCCCTCCAGAACCAAAACTGGCTAGTACCTTCGCCTGTTGTGTAGCCTGCGTGTGGCCTCTGTGCGAACGTCTTCAATCCACTTCTTGCGTTCGCTGCTAGTTTTTAATATTTAAAAGAGAATACAGAGCGCAAACACATTTTTAAATACACTGTGTGGTAAAACACATTATTACACTGTCCAAGACATCATCAGTAGATAAGATATTTGGTTAATGTCAAAAGTATACACAGACAACTACCACGGCAACCAGCTAAGCATTGTAGCATAGACACAATCCATCCGAATTTGTAAAGCACGGAAACACTATACTCGGATTATCCAGCTTATGTAAGCAGTAGCAGTACGATTGCCATTATATCATGAATGTGGAAGATATTACACCTGTACAACGAGGGGCGGCTATAAGCCGATACTGTATGGACTGACGCAATATGATGCATAGGCGTATGTCGTTAGTGATCTCTTGATATCCTTTACGATAATTTAGAAAGAGAAGGTCTGCTTATGATGCACTTAGAATGGATGTCTTGTCACAAAAAAAAAAAAGGCACCTGGCAGTGGCAGGTGGAAACGAGCGGATGGGCGATGATAGCGGATAGTGTTATGCAAGCTAATCAATACTTATCATCAGCTAGTTCGGGCACCGTTTCACTGTGTCGATCCACGCCTGCCGGCTATCGCACATGCGATGAAGACTGCTGTCTTCGCACGTCGCTTTTGCTCCCAACCCAAAACCACTCTTCTATGCATCGCCATCGTTCAAGCGATCTGGTCAGCACATTGGTTTTTCATATTCGAAGGCCACCCTTTCATTCCGCAGGCAGTAGCTGCTCATGCCACTGCCATCTATCACCGCACATATAAATAGGTTTCTCTTTTCCGTCACTTCTCTGTTCCTCATTTTCTCATACATGTATTCACACCCAATAGTCCGTCACTCCTCTGGACACTCTGTTGGGAATAAGTTTTGCCTCCAGACCATAAAAAAAATACTTATGATCAGAATGATTGGGCGTGTACTAGTTTTGGTTAGCGCCAAGCTCAAGCAAGGGATCAAAGGGTCTCGGTACAGTGTCTACCGTCAATGTTGCTTATGTTGAATACGAGATTATTTTTGGATTTGTACCGCGTCGATATTGGCCGGTGAACAATAGCTTCGGATGATAACGATATATTCGCGCAAGGTGTTGGCTTGGAGTAAGTATGTGCTGAATGTCGTATCCAGCTTCCTGATGGGATAAGTGAGCCATTGTAGAAAGTCTCGGCCGTTGTTGGATTAACCATGGTGCGATGTGGTGGCGTGTGTAACAAACAAAAGACGCACTCTTAATTAAGTATCAAGTATATACCACTTCCCTCAGCTGATGTATGATACATGTGAAAAAAAAATGCGAAAAAAAGAAAACAAAAAAAAACAGGATGGTGGGCTCGTAGCCTCAGAACACTTTTTTTTCTTTTCGATTATTTTCGCGAGCACGACTACGCGGCCACAGAAAGTAACAAAAAAAAAGTGTCAAAGTGTTGTGATCGTGTTACTATTGCTGCCATTGTTCCCTGTATTGTTAACACGGGCCTGTTGATGGTGGGGGGAGGGGTGTTCTTACCTATTTTAGTTTAAAAAAACCAGTTTTTCGGCACGTACCCTCCGAACATTTTTTTTCGTTACGATTAATTTCGCAAACACGACTACGCGACCACAGAAAGTAACAAAAAAAGTGTGAAAGTAACAAAAAAAAGTGTGATCGTGTTGCTATTGCTGCCTGTATTGTTAGCACGGGGCTGGACGTGTTTTTTCAAAACCAAAAAAAACAAACATAAATACGCCAGGGCATTTTAATTTTTTCTCTTCACTCTTTCTTCTCTTCACTTTTCTCTTCCCTTCACTCCCTTGGATCCTCCTGGTCTTTCTCTTGGCTCTTCCCTTGGTTCTGGTCTTCCCCTCGCTCTGGCTCTTCCCTTGGTCCTGGTCTTGCCTCTGTCGGTCCTGGTCTCAGCCTTTTTCCCGTGGTCCCCTGGCTGCCTACAACCGGTCCTGCTTGGGCTGTCTAGTCTGGCGTTCAACGGTGTTGGTCACAACCGGTCTTCAGGCGAGATCAGAGGACGGAGAAATCCTTTCGGTTTTTCGCCATAGAAATATGGTAGTGTCCTTTCGGTTGGATGCCTTGTCTGCTGGTCTGGTCTGGTCTGCCATGGTGGGGCTCGCATGAGGAGCCAGGTGCCACCGTAAATCGCGTTCGACTCCTAGGACTCGACTCTCGGCAATCGACTGTCTGGAAGTTGACTGTCTGGTATTCGACGCTCGGCATTCGACGCTCGGCATTCGACTCTCGGCATTCGACTCTCAGCGATCAACTCTCTGGCATTCGACTCTCGGCATTCGACTCTCGGCAATCGACACTCGGCAATCAGCTCCCAGCTTCAGTGTTCGACTCCCAGCATCGGAGTATCCAGTAAGCAGCTCCTCCAGCATTCGACAACAGCAGCAAATTTTTCTTTTTTTGGGTGTTTCGAGAGTCAATTCTTTCTCCTACCCCACCCC